>NC_141687.1:2069695231-2070295231 GCF_964263255.1 Lissotriton vulgaris
AATGGATCAACTCCGTATATCTTCACGAACACCAGAGACACTGTTGGACAGGAGACATTTGTAATCTCCGTGGCCCAAACACAAGCTGATTTATGTGTACAAAGTGTAGGCCATATTCCTGTAGGTGTTAGTGATTGCATTGTTGTTTTGAATATTGACGGTTTGAATAACAGTACTTTCCTTGCTTCACATAATACTTATTTTGTATGTGGGAATAAGGGTTATTATCGATTACCAGCCGGATGGTCTGGAGTATGTTATGTATCATTCTTATTGCCACCTGTATTTCTGGCACCTGCATCTTATCATAAGGATTTGAAATTGTTGAACAATGTAACTGTGAATAGATTTAAGCGTACTTTATCCGTAGATGATGTGGATCAGACAGACACTAGTCTGCAACAGTATATAGATTTTAACTTAGGATTGTCCTTTTTTGTGGGACCAGCTCTGAACAGCAGAAAGATACACCGATTAATGCGAGTAGTGGAGGCTGTTACAAACCAAACTGCTGCAGCTCTGGGGAACCTTACTGAAGAGCTACAGATTACTAGAGTTGTTGCATTACAGAATAGGATGGTCCTTGATGTAATGTTAGCAGATAGAGGTTGAGCTTGCAGAATCATCGGAAGTAGTTGTTGTGTCTTTATACCTGATCACACTCCTTCTGTGTACAAAGCTATTAATAAGTTGCATAAAATTGCAGCAGATATACATCAAGAAAATGGGTTTTGGACATTCTCCGGGTGGTTCTGGACCTTACTTTCTACATGGGGTTGGAAGGTTCTTACTGGACTCTGCGTAGTTGTTGCCATATTGTTCACCTGTTGTGTGTGTATTCAATGTAGCCCTATGATATGTTCGTTATGCATTTCATTTTGCGTGCCCAATAAACAAGCTGTTGCGGATGCTGCCCATAAGAAAACCATAACTAGAGAGATAGCGGACATGATGAGCATCGATATATACGATGAGTGTCTAGATTATCCAAAGAAACCGAATGTCTTCGGCACTGCTGAAAGGGTCGTCTGTTGTAAATAAAACAGCGATAAATGTTAAGCATTCGCTGAAGACATATTTATGTGTCTTCAGTGTAGTTTTCCACTTTTTCTTGTATTTACGGCCAGACTCCATTTTGTTTTCTGGCCTCCATCTTGTAGGCCACATTGTGCCATGTGCTCGCCACGAGGCAAGTCCTACCTCACTGACCGTCACCCCTGGAGTTTGCCCAGCAACAAGCTATAAATAGTTCCAGCCTATCTAGCGCATGCTCAGTACGTGTAACATCTGTTTCTGCTTAGAGGGGATTGGAATGTGCATTCGGGGGGCTTCATGAACCGTTAACTCCACCCATGTTTCGATCATGTTCAAGAAATGTCCTTATATGGTTGTAAATCATACTTTTGAGCTGTAACCGCCCACTTATGACCCCTTCTTTTGTGTATAAAAGGGGACCGCGTGTCCGAGTTCTTTGTGCTACCTTGTACAATACTGAAGGGTGTTGTGTGGGTTGTAGTACCACCTTTAAAGGTTTATTAAACTTTGTCTTTGTATTTCCAGTTTCTGTGCCAATTTCTTAAATAGTCTGAGGACTTTTACATACAGAAGAGCGAACCTTTTGCACTTGCGGGCCTGGCTGAGGCCTGAACTCATCAAGTAAGTCGACTAGGGGGGTATTAGCTAACTGTTCAGATAGCATAGTAGTGAGGATATTAGTCACCACCTGCCAATATTGTTGTCGCTGTGAGCATGCCCATGCCATATGCAAAAAGTCTGCTCGGTGAGTACTGCATCTATGACATCTGTCGACCATTTTTAGACCGTATTTGTGTAACTGCATCAGTGTACAGTATGCTTGATGTATAAATTTGAAATGTATAAAGCGCAGGTTACAATTTGACGTGAGCAATTGTGTCTGTGCTTACCCACACTCCCAGTCCTCTTTGACGATAGTATAGCCAAGTGTTTCTTCCCATCTATGGAGGGTTTGTCCTGTTCTCGAATTGTTCACGTTGAGCAGCATTGTAAAGGGATGTGACTAGGCGTTGGCGTATTAGTGATGTCAAAAGAATTTGGAGCGCGTTATGTGTCGGTAGCTCGTTAAGGGTGTGCAATGTGTACTAACGGAGGTGTCTGTGATAAGAAATGTCCGTGTGGGAATATACTACCCATAGTACGGAGGCCCATTTCCCCTAGTAATATCATCATGTTTTTTTCCTGAGTCACAGTTATTTGTGGGTGGTGATTTAGGGGCAATGCTGGTGCTTATATTGGAAGTTTGTGTGCTCTCTTTGCCAGCGTATGCCATGCCATTGACGTGCAGCAGACTGAGTTTATTTCAGCTCTTGGGATGATCTGTCTTGGGCCCGATATATAAGTGACCAGGGGGTCAGACTGACACTGTCATATTCTACTGCTATGTGCAGTATAAGTGCATGCAGGTGTAACCAGTAATGTGCATGCTGCGTCGGTGCACAGTAGTAATATAGTTGCAGGTCTGGTGCTCCGAATCCGCCTTGAATATGCGGTCTGGTCAGTTCTGTCCAACCTACCCTTGCCTGCTTTCCCTCCCACGTCAGCCGGATCATGGAAGTGTGTAGTTTAAGAAATAATTGTTGTGTGGCCTTGACCGGTAAATTCATAAACAGATAAAGGAAACGTGGAAGCACCACCATCTTCTGTATTGCTATCCTATCAGCGAGCAACAGGGGTAATTTGATCCACTTGTCTATGTGGTCCTCTAATTTTGATATAGCTCTGCCATAATTTTCACAGAGTACTACCTCTGGGTCCCGGTGAAGCCAGACGCCTAGGTATTTCACAGGTTCGTCTGCCATTGTAGTGGATAATCTAGTGGAGGTTGTATCGTAGTGGGAGTGAGTGGATTCACCACAGACTTGCCCCAGTTTTTGCTGAGACCGGAGTAGTGCTCAAAGCGGATGTATTCTCTAATAAGTTTATTTAAGTTATCCGCTGGATGTCGTGTATAGAGAACCAAATCACACGTGTATGGCAATATGCTTATTGGTCAGAGTTGGAACTACAATGCTGTATCCGCATGTCCCTGCCTACTCTTACAGGCCAGAGGTTCCAATGCTAGTGTAAATAAAAGTGGCGAGAGTGGGCATCCCTGCCTCGTCCCCCTACATATATTAATAGGGTCAGACTTGTTGCCATTTATTCTTATTCGTGCGCAAGGTTCTGTGTATAACAGCATTATCCAGCGTAGGAACGGTTCAGGGAACCCCCATCCTTCAAAAAACAGTAAACATAAAGTGCCATTGCACAGAATCAAAAGCTTTTGCTGCGTCTAATAAGGCCACAGCTGCTGGCACTTCAGGATTTAAATGGTGAAACACGGTTAATATGGTCCGCAGGTTTTGTGTGGTTGACTTAGTAGGTATAAAACCTGATTGGCCCGGTAGAACTAGACTGCACATTAAGGGTTGTATCCTCAGTGCTATTATTTTGGCCAGTGTTTTGGCATCTATGTTCATCAGTGATAAGGGGTGATAAGATTCACATTTGGTGGGGTCTTTATCTGGTTTAAGGAGCATAATTAATAAGGCTTCACGCAGCGAGGGTGGCAGTACTCCGTCCTCATAAGCCTCGTCATACATTGCGGCGAGGTGAGTAATTATTAAATCTTTATATTATTTGTGCAATTCCCCCAGTAGCCTATCCATTCTGGGGGCTTTATTGCTGGGGAGGCAATTGATTGCCTCCATTATCTCTTCCTCAGTGATAGGATGACAGAAATATCTCGGTGGCATCGGACAGCCAGTCTAGCGCAATAGCGTCTAAATACTAAGTTATCTCTGATGGGGTCAGGCTCCTGTCTGTGGAATATAGATGTGTGTAATATTCTGAAAAGCAACCAAGAATAGATTGGGTATCAAATTGGGAGACGCCCTGCGCTTCCAATGTTTGCGTGATATGCGACATTATGTGTGCAGGGCGTATCCTGCTAGATCATGCGCGGCCTGGGCATTCGCCCTCTCCATAGGTGCGTGCCGTATATCTGCGTGAAATGAATTTCACCTCGCTTTCTGCAAAGTCATGGTATAAGTCAAATTTGGCTCTGGTGTCTGTTAGTCTCCTTGGGTTCAGCATAAGCATGCATTCTTTTTCTGTCTTAGATAATTGTTGTTGAATTTCTTTCAATGTACCAGCATGTTTGCCTATGCAGATGCCCCGATTGTCACTTTAAAGGCTTCCCATAATATTTTAGCTCTTTCCACTGATTCCACATTACGTTCAAAGTAGTCAGTTATGGCCTGCGATAGTTCAGTCCTGAACACCTGATTTAGCAGCGCTCTTTGCTGGAGACGCCAGGTTAACTGTCTAGGAGTGTGTGTGGGGAGTTCAAGTTCAAGGTGGACCGGTGCGTGGTCTGATATTGTTTTGGACAAATGTTCTATTGATGTTGTCCACATGCAAAAGTTATTTGTGGCTATCCAAAAGTCTATTTGAGGCCATGCATTATTTGTCGTTGTACCTGATGTCCCATGCAACAGATATCCATCATCCCAAATTCCTCTATCCCATCTCTAAGCACATCAGCGGCTGATTTCACATACCTATCATTGGATGTGGATCTGTCCATTGAGGGGTCCATACAGGTATTAAAGTCCCCACCCCAGATAATCGCTGTCGGAGTTAATATGCGTAATTTGGCCCAGACCTGCACGAAAAAGGATGGATCATCTGTTTTCGGATCATATGTATTTACTAGTGTCAGGACCGTCCCCCGAGGTTTCCCTGGACAATGGTGTACCGCCCTTAAACGTCAGTGGTCGAACGAAGCAGTGTAAATGGTGTACGACGCTTCATGAGAAGCAACACTCCCTGGGCATAAGTAGAGTATGAGGAGGCTATGTGATATGTCGCCCATCTCTTGCCTATTCTGCCCTCTGTTGAACCGGTGATGTGGGTTTCCTGAATACAGGCTACATCTACTTTGTGGCGATCTAAATATGCAAATACTTTCCAAATTTCCTGCGGGTTCTTCAGGCCTCTCACATTCCATGTCATGAGTGTCAGGGTTCTAGTGTTTCATGATCTAGTGTCCATGGTGTAGTGGAGGTATTGAAGTAAGCTTGTTGTCGTCGTGCCAGCTCAGTACACACACTGCATGTAGTCTCAAACATCATGTAACCGACCATTTTTCTGAAATTGCCCTTTCCCCACCCCCTACCCACTCCGAAATCCCATTTATAGCAGAGACATTCCCAAGAAAAATTAACCTCCGTCCCCACAGCCCCTAACTGGTTCCCCTGGTGAAAACAAACTTGGTGTGGTGCACACATGTTGGCAGAGCTGCCAGCCGATAACCCCGGTGAGAGGTCACACGGGGGTCGCTTTAGGAAGTAGAGAAATTGTATGCATCTATACCTGCAGTTTGTGTTATAGCCTGGTACTCCCCAGTCATAACTCACCCCCATTCGGCCTGAGTGTATATACTTTCATATAATTCCCTTGCTTTTTTATCTCCGGGTCAGTCAAACAAATGTACAGGCAACATAATATCACTTATCTGTGTCCATTTGCCCCCCTTGTTCTGGTGGACTCGGCCCATCTTAGACGTGTCCTTGCCACCCACGTTAGATGGATAATCTCATTCATCAACCTCTGATGTATGGTCCTGATCGCCTAGGCCGCCTCTCTGATTTCCGTTGCGGGGTCTGGGATCCTTTCTTTTTCAGGTACTGAATCATTTCCTTGGGGTCATTGAAGATGGTAGTCTTTTCTGTAACAGTGATTCTCAGCAAAGCTGGGTATATCATCGTATATGGGACATTTTGCTCTCGTAATTTCTTCTTTACCTCTTAAGAATTTCTTTCTATCCTCCTGTACCAGTGGTGTAAAATCAGGGTAAACAGAGATTTCCATACCGTCATGGGTCAGTTATCCTAGCTCTCAGGCCTTGCGGAGCGCTGCTTCTCTGTCTCTATAGGTCAGCACTTTTGCGCTGATCAGGCGCAGTCTGGCCCCTGGTGGTGGAGGGGGGCTAAGGATCTATGCCCTCTTTCAGTGATTAAGACATTGGAGAATGTGTCTCTTTCCATAAGGGTTATTAGTAAAGTTTCTATATAGCGTTCCATGTTTCCTGTATTTGTTGATTCCGCCATGCCCATAAATCGCAGGTTATTCCGGCAGGAGCTTTTTTTCAAATCTTTGGACTGATTTTTTCCATTTTTCTTTGTTTAACTTCCATTTGCTGTTGTACATCTTCAGTGTCCGATATCCAATGCCCCCCCATAACTATTCATTTGGCATGCGTGCTCAGACATGCAATCTACCCTGTAGATTAGTATATATATATATATATATATATATATATATATACATATATTACCTACTGGCGTTCGCCAGTAGGTATATATAGTTAGGATAAATTCCCTATGGGACTTTTGAAAATTCTATGTCTAATAACTTTGGCGTTTGTGGATGGAATCGGCTGAAATTTTCAGGAAAATGGCACATTTTGTTTCTGAGCAGCTCCTGAAAATTTGGTGGGGTTTCGTCAAGGGGGGGCTGAGAAAAAAGGGGGGTCCCAAAACGCGTTTTTTGCATTGAGTTTTCCATAGGGCGGTTGGACTCACTTTTAGCTCGAACGGCTGAATGGATTTGCACGAAACTTGGCAAAATTGTAGGGACTGTTAGCCCGATGTGCCTTTGCTAGGTCTCAATATATGTGCTCCAGTAGTTTTTGAGAAATTAACGTTCAAACCAAGATATATATCTGTAACAGCGCTCTGGGCAGCGATCCGGTCCGCTTACTTTTCGCTTATCGGAACTTTGCGCGCAGAAAGCTGATTGGCTCTCCGGTGTCTGTCAACATTCTAAACAGTCCGGAGCGGACGCCATCTTGTCTCTCGGTAGGATCGAGAGAGAAGAAGAGGTGGAAAACGAAGGGGGAATTTAATGAAAGGGGGCAAGGTATCCCCCTCTTGACCCCCTAGGAATGTTGTTGGGGTTATTAAAGGGTCCCGTGGGGAAAATAAAAAAAAAATGATTTTTCACGGTAGAAGCGCGGCCGCGAACTGGTAGCGAAACGGGAATTCGCCATTTTGTGCTTCGTAAATTAAATTACTAGTTATAAGTGGGTGCGGGAGACGTATCCTAATCCCCTATGTTTCCTGAGGGTGGGTGAGGAGGCTGATATATGTTGATACATCTCTTCCAGCGGCTGTGCGTGAGCTTTTTTTTTTTTTTTGCTGCGTGACAGTCCGGAGCGGCCGCCATCTTGTCTCTCGGTAGGATCGAGAGAGAAGAAAAGGTGAAAAACTAAGGGGGAATTTAATGAAAGGGGGCAAGGTATCCCCCTCTTGACCCCCTAGGAATGTTGTTGGGGTTATTAAAGGGTCCCGTGGGGAAAATAAAAAAAAAATGATTTTTCACGGTAGAAGCGCTTCACGGGCCGCGAACTGGGCCGCAAACTGGTAGCGAAACGGGAATTCGCCATTTTGTGCTTCGTTAATTAAAGTACTAGGAATAAGGGGGTGCGGGAGACATATCCTAATCCCCTATGTTTCCTGAGGGTGGCTGAGGAGGCTGATATATGTTGATATATCTCTTCCAGCGGCTGCGCCATCTTGCCTTTTTTCGAATGCCACAATTTTGTCGTGCACGGCAGCCATTTTAGATGCCAGGCTGGTCCCAGGCTATCACCTACCCCTGCGGATGTAGTTTATGGCCCCAGCTGTAGAGAATTCAGACATGCCAATCCTCCTGATTCAGGCGTGTGAGTACTGATTTCAGTGCTAGTCTCCCGCCTCCCGATTTCTGCAAGCAAAAACCCGGGGGCATATTACGAACAACTAGCGATAATTTTTGTCTATAACTTGTTTAGAGACAAAAATTATCGCCGCACATCGGCGATTTTTATCGCAGATAAACCTTGCTATTATCGCAGAAAAGTCAGCGATATTCATGTATTATCGAGCAAATGCTCTTAGCCATGTTATCCACCTCCCATTGGATAACATGGCTAAGAACTGCTCAGGACAGGTGTTAGATTTTGGAGATATTCGCGCTTAGCGCGAATATCTCCAAAAGTTGGTAATAGAAGGTAGCGATGTTAGGGACTGTTTCCAGTCGCTAACATCTTGGCACGCCACTTTGCATGTCATTAGTGATAAGTATCACTGACATGCAAAGCCGGGCCCAAGATGGTCGCTATCTCCTTTTAGGTGTCACTAACTGGTGTTAGCGACAGCTTGATAATAGGGAAATAATTTTATCTCCGCTTTCATGGTTTTTAAAGCCAAAAAAGCGGAGATAAACCCCCTTGATAATATGCCCCACGATTCCTTGGGGGTTTCAGCTGACAGGGCTTGGTATTGTGTTACATGGTAATTTTTCCATGAAACGTCAGAGGGTCGATGTAGGGGTTCTAGAAGAGGTGATAAACCATTTAAGCCTCATGAACAAGCGCATGGTCTTTTAAAGATTTGTGAAGTACTCGGGGCGGCGGTGTGTGTGTGCCCTCTTTCAGGAGCGGGCGGGGGGGCACTGCCAGCAACTTGCCAGGTCAGGTAGTGTTCAACACGTGCATCACCCTTTCTCTGCCTGCTATTGCGCTCCATGCTTCGGAAAGGTAAGAAAAAGAACGTGCATTTGAGTTTGAAATGTCCGATCCTGCAGCAGCACACTTCCAAAGCCCACACATGACAATAACCCGATTCAAGGCCCCATTCACCCGTTTTTCAAAAAATAGATAACACTCCAACAAATTAAGGTTATAAAACTTTATTAACTTTTAACGATAATGAACAGAACAAAAACTAAAAACATTTAAACATTTATTAACACAAAAAGCAACAATGGTTAGAAGCTGTCTTTTGTGCGAATAGTCCCAAGGCAGCACAACGTGCAGAGTTCTGGACGGCACCCAGGTGATGTCGCCTGGGTGCCGCACTGGTTTAGGGATCCTACAATGCTGCTCCGAAAATTGGCGTGGGGCGTCCCGGGTGGGGCGGGGGGAGGCCTCGTCAGTAGCGGTCTGCTGTGCGAATAGTCCCAAGGCAGCACAACGTGCAGAGTTCTGGACGGCACCCAGGTGATGTCGCCTGGGTGCCGCACTGGTTTAGGGATCCTACAATGCAGCACAGAAAAACAGCGTGGGGCGTCCCGGGTGGTGCGGGGGGAGGCCTCGTCAGTAGCGGTCTGTGTCCAGTGTCACATGGCTGACACAACATGTACGACAGGCACCCAGGTGATGTCCAGTAAACTGCCGCACTGGTTTTGGTATCCTACAATGCTGCTCCGAAAATTGGCGTGCGGCGGCCCGGGGGGGGGGGGGGGGGGGAGGCGGCGTGAACGGGCCTCCCCAGGTGGCGGCCATCCAGCTGAGTTGCGCCCGCTTTTGCGGCTACAGCGTCTCGCTCACCATGTTGTTGAGTTGCTCCCACTCTTGCAGTGCAGCGATAGGCGGCTGCCACATGGCTGTCAAAATGGCGGACGGCTCTTCGGTTTTGGGCCTGGTCCACTGAAATGGCCCTGGGACACCTTGGAAGTCGGACGCTTGCCTGCTAGGGCTTGGGCTCCATTCTCGAAAAGCGTCCCCTCAGCCGTGAAGATTGTATAAAAGTCTTGGGGGCCCCCGACTCCCGCAGGCTTCCGGTGGGGAGCGGCTGCCATGATTGCTCGCGGAATGACCACGACGGAGCCACGAGATGGTGGTGCTCTCATGCTGACGCCAGCTTCAGTCTGAATGATCCAGAAACAAGGTGGGGCTTTCATCGTTTGGGAAAAAAAAATGTTCTAAACCAATGAAAAGTGTTATTTTAAGGTCATATGACCAAGCCTTCCATCTTTAGGAAACCAAAAGTAAAATGAACCAATGAAAAGTTTTATAAACAAGTCACATGACCTGTTATGCGACATAGGGCTACAAAAAGCGTAGAAAATCCGTTGGCACGTGAGGCGGCGTCAGTAGCGGACCGATGTGCGAATAGGCCGAAGGCAGCACAACGCGCCGAGATCCGGATGGCACCGAGGTGGTGTCCAGCAAATTGCCGCACTGGTGTGGCCATCCTACAATGCTGCGCCGAAAGACGGCGTGTCCAGCAGAATTGCGGTCACTGTTGCGGTACAGTGACTCAAACGCGCCGAGATCCGGATGGCGCCGAGGTGGTGTCCAGCAAATTGCCGTACTGGTGTGGCCATCCTACAATGCTGCGCCGAAAGACGGCGTGTTCAGCTGAGTTCCGGTTACTCTTCCGGCACAGTGACTCGAACGCGCTGAGATCCGGATGGCACCGAGGTGGTGTCCAGCAAGTGGCTGCACTGGTGTGGCCATCCTACAATGCTGCGCCGAAAGATGGCGTGGGGTGCCCCGTTGGCTTATGAGGTGATGTCAGTAGTGGACTGATGTGTGAATAGGTCGGAACCAGCACAAGGCGCCAAGATCCGAATGGCAAGTCCTGGATGTTGAGTGCCTCAGTTGAGATTTCTGAGCAGTGCTTGTAGAACTGTCTGAAGCTTATTTGCACCTGCTGCAGCTTCACTAGGTCCGGCGGAACTTGTTGCCTTTTCCTTTGTGCTTCTTTTCCTACAATGCGTTTCTTCTGAAGACACGACCAGGTCCCTGAATGTGTGCAGGGGGACGCTATTGAATGAATGAACGCGCCGAGATCTGGATGGCACCGAGGTGGTGTCCAGCAAATTGCCGCACTGGTGTGGCCATCCTACAATGCTGCGCCGAAAGTCGGCGTGGGGTGCCCCGTTGGTTTATGAGGTGATGTCAGTAGCGGACCGATGTGTGAATAGGTCGGAACCAGCACAAGGCGCCCTGCACTGTTGAGCCTTTTTCAATGTCTGTTTTTTGTTCTTTCCCCTCCATCAAAAACAAAACAAAAATACAAGGCGCCAAGATCCGAATGGCAAGTCCTGGATGTTGAGTGCCTCAGTTGAGAGTTCTGAGCAGTGCTTGTAAGACTGTCTGAAGTTTATTTGCACCTGCTGCAGCTTCACTAGGTCCGGCGGAACTTTTTTCCTTTTCCTTTCTGCATCTTTTCCTACAATGCGTTTCATCTGAAGACACGACCAGGTCCCTGAATGTGTGCAGGGGGACGCTATTGATTGAATGAAAATGGCGGCTTGACACAAAGCTGACTCAAGCGTTACTGTTGGTGCTATACAGACAAAAATTGGTTTTCAGTTTGTACATTCTTCAGGTTTTTTTTTCCATCCAAGTCTGATTGAGAGTTTGTAGAAAAATGGCTTCAGATTTTCCACATACTACTCTTCAACATTCTTCCTAAATGTAACAATGTGAGACTCACTAGGAGAACGGCTGTTTATCTTTCCTTTCAAAATGCTGCCAACAATATTTTCTGAATGGAAGACACCATCTTGTAACATAAAGGGCCGAAAGGGGTTCTGGTCTGGCCGATGGTTGGTGGAGACATTTTGACTATATCTTGGACCTGCCCGGCCTCGCCCAAAATGGCGCCGGTATAAATGGGACTCGTAACTCTTTGCCCGCAAATGTATATCTAGAAAATGTTATTGTAAGTGGCCCTGTCGTATTTTAATTACAAAATGTACGTCCACCGATTCCGCAACTGTTAGACACCTTTGTTCTCGTCACCTAATGGCCCGCTCGTTACGTTCTTCTACAGTGTAAATGTCTCCTCATCATATACGATTTGAGTTTGCTCCGTGGCCGGCCCACGTGGTTATAGGCCCGTATTTGTATACTGACATTTTCACAATAAAGGTTTTTAAAACAAAACACGGTAGTAGTATTTTCATTTGTAAAGTTTTTACTTTTAGTGACTGTTTTCGAATCAGTAAAAGGCAAGTGAAATAAAGCAGTCCAATTACATGACGGATAAAAGGTATAATATGTAGGAACGCAGTAAAGATAAATGGTCAAGGGCAGTTGTGTTTTTCATGTCTGCAACATAAAGTGATCGATAAGAATCTGATAATCAGGCGTATCGGCGACTAAGACAGCAGGCCGAATCTCTTTTACTCAACGGCTCCGTCATGGAAGGAAGAAACGCCCTTTTTCTCGAAAAAGGAATATATTTTACTTGCAAGACAGTTGTAAATTTTCCGGGAAAGTACATTAGCTTGGAATATTATAACATATGTTTGAAAAAAAAATATTGTTCGAAAATAATAAAAAGCGTAATTTTTAGGTCATATGACCAAGCTTTTCATCATTAAATTAACAAAAGTAAAATGAACCAATGAAAAGTTTTATTAACAAGTCACATGACCTGTTATGCTTACGTTACGCGCCGCGCCTCGGATCACTTCCGGGTGCGCTAACGCGGCGTGTCATAAAACGCATTACGCGACAACGTAGGTCAAGAATATAGTCTAAATGTCTCCACCAACCAGCGTTCAGAACACAACCCCTTTCAGCAGTCCAAAAAGTTCTGTTAAATGACAACAGAGGGGACAGGCAACAAGAACCATCAGTCAAAGAGGGGAGGGCAAGTTCTTCTCTTCCGGGTCATGTTGGGGCGCTACCGGAACTGATCGAATTGGTAGTCTACAGTGTTTCTGGATGTTTCAGACTAAAGCTGGCGTCAGCATGAGACCACTACCATCTCGTAGCTCCGTCGTGGCCATTCCACGAGCAATCATGGCAGCCGCTCCCCACCAGAAGCCTGCGGGAGTCGGAGGCCCCCAAGACTTTTGTAGAATCTTCACGGCTGAGGGGACGCTTTTCGAGAATGGGACCCAAGCCCTAGCAGACAAGCGTCCGAGTTCCAAGGTGTCCCAGGGCCATTTTAGTGGACCAGGCCCAAAACCGAAGAGACGGCCGCCATTTTGAGAGTCCTGTGGCAGCCGCCTATCGCTGCACCGCAAGAGCGGGCGCATCTCAACTACATGGTGAGCGAGACGCTGTAGTCGCAAGAGCGGGCGGAAAACAGCTGAATGGCGGAAGAGGCACAGTGTAGCAAAAGCGGGCGGAATGGCAACTAAAACGATAAAGGGGCGCCCCACTACAGCTTGTCTTCAGGTCAAACGGATTGTGGGACAAGGTCCAGAATTGAAGAGTCAACAAAAGGCAAAAAGTACCGCCGGACCCCGGGAGCCGGCCGCCTATGTCGGGGGCGATCTCAGGCTACACCAGTGCTATAAGACTTGGGGAGGGTGTCGGAGCCAAGCGTCTTCTCCGAGTCCATGGCCATCACAGCGCCCCTCAGGGGCCTCCGTCAAGCTGTTTAGGAAGGTAACATATCACATTGTTTTCTAATGCAGTCAGGTCCACAAACGACACTCACTTACTTTGAGAATAGTGAAGCTGCAGTAGGTGGAAATAAGCTTCAGACAGTGTTACAAGCGCTGCTCAGAACTCTTAACTATGGCACCCAATATCTAGAACTTATGCTATTTGAGAATGGTAGTGACATCGAAGCATCTCAGGGACCAAAACCATTAACGTACTTTCACGTATGAAAATCTTACTTGGGGAGGGGGCAGGAGCGAAGCGCCCCCTCCCAGTCAGCGCCACCACACCGTATGTTGAAAATCTGAAGCCATCGTTCTACAAAGTCAACCAAACTTGGATTGAAAAATCTAGAAAAATGTACAAACTGAAAACCAGTTTTGGTCTGCATAGCATCAGTAGCAACGCTTGAGTCAGCTTTGTGTCAAGCCGCCATTTTGATTCAACAAAGCACAGGCATTGATAAAGGCTGAAATTCAGAACTCTAAACTATGGCACCCAACATCCAGGAGCTTGCTATCTGGATCTTGGAGCCTTGTGCTGTTTTCGATCTATTCACACATCGGTCCACTACTGACATCATCTTATAAACCAACGTTATGTAAATAGTTTTTTAATAAAATGTTTTACCCTGTTTCTTTGCTGGTGTGTTGTTTATATTTTTAATATTTGCATAGGGTTTGTCATTATTTTGTGCGGGATGGGTGATGGAGCCGAGCTGTCTTGCAGCCCTCATGGTGTGGAGCTCAGTTCATCTCACTATTTTCGTATTTCTCAAGAAGGGTTGTTCCTAATATTTCTATTTTAGCGAGGTCAAAAAGAGATCCAATTAGTGGCCTACTGATTTTGCTCGATTACTTTAATTTTTTTACACGATTTTTCACTATCTGCAAAGACTAAACAGAGTATTGCGACTTTGTGCTTGTTTGTAAATAGAGAATGATCCAAAGAGAACCAATTCTAAAACAGTAAATGCTTGGACAACAATCAATCAAATGGAGAGACAAGGAGGTACGACGGATTACAACGGGGGTAAAGGCCTGCGTTAACTACCCTTCTGTATCTGCAAAGAGAGAGTACTACTAAGGCAAAAGAGGGGAGGGGGGGGGCAGCGTTCAAAGCACATCAGCGTGCATAAATACGAAAATGTTTTTATCTATCACGTACTTGACATTTTAAAGCTTTTCATATTTGCTATTAAAAAACCAATGAAATTCACAGAAAAAACCATAGGTTATAGTGGATATATAGTTAGGAATTTGCATTTACAAAACCTTGAAAATTCAATGAAAAAACCATAGGTTATAGGCCATATATAGTTAGGAATTAGCATTTACAAAACCTTATTTTACTCGCATAAAACCATTGAAATTCCATATATAGTTAGCTAACTATAAGCGCTAACTATATATCGCGCACCCGCAATCCACTGCTGATGATGTCACATATTACATCATTCATGACATGGTCAGTGACATCACTGATGACATCACTGATGACATCTCAAATGACATCACTGATGACAACTCAAATGATATCAATGATGACATCTCAAATGACATCACTGATGACAACTCAAATGACATCACTGATGAAATCTCATTTGTCATCACTGATCACATCACTCATGTGATAATACAATGAACCTCTTCAGACTCTAATATAACCTTACATACACTCAGTATAAACAGACACTCACAGACTATCACTCATCCATGGAGTTACTCACACACCTAGTCAGTCATGCAAAGAATCAATCACACCTCCATTATCTCAACTATACAGTTATACACATCTTACTTATTCAAACATATAATAACACATATTTACTCTCTTATATAATCCCTGATACAAGCTCACAGTGATCGATACAGCCACTCACACATTCACTGGCTCTTATGTTCAGTTATTTATATATCTCAACTCTCACATGTATTGTGTTTTACATACGTACTTACTTGCACATGTAGCAATGAGAAATCCATTCACTCACCAACACACCCATGCACAGTCAACCGCCCATATAGCTGTTTCCACATGCACTCTTGAACTCATACTCCTAGTGAATCAACTGCTTACACATCTATGCACAGAGTCACGCACCTCCCAGCCACCCATACACACACTCAGCCTCCCATTCAAATATTTGGGCAACCAATCAATAACCCATATGGCCACTCTTATAGCTACTGATCAACACATGCAGCAGCTTACACAACATCAAACATACTGATGCACGAATTAAGACAGTTTAGTCACTAACCCATGTACTCAGTGAGACACATTTAATCACTCACTCATACAGTCAGTCATGCACCTACTAAATTCTTCATCCAGACACTTATACATCCACTCATTCTTCAATATGTGAAACATATTTAAACTTTACAGACACATACAATCACTGGTTGTTTTGATCAGTGATGTCATCAGTGATGTCACTGACCATGTCATGAATGATGTAATATGTGACATCATCAGCAGTGGATTGCGGGTGCGCGATATATAGTTAGCGCTTATAGTTAGCTAACTATATATGGAATTTCAATGGTTTTATGCGAGTAAAATAAGGTTTTGTAAATGCTAATTCCTAACTATATATGGCCTATAACCTATGGTTTTTTCATTGAATATATATATATACATATATATATATATATATATATATATATATATATATATATATATATATATATATATATATATATATATATATAGAGAGAACATATAGCAGAGTTCACAACCAATTTCAGTGCCCGAAGCTGATGAGGCCGTTTCAGTGGCTTGTTGACCAACTGTGCGTGTTTCAAGCATCTTTTTTGGCTGCTCAAAGTGGATCTTGGGTTGCGTTCTATCTAGTTTGTCCATATTGCTGTTCAGTGGGTTGTTAGGATCTTTATAGCAGTCTTGTAGGGCGGCTGCATGCTCCATCAGGTTCGTGCATATGTAACTCCACAGCGCACTCACAGTAGAAAGTCAGGCCGACCTTGTTCCCGCACTTGCTACTCACTGGATGCTTGCCCCTGTGACTCCCATATGTAGACAGCGACGTTACCCATAGTACACGCTTGTTATGAATTTGCACCAGTTCGTATTAATTCAGTGTCCGACTTCGGACTATGTTAAACTGTTTAGTGGTAGCTCATAGAGTATCTGGCTGGCGGGAGATATCGCTTTGATAATCCCCGAACTAGCGATCCGGGATCCGGCTCGCCTGAGGGCCAATTGTCGCTCTAGTTTTTGATTTGGGGCCCTGGTGCTTCAGGCCTATGTTTCACGAGTCATACCACCGTCTGATCCGATGCATATGGGTTTAACGATAATTTTTGTGGGTAGGAGACGCTTCCACTCTAGGCAGTCGCTGTAACTTAAGGAGCCCCCTTCCACTGTGTGCATCACATCACAGATTCAGGGCACCTATGGGGCAGTCAATGCCTGCTCTGGTGCCGGCCCCCGAGGACTCAAACGTTCCTCCATGACACTGTCTGTCTGCTCCGGGGTCGTATCTTGTGCTGATTTTTACTGTCTCACTAGTTGGTGTGTGGCGCCGCGGCCCAGAAACTCAGCCGCCGTGCCCCGGCCTAGGCTCCATGCGAGGCCACACTTGCACCCTCTCGAAGCGGTCATTCTCAAAGGGGAGTCACGCTCACCTCCGTGTGCACGCTGGCCGTGGCCCCAGGCAAACTTCCACCCTGGGTCTCCGGTTGAGCCCACACACCGCGGTGCGCCTGCGGACGGGGTGAAGGCCCCTGCTCCCACGTACTCACTTCAGGTACGGAGATCGATACACTCACAAGAGAGCGACTCCGGTGAAGCTTCACTCTCTCCTCCGCAGCCGATCATGCTACAGGCAAATCGGGCACATCCACAAGCCAGCACCGTAGGCCTCACCTCAGCCGGATGAGTACGGGTGGCTTTTCATTCAGTTCCGGGGTGTTACAGCTGCAGATAGGGAGTTACTTATGATACTGCAGTCTTCCGAACAATAAGTTGATGTTTTTTTGTGGAGTTTCAGATTGTTGGTGCAGGATATCTTAAGGATAGTACAAGCGACCGAAAGAGCTCGCTCAAAGGGCGACCACCTTCAGGCATGGCTAGCTCCGCCAATCTGAAAGTGTAAGGGGAGCTGGTTCTGGCTTTATTTGATCAAATCTTCCAAGCTTTGTGATGACAAAGATTTGATTTTTTTGAGTGGTAGGACAAAGAGTTAACAACTGGGAGGTGAAGTGCTTGCTTTTTAATTGTAACTGGATTTATACAACAGAGGTGTTGAAGGGACAGTAATGTAAAAAAGAATTGCATTACAGAAACTGGTATTTCTAAAATCAACATTTTGGAAAGACCATTTTATCGTAAAACTATTTGCACATTTTACACTTTGTGTAATGCAAATATAAAATAATGACTTACATATTCACAATGCTTTCTGTCACAGGCCGTGAACTTGTAGCACTAAAAATACACATTACTGCACCAATCAAGATTACATTCTGTGGCTATCTGGTTACACACAGACCTTTGCAGTGCATTAACTAGTAGATGTTTCATAATGTACCACAGTGCATTTCCCACTGAGTAACAATTGTTTTAATTTATTTTTCATCTATGCTGCCTATCATTTTATATGTAAATACTTGATGGTGAAAGACCTAAAGAGCGTACAGAATATTTTCGGGCTTATTTATGAGAGCTTGCATCGTCAGAGCATCTCTTTTGTGATGCTCCGGTGGAGCAAGCGTCACAACCATACCTATGAGTACTGAAAAGCCACCTGCATGGCTTTTCATGACCTCATAGATATAAGACATAGCAGCGCAAGTCACTGTGTTGCCTTACTCTGTGTCAAGAAAGGGTTCCATGGGCTTTGCATTGGGCACAGACGCAACACACATGGATTTTGATGTTGCCCCATATTTACAAAATCATATAAACCTGGGGTTGCTCCAAAAACAGACGCCTCCCCACCGGAGGGGTAACGAGGAGAAATGTTTTCATTTATCCCCATTTTTTCCTACTCCCATGTGTGCTACATTCTGCAGCTCATGTAGAAAGGAGAAAATGCCTCTCTGCATTGCTTTTGGGAGGGAAGGTGCCATTTCCTGTACAAAAACAATCCTGACTATGTTGGTGCTAGGCAGCAATTTGTGCGCTCCAAGGGAAAAGTACAGGAATGTACCGTATTTCATAGATACAGTGCATTTCCGCCCTTCCACATTGGCATAGGGCAGCGCTGCACGAAGAACTGCAGCTCTGCCCTAAGGCAATTTCTCATAAATGTGGGAGGCCCTTTGTTTTTAGCAACACTTTTGACTACACCCCACGCTCACTGACTTTTGGTTTGCTAAACACTGTTTAATTATATTTTCTCACCGTAAACATTATTTGCCATGGGATTTGTGGGCATTTATGGTTGTTCATAGTTCTCGATGATGACGAGTATTAGATTCTAGAAATTTATGTCAGAAGGGGGTCTTTTCGCCTTAAAAAGTTTGACAAGGGGATCTCGGCATCAAGAAGTTTGAAGACCTCTGTTCTTGAGAGAGGTAACTGAAAGGTCCTGATTCCGTGTACGGGGATCTTAGGACCACTGTATTGTTGGTCCGACTGCCACCTCCTCGTCGGTCCGACTGCCCAATTACGAGAAGGGTGGACAGACTACCACAAAACTGCCACCACCGCTAGGATTCTGGATCCTGATGGGGCGGCAATGGAAAAACAGGCGGTCTCTAGTGGAGGTGCTGATGCTGGCACAGCCCTGCAGTTTACGGCCTGCCTTACCGATTACCTTTTCCTATCTGGGACCCCGCCATGAAAAGGTTGGCAGAAAGGTAGGGAAGGGGCCCCAAACAGGCCCCAAGGGCAATTATGTCCATTGGGCAAAGTGCATGGGGGGCACATTTTGTTCCCTTCCTCTGCTTGCACTGTTGTGTGTGCACTGTGTGCATGGTACACAGTGCACCGACGTGTAGGTGGTGCTTCCACAGTGGCAACATATGCTTCAGGCTAGCTATGAGCTGAAGCATGCTGCCGCCATGGCACCACCGATACAACACCACCAGCCCGACGATGTACTCAGAATACGGGTGTCTGGATGCCGACAGCTTGGTTGCGTTCTCTCGACTGCCACAACGGTGGTCCAGTGTCGGACCATCGATCTCAGAAGACCTTAGTCTGTCTGCTAAATAGAATGTGTTGCTGGTTCTATTCAGTAGCATGCGGTGTTTGAATAAAATGGCAATAATATCGTCAAACGGAATATCGAAGGTAAAAATATCGTTTTGTGTTGTTTTTAATATTATAAAAAATATCAATTTTGAAAATATCGTTGTATGCAATATAGTTTGCAAGTGGTATTTTGTATGTATTTTATTGTACCGTGCATGATTATATGTGGGTTTTAATTTTTGGGTGTTTTAGTAAAATAATGTAATACTTATGAAATTGTTGGAATGGGTCTTTTTAGTTGTATTCATTTTTAAAAATAATGGATTTATAATCTTTTTTAGCAGGGGCATATTGGATTTTTAGGGGATAAGAGTGGGGAGTTTTTTAAAAAGGGGATATTGTAATGTAAATGTAATGTTAATTTTTTTACTGATATGGAAATTAATAAAGTAAAATGTTAAAATGTATTTTGTTGCCTTAATTATTGTTAGAAATTATCATTTATAATTATGTAGAATATATAATAATGACATTCAAATTACAACACATATTGTTAATATCAAAATACATATTTAAACTGTAAAACAATGTTAACCATTAATAAATATAATATTATTAAACATAAAATACAAACATTTTAAATAAGAAATGTACTCTCAAGCATGGAGCGTGTTTAACACTCCTTCACGGACGCACAGCGGGTTGCTTTTTAAACAAACGATGACTCTGATCCTTTTTAAATCTGTATATTTATTTCTTCATTCCTCCAATGTTTAGAGTATTTTGAGTGTGAATCAACAATCACATATACAACACTAGTGCTGCAGTTTGCCACGCAGGCCTTTTCTTCCTGCAGCACGGCGGATACATTTAAATAAACATCCTTCATCCAATGCATTTCGGGCTCTTTCTCAGCCCTTCGTCAGGGATTAACTGCAAATATTCAAAGCAACTTCATTACCTCGTGAAACTCAATATTAAAATTCACTGTGCATAAAAACGTTTCCCATGTCTGTTAAGCCCCAGTCCTTATTAAACGGTTTCCCTCTACTTTTGCAGTACATTGTTTGACGTTTAAACAAAAAGGCTATTCACCCACACTAAAGCGTAAAACCTTCTAAAACTCTTTACTAGTGGGTTACCCTCATTCTATGTTGTCACATGACCCCTTAATCAACTCTTCTCTTCGTACTCACATTTTAACATTTTCAAAGCCTTCCACCATTTTCCTTCCTTCCTTCACCGTCTAAACCTTCTGACTACCATTACTCGCTTATTATGCAGGTCATTATACACTCCACCCCCTGTTTCATCCAATCATGAGGCACCCTCGTTTAACCAAACTACATCTCCCAACATGCCTCCCCGCTATTAGTGGCTGTATTGATGTCGATCCACTGAATCGTACTGCTAATACTTAAAAGTTGTCAAGTCTAATACCCGCCCTCCCTAGAATGTATAATACACGCTCAATTAGAACTTTGACACATGGTTGCATGACACAACGTTAAAACAATGAACAATCAAAATATGATTTCGCAGTGTTGATCCGAGCATAAATCACGAGTGTTCATGTCCTTTAAAAAATGCTAATCTCAAAAGCAGATGTCCATATGTCTCACATGCGGTTGTCCTGAGAATTTTAATGACACAGTTGTGTGTAAATAAAAAATGTAGTCATAATTTTGTAAAAACATTTTCTATCAAAATTAAGATAATTGTTAGTTTTTTATGCTGCACATTATAATATAATTGTAAATATATTTTTCAAAAATATTTTTTTAGAAGATTGGTTGAACATTTTTTTCAATTTTATGACAGTTAATTTTGGAGTATAATTGTATTTTTGTGATCCATTGAAAAGCTTTATTTTCGATCACCAGGATAAAAAAAACAGCATACAGTACACAATTTAGTTATTACAAATAAAAATATACATAGACAGCATGGTAAACAATTTCACCAATAAAGCCTCATAACAGTACAATTCCTGAGGCAATTTCAAGATAAGATGTTATTTTAACGTGCAAGTACATGCATACACTGTAAAATGCTTCAGTAAAAATTAGATCAAAAATACGATAAAATACATACATAACAACAGGATTATTAAAAACAGTTGACAGCCCAATTTGTTGAAGTGGCGAGTTCAAAAGAAAATGTCTCATCACTCAAAGGCTAAAGTACACTTAGCCAGTAGCTTATAGACGCTTGGAATGCCAAAACTAGGCGGAGATTAAATATTTGGAAATAGCAAATACTACGATTTGCTTTGTGTCAGTTCTAAGACTTCTGAGAGCCTCCATGTGCTTTCTAATGCACAAGGACCTACAAATGTTTTGTTGACAGGTTTATCCCGGGCAGAAGAATAGCAAATGAGTATTCATTTTATTATTTATTTTTTGGTTCAAAGTTTAGCAATTGTGGTAAATACTTTAACAAATATTATTTTATATTTTAATGTTTAATTATGAACATATAGGTTTGTAGTTTTTGATTAGTGTGCTTTTACATAAATTGTAGTTTATTTTATAGATAAAAATTATGTATGAGTATGAAGTATTGATTGTATATATAAAAATTTAGGGGTCTATTAGGATGGAGGGCGGACTTTAGTCGGCCCGCCACCCTAGCGGTGCTGAGACCGGTCGCTAGGGGTACTGCAGTCCCGCACCAGCAATTAGGATGTCACATCCATGGTGGAGGTAGTATCCCCATCCACATCATTGTGGCGGGCTGTGCTCACAGCACCGCCCATCACAATGCTGAGGATGCACCTTGTGCATTGGCATGCACAAGGTGACAGGCACCACACGGTGCCTGCCACCTTGTCCACACCAATGCCACTGTAGGGGGGTACCATAGGTATCCCCCATGTGTACCACCCAACACTTAGGGTGCCCGCAACGGGCCCTCACATAGAGAAACTGCTTGACTCTCCATGGCAGCAACGCCGCCATGGAAAGGCCCTTCTCCGCCTGCATTTTAATATTGATGAAGACACCGCCAACATATTGAGCCCCTTTTCTGCCCTGTGGACTCATCGATGGGCAAAAAAGTGGCATAATATGGTGGGGGGAAAATTGTGAGGGAATGGTGGCCGGATCGCCACCGCCATACAGGTGGCGGCGATCCACCCGCTATTCTAATAGACCCCTTAATGTATAGCACCTTACATAAAATGTTTTAGCTGGCAGTGGAAATAGTACATTTTACCCCTTTGGTGTACAACACCTTCCCCCAAATTGGCTTAGTTTGGAGTGGGATTAGTAAATGTTACCCCATTTGTGTCCACCACCTTTCCCAGTTTTGGTTAGACTGGAGTAGATTGGAGTGGGCGTCGTAAATTTCTCCCTTTTTGAATTCAACACCTTTTTCAAATTGGTAATGATTGGAGTGAAAATACTGAATATCACCCATTTAGTGTCCAACACCTACCCCAAATTGGTTTAGATTGGAGTGGGAATAGTAAATGTCACCCTTTTAGTGCCCAATACCTTCCCCAGATTGGGCTAAATTGGGACGGGAATAGTAAATGCTACGCTTTTAGCCCAACACCTTCTCAAAAATTGTTTAGATTGGAGTAGGAATAATATATCTCACCCCTTTAGTGTCCAACACAGTCCCCACATTGGTATGGGTGGGTGTGGGAATTGTAAATGCCATCCCTTTAGTATCCAACACCTTCCCCAAATTGGTTTAGATTTGAGTGGGAATAGTAAATGTCAACATTTTGGTGTCCAACGCTTTCTTAAAAATGTTTTTTGCTGGAGTGTGATTAAATTGTTTTTGTATGTAGCAGAACTCGTTTATGTTATTTAGTTTTGAGTGTTTAGAAATATAATTTAAAAAAGTTGTATGTTTGTAATAAATAATATGAATAATAACCTATCTAGATAGAATAAGGACATGTAACACCTTTTTCTAATTTTATTCTCTAGTTTATTTAAGGTAAGTTTTTACATTTATAAGCATATATATTTCAAGTTAAAAATAAACTTTTATATATAGATAAATAAAACATTTTTATACATTTTTATTATTACATAAAAAATATAAATTATAATTAAGTAGTATTGCACGTTGCACATTTTCCACTTTTATATACCGTTTTAGCAATTGTTTTTAACATTTCTTAATTTGTTTTATACACATATTTCGAATTGTATATATTTTTATACTGTTTTTTAATTTACACTTCACAATGATCAACTATTTTTACAACACATGTATTCAACATGTTTAAATATTTTCTCATTCATTTCTATGGGGCGATAGTCTTCTTTTAGTCTAATTTAGTGGGCATGTTTTTTTCCACTGTCTTCTGTTTTAAAGATTGTTTGTGTAATTTTCAGTCTTTTTCATTGGATCCAAGCTGCGGGAAGGTGCGGCTGTTCATCGGAACAGGTAAGTCTTTTTAAAGGTGTTTTTAAAGGTTTTTGAGGGCAGGGTAAATATGGGGGAAGACTAGAGGTTAATTACAGTGTTTTGGTGGGGGGTTTGTACATTTTGTTGTAATAATAGTAGTGTTATTCACAAGAGTGTAGTTTGGGGTTTTTGTACACTGTTTTAGTAATGTATAGTTATATTATATTGCATTGTGTTATCTTAATTATTTTATGATGATTAAATGTAATGTGTATGTATTTTTCGGATTGTAATGTCTTTTGCGGGTAGGTCTTCTTGTTTACTTTACAGGTTTTTATCTACGAACATGTCCTATGGGCATTGGTAATGAATTTTTTTTTAAGGAAATAGCTTTTGGTTTATATTAAACCAATATTTTTAACACTGTTTTTCTTTTTTTCAGGTTTTTAGGAGCGTTTATTTTTAACACTTCAGGTTGCATTTGTGTGGTTTATGTGTTGTATTTATTTTAGATGATGGATTGAGTTGTTCTTTGAGCTTTTTGGTTGGTGAGGTTTAAATTTTTACATGTTAATAATTCACATATTATTTTATTATTTTACTCTTATTCAACATTGGAGTTTTATTTAATGTCTAGACTGATGTAATAAAATATTATGCTTAATATCTATACAAAAATGATTTTTAATGTTGCCTGTGATATACCATGGTGACTTATGAGCATCCTGTTACTCATACTAGCTTGTACAGGCCAGGTCAGGATAGTTTCCATCCTCTTCTTGTGGACGATATTGATACACATTCGGGGTCTACGTGATGGGTCACACATATTACTCCAGTATGTAAACGTAACTTTGGGTTCGATTTTGATGCTGGTGGAATGGAGTCAACCCTTTTGGCCTGGTAGAGGACTTTACATCCGCCAGGCCAGGACAATTCCACCCGCCAAATTTATAAATGACCGCAAAGCTGGTCCCAGCTGTTCCTGTCAATACTTTTCCCTGTTTGGCGCAGAGCTCCCTCAGTGTGACAGAGCCCTGTACCAAACTGTTTAGCTTTTTTATTTTCAAAATGAAAGTGCTCGATTCTCTTTTTTAAAATAAAAAATAAAACGGTCCACTTGCCATGGGAACCCTCTCTCATGCCCAGAGAAGCATTTAGTTTTCACTGCAACTTACTGTCAGGGTATTTACCTGGTGGTGACAACAGTGAAAACGGACTTGTATTTTGAGAGGCATGACAGGTCAGCCGCCGACAGCCTTTACTCTGCAAGGCCGTTGGAAGAGATTAATCATAGCAGAGACTGAGTGGTCTCAGCTGTGAATAATCCTAAGCTCCGCCCACATATAAATGTAGTAGGCGGACTGCATTCTTGGCTCCTGCTTTTCACCATTGCAATAGAGTATCCTTATAGCCAAGAATTAAGTTGGACCCTTTATTCGGCCCTCTCATTTTCCTTCGATGCAATCCTGTTCCAGGAAACATGGAGTTTAGCCACCCTTTATAGAAGTGGCTATTCCTATTTCCCTTGCCCTCACCTTCACAAAAGTGGGCCCCCTGCAGCCTGTCACTATGGGGTGCTCTGACCTGGGTGTGCTCTCCGTTGCAAACAATCAAAGAGCTGTCAAGTGGGGATGGGTGGAGGTCCACACGGCAGACCTAGAAGTAGTGAAGGAAAAAGCAAGGTAGCTGATTAAAGAGCTGGCTCCCCTCTGCCCTAACAATGCAGGTGAGAGCCTGGGGGCTCACCATGAGTTGTTTTTTAACAAGATGAGGGACATACTCAGTCAACCCCTAAAAGTGCAGGGAAATGGGGGTGCAATGCACAGATTTGATTCAATATACGAAGAGTTCCTGGTATAATCAGTGTTGGAAGGCGGTGACCCCAGGGGTCAAGAGGTCTCTCCTAACCACCTGGAACCTCCTCTCCCACAACTACTGCCGAGTCTTATCGAGGGGGAGTCCTCGCCGGGGAGGACTGATCCTACACACTGTCGACACACCACACTTATGAACGGACACCACACCGTGATTCTTTATCAGAAAAGACTTTATCAAGATATACAGTAGGGTGCATTACACAGCGATCGAGGGATCGCGAAAGTCTCGTAATGAGGGATCGGGGAAGCGGGACAGTCTTAGGAGGCCAGCTGGCACACCACGCACCCAGCGCACAGTTCTCAATCCTCAAACTGGGGGGTACAGGGACTGGCCATGGGACTTGCTGTCCTACTCACTTCTGTTCAAGATGATCGTGAGGGTAGCGTCGATGGTCCAGCCGGACCAGAGAGTTCATCAAGCCGCGACGAGGTCAGCAGGGCTTGGTCAGGAGTACTCCGTCGTACTCGTAAGCAGGTGGAGCCGCGACAGCGTCAGCAGGGCTCCGATGGTTTAGGTCTTGTACTTCAAGAGGGGGGGCCGCGACGGTGACCTGACTCTTGCGCTCTATCACCTTAAAGGGTCCAGTCCACTTGTCCTGCAAGGCACAAGGTTCCACTGGGGACATGACCCAAACCTGTTGGCATGGTTGAAACACGACCACAGTGGCATTCTGGTCGTACCAGCGTTTCATCTCCTCTTGGCTGGCTTCCAGGTTGGCCTCGGCCAGTTCGCGAAACTTCCGCGTCTGGTTACGGAGGGCCAGGACGTAGGAGAATACGTCGGGGGTGTGCTCGGGGGGGGCTGTCTCCCATCCTTCCTTGACCAGGCTGAGGGGGCCCCGGACGGGGTGTCCATAGAGCAGCTCAAAAGGGCTAAACCCCAAGGATTTCTGGGGTACCTCTCGGTAGGCGAACAGGAGACAGGGTAGGAGGACGTCCCACTTGCGTCGCAAGGGTTCCGCGAGGCCCATGATCATCCCTTTCAGGGTGCGGTTGAACCGCTCAACCAGGCCATTGCCCTGGGGATGGTAGGGGGTGGTGAACCGGTATGACACCCCACACTGTTGCCAGAGGGACTTCATGTACCGGGATATAAAGTTCGTGCCTCGGTCACTTACCACTTCTAGGGGGAATCCCACCCGGGAGAATATCCCCATGAGGGCCCGGCCCACGACCGGGGCCGTCACGGTCCGGAGGGGGATGGGTTCGGGGTATCGGGTGGCGTGATCGACCAGAACCAGAATGAACCGGTGGCCTAAGGGGGTCCGGGGGTCCAGAGGTCCGACGATGTCTATCCCCACCCTCTCAAAGGGGGTACTGACAACTGGAAAGGGCTGGAGGGGAGCCTTGCGCTTGCCTCCGCTTTTGCCGCTAGCCTGACTCGTGGGGCAGGACTTGCAGTGGTGTTCCACATCAGCCCGCATGTGGGGCCAGTAGAAATGGGTCACTAGTCATTGGAAGGTCTTATCTTGGCCCAGATGCCCTGCCAGGGGCACATCGTGGGCCAGGTTGAGGAGGAGTCCGCGGAAACATAGGGGTACCACCAGCACACGGGCTGACCCTAGTTCCGCGGTCTTCTGTTCACTGTACAGTAGGCCGTTTTCCCAGTAAAGGTAATGGGAGCCGGACTGGGCTCCAGCGGCCTGGGCTGCGGCCTGTCGGCGGGGCTCCTCTAGGGCAGGGCAGGAGGTCTGCTCCTGGCAGAACTCCTCTCGGGACGGTCCTCCCTCTTGGCGCCACTGGGCCAACTCGGGGAGATCTGCTAGGGTCGGGACTGGTTCGACAGCGGGTCCAAGGGGACCTTCGTCGGATGCGTTCTCTTCGAGGGAGGGCGGACATCGGGGACATCAGGGGCTGAACTGGGGAACTCAGGCTCTTCGTTCCCGGGGTTGGACATTCTGGCGGTCATGGCCCGGGTGCTCACACAGGCCCATTGGGGCAGTCCTAACATTGCTAAATGGGTCCTTCTCTCTACCTCTTTCCACTGGGAACTTTCTAAGTCATTCCCCAGGAGGCAGTCTACAGGCATGTCCGTGCGGACTGCAACCCGCAGATCGCCCGAGACCCCCTCCCACTCAAACGGGACCTGGGCTATCCTGCAGGTGCGGACGGAATTATCGGCTGCTATTCCCCGACACGAGGTGTGGGGGATGATCATGGACTCAGGAACTAGCGTGTACCTAACAGACGTGATGCTGGCTCCTGTGTCCCGAAGGGCTCCTATGGTGCGCCCGTTAACCTTTACTGTCTGGCGGTACTTTTCGGTGTTGTCGGGCAGATAATCTCCGGGGATCATCTCACTATTCCCCAGGGAGGCTAGGACCATGGCTGCGGGTTACCACTCCCCATGTTCTTCTATTTCTTCCTCTTCTAAGGCTACTGAGGATATCTGTCTAGTGGAGGGCCCAGTGGGAGTGGATTTCGGGGTCAGGGGACATCGGGGGTCACCGGCATAATGCCCGGGTTGCTGACACTTGAAGCACGTGGAGTTGGGGCGGAGCCCCGGGGGTCCTGCCCTCGGGACGGCTCTCGTCACGGGAGGAGAGCGTGGGGTCTGGTTTCTGGGAGGACTGCGCTGGGGCCCTGACTGGGAACCTTGTTGCTTGCCCCGACCTCCCCCACCCCGCTGGCGGGAAGATCCTTGGTCGTTCCGCTGAGTGTCTCCCCCGGGCCCCTTCTGGACTCGGGTGGCCACCCATCGATCGGCTTCCACAGCCAGTTTCCGTGGGTTGGCGAGCTTGCTGTCCAGGAGATGCTGTCTTAGTTCCACAAAGCAATTGGCGGACAGGTGCTCGTAAGCCACTAAGTCGACTAGGCCTTCGAAGGTGGTCACATTGCTGCCCTTGATCCACCCGTCTAGGGCCCGGGTGTAGTAGTTCACATAGTCTACCCAGGTGGTGCCAGGAATCTTTTTGCACTCTCTAAACCGCTGGCGGTACATTTCCGGTGTGAGGCCGTAGCGGAATAGGAAGGCGTCTTTCATGTGGGGGTAGACGTTCATGTGTGCCGTCGGTAGGTCCAGCAGGGTGTCTCTCCCCTCGCTGAGGAAGCGGCTCCACAGGCAGGCCCCCCAATCCTTCTCGGGGACCCGGTGAGCGGACATGGCCACCTCGTAGGCTTTGAACCTCTGCTGGATGTCGTCCCCTCTTGCATGAGAAAGAAGACTGCTCAATAAAATAACACCTTTTATTGAAAACGCCCATCTCTCTAATTCTCTGCACTCTTGTGAAATTAAGCATGCACAATTGACTGAGCGAAATAGCTGTCTATTGTTTTCACACGACTCTAGAGATACACTCTTTATTCTGAGGGAGCAAAGTTGTCATGTTTGTGCAGTTATCAGAAACTAATCCCTTCTTGTCTAATCAGTACGGTTAACCCTTTCCTGAACATTCAAGAACGTTTCTAGGGACTTCTGAGCTAGCTGGCAAAACTAATTAAGTCTAACATAGTCAGTAGAGACCTAGATGACCTCAGTCCTATGTCTACACTGCTGTTTATGTTATTCCAATGCGCAGAGCCTATTGGGAATATAGGAACTACACTACATGGCGCCCAACGTTTGGTAAGGCGATAATATAATGCAAGACACTAGAGTAACTCAGTTGTGCTTTTCACACAGACCCCTTTCTCCCGTAAAAACTCCAATAGACGTCTGGAGTGGGTGAAAGGTTAATATCCGCCGGAACTTAGTAGGATGAGAATCCTATGTATTAGTTCTTGGTTTAGTCAACGTTGAAGGATACAGTGTTCCAAAATATTGTGCACCTAATCTTTGTTTCCTTGAAACTTGATCTGCAAAAAAAATAGTGAAGAAGAAAGAGAGAAAGAAGCATTAGCAGCTCGACTCTTAACGGAAGACACAAGTCTACAGCAAGATGACCCGAATGCTATAATCATTCCGGTCAATATAAGAAAAACTACAACTCTTAAACTTATAGAAAATGGACTATCACCAAGAGGAGGCACGGGCATATTCGTGGTAGAGGCACATGAGTATCGGAAGTCAGAGGTATTCTATTCATGTATACATTTTCCAGCAGCACACACTGTGACAAAAGATTTCCACTATTACAAAATAGAGGAACCTCCGGATGTATACACTCCTTTCGAGGATGTTGAAATCCCACTAACTTACCAAGAGCACCTGCTCTGATTTAATGGCCCCCTAAAACATCAAAATCACATCACCAGGCACGGTCCACTAGGTAGACCAGGAGCCACGTGGCCGGTTCTAGCCAGCTACACCACACACCCAGACATTGAAACAATGTCAAGCGAAGAACTCCTAGTTAAACTAAAAGAATTAACAAAGGCATATAGAGAATTAGTTCAAGTGGCAAGGGACGATATAAAGTACCTCCAGAAATTGAAGGAGACAGATATTACAGACCAACCGTTTGAACTTGCCAGAATCATAGAAAAATCCTAGGAAGAGCTAGGAAGAGATAGTTTAAGTGGGAAACCAATAAAACCCTAATTAACTGAAAATCCTGAAAAAACATTTATTAAAAATAATCTAAAGACTCCAAAAAAGAGTTGGGATAGTAATAAACAATCCACTCCCAAGGAAGAACGATTCCAGTCCAGAGGAAGGTCTCCTCAGCGGAGAGAAAGATCTCCTGGCCGAGGAGCAAGTCTCCCCAAAGGGAACCCTCTGAAAAAAGATATAATCTTAGAGATAGGGATAAATTGAAAAAACCTGATAGATATCAATATATTGATACACGTCCCTCTCGATCTTTTCAGACTTGATCACAGAAATCAGAAAGGAGAGGACGGTCAGAACAAAAGGAAGAGCACGTCAAGTCCAAAGAAAAAAGAACCTGCTCATCAAAGTAAGAAATCACAATTTCCCAGAAAGAAGGTAGCAAGTATTAAAATTAAACATGCTGAGGATTCTGAGGACACAACTGAAAAACGGAGAGTGGGCCCAGACAATGCTAGACAGCGCAGCAGAAGTGACCATAGCTCGCAAGATCCTGATGAATCTTCTGGAGACAGTGGAAACGTATGAATGCATTCAGGTGGAAACTGCAGACACACGAGTTAGCGTGCCCCATAAACTATATGAAATAACATTACATATAGAGGGAGATAAAACTAGGAAAATAAAAGGTCTCTTTTAGGACAATCTTTCTAAAGGCTATGACATCCTGTTAGCTGAAAAAGACTGGCCACCAGAGTTTGTCAGGGAGTGCCCTCATGGCGAAGAAATGATTATGCCTGCCTTCTCAAATCATATTCCAATTCATAAAAAATACACATTCGCAAGAAAATGGGTAGTGGCCCAAGCCCCTGCATTATACAAAAATCATGTAGATGGGATGAGGACTCTCCTCCCCACAAAATCCTGTTGAAGAATCAACCCACTGCACAAAGGCAGTACCCAGTTAAACAAGAAGCAAAAAAGCAAGTCAGGGAGATCTTAGATCAACTTGAATACCAAGGGGTGATTGAAACATGTACCTCACAAATGAACAATTCTTTGTTTCCAGTCTCCAAGCCAGATGATTCATATCGTCTAGTTTTAGACTACAGACATTTAAACTCCTGCTGCAAAACATTTGCAGTACAAAACTCTCACAGTACAGCATTAATGAACAACATTGTGAGCAAAAAATACAAAACGACATTGGATATCTCAAATGGATTCTTCTGTCAAAACATTGCACCTGAAAGCAGGTATTTGACCGCTTCCTCAATAATGGGGTCGCAAAAACAATTTTACCGACTCCCACATGGATTAAAGAATAGCCCAGGATTATTCTCAGCAAGGGTAACAGAATTACTACAAATATATGATGATGAGGCATTATCATATGTCGATGACATCTATCTTACAGACGATGACCTGGAGACTCACTTAAAAAGAGTGAACACCATAATTCTTGGGTTCGCATCAGAGGGTTACAAATTCAACTTTAAAAAGTCAAGAACTGCCCATCTAACAGTCCAATTTTTAGGATATGAATTATCAAGTGAAGGCAAAAGCCTGGCAAACAACGTCCTAGAGAAGTGTGCAGTACTCCAAGCACCGAAGACACTGAAAAATTTACAATCAATACTAGGCTTCCTGATTTTCGGTAGAATGTACATTCTAAATTGTGCAGAGAGGGTTAACCCTCTCTATGAATTAATAAAACCTGATTTCAAACCAATAAATTGGACTCAGAAACACACAGAAATTTTGAGATCATTGCAGAAAGACAAGTTAGCTAAAACAAAACTGCAAACTCGCGAAAACGTACGCAACCTTGTAATCCGAGTCATCCCAGGAAGATGCGGATTCACATACCTGACCTCTAATGAGGGAGAAACGGTACCTATAGCTTACAAATCACACTTGTACATACAGGCTGAAATGAAATTCAGTTCTACTGAAAAAATTCGGACAGCGGTTCAAACTGCTGTAGAAGGAGAAAGAGCCCTAGCCCAAGGCAAAAGAATAACTGTTTATACAGCAGGATCAGCCCTTGAGGCATTAACAATTCCACGCAATCGGAATACAGTGGCATTAGATCCAAAATGGATACAATGGGAAAATGGATTGTCCAGACTGCAACAGAGACCGCAGTTGTGAACCGGACCAGACTATTGCCAGGACACCTTTATTAGAAAGCATCAGGCGATCTATACGCAGAAATCCAGCCGGAGAAATGCGTCCCCATAATTATTAAGACTGAATTTACTTAAAAATGTAGACCCCAGCGCTCGGCTGACGCCAGAACTGTTATAAAAGATTTTCGAGTCTTTATCGGCACATACGCAATTGGCATGCTACATTCTGACCAGGGTCCTGCGTTAGCTCTAGAGCTTACAAAGAGGCCATGACCAGCATGGGCACTGCATTGCGGTACTATTCTCCATCTCCATCCTGAAGGAAATACGGTAGTGGAAAGAAAAAACCGCGACATAAAGCAATCTATAACGGCGAGGGTATAAGGTTCGGGTGATGGGTGGGTCAAACATCTAATAAGTGTACAACGTAGTCTTAATAACATGCCAAGAAATTCTCTAGGAGGTATCAGTCCATACGAATTTTTGTTTGGTACTAGAATGATTATCCAGGATCTGGATCGTCAAACTTCAGTGGTAGAAGAAAAAACTTTTGATATCAAAGATCATTTAGCTGTTTTACAGGACTTGAATGAAACAAGAAATAGTCTAAGTAACATAAAGATTAGGCCAACAACCACTGAAGAACCACCTGTCCCAGCAAGACCTGTCTGTATTCCAAAGATTGGGGATCTGGTCAGAGAAAAGATCGCGGTGAAGAAGGAATTTGGGCCTTCTTACAGAAAAGCAGTACCTGTCTTAGCTGTCAGTGGAACAAGATCAGTAGTACTACCGTCACTTGCTGGTAAAAAGGAAAACAGAATTGTTTCCATCGATCTGGTGAAACCACAAACATGTGGCCGATAATAAATAGCAGGCCCAGTTGACTACCAAGAAATAGCAGAAGACCAAACTTTGCTACAATTCAAGAGGTTCAAACTGAAAGACTAATCACATTCGATAAACCTGCAGTAAATAAAAAGGGACTATGCAACAAAGCCATGGAACTTGTGCCTCTTGAAACTCAAATTGCAACAAATCGTGATGATACACCAATCTACAACGATGTGGCATCAGAATGTACAAATGTAACAAAAAAAGCAATCCCGCCAATTGACAGAACTGCATCTGGCTATTTTATCAACTTTGATGACTTTTCCGATGATCAAAGTGAACATGGAGACAAGCCAGCAACAAAAACTTTCAAAGAAATAATGACCGAACTTTTTCACCAACTAAAAAAAACCTATCTGATTTCACCAAAGGTTGAATTTTGGACTGTGTTAGGTGTACTTTTCCTCCTGCTTTGGCTCATCATGGTTTTATGTCTGGGTAGATTCATTGATGGAAAATATAGTACAATGGACATAGCAAGTCAGAACATCAACTTGGTCCTAAAGTCTCACAGATCCTCTCACATCGAGAAAAGAGAACCATCATCAGTGAACATCACAGCCAACCCAATACCTGGGGGTATAGCATGAGACAGAACTGACTATGAAATTTATGGCCCGATTGAGCTCTTGAAGTATCCACACCAGTTTAAGTTTTCCTTAAGTGACTTTGTGATACCAAGTTCTTTTTGTGATGATTGGGACTTTGAAAATATTAATAATATGATGTCAGATTTAGTAATGTCAGCTAAATTTACAGAACATGATTATTTACAGGGTTCATCAAATTATGAAGAATTATACTGTTACAATCACTATGGTCATCACTATTTGCATAAATCTGTACAACCTAGAAATGTTTTTACTTATAATCAATGGGAACATTGTCCAACTCCACCAAAAGGAAGTTCGAAAACATTTTATGAGAAATGTTCATACTTCTCAGGGTTTAACAACAGTGATCCAGAAACGTTTCATTTTAAAATGTTAAATAAGATGGAATGAAAACAATGTTGACAAATACTAAATTAATTTATTCTGAAAAGTTTTATGACAAAATGTCTACATTTGGTTTTGAATTTTGGAAAAATAACATTGAAACAAAAACCATCTGGGGAACAAAAGACTGGCAGGTACAAGGTCTAGAATCATTATTTAGAGCCTGCATGATCCCAGAACAGATAATATTCCTGAATGATACCATTCAACAAACTACTTGTCTTGTTTTAGCTAAGATAAAATACTTAAATAAACCGTCTATTCCGAACCCATACCTGATGGTAATAGTACTACGGATGTGGAAATAGACGTATCCCATATTTTTCACCAAAACAGAACAAATCCTGATTAGAAAAAATGGTTGATCTGGCCCACAGACACAAATAACTGTCAAGATAGATTCCTGAACAAAAGACAGGGGTTCAAAATGACCAGGCCAGACCCAAGATATTCCCAGAGACAACATCCAGGGATAGTTACAACATACAGTGTAGGGAAATTATGCCTTGAGTGGCTACAGAAATCCACACTGGCTGAAATTAAGCAACACTTGACTTTACTTAAAGAAGGTGCTGACTTGCGAGATTTCATAATGGGACCTCGCAAACAGCGTCAAAAACATTTCATAGCGGCCGGTATATACGATGCATACAACGAAGCTTGGAAAGTAATGCAAATTGAAACAGCAGAAAAAATACGAGAAATTGATCGTATAAATTTGGAAAAATCACTTTCTGTTGTGAACAATGGGTTAACGACTCTGTCTTCCAGAATATATTCACTGGACAGTATTGTATCACCTGCCTTTGATATAATAGAGTAAGACTTGCTAATGTTACAACATGGTCAGTCCCACTTGCGTTCTATTGTACAGCTTGGCTGGACGTTGCAAAACCTACGTTCAGGCTACGTGCCATGGCGTCTAATCAACATAACGTCATTATTTTCTATCTTTAACCTTACTGATAAACAAATCAGTTTGGCACAAAAAGGAGCAGATTATACGATTCTGAGCATTGAAAACTTGAGAGATTACCATTAACAGTGTCAGAGAGACCTTTCATTGAATGGATAATACACGGAACAATTACAATTCCGATAACAACTTTCCAGTTTAAATATTGCCAAGAATATATATCAGCAGGCCAGTATGAAAGGTTGGGTAAAGGATACATCAAATCAACCTCGGATTTACCTTACACACGCAAATGTTATAGTGAAGGGAAAAAGGAGGTATTCCTTAGTGGCAATAATTGTAAAAAATCACTAAGCGGTACACTTCTGTGTCAAGGTATTAACTTGCATGGAGCCTGCGAAGGGTCTTCAAATAACCTTTCATGTCACCTGCAAGGCACTCCTGCAACACAGATAGAACCATTCTTCAGACAACTCTCCAACGGTAGCTACGTTATAATAACTGACCACAGCTGTTGTGGAATGGTGCCTGGAGAATGCTATCTCGTAAATGTTACTGCCAGGGTCGTTTGTTGTATACAAGTATTGTATCCAAACAGCAATACAGACATGGAGGCGGCAATATGGCCTTATGTGAATATCTCTTCTATTCGAATTGATACTTTAAGCAGAATGAAGTCTATTCTTTTACAGACAACTGTGCCTTTGACCTCATCCAAAGAAATGTATGATCTGCAAGTTGCAAGGACAGCTAGTGAGATACATACCCTTTTATCAACAAATTGCCCCGTGCATTTCGCAGAAATGTTAAGTCAAATTTTAAACATGTCTGATATCAGTGGCATTGCACATGTATTTAGGACAAATTTTTCTGGACTGTTAACACCATTTGAAACAGTTCTGGGCATCTTCCCGAATTTTGTCCATTCTGTCTTTGGCGGCCTACCTTTAATTTTGGGACTCGTAGCAGGAATTTTATTTTTATTCCTTCTGCCCTTATATGGCAAGCCAATCCACAGACAAGACTCTAGCAACGATGGAAGAAACGATCCTAGCAATACAATACCGAGACCGTATTACTAAGGTCCTCAGTTTGCCCGGCTAAAAGATCTGAGTACAACTTGGTTTCTTTCATTCAGACCAATCTGGCAGGATTGCATCTTACCTGTGCTTCGATGTCTGCTATGCGGAGAAGAATGCGTGTTGGACGTCTGTCTTACACTACCATCAGCATTACCAATGGATATCGATACTTTGCTTTGTCCAGTAACGACTCATGCAACGTGTTGTCCCCAGCGGCTACCTATTCTGATGACCGCATTCGTTGAAACTTCACCACTACGAGTAGGTGGCGGTGAAGTACGAGAGGAAAGCAGCACCAAACAGGTACAACCTTCTGTGAGCATTGCTGATCCAAACATCGATGATTGCAATCACGCACAGAACTGCACAGTTTCAGTATTTTCAAACTTGGTCGAACGTTCACCTGATGTTGTAGACCAATTTTTTGCAAGCCTGTCTGATATGATGTTCTCCCCTGAACAACGAGAATAACTTTTTTAAACAACAAGCATGCAGCGTTCCCTGAACTCTGAATTTGGCCTCAGTTCTGTTAAACAAAGCAACTGAAAACGTTTGGAACTATTTTTCCCCTGAAAGCAAAATTATTTTTTTCCTTTAAATCAAAATATTTACCATTTTTTCCGGCACATGGTACTTTGCTTAAAGTAGAACTATTCTTAGAGAACAGAGCTTCAATTTTTAGAGACATTAAGAGACAATATTTTACCTCAGCGTCTAGCACATGTACACTATCGCATAATATGTGATGAAATGGTCTCGACCTTCTCTTCTGTATACAGAGCCAATTCATGTGTAATTTTCGCAATTCGTTCAGCTGATATATATGCATTTAACTGAATGAAAACCTTGCTTGAAAAAAACGTACAGTACAAATACTCATTTTGTCGTGTATAAACCATACACCATTTCAAATGCAATTATGTATTTTGGGGTTGGTTTGGAAAACATACATGCATCCTATGTTTAATATTGCTTATTTTTAGTAATGATGGACATTAATAAGTGGAGTGGGTGTTGTATGTCTATCTAGGACCCTAATTCGATATTTCCGATTCATGCCCTTATGTGGTTATAATAAATAATATCCTTATAAAGGCATAATAATCATATCCATATTTAGTAATTGCCCATGCAGTCCAAAGCACGGCAAGGCTACTCCCATAGACTCCTAGAAAGTACAACTCGTTCTTTAAACAAACCAAGCCTCCAGCAGCCTGGGAATTCCCCCTGCTTTTGTTTTGATTTGCACAAGAACTGCTGGAGTCCAGAAAGAACTGTTAGTTCTTAGTGACGTCTTATTTTTATTTTTTTTAAATTTGTTTTTATTGCAGAGTTATAAGCAAGACCTCGAAGTAGGTCAACCATTACACTCATGACACCGCAAGGCATAGTAACGGCAATAAAGTCGTACACAGCCATTCAGCCCACATCCCGGAGGCCGGACGGCGTACCAGTTTGTCCCTGCAAAAAAAATGTCACAGTGGCCATCTCACAGAGATGTCTGGTCAACAACACAATTTAGTATCTGCTTTTTCACCCACCAAACTCCCTCCCCCCATGTCACCGTCTAGTTAGTCACCCTGTGGGGGCGATGCCAGTATCCCCAATGCCCGCTTCAACAGGTCCGTGCTAGTACCCTTCCGTGGTGGCCGTCTCTGGGGTCTAACAATAACCACACCACGGGAACCCACTGTATACAGCCCGGAGATCCCACTTCTTTAATAACCAGCCATAGATCCTAACCGCAGGCATCCTTCTTGACAGTACAGTGGAACCTAATAACACCCCTCCAACCTTCCCTCCCCCCCAACTGCTGCTGATGTGGGCATAATCGTTTGGTTCTGATAGAAGAGCACGCCACTAGTCCAGTGTTGCATTCATTCCTTCAAGCCTCATGGAGCCCCTTTCTCTGAATGTACCTACTCTTCATCCTCTACCATGTAGTCTCGCAACGCTTGCACTATCAGTTACCAAGCCCTCGCCATCTCCAAACTCTTATCATTGTCAGTCCTGGTAGCCTGTCGCATTCTAATCACACTTTCACATCTGGACCATTTCATCAACTCATTCATCCATCTCCTCACTGATGGGCCCTCCTTGGATTTCCAGTGCCAGGTAATCTCTCTCTGAGCCAATATGAGTCCTAGGTCGATAAATTTGCTCGTGATTTTCATCTTTGTCGTGTAAGAGAACCAAATTGCAGACATGCCGCCATGTCAAACTCCACCTCCCTGTCATTAACTGCGTTCAGAAGTTCTCCCACTTCAGGCCAGTATGTCCCTATTTTCGGGCATCCCCACAACAAGTGATCCAGCTCAACTTTGGGCGCTAAGCACCTTGGGCACGCTGCATCTTGCACCCGCAAGTACCGCTTGATCCTCCCCGGGGTCAGGTAGGCCCTATGTAGTATGAAGAAGTGCACCTGCTGGAAGCGGGCATTTCTGCTATCCTTCCACGTCCGTTTCAAAATATGGCCCCAGACCGTGTCTGGTATGGGTTTACCTATGCTGTCTTCCCATTTCGTCTTCAGCGCATGTAGCGGCTCCAGTACCTCATGTAACATTCTAGAGTGGAGGCAGGTCACCGCTTTAAAAGTGCCCGCAGCCATCACCACATACTGGCAGGCCATGGTCGTGTCCGGTTCCACTAGCCCTCCCTTCCAGTGCTTCTGCATCACCGCAACCACTGCCGCATGCAAGAGGTAGCTCCCGTCTGGGAGACCAAATTGATCCTGCAACGTCCGAAAGGGGACCAGCATCCCATCTATATATAAGTCCCCCACCATCTGTAGGCCCAACTCTTCCCATTCCGACAACGGGGACCAATCGCCCCCATGCGGCAGCGCCGTCAATATCCCCAGTGGGATCTCCGGCGCATACGGTCGGGCTGTCTTCGCTCTCCTCAGACTTCTGTGCCAGCACAACCGAAGGGTTTTTTCCTCAATGGTGAGATCCCTCAAATCTAATTTCTGTTGCATGACTATGTATGACAAGATATGTCGCTGGATACCGGTCCCTCGTTCTTGGTCTGGGCCTCTAAATTCTCTGCCAATGTTTTGCGTTATTATCTGCAGTTGAGCCGCCAGGTAATATAGTTCAAAGTCGGGAACCACCATCCCTCCCTCAAGTTTGGGTCTGAGCAGGGTAGTCAGTGCCACCCTACGTCGTCCGTGCCCCCAAAGGAAGTCAGTAATCATCGTCTTCAAGTCTATGAAGATCCGCTGAGGGATCCATATCGGTAGGGTACGGAAGTAATAGAGCAACCTTGGCAGAGCCACCATCTCCAACAGTGCCACCCGGCCTAGTACCGATAGAGGGAGGGAGGCCCAAAAGGACATACACCCCTTTAGCGCCCTTATGCAGCGCCCTATATTTCCCTCCAGCAGATTCGCGGCTTCGTGGTAGACGCGGACTCCCAGATAGGTGAAGCATGTGGACTCCCAGACCACCTCCACTGCAAGAGGGGGATACGGCGTGTCCGCCGCAATGGGAAAACACAAGTTTTATTCCAGTTTACCTTAAGGCCTGATAGCCGGCCAAAGCTGGATAACATCTCCACAGCTCCTTTCAGAGCCCTTTCCGTATCTTCCAGGTACAGCAACAGATCATCTGCATACAGTGATATGTGATGCAACTCCTCACCACGTCTAACCCCATTGTACAATGCTCCCGACCTCGCCTGCGCTGCCAGTGGTTCCATCGCTAATGCGAACAGCAGGGGAGACAGCGAGCAACCCTCCCTCGTCCCTCTACGCACAGGGTAGTCGGAGGATATAACTGACCCCAATTGTACTCTTGCGGTAGCAGAGGAGTAGAGAACTCTCGTCCACCGCCCAAACCCGTCCCCTAGGCCGAACTTCACCAATACCTCATCTAGATACTTCCACTCAAGGCTATCGAAAGCTTTTTCGATATCAACCGACAATACTGCTGGTTTTTTATCCGAATCCACGGCGCTGTCTAATATACGGACCAAGCGGCGAATGTTTATGGATGTGTTCCTAGTAGGAATAAATCCTGCCTGGTCCCTGTGTATCAGCATGGTCATGTGTGGTAGTAATCTAGTGGATAGAATACAACTCAAGATCTTATAATCCACCGTTAGCATAGACAAGGGCCTATATGACGTCACATCTGAAGCTTCCCTACCAGGTTTCAGTAGCGGCACCACTAGCGCTTCCCTCATTGATTTGGGCAAATGCCCCAGTATCATGGCCTCAGAGTACACCGCCAGTAGCCTGGGTGCTAAAGTATCAATATATTTCACGTAGAATTCAATCGGTAGGCCATCTACACCCGGCGTCTTATTTCTAGCCATCTGCTTAATGGCCACCCGGATCTCTGACAGCGTTATGGGGCCGCCTAAGTCCTTCGCGGCCTCGCCATCTAGCACTGGGAGATGAACAGACTCCAGGTATTCGCCTATCGCAGAGACCTCCACCATCAGCGGACTCTCATACAGACTCGTGTAATACGACTGCAAGCGCGCCAGAACCGCCGTCTGCGAGTAGACTATTTCCCCTGTCTCCTTCCTGATGCTCATAATCGGGCAACCTCTAGGTTCTGGATTGGCAAGCTTAGCAAGTAGCGTTCCCACTTTATCCCCTTCTGCATGTACCTTGGTGGTATACAGCTTGTAGTCATAACATCGGAGCCACTCTGTTTCTGTCACTACCATTTCCTTCGCCTCTAGTAACTGCTCCTGTAAGTCCGGTCGCTCAGGTCTACGCTGCTCTAGATCCCTCAACACACATTCCGCCTTCCCCAAATCAGCCAAAACCGACGTCCTTGCATTCGAAAAACCTGCCCATACAGACGCCTCTCACCACCACCTTCATCGAATCCCATTCTATCAATCTCGTGGCAGCTGAACCCTCGTTCTCATCAAAGTAGTGCTCGATGCCCTGTAGGACCGTGTCACTGAACACCAGGTCCTCTAATGTATCAGGTCGCAGCCTGCATGTTGGGACCGCAGATCTCGCCTGTTGCCACTGCACTGTCACTAGTAAGGGATTATGATCTGAAATGGTCCTAGCTAGGTACTCCGTGTGTGTTATTATGGCAGCCAGGGGGCCACTACAAAGGACGGAGTCAATCCTAACATGTAACGCATGTAAAGCTGAGAAAAAGGAATAGTCCCTAACATCAGGATGTTGCTCCCTCCATACATCTATTAGGCCCCACCTCTCCTGCCAGTCTTTCCTGTGTGTGGCTAACCTGCGCACTGGGGAGTCGGCTAGTCGTGGATGCGACCTATCGAGTGCCACATCAATGATCGAATTGAAGTCACCTCCCAGGATGATGGGGCCCGCCAGGAAGTGTGCCAGCGAACCTGTTAGACTATCGAAAAAATGGGCCTGGTCAGCATTGGTGGCGTATATACTACATAAGACCACATCCCGGCCATATAGCCTCCCCTCCACCACCACATATCGACCTTCAGGGTCCACTAGCTGGTTTGTGGCCTGGAATGGGACCCCCGCTCTCACCCATATCAGCACCTCCCTGGCAAACGCCGAATACGTGGTGCCAAACACCTGACCATGCCACCTCCTCTGTAGTGCAGTGCATTCCTGGTTGGTTAAATTATTTTCTTGCAACAGTGCAATCTGGACGCCTCGCATCACCAAATTTGCGTGCACTTTGTGTCATCTCGACATTGTTCGAAGTCCACGGACATTCCATGTAAGGCATTTCAAATTAGGTAACGTCCCCATAGCAGCCATCTCCCGACCATTTCAACAGTGACAATTCATTACCCACATCATTGCAGTAAAACCCCCCTTTCAGAACACCCCAGAAAACTCCCCAAACCCCTCTCCCCAGGACAGGACCTAATAACACAACATCAGCCCCCATCCAAACCTGTAACACATCGCACATTTCACTAATCTGTAGTCATCACCACAGAAGGCCTTAAGGGCAACGAGAGGGTGAGTCAGAGCCGACCCAGGGCAAGCAGGGCCCCCGCCCCGCGCCCATGATCCCATACTGCATTTGCAGCGCAGTGCCTACCAGTCCGCCAAACACCAGGGTATGCTGCCCCAACAGGAGTAGCGGTTATGGTCTTCACGCTAAATGGCATTCGTTAAATAGTCCATCTGCTGTCTGTGGGGTGACCGCTGGCCCCGCCGAGCTATCAGCTTCCGAGACGTCTCCTCCAGATTTTCCTCCGTCGTCTTCAGAGTCCGAGCACATCGATGCCCTCTCTAGTTGTGAGCCCGTAATGATCGCCGTTGCAGCTAATGCTCCCTTTCTGTCCGCCGCCATCTGGTCGTCCCGCATCGCTCTCTTGAGTCTATTTCGCTTGCGGATGCGTTGTGATTTTCGCACCTGGACCGGTTTTTGTCTCTCCCTTTCGCCTTTACTCTTGCGGTCCGTACCAGCACGGTATAACTCGAGCCATGACCACACTTCGTCAGGGGACTGAAAGAATTGGGTCTTTCCATCCAGGATCACTCATAGCTTGGCCGGAAAAAGCAAGGAGTATTGTATCCCCTCCTTCCTCAGTTCTTTTTTCACGGCCAAATAGGATGCCCTACTCTTTTGGACCTCCTGTGTGTAGTCCGAGAAAACCATGACCGAGCTATTGTTCACCTGAAAGGGGCCCACTGAACGCGCCCTCTGTATTAGTAGGTCTCGGTCCTTGTAGTGCAATAGTCTTACCACTATCGGCCTGGGTGGGCGGTCCTGCATGAGCGGGCGGGCCGGGACTCTGTGCGCTCGCTCCAGGGAGAAGAAGGGAGAGAGACCCTCCGGGGCCACGACCGTTTTAAACCAGTTCTCCATATAGGCCACTGCGTCATCCCCTTCAACTTTTTCTGGTAGGCCCACCACCCTTACGTTGTTCCTCCTATTGCGGATTTCGGAATCCTCTGCGCGTTTCTCCAGTGTCGCCAAGCGACCAAGGATATCGGTCAGTTTGTGTTCTACGGTCACTACCGCTGGTTTGAGCTCCTGAAGCAGTAGCTCATTTTCCTTCACTCTATCAGTGAGTTTAGCATGGTCCGCCCTCAGGAGGCCCAGTCCCGTGGCGACCTGCGCTAAATCTTGGTGTAGGGACTCCTTGGTCGCGGTTATCGCCTCCAGTATGCTATCCAGTCGCATATTCAGCCTCCGTTCCTGCGCAGATGTGTCCGGGGCAGTATGGGTTCCGCTAGCCGTGTCCGGTATGTTCGCCTGGTCATGTCCCTGCTTCATGTTCAGGCCACTGCCACTAGCGGCCATCTTGGTCGCCTCGTGCGTCATCGTAGATTCGCCTCTAGGGGATTTTCCAGTCCCAACTTCCATCTGTCGAGTGAAGGCGGCCCTCCGTACCCTCAGTAGTCCCAACGTTCTCCCCCAGCAGTCGTCTCTACCTCCAGATGCCAGTTCGTCTTCAGCACGAGGGCCTCACTCCAGTATTCAAGATGGCCGTCCACCGTTCCTCAACTCTTACAGTACGCCAGCAGGTCCCCAGTGGCCCAGGGGTTCCCCTTACACAGTCTGTCGCTGTCCCCAGCGTGGGTTCACCACATCCCCACAACAAAGTCAAGGGAAGGCCCAGTCCAGGTACTTGGAGGAACCAATAGCGTGCACCCGGTGAAGCAGGTGGCTGTCGGCCAGAACTGGACGTGCGGTCTGCCTATGGGCGCTGCACCGTGTCAGTCTTATGCCCCAATCTCCAACGCTGCTCAGTGCCTGTACCACCGCCTCTCATAAGGCCATGCGGTGTAGGTGTGTTGCTGATGGCCGCCGGCCTCCTGTAGCGTCAGCCAGTCCACCGAGCCTGCCCGGGTCCAATACCCATACAGCCCAGCAGTGGCCGTATCTGCCGATATTCAGCCCCGGGGCCTGCATGCCGCCAGGGCCCTCGCTCGGGATAATGGTCAATCCTGATGTCGGGGATTAGTGCCACCAATCTACATATCCGCTCCGTCCCTTGCATGCATCCCCTCACTGGAAGTCCGTTGTTTAGCTTTGCTAGACTCCCAGCAGCTGCGGGAGCAATGGGACGCAGTCTGGGAGCGGGACCTTCCTCATACGGCCGCCATGTCGGGGAGTGGGGGATGGGTGCCACGTCCGCCGGTCTCCAAGTTGGCGGAGAGCGCTCCTCACCGCTGCCGCCGCCGTGGAGCTTTGCACTGCCGGAACCCCGCTCCGCTCACCTCTTCAGGCCGTGGCTCGCACCCCACTCCAGCAGCGGTCCGTCTCGTCCCGCAGATCAGCCTCCGTAGTTCTAGACCGCCGCCATCTTCTTTTTCAAGACTCGGCACCTTCAGACTCTGGAATCGGGTCCTAGTGCTGCATTTGGTCTCCCGCCAACCGGTAGCTGCATTCCTCCGTTCCTCCGGTACTTCGCGCAGAGTCCCGACGCCGCAATCAGCGCTTATGGCAAAGTTCTCAGGATAATTTGCGGGATCAGGCACGGAGCTGCAGGCTCACGCCGCCATCCCGATCGGCGTCCAAGCCACGCCCCCTTCTTAGTGACGTCTTATGTCCAACCTTACGTCAAACCCGGCACCTTTCGGGTATAAATATACCAACGTTGCCTTAAGCAAACAAACAGTGGTGTGGAGCAGAGCGGCCATCTACTTATCCGAAGCCCAGCTGATGCGAGAGCCGACGGAAGCCGCCCCTCCCTTTTGACACGCTGGAGAAGCTGCCTTTTCTCACGCCGAGAAATCCAGCTCCGGTGTTCCCAAGTCACCCTCGCGGGTTGCTGGGAGATCCAGCCCTGAGTAGTGAGATACAAGACCTTCTTCATTCTATAACCAAGGTACGGAGCTGATTAAAACCTTAGAGAGAATTCTTGATTCCGATACTTGGCAAAAACCTAACTTAACTTAAAACTGCTACTTACTTACTCCTTCCCACGTATTAGGCATAGGTCAGGTACACCAGGGTAGGCGTATCTTAGAAGCACCAGTTGAGTTTGTTAGTCAATGTTTTTATGTATGTATATATTTTATCCATTTTAAAGTATCATATGGCTAAGAAACCATATCAATGCTTTTACAGTATTATTTCATAATACTACTTTTACTGTACGCACTTTACTTTAAATATTGCAACTGTGGCAATTCATTTCTCTTGCATGAGAAAGAAGACTGCTCAATAAAATAGCACCTTTTATTGAAAACGCCCGTCTCTCTATTTCTCTGAACTCTTGTGAAATTAAGCATGCACGATTGACTGAGTGAAATAGCTGTCTATTGTTTTCACACGACTCTAGAGATACACTCTTTATTCTAAGGGAGCAAAGTTTTCATGTTTATGCGGTTGTCAGAAACTAATCCCTTCTTGTCTAATCAGGACGGTTAACTCTTTCCTGAACATTCGAGAAAGTTTCTAGTGACCTCTGAGCTAGCTGGCAAAACGAATTAAGTCTAACATAGTCAGTAGAGACCTAGATGAACTCAGTTCTACGTCTACACTGCTGTTTATGTTATTCCAATGCGCAAAGTCTATTGGAAATATAGGAACTACACTACAAGGTGGTTCATCTGCCTACGTGAACTACTGGGGAGACTGGGGATGGAGACCTTCTGATCCAACCCAGAACACATGGTGCAAATCTCGAGAGTGAAGCTGAAAGAACTGTATTGAGAAAAAAACCTTGCAATGGACTTGGTAGAATCCTCGATAGGTTGGACAAAAGACTTTTTGATTTTTTAAATCTGTTCCATTGTTTGAGCCAACTATTGATGAAATGATTCTATCAATGGCACGTAAACTTTTCCTACAGTTCCTCTTTTAGACCTTGCCCACAAGATTATTTTGTTCCAAGTGGTGCTCTAGTGCTTTACAGGATGATCTGTTCCCTGCATGCAATCTCCATATGAGAGTGTCTAGAATCTATTGTCCATTTATTTTTCTTCTGCCCCCAATACTCAGCATTGAGGAAAAAATTGATATTATCATTGTGTAGACTTGTCGGTCCGGGCCATTATCTCGATGTATTGAGACTATTGTGCACTGATACCCTAGACCAATGGCCCAGATTTTGGTATGCACTGCGGATCAGCCGTGGGAAGATACCTGTATGAAGCACCTTTTTCTGATAAGAATTACAGTATTTTGCCTCTTTGCACATTTCCCTAATGAAATTGTTTTAAAATAATTATAGGGAAGAAACTTGTATGAAGCACTTTTCCTCTGCTAAGAATCGCTGTATATCTCATTTAGCACATTTATTTAATGAAATTGTTCTTAAAACTTTTAATATTTTTATTCCCAAATTTTACATTTTGTTTTTATACCTATGCTGTGTGTACTTTTTGGATCCTAATGATCGTAATACAGTTTTTGATGATGATTTCCTGATTCCATGTTTGAATTGCTCATGCAGTACAGTTTTTACTTTTCGCCTGAGATAGCACATTGTTGTGATACATATTGTTAGCTTACAGTGGGATTATGTGTTACACTTGTTTGCTTGCTTCTTATTTGTTAGTTTCAATGGACTTTCCTTCATCTTCTGCTGTTTGACCCTCTTCTGGAGCATAAACCCTTACTTGTGTCCTTCCTCTGCTTCCTTCTCAGGTGGTACATGTTTCTTTAGTGCAAGCCCTCTACAAGACTACCTGTTTTACAGCTACCTCTCTCAAGTTCTTCATGTTCCTTTTGCTCGCACATGTGTTTCTCCCTTCACCCTCTCTCCCTCAGATGCCGTTCTTGCTTCCTTCCTACCGACCCACCTTCCAATGCCATAAAAATAAAAGAACAATGCTTGCTTTTTTTTGTAGCCACACATATCAGTGTCGGCATGTGCTTCCAAATGACTCAACAGCCACATTATAGTGCTTTTTTCTCACATTATTTGCATCCTAACTGCTGCACAGCAATGCAAAAAAAATCATTGTCAAGGCTAATAGATTTGACAATGTTTAATTCCCTTTACATTTTGGTACTTGAAAACTGGATTTAGCACGAGAAACACAGAACTACTTCTACCTGAAGGCAAATAAATAACCCTAGTCTAGTTGAAATAATCAAGCAAAAAACTTGGGAAATCTTTTCTTTCTTATGTTTGCATTTTTATACAACCGAGCAAACTGCAAACCACCAGCTTGTCCCTACATTTTGAGATTGCTGCCCCCATTCTGCATCAGAATTTCCCAAATCCTTCCAACTCCAGTGCTGCAGCGAAAGCAATCCCTCGGTAAGAACTTATCCCAGCTTATCATTCTCACCAGTAGTGCACAGAAAGCACTCCCTCAGATAAGAACAGATCACAGCGTATAGTTCCCCCTAGCAGAGCAAAAAAGAAGTCCCTCATATAAACCAGATCCAAGCATCTTGTTTCTCTATGTAGTGTACAGAAAGCACCTCAGATAAGAACGGATTCCAGCATATCATCCCACCTAGTCGTTCTTAGAAAGCACTCCTTCATATAAGACCTGATCCAAGCTTTTTGTTCCCCCCTATTGTGCACAGAAAGCTTATCATTCCACCTAGTAGTTCACAGTAAGCACTCCCTTGGATAAGACCTGATCCAGGCTTTTTGTCACCCCTATTGTGCACAGGAAGCACTCCCTCAGATAAGAACATATTTCAGCTCATCATTCCACCTAGTAGTTCATAGAAAACACTCCCTCTGATAAGAACAGACCTAGTCTTATTGTTCCATCCTGTAGTGCCCAGAAAGCACTGCCTCAGATAAGAACAGACCCGACTTATCTTTCCACCCATATGTCTACATAGAAGACCATTTACGGCACACAGTTGAAAGCAGCAATGCACAATTGTGTAAGAGCCTCAAAATATGATTATGAAGACTGACCTTTTCAGATTGCATTACAGAAAGAGCAAGACACAGTAAACACAAATGTATTATGCTACTGGTGGATCTGAAATTAGATTGGAAATGATGACTGACTCTGTTGATCAAATGACGCTTTACTAGCAACAAATGAGAAATATACTCTGCGCATATTTAATTTCCCCATACAGTGCTGTTTTCTGCATTTTTGCACAAATGGTGCTTTACATTAAGTCCAATATATTTTAAGAGAATAATTGGATATCACTGTGCAACATCTAGTGACATAATTGGGTAATTCATCAGTGCTGAACAACAATAATTTGATCGTACTTTACCTCAATGACTGTGGCACTAAGAATACTAAACACAGATACATATAGTGGTGACCAGGGTATTTCCGGGGTTAGAGGAACAGACCCAGCTGCTGGTATCAATGCGTTTGGTCATCTGTGGCTTCTTTGTGCTCAGCAAGACTGATACATTGTTTACTCAAAGTATTCCTGTAGTGTGTCATCATCATGGATCACTCCAGATCTCCTTTTCTAGAATGTTGAGATATTCATACTATATCATATTCCTATCTTATATCCCTTTACACAACCTGTATTTTGACCTGGATTGGTCCCCATTCCGTTTGAATCAGAACAATTTATTTGCCTGACCCTAGAAAATATGGTTGCATATGAAATTAAGTAATCTCGTTACCTCCAACATGCACACTTTACAAAGAAATCATGCAACGCAGCGTAGCAAATAAAGTTGATGTGCTGCATTGCATGAACAGAGAGAGAGCAGAACAGCTCCGTATTTACTACTACTCCATATCTGTAGAGTGCAGCACACATACAACGAAGAAAACAAGGGGAACTGAAAACATTTCTCCTCATTACTCCTGCTTGGGTGAGGTGCAGTATTTTAGCACAAATCCCTGTCAGCAATTCTTTGTAAATGGGGATTTGTGTCAAAACCCATGGGTGGTTGCATGAAAATATCCATGCACCTCCCATCAAATGCTCCCTTGACCCAAAGTAATGCAAGACAAAAACATTGCACAGCTTTGCATTACTTTTGTCTACAATCCAACGTTTGAAAACACCCAAACAACACTTTGCATCAGTCTTGAGTTAAAAAAATAATGCAAACCCGATGAAAAGTATTTGTAAATCTGGATGGACCCTTATCTTTTTCCCCAATAACCCTCAATATCTTTAATTCAGATTCTCAGAAGCATGGAGAGGTTCCGAAATTAAACTGTTTCTAGAACAGGAGAAGATATCAATTATTGAAGTTTTCAATTTGAGATCTATTACAGTCGGACAAATAATTGTATTTATATTGCAATAACCTTAGTCTTGCTGCCTCCAGTGCCTGACACAGCAGTACCTAGATGGTGTGGCAGTGTGATAAGGGACGTTTCATACCAGCATTGTCGTGCTTTTCCCCAAGTGAGAGCTTTTCTGAAAGTGGGGTCTGACAGGCAAAACAAAGGGATGATATATTTCTGGTTTGAGAGCAGAACCAGTTTGGGAAGGCAAGCATAGATTCTTCTATTGATGGATCTATCAATAAAGAAGTAATAACATCCCCCATAACCGTGACTGTTGCTTTGTGCTTCCCAGACTGGTAGAACACTTTTTTTCTCTAATTAGCAGGTTGATACAATAAGTATTGGCAATTCCTAAAGGTCTGGCTTTAAAGGAGTGGTAACCAGTACAAGTAGATAGCAAATGTTTTTGTGAGGAACAAAGAAATGTAGAATAATATTGCTGTATGTTAAATGTCAAGCCAGACCTAAAAATCCAAACTAGTTTAATGACTCCTTCTCCCATCTGTGCTGCTGCCAGAGAAAGAAAAACACCATAATATTCTAGTTATCTAGGGCACTTTTACAGCATTACATTGATGTGTGTGCCCTTGAGAGTTTGAGCTCAGTGGGATGGATAAACAAAATAATCACAGCTGATGGAAGACAATAACTTTTTTGTGGAAGCACACAACTTTTTCACAATCAAAACATGTACACCCGGCTCCCAGTATGTGGGTGGAGCCAAAGGCCCTCTGTAGTGGTACTCACATAATTGTTTAGCGACAGATGCACTGTCAAGCTAGATAATAAAAAAGACAGTGGGCCTGATTCTCAAAGATTTTGCCATTAATACATGTGATCTTGCCTTATAGTACTTGAAGTTAGGAATGCACCAAAGAATTTAGAGCAAAATGTTTGTCAATCAATTCCAAAAAGTAGATTCGTTATTTCTGAACCTAAAGGATATGAAATGAGTATATAGTTCATCTATAAGTAAGTAAGATACTTCCATGCAAAGAACACATGTTGAGCACTTGATTGTATTGTGCATCTTTGTAGGTTTCCAACGTAATGTTCAATTGTGGTGAGCTATGTTGATATTTCATGTGTTAGTCACAACTTGATTTGCTCAGTTTTACAAGACTTGCAGCCATTGCACAAGTTTGTCAAATTTACCCCAGGACTATCTATCTCCTGTATTACACTAATATCCCTTGATATAATAACCAAAGAAATCAGGCTATTGTGGTCCTCAGAAAAGCGTCCTCAAACACCAGTCACCAGGTGAAAGGAAAAAACTGTCTCACTAGATTAAAGTAGTAGTTGGAGGCTTTAGCTACATGTTTATTCTGGGGTGTCATTTGACAAAGAATTTAAAACTACTCACAGAGTCTTGACTTTTCTTTGTTGGGCTCTGTTTACCATAATAAGTAGAATAGAGAAGTATGCTGAAAACCTGTTGTTTAGCTTACTATTAGTGTCTGTTACCATCCATCCATCCAAGTTTAAAATAATATAAACTTCTTAAGTTTTCTAGCATCAAACTTGACTTTGTCAAGCAGGACCCGAACAAAATAGATGAAAATGGTGTGACTTCCAGGTATCTTTATGAAAACGTGCATGTTACTTGTTTTCTAATATAAAGTTGCATCTGCCACCACAAACAGCTCTTCAAAGTTTGGACATAAATGTTAAACAAGCATTTGCAATGCAATATGTCTCACATTTGTGAGTGTTTAAGCTATTGGCATTATAAATGACAATGCCTTTTATTTATCTGTTTTGAAAACCAACACATAAATAAAAGGCATTGTAATTTACAAAGCAAAGAGCTCAAACTCTCGCAAATGCGAGACTTATTGCATTGCAAATGCTACCCACTCATGCATTGCACTGCAAGCACATCAAAAGAAGAGGAATTGTTTAGCAAACAGCCAATTGCATGAGTTGAGCGATGCTATACTACCTTATGTGGAGCCAAAACTCCGTTTATGTACAATACAACACATTTGTAACAATAGGTACACAGGCAGCTGTGCTGAAAAAGCCAAAATGACAAGAGAGAAACAAAATTGAGGAATAAAGACTGAATGGAATTATTGGTTCAAAACATAGAATATATTTTGGAATAAAGACAAAATGAAACCAAAAAGGGGAAGAGAAAAGTCAATAGGCAGAGCAGAGGATAACATACTAAGAACAACGAAGAAAACTGAGAAAAACAGAAGGAAAGAAATTTAGAGGAAAAAATATTCAAAAGGCAACGAAAAAAAAAGGCGGCAGAAAGGGAGGGACCGAGAAAGAGGGCAGGTGAAAAATATTTACAAGGAATGGAAAACAGAGAGAAAAGACTAGAGAAGAAAGGAAAGATTCAATAATTTAGACGACATACAGGAAATATAGAAAGATTGAGATAAGGGGTTAGTGAGCCACAGGGACAGGAAAGCGACCCTTTGGAATAAAAAAGAGGAGAAAAAGGGACAACATTGAAGAATAAAAACCCTTTAAATGAAAGCAGAACATAAACTGGTTAGCACCTCACTGCCGCTCCCAAGTTCAGATCCTGGCAGGGTCAGCTAGGCATATTATCAAAATAAGTACAGCTATACTTAGGTGCCGATTCCGATCCGGGTCGTAAACCGTACCGACCAACATGGATCTGGACAGAATTCTGACTGGCACGTACACGCACGGTTCGACCGGTGAAGTACGATGCTTCATTTACAAAATACAAACGCTTCATACGGACAACATTCAATTTGACCGAAACGTATGTAAAACTTTGACTCGCCCGTAAACGGACCTGGTACCATTCCTATCGACACGGATCAGGAATAGTTCCGGCCGACACGAACAGGAGCTGTGCGACCAGCGAAGTGCGATGCAGTGGGTGTGAAATTAAATAGACTCGCACGGAGAGCAAGACATAAAACCGAAGCTTACGGTACATAGGGAATAACAATGAAAAGATCCCGTCGCGACAGACATGTACAAGAATGATGCAACATAGCACAATGTGAGTGTGACCAACTTGGATCACCCCGCAATTGACGCCACATGCGTCCGTTCCCGTCAACTGAACTTCTCCGTCATACTCAAAATAAATCAACAAAAAAGACAGAAAAAGGCCAAACAAGCTTTGCCAAAATGCAAAAATAAAAATTCAAACTAAGACACAACTCCACCTATATACAGGGCCAAAATTCATACCATAATCCTTTGCAAATTCAACAGACCTGCCAGCAGAGAACCCCACTACGCTGCACTGAGACATACATCCACAACCCACCCACTACACAACCTTCACAACACTAGCACCTCTCAAGAAGCACACTCACAAACACCCACATTCACTTCCACTCACTCACCCTCACTTCCACACTCACTTACACATCCATCTCCAACACCACCCACCTCCATGCCCCCAAAGAAGAATCCAAAGTTCACAAATAGTGAGTTGGAAGTGATGGTTGATAAAATCGTCAGAGTAGACCCACAGTTATTTGGCACTTGGGTCCAACAGACCCTCCTGTCCCAGAAAACCAAGATGTGGGAGAGGATTGTGGACAAGGTGAACGCACAAGCAGCATGCCTGCACACAATGGACGACATCAGGAATAGGTGGTACGACGTACGCTGGAGGGTCAAGAAGCTCATTGGCAAAGACCCTGCCCTGAGCCAGCGTACTGGTGGTGGCCCTCCTGTCAAACCTGTGCATTTCACTTCCTGGGAGAAGAAGGTGCGGGCCATCCTACCACCGGTGGGCATCCATGAATTTTCCGTAATACCAGAGCCTGGTGAATACACAAACAACTGATCCAAATTATGAGGCAATAGCAATCCACACCCACAGACATCAATGTCATGGGGTCAGTGAAACAATTTACTGTCATCAAGCCACATTAACCCAAAGCAAATATCCTGGGATGTGTATGCCAATTAGATAAACACAATACATGCAATGTCTCAGTAACATGTAACTATGCCAATACATGTACAAACGTGCTGACAAACACAGCAAGGATTTGGCCCTAAACAATAACAAACACTGTCAACCATATTTCTAGCACAGTTGCACTCACTCCCCGGGAAGTAAAGTCCCAGGAAGGAAGGTTTGGTTTGCTGGGAAGGTGGGTGTAGCCAGAAGCAGGATGGGAGTTGTAGTCACAGCCAATAGTCCTCATCCCACATGTCCCAGGAATACCCCCATGCACCATGCTCACCTCACATGGTGTGGAAAAGTACTGCCACGATGCCTGACATTGGGCTCTGCTGTGGGGAGCACAAGGCCCTGCTGGGACTTGAGCTCCAACAAACAACAGGACACCACTGTGAGCCATCTTGCCAGCACTGCATCACCCACTCCCAGGGAATCAGTGGGTGACAAGCCTCTCAAAGATCTTGTCCTGCCGAAAAATGTCCTGCTAATGGCACATCATGAGCCAGCCCCAGTAGGAAGGCTCTGAACTTCTGGGGTACTCCCAGCACACAGACTGACCCAGGTTCAGTAACCTTAGGCTCACTATACTGGAGACCATTCTCCCAGTAAATCAATTGTGACCCTGACTGATCACCTGCTGCCTGGCTTGCAGCCTCTTGCCGCAAGCCCACAAGAGAAGGGCACTCTTTCTGTTACTTGCAAAATTCCTCCCCGGAGGGGCCTCCTTCTTGCTGCCAATGTGTTAGCTCAGGCAGGTCCACCAGTACAGCTACTTGCTCCCCGGTAGGTTCCAGGGCAGCCCCCTCAGGGTCTATCTCCTCCTGGGCCGTGGGAACTTCGGGAGCTGTTTTCCCGCACCCCTCACCACTTCTCTCTTCGGCAGGTTCCTGGGCCTTCCTCTCAGGCTCCAGGTCCTCTTGAGAACCCCTACTGGCTGACATTGACCTGGTGGTCACGCACAGCCAGTCAGGCAGTCCAACCATCTTCAAGTGAGTTGTTTTCTCCACCTTTTCCCAAGGGGAGCTCTCCAAATCATTTCCCAACAGACAGTCAACAGGCATGGCAGGCCTCACAGCTACCTGAAGAGTACCAGAGACCCCCCACTCAAAGGGAACCTGAGCCATTGGACAATGACTCTCTGTGTTGTCGACGTTAACAATTATTGAGGCACCAGGTGACACCTGACAGCTGTCACACTGTCTTCTGTATCTCTAAGAGCCTCCACCTTTTGGCCATTGATGGTCACTCGCTGCCCATATTTCTTAGTGTTTCTGGGCAGCTGAACTTCTGAGACCATCTCACAGTCTCCTAAAGAGACTAGGGTCATCTGTGTGGGACCCCATCCACCTTGGACATCAATCTCATCCCCCAAGGCTACACTAGCCATCTGTCAGGGGGGAGCAGCAGTGGGTGCTTGTTTACCAAACAGGCGGCACCTGGCATCATTTGCCTTATGACCCAGGTCACCACACGTGTAACACTTCAGGGGCCCCTGGGGAACAGGACTACCTGTCGGGCCCCTTGCTTTCTCTCAGGGGGAGGCTGGGAACCTTTGGGACTACTTTGGAGTCCTTTGCGGAACTCCTTCTGTTTACCCTTGTCCCCCCACTCTTCTGCTGGGGACCCTGCCCACCGTTGGCTGAGTCTCCCACATGACCCTTGTGGACCAGGGTGCTCACCCAGCGGTCCACCTCCTCAGCAAGCTTCCTAGGGTTAGTCAGCTTGCTATCTTTCAGATACTGGCGCAGCTCTGGAAAACAATTATCAGACAAGTGCTCCCTTGCAATCAAATCAAAGAGACCTTGAAAATCATTAACCTTGCTGTCCATTACCTAACCATTCAATGCTCTGCAAAAGAAAATGACATATTCAACCCAAGTACTGTTTTCTAACTTTTTGCATTTCCTGAACCTCTGCCTATAGAGCTCAGGTGTCAAACCATATTTAGACATCAAGGCATATTTCATGTGGTTTTATGAATTGTGGACTTCAGACGGCAAGTCTAACAATGTGTCCCGCAATCTCACTCAGGGACCCGGTGGGAAGACATAGCTACCTCATAGGCTCTGAACCACTGACCAATATCATCATTTTTGTAAAACTCCTTCACCACATCCTTGGGAATATACACTCTACCTTCTGTATGTACTGACGGTATGCTGCCACCAGAGGGAGTAACTTCTAAACTTTTAGTTTTAAACTCCAACTCCGTCAAAACCTTTTCATGCTCAAACTGCATTTTCTTTTCCTCAAGATCTAATCTTCTATTTTGTAATTCCAGCTGCCTATTCACCTTGAACTTGGTCATCTCCATTTCATGCCTTCTTGATCTCTCTCTGTCCTCCAACTCCTCTGGAGACAGACTCTTGTTAGAAGCATTGCTACCTGCAGGGGAAGGTACTCTCCTTCCTCCTAAGTTCAATGGCTCTTCCTGTTGCACAATTGCCAGGTCATCCCCCTCCTCAATTTCAGGGGTTTTCCTTGCTTCTACCCAGGCCCTCAGTGACTTGTAGAATTCTTCTTTCGTGGTGCAACCAACAGTGGAAACCTTGAATTTCTTGCAAAAATACTTCAGGTGCCTTACTTTGTAGCTTTCTAGCTTCTCTTCTTCCTATTTGCAATCAATAGAGGCTATGGATTCTGCTCTTTCTACTACAACTGAATCAGGCATTTTTAAAAAATAGAACAAAAATCCAAAAAGGAATCTACCAAAAAGTATGTGGTATTGTTATGGTCTGCACTCACTAAGTAGTGTTCACCAGTCACTGTACATGAGTTACAAATGCAAATTCAGAATCCTCACCGCTGACTACCAATGTTAGATTTTGGGGTCTCTAGTTGGCACAGGTAGGTACGTGTGACAAATAGGACCCTCTCCTCTAGTCAGGATGAGGGGATTACACTCCTAAAATAACCCGTGCTCACCCCCTTGGTAGCTTGGCACGACCAGAAGGGCTTTACTTCAGAAGCGTTGCAAGTTAAGCAGTTGTGACCACATAGAGTAACTCAGTGACAACACTACAAATGGACACCACACAGGTTTTATATAGAGTTACCACAAGACCATTTTTTTTTTACCACACTTTATTGGTGACCAAATTATAGCATATATTCTTTTACATACAGTCATTTTTGTTTTTCCAGTTGTTCATCAATCACTGTACAATGGTCATGTAACAGTTATCCATTTGTTGTCATACATGGTAAAACAGACTGATCAAGGTCAAATTCAGTGCTGGGAATGTTACTAATCAAGCATTGGTCATGTTGCATCTCCAGCGATTCTTCAAAAGTAGTGCGTATTCATATAAACTATTGGTAACATGAACAAACCCCGACTTCCACCCACCCTAACCCTCCCCCAACCCTTTCCTGGTCAGTCCCATCCTGTCAGGCACTATGGTTGCCGGTGGTCTTCCTACAGTTCTCTTCCTGAAAGAAGCAATGAATCGGATAGAGTCCTGTCATTTCATTGGAACAGAACCTAATACCCTCAGGGATCTAAGCAGCCTTTTAGCCTACGGGTCTCAGTATCTTGTGCAGGAGACATTTCCAGTGCTTCCAGGTCAAGTAGCATGGCCTCCCACTCCAGCAAGATGGGCTGCTTCCTCAGCCTCTCTCCTCCTCCCTTTGGAGAGCAGCACCCTCTGCTTTCCCCATCTGAGCATGTTGGACTGCCAGACAGTGACCGCCGGGCACGTGGGGGACTCCCACCTCATCGTGAGCACTCAAATCGCCAGGATGAGTGCCAGGTCAATGAAATTTAGTCCCACCTTTTGGTTCTTAGGGCGTCTACGAAGTCCCACATGGCAGTGAAGTGCCTCATCCGGGACGGGGAGGTGTGTCACTGTAGTAGGAGAGCGGTGCACTTCTCCCCAGTAACCCTTTATGCGAGGGCAAGACCACAGCATGTGAATAAAACCCGCCTCATCTCCTTTGCAACGGGGGCAATAATGGGGGGAGTCCGGGAACATAAAGCGTATTCTTGTCGGGGTAAGGTAGGACCTATGAAGCACCATCGTCTGTATGCATTTAAGCCTCGCATTATGCCACACCTTTTTGGGGTGTTCCAGCACACGTTTCCATGCTTGGTCCATGATCTCCTCCCCGGTGTCCTCCGCCCACCGTGTCCTAAGGGATGTAAGTGTTATTGCTGCGTGTACCCGTATCCCAGTGTATAACCAGCGTACCAAATGTCCACCGGGTCCTATATAGTATAAGAGATGTACTAAGGTATGATGTGGGGGCTTCATCCCTCTGTGGGGCCCATGTGGTTCTGCTATAGTTTGCCACAGTGGCATGTAAGAGATACAGACGCGGCGGTGCTCCCGTAGCCTGTACAAATGAGTCATGATCCAGTATATTGCCGTCTCCAAAGAAATCTCCTACCACCTCCACCCCAGCATCCGTCCAAGCCTGTAGTCTGGTCCACGTGAGTCTCCCTTGTGGTGTAGGGTTGACCAGTATGGGGACGTTCGGGGCATAGAGGGGCCACCGTGGATGTGTTGGAGCTGGCTGGCATAGTAGTAGCCCGGAAGTTCGGGACTCCCAGACCGTCACTTTGCGTCAGCAGCTGAAGCTTTCGAAGACCTATGCGCCTCCGACCCACCCCCCAAATAAGAGTGGACAAGACAGTGTTCAGCGAATTATAAATGGATTGTGGGAGGAGTACGTGCAGTTTCACAAAATAATATAAGAGTCTAGGTAACATCACCATTTTTGAGATGGCGATCCTCCCCATTACTGATAAGGGCAGGGAAGTCCAAAACCCAACACTAGCACGGTATCCCCTTACGGCCAATAATATATTGCTCTCTATCTGGTCCTCTTGTGATTTATATACGCAGATACCTAGGTATTTAAAGGTAGTGGGGGCCACTGGTAGGTCATAAGTGCCAAATTGTAGGCGGGTTATGTGCGGCATATTTTGGAAGAAATAGCCAACCGATTTCTCCGTGTTTATGGCCAGTCCAGAAAGGCGTTCAAAGGTGGTGAAAATACCTGGGAGGGGAGCATTATCTGCAGTCAAGTCCTTTAAATATAGGAGTGTATCATCCGCATAAATAGATATTAAGTGGTGTACCCCGTCTATGCGTATTCCAAGCTGGTCTGCCGAACTCCGAAGAGCCAGCACCAGGGGTTCTAACTCCAATACAAATAGTAGGGGAGACAAAGGGCACCCCTGCCGTGTGCCCCTGTAAATTTTATATTGGTCGAAGATATAGTTGCCCGTACGGGCCCTGGCTGTAAGGATGTATATAATAAGCGGACCCATTTAAGGTATATATTCGGGAACCCAAATCGTTGCAATGTCATAAACATGAAATTCCAAGAAAGGGAATCAAATGCCTGTCTGAGGTCCAGCGCAATCCAACGATGTGACGGTAAGCTCTCGGAGTGGCCGCTATTACTGCCTGTAGCCATCTGGTGTTCAGGGAGGTGCTGCGGTTAGGGAGGAAGCCGCACTGATCGCTGTGAATAAGAGCATTAAGGTGCGGTTGTATACGGTTGACAAGGGCCTTACTTAGGATCTTGTATTCAGTGGTGAGCATAGAGAGGGGTCTGTAGTTAGACATCTCCAAACCGTCTCGCCCCGGCTTAGGTATGGACATGACAAGCACCTGCATGGTGGAATCTGGCAGGTGGCCAGTCTCAAAGGCCGTCTTGTATACAGACTCCAGTGCAGGCACTAGGGACTCCAAATACGTATGGTAAAATTCAACAGGGAGCCCGTCCATTCCAGGAGTCTTGTTACGGTTTAGACCCTTTATTGCAGCGCGGATTTCTTGTTGAGTAATAAGGCCATCAATGTCTTTCTGAACGTCCTCCGGTAAAACCGGGAAGGGAAGATCTCTGAAGAAGTCAGTAATCAAGGATCCTTCCACGGGGGTGAGGGGGGGCGTAAAGCGTCTCTAAGTGTTCATGGAAGGCGGCATTTATTCTGCCTTGTGTGTGCACTACCTGTCCTACCGGGGTGCGGATACTAGAAATGCATGGTGAGTCAGGTCTGTCCCGTTCTATGCGGGCAAGCAGTGTGCCAGCTCTGTCTGCTTCAGTGTGTTTCTGATGGAGGTAGGCCCTGTAGTCTATCGTCAGCAACATCTCCAGCGTCTCCGCATGGTCTAGGTGGGTAGATTGTAGTCTCTCTTGTGCATCCGGGTCGGACACTGCCTCCCTCTCCAGTACATTCAATTTGCTCTCAATATCCAGCAGACGTTGGTGCGTTTCCCGTCTAGCCCTACTAACTATCCAATTGTCGCCCCCCCCCTCACCACCACCTTCAAGGCGTCCCATTCAATTAAGTTAGAGGATGCTGTATTCCAGTTTTCGGTCAGGTAGTTAGTAATGGTGTTAGACAGGGCTGTGCGAAAGGGGACATCTTCAAGCAATTTTGGGTGTAACCTCAAGGTGGGCACAGGGGTGGGTACCATGCCCCAATGAAATGTAAGCTCTAGTGGGTTGTGGTCAGAAAATGTCTTGGCTAGGTATGTGGAACTGTAGACCTTTGGCATAATGGAGTTCGAGCACAGGACTCTGTCGATCCTAGTTTGGAGGCTGTGTACTGGAGAGTAAAATGAGTATTCTCTATGTGTCGGGTAAAGGCCTCTCCATGCGACAGTGAGTGACCACCCGGTTGCCCATGTAGTGAATTGGTCTGCTTACCAGCATTCGTGCCATGTAGGGAGGGGTTTGATCTGTCCAACCCAGTGTCCAGCACCGCATTCCAGTCCCCGCCCAGCATCCAGGGTATCCCGTCCCAGTCCGACAAGACAGTACTCAGCTGATTTAGGAATCAATCTTGGTCGAAGTTGGGGGCATAGATACTCCCGAGGACTACCAGTGAGCCATCTAAAGTACCCTTCACCACTATGTATCAGCCCTGGTCGTCCACTCGGCGCTCAAGTTCCACAAATGGGACTCCATGTCGCACCCAAACAGTCGCCCCTCTAGCAAATGCAGAGTAGTTAGTGGAGTATATATGTCCTCTCCATTTTTTCCTCATCTTTTGCGTTTCAGAGTCAGTTAGGTGGGATTCCTGGAGGAACGCTATCTGTGTGTGCCGTCTGAGGAGAAATGCATGTATACAGTGTCTTTTATGGATTGCCCCCAATCCCCGAATGTTCCATGTGAGCAGGTTATTTGACCCTGTTGTACCAGCGGTTCCTGTCATGTTCCAATATGTAAGTGGTATACTTCTCTACATGGTGCTAATAGGGCAGAGCTGATCAGGAGTTCCCCTTCCCAAACAACCTCAACAAAACTCGGCACAGCGCCGAAACTGTACTGAGCCCAACAATAATGCACAAGTAGCACAAAACAGATAACGGTGCATACTCCAATAGTGAGGTACCCAGCCTCGCGTCTATGCATAGTTCCAGAATGGTCCGTGTCCAGTGGCTCATCGGTGCCCCATCTTTCGGGGGGAAACTAGGCATTGGGATGGCAGGGGTGACGTCAGTAGTATAAACAAATACAGCAGTAGAAATTGTAAAGTCCCTCAGCCAGCAGCGCTCAACCTAAGCGTCTCCTCCTACTGCGTGTGTAAGAGGAGAGCGTGCACGCAGCGTTCCATACAATAGCAACAATGCATGGTAATTCACCAGTAAACACATTGATCTATACCAATGAAAGGATAAAATCGTTCGACCAGCGCTGGAGTCTCACCCAGCACAAAGTTAAAGCTTTCAGTTTTAATTTCCTGTGTTCTCAGCCCAATCGCCTCCCTCAACTGGCGATCAAGTCATCAGCCGCTCTGGGTGTGATGGTGGGGAACAGGATTGCACTATGGTTGGAGTCCGAATGGAGTGTACTGTCCTCAGAGTCAGTAGTAATTTTTTGCAGGTCTTCGCGGAAGGAGCCAGCCGTCGTCAAAGCCCCTTCTTGATCTCGTCGCTGCTGCTCTCGTGATGGGCCCGCCCCTCCCTTGCCCCCGGCCGGGGTTCTGAGTTCGTCGAGGGGTTATCTTCGGGAGTGAGCTCGATTCCTGCGAGGAGCCATCTTTTTGACTTACTTGGCTAGGACCGATGCCTATCACCTCTAGCCATTACTCTACATCCACCGATGTTCTCAAAAAAGTGAGACTTCTTGTTGTGGATGACCTTCAGGCGGACAGGATACAAGAGGGCATATTTGAGTTGTGCCATCTGTAGCTTTTTCTTCACTGCCTGGTAGGATGATCTCTGCCTATGCACCAGCACTGCATAGTCCGGATATAAGGAGATACGGTGATTCTCCAATTGAATTAGGGCCCTTTCTCTAGCCTTCTGTAGCAAGTCGTCACGGTCCCTATAGTTGAGGATTTTGACGATCAAGGGGCGGGGTGGCACTCCTGGTTTTGGTTGGCCCATTGGGATTCTATGGGCCCTTTCCACGCAGAAGTATGGAGATAGCTCCTCGGAGGCCACATGTTCCCGGAACCATGTTTCCAGGAATTCAGCCGCTTTGCTCCCCTCACAGCATTCCTGCAGTCTAATGACGCGTATGTTATTGCGTCGGTTCCTGCCTTCTGCATCCTCCACCCGATCCATGAGCGTGGTCACCTGTTGTTGTAGTTGTTGCAATGAGGAAGAGTGTTCCGCCACTGTAGGAGTGAGATCCGCAATAGATCGGCCGTGTTCCTTCACTGTGTCCGCCAATTTGGTATGGTCCGCCTTCAGCAGTGTTAGCCTGGAGGTGAGCTCACCCATCTGTATCCCCGTAGCCTTTGGAGAGTCTCAAATCTCTTTGAGGATGAGGTCCAGCTTGTCCGGTGTCCCCTCCTCACAGTCAGGCTGACCCACTCCAGGTGAGGGGGACCCACTTGAGTGACCCGACATGGCATAGGAAGGGTCCAGGCTCCGCTGTCTCTCTGTTGTCCTTGCTTGATTTCTACCCATGTCCCAGCGACCTCCACTGGCCTCTCGTGGGGTCGTTCCGATGGTTGGTAGCAGGAGAGTGCCTCATTCCCTCGCCGATGTGTGAGTCTCCAGGCCTCAGCAAGCTCCGCTGTCAGCTCCAGGCACCTATTAGGCAGGTCCTTGGAGTGGCAAAAGCAGGGGTCGGCCATGTCAATGATGACCACTCAGCTCACATCCATTACCTCACAACCCTCCCCAGTGATGTCCTAACGGGGGGGAAGAAGGGAGGAAGGTCACCGGACAGGCGGGGCCAAGTCATATTGTACTAGGTCAAGCTGCCCTGTGGATCTAGTGGCGGCGAGTCACAGCCCAGTAAATATGCAGTGTGGGCCCGCTGATGATCTATGTCTAAATAAGGAACTTCAGTAGTGTTCCCCGGCGTGTTCGTCCCATGGGGAAGTCATGGATCGTAGGGCCACACGTGGGGGTCTAATTAGCCGTCACCTTGCACCCCCGCAGACCGTTGCAGTCTCCCCTCCTCCAGCACCACTCAATCTCGATGCAGCTCTTTTCCCGGGTCTAGTGCAGCCCTCGCCTGTCGGCGCAGTCAGGCAAGGTGTCCCCCAGCAGATGTTGTGATGCAAGTCGCATGCGGGGCGCGGCGATCGCGTAGGCCCACTGTGTGCACACCTCTCACTCCTCACTGTTCCTGCATTTCCGCAGCCACTGCTCCCCGGTGCTCGCTCAGGACAGCTGAAGCCGGGGGTGGGGGGCCCTCCCGCCAGCCCCCACGGAGGGTCGCAATCTCTCAGCACCTGCAGTGGTCCTCAGTGCCGTTCCGTGGCTCCTCTCCTCCGCTCACAGGCTGCGGGACAGCAGGCCTCCGCACAGCCGGGCAGCACCGGTTTGGGTGCCCCAGCAGAAAGCCCTGTTCAATGTCCTCGCATCATCGGAGGTAGGCGTGGGGTGAAGAGCATGGGGGGCCACAAGAGTCGTCGGTTCCCAGTAGGGGCCCGAGTCACAGTCCGCACGGCCCTGCGCCCTGCAGGTGGGCCGCCGCCTCACGTCAGGCCCTGGCCTCCGATGTCGGTCGGCACCAGGCAGGCCCCAATCCGCCATGTTCGCATCTGGGCTGCCCAGGGCATCAATGGAATCATGTCGCGGCTGCGGGGGCCTCAGCCCGTCGACTCCTGCATCTCCCGGTAGTCCTCAGCCAGGTTCGCTGCGAATGTTTAGCAGTCCCCCCCCACCCGGGAAGGGTCCAGAGCTCCACTAAAACACCACCGCCATCTTAGATGGCTAGCCACTCTCCCCTTACCACAAGACCATAAACGACAAAAATACACACTATGATTACTTTAAGATGGTAGATTTAAGCTTAGTTCAGTTCAGTTCTTAGATGCTATGTCAATGTACCTTAAGTTGCATTCCGCTTCCACGACAAACAATGTTGCAGCGATGGGAAATGCGGCAATGTTCAGATACAAAGAGATAAAGACGTGAAGATCTTCCAGATGCAGCACGCTTCTCGGGGATGCGAGAAGTCCTCGGTTCGATGCGTGGACTGCAACGGCGACACCCTTACGATGCAACGACAACAGCTCCAGCGGCAATGCTCTTCTCCCACGATGCGTGAAGCTTCCGCTTGATGGGATAACTAATGCGGGGATATCCAAGATGCGATGGCAGCAGCTCCGACGGCGGCGTGCTTCTTGGGGATGCGAGGTGCTCTTGGTCGATGCGGTGCTATGCGACAGTTCTAGTGGCAACACCCTCCTTTCGGTGTTGCGATGGCAGGCACCGTGACGGCGACACGCTCCGACCTCGTTGCGAGATTCTTCACCTGATGCGGTGCAGTGCGACAACTACAGCAGCGATACCCTCCTTCAGAGTTGCGACGGCAGCAGCAGCGACGGCGACATGCTCCTCTTCGTTTTGGCACGCTTCTCTCCGATGCAGTGCAGTGCGACAGTTCCAAAGGTGACCCCCTCCTTCGGAGTTGCGACGGCAGGCACAGCGACGGCGACACGCTTCTTCTTTTGGAGTTACGCTTCCAGCTCCTTGCGACTCGCAGTTCCTCAGAAGGCCCAAAACAGCAGCAGGCACTTCCACAAAAACTCTGGGGAGCTGGGGATTGAAGTCTGTTGTCCCCCAGACTTCAGCAGGAGGCAAGCTCTTTTCCAAGCCCTTGGAGATCCTTCACAAGTTGAAAGCAAAGTACACAAAGTTCCTTTCTCCTTCCTTTGGCAGTAAGGCAACCTCTGCAGGCCAATCCCCCAAGCAGCACTTCAGCTTGGGAGGGAATAGTCTCTTCTCAGTTTCTTCAGGTTCCTCTCCTCAGTAAAGGTTTCTTCTTGTAGTCCAAAGTGATCTAATTTCATGGGATCAGGGTCCCAATATTTATACCCCAAAATCCTTTTTTTCTCTGAGGGGAGAGGGGCATTTGCCCAGTCCAAAAAGGTTCTGAAGCACTCTGTTTACCAGACTTCTCCTTTCCTTTCATAGTGCAGGGCATTCACGTCAGACGTCCCACAAGAGGTGGAGCCAGCATTGTGAAAGGCAAGTACAGTTCTGGAGCACTTTGTTTACATGACTCCTTTTCTTCTTTAAGTGTGCAGGGCAGAGACATCAGCCGCTCCCTAGGGGGTGGAGCCAGCATTTTGGAAGGCAGGCACAGCCCTATTCAGTTAGGATTATAAAATGTAATAACTCTAACAGCCTATTCTGGCCTATGCATAACAGGTAGCCTTGCAATAGTGACAAACGAAAATGGTTGTAATTTACCATTAGGACATGCCACACATATCAGGGCTTGTCCTACCTTATACTTACAATGCACCCTGCCATTGGGCCTACCATAGGGGTGACTGATGTGAAGAAAATAGAAGGTTTAGGGACTGGGAAGTGGGTGCACTTGCCCAGTCAGCATGACAGTAACAGACTGCACGCAGGCTCTCCAATGGGAGTCCTTAGACACATTTTACAAGGCTGCTTCTGTGGGTGGAACAACCAGTGCTGCAGGCCCACCAGCAGAATTTGGATTTACACGCCCTGGGCACACTCAGTGCACTAGACTAGGGTCTGACAAGTAAACCAAATAGCCGAACATGGAAACACTGATTAATACATCAATTTACAATAGGGAGCATTTCCACTGTGGCACTGGATAGCAGTGGCATAGTGCCCAAAGCATCTAACACCAGCAAAAATACATGAGGCAACAGCAAAAATGGAAGGAAGACCCAAGCCAACGGTGCCAGGTCTAACAGGAAGTATGTTCATCTTATCATCAATGAGTTAGACAATCACAAATGCTGTCCCAAATGCAGAGTCGGTGTCCTTAGATGAGATATGTGTGTAATAACACATGACAGTAACCATCATTGCAGATCAGACAACTGGATAATCAGGGAATGGCTGCCTATGTGATGACTGACATCATACTTACTATAGAGTGATGGGTCCACTGCCAGCATGTTTACGCAAAGCATGGTTTACTGGCAGACTGATAAGTGCCAGGTTCACTATTGTGTATTCAATTTAGATGTGGCTTTTAAATGATGCCAGGGCTTGCACGGTGATGTGTTGCATTTAAGGTCATGTGTCCAGTTAATACAGGTGACTGATATGTATATGTTTCTCCTCCTTGCTCACAGCATCATCAGCAGATACTGCAGGGGACAGCTCCTTGGACCGAGAGGAGGCGCAGAGCCAGACTGGTTCCAATGTGGAGGATTCGGTGGGACCCAGTGGCACGGACGGTGAGGGGAGCCGCACTGAGAGCCAGTCAGCAGCCAGTACCTCAGCTGAAGACAGCTCCAGTGAGGACTCCCTTGTGGAGGTGGGTGTCTCAACACCCCAGACCACAGATAGCAAGTCTATCCCTGCCACAACCACCATCTCCACCCTCCCAGTTGCCTCCATCCCTGATTTGAGTGGAGCCTCCCATGTTAGGGTGCATGTCTCTTTCAGTCCATGCACCACACCCCCTGCCTCTGTATCCCCTGCTGTCCTGAGTGTGGAGTCTGTGGACTTGCTGAAGCAAATCCATGTGGGTCAGACATCGATGCTGAGTGTCCTCCAAGCTCACACTGGTCTATTGACTCAATTTGTGTCATTCATAGAGGGCATCTCAGCAACCATCTCTGCCCAACAGCGGATCAGTCAGTCCATGGCCTCCTCACAGACGGCAGCAGTGTCCCTCCTCCAACAGTCCGTCAACCCACCTACCTCTGCCCCATCCACAATCACTACTACCCTACCGGACCTACGCACACTCATACAGGCACCTTCACGCACAACAACAGACACAAGCAGCACACAGCAGGGTCAGCCAAAGCAGAAACGCACAAGCACGCACACTCAGGGTACTCATGGCACACACACATAGGGTACAGACACATAGACAGGCATCCATGACCACTCCGCAGTCCTCAGATACCTCTCCTTCCAAAACAACTTCCCTTGACTCACCTGCAAGCCCCCCTTCCCAGAAGCTTTCCTCTGTGAGCTTTGCCTCTTCCCCACAGATACATCAGGTCCAGCTCACAAGGGGCAGAGGAAGCCACCACACACAGAGTGTAGACCCCCCATCCCCGCACACCCTCCCCCAAAAGCAGCGATACTGAGGCCCCCAACAGCAAATCAACCAGGACCTGGAAGAGCAAGACTCCACCACAATCCCGCACTCCAACCACACGGTCTCCGTCATCCAGCACGCAGGCCACCACTCCTTGGGTTCTCATGCCACACCCTGCTCCTGGCTCACCCACACACAGGTACAACATCCCCAAGTTGATTAGGCCCTCCCCCCCTTCCACATGCACTCCTACCCCAAACTCACCCCCTCAGCCTGTTCCTACGACTGCTGTGGAGACCCTATCCCCCCATCAGACTCTCACACTTCATCTGAGCCCCAGACAACACCTTTGGACATTGACATTAATTTTAATAATTGTGGTCGAGGACCTAATGCCAGTTTCATGGTCTGACCATTTTATTACTTTCTTTTCCTGGAAGCTAGCTTCGGCCTGTGCGATGGAATCTAACTCTCAGAAACCAGCTTTTAAAAAAGTTGATCCTTCTACTTGGCGGTGGTTCTGGCGGCATCTAGGCCTGCCCTTACTCCAGACCTCAATGGGAGTTTTGCAGGCTTCACAAATTGGTTAGCCAAATCTAGGCCAAATCTATCTGCCCGGACCCTGCTGTGAGTGGATTGCACGGATCTCAGGCCCAGAGCTCCGACTCTGTGGAGGCCCAGGGGAGGAGACACTCAAACCAACCGCTCACACTAGTTGCGGCTGAGTTTTGTTCCGAAGTTTTCACTGTGTTGGAACCATGGCATCGGTTCCAAAATGACCGACGCTTCCGATCGCAGCATCTGGAGGTTCATCTGCGTTCTTCGCCGAGGGGTCGATTCCTGTGGAGGGAGACAGTTTGTGCCCCACAGCTCAGGGTACCCTCAGGTCCTAGCTGTATCTGCGGTGCATTCGTCCTTCATGGCGATAGCTCCCGTGATACCAACTGTACCAGCCTGACTTTGTAATGGCCGCAGCAGTGTCCCTCGATGCCCGTCCACACTCATCTCACCACAGTGGTTGGCTTCCTAAGCGACAGCTCCCCTAAAGGATGGCCCCTCAATGACTCTCAGGCCAATTTCTAATCCAGGTACCCATCTATTTCCTATCTTAACAGCCTAATATGATCTGTGGTGCGATCAATCCCTCAACGCTGCCTGACCCTAAAATGGCGACTGCGCTAGCATCGCTTGCACTTCACCAGTTCTCTATTTAATTGTGCACACGTCTAGGTGAGTTAACACTGCGCCTCACCCATGCAAAATCCATAACTCATTGCTTGCCAGCTGCCCATTTGTTGTTTGGGATCTATAATGATCGCAACTGACCTCATCATTATTGACTCTCTTCTCCCTGCAAAGAAGATGGTGCTCGCATTGTGGAAGCCTGACATTCCACATCATTTGTGATTTTACACACCGCAGCCACGCATTTCATACCAGATAGTGCAGAAGCCTGCCTAACATCTCTCCAGCGCTTTGATGGGTCGCTCTGGAGTACAAGAACTACTGAGGGAGGCATGGATCGCGATGATGCATGGTACACCCACATTACCGAGATGACCTAAAGCGGTGACTGAATTTGGCACTGGACTAACTTCTTGGGCCCCCATGTGGTACTTCATTACCACTGCCGATCTTTCAGAACTGATCTGTTACCCAGCCTACATCCCTACCCCATTCCTCTATTCCTCTTGTTGGGGACTTGTTTCTTCTGTATCTGACTATACAACTGTAATCTAATGTTAGCATGAAAAAAATATTTTTCTTGATATTCCGAACCGCTGAAACCTGAGAAACATGGCTGATGCCCGGTGGGGCTGCCAGACAGCTATAGAGGAGACTGGCCCGGGTTCACCCCATCGGCCGTCACCTACCCAGCGGGACATTGGGCACATGTTTCCCCGTCTCCCCCGCTATATCTCCTTCCTCCCCCCGACTGATTACTGTAACATTTTAATGTTTTTTTCTTTTGACTATGTTTTACTATGCTCTGGTAACGGATGTAATTTGTAACTTGTAATGCACTGATCCTTATGTAAAGCGCTCTGATAACTATGGGTCTAGCCAGCGCAAGACCCAGCTCCTCTTTAAATAGGGTAAGGATACGGACTCAGTACTGCCCATACAGAACACTCGTCAAATAAATAAATATGTCCTTGCTTACTACTTCAACTTCATCTAGATTTTCGAAGGCCTCGCCTTCTAAACCCTGGTTTTCCTTAGACTTGCGCCTGCTTAACCAAGAACGTAAAAAATTTGAACGGATTTGGCGCTGCAGTGGTTACTGCCCTTAGGGGCAGACAAAAAATGTAGTACTGCCATTTTTCAGTCCAAAACACAACATTTCACAGCCCGTATTGAGCAGGCCCGTAATTACTCCAAGGAGATTTTTCATATAGTTCAGAGTTTTACATCTCCTGCAGCTCAAACGTGTGCTTTCCCGGCCACTGAGGATTGGTGCAATACTTTAACTAAATTTTTCTTAGATAAAATTTGCCTCATTTAGGAGACCCTTGCTTCCTGTCCTGGTCCTCCGCTTGTCGCGGGGCCCGTTGCGCCACAACAGGGTGTTTTAAAACACGTGCTGTCAGCTTTTGCCCCTGTGGATCTAGTCAGTTATCTGAAGATCCTAAAGGGTTTGAAGTCTGGCTTTCCCATGGATCCCTTCACGGCGAGACTGTTGGCAGCAGTAGCGGAGACTATTAACCCATTAAGTTAATGCCATTATCAACGCCTCCCTTGGTGAGGCCCGGGTTCCATCGGAGTGGAAACAGGCCAAAATTCTTCCCCTTTTGAAGAAGCCTACTCTCGATCCCCTAACTCCTGGGAACTATCTCCCGATTTCTCTCCTCCCCAGCCTAGACAAAGTCTGTGTGAAGGTGGTTACCAGACAACTCACTGAGTTTGTGGATAAATCCGATGCTTTGCATCCAGCGCAGTCTGGGTTTAGTGCCTCTTACAGCACAAAGACAGCGCTGGTTGAGATCTCTGAAGCCATCCGTGACTGTTTAGATGCTGGTGGTAGAACAGCTCTGGTTATGCTCAATCTGTCTGCTGCTTTCGACACGGTCCCGCACTCCAAGCTGCTCACCCACCTCACAGAGATTGGTGTCTCTGGTTTGGCATTGGGCTGGCTGAGATCCTTCCTGGAAGGGCGGGCCCAACAGGTTTGGTTGTCTCCGGCTGCCTCTTCTTCACAGGCGGTCACTACGGGTGTACCTCAAGGGTCTTCCCTTAGCACCCTTCTTTTTAATATCTATGTCACTCATTTGGTCTTTTTGGCCGAGGAGTTGGTGGCTAAGGTGATAGCATACGCTGATGACACCCAGCTCCTCTTTGGGGTAAGGATGCGGACTCAGTACTGCCCGTACAGAAGTGCTTGTCTTCGGTATTTGGGTGGCTTGCAAGGGCACAACTCAAGTATAGCGAAGATAAATCTGAGATCCTTCTTTACAGCAACTTTCCCCCTGATTTCAGAAATATGATTTGGCCTCCTGGATTTCCCTTCCCTTCTTCTAATGGGAAATCCGTAAAAAATCTAGGAGTATGGTTTGAGCATAACTTCTCCTTCTCTGTTCAGGTGAAAAAGATTTTAGGCTGCTGCTTTGGCCTCCTTAAAACACTCAGGAGTTTTCTCCCTCTCTTCCCTAGGTCTGCCTAGGAGACGGTTATTCGGGCATTAGTCCTGTCTCGCTTGGATTATGCTAATGCCCTGTATATTGGCATCCCTGGCTACTCTAGGAATAGACTTCAGGAGAAGTAGAATGCGGCCGCCAGGCTGCTTTTGGGAATCTCTAGGAGGAGTAGTGTGCGTGTTCATTTTCCTCGCACTACGCTGGTTGCCCGTGGTGGAAAGGATCACATTTAAATCACTGGTAATTGCTCACCGTGCACTTTATGTTCATGGGCCCATCTATCTACAGAAACGGTTCTGTTTTATGTCCCGCCCAGAATTTTGCGTACTTCTGCTCTTTTGTTAGCGAGGGTGCCGCACTTTTCCCACTTTAAAATGGGTGGCTGCTCTCTTGCTGTTAAGGCCTCTCATACTTGGAATGCTCTTCCATTCTTTTTGCGTAACACTCAAGACACGCTCATATTTAAGAAACTATTAAAAACTCACCTGTTCTCGTAATTGCTGGCTATTATGTTAGAAACGCCTCTTAGCACCGCGTTGGGACACTCTTTGGAGAAGCTATTGCGCGTTATAAAAAGATTAAACATAACATGACATTACACTGCAGTGGAGACCCCTTCCACTCTGTCTAACTTGGGCACTGCAGTGGTGATGGCGCTCCCTATATTAGACACATCCACTGCAGTGGCCACTGACACTCCTGCACCCACCACACCCACCCTGCCCCCTACTGCTATACCCTGATCCTGTGGTACCTAGACTGCCCCTATGTATGCTCCTCCAAGGGGAGATGTCCCCTGGCTGTAGCAGTGCAGGCAAGCATTGTGTGACGAGTAATCCTATGTCATACAAAAACAAAAATTTGCAATGGACTGGCCATTGGCCTTTGGATTGTTCATCGGATGAAACTGATCCTTTTTCTGGAACTGAATAAAGCTAAAGTTCTTTTTTTCTCAAGTTTTGCATTTAATGTGCATGATGTTGCTGATGAATGTCATTCAGTTGCTGTTGTTATATTTTTTATTGAAAATTAGTGATTTGGGGATGGGATGTACTGTGTGTGGTCCATGGTATATGTGTCCTATTACAGTATATAGCCATGTCATCCTTTGCTGAGCATTGAGGTAGTCATGAGCCCAAGTACTCGGCACAATGAGTGTCACCTTCTTTTCACAACTTCATATCTTTGGCTTTCCCTGTTGCACATATGTTGGGCTCAGATTCGTGCCCATTGTACTTCGTTCCAGACTGCGAGCCCACCTACACTGGGCATGCAGATTGTCACTTCAATGCTGGACAAGTGATGTGTGTCTGCAGTGCAACATGCTAGACATGTGCTCTGATGTTGTGCAGCTGACTTAAGAGTCACTCCTGTGCACAGGCTGATGTGACCAGAGCTTTCAGGCTGTTGTAATTGGTGTCTCAGTGACCAAGTTTAATGCTGATATGACTTAGCCCTGCACAGACAACGTTTGACGAAGCTGACCTTACACATGAGTGGAGTCACCTCATGACAGTGTGTTATTCCGTGACATTGACTGGGCCCATGTGGTGTGTTATGTGAGCATGTCTCTGTGGGTAACCTTCCCTGTTTCTACACAGCCTATATTCCCTGCAGAAGTTCCTGTTTGTGATGCTTGCTGATTTGTCCTGTTTTTATCCAACGCTTTTGGAGTATGTTTTCTGGGATGTAGGTGCATGGTGGACTACTGGTCATTTGGATGTAATCAGTGGGTCATTTTGATGTAAGGGCCTAAAATGTGGGCAAACACACATGGGACATATTTAGGATTTACAACGGCACATTTGTGTTTCACACATCAGGTTGTTTTCACTATGTGGTGTCTTTCTGTGACAGGGTCACTTGTATGGGTGTGTGACTGCTCACACGTATCAGATCCTAGCCTTCAATGTCATATGATGTCAACATGTGTTCTTTGTGGGTGTCCTAGCGCTCTTCATTGGTCTGGGACTGGGACAGGGATCCAGATGTGTCTGAAAAGTTTCACGTCATGCACATGTAACTCATACTATGCAGTGTGGAAAACATTCACATGGGTTGTTGACTGGCCATGTGTGATGTGTTTTTCCATCTTGGATCTTCCCGCCACCCCTGGGATTGTCATTGCTGCATGTGCAAGGTGACCTGTCCATGTGGGCTTAGCTGATGCACATTGTTGCAGATCAATGTGTGTGGTGTTGAGAGTGGGCATATGTGAGTTCTCTGATGTCTAGGCACCTCCCTACACAGTGACCTTAAATTACAGGCCATGCCCAGGGAGTTTTCAGTGTGAGTGTGATGTAAGTTGGTCTGTCACGACAAGACAAGGTGCGCACATGTGACTGTGCTCCCCAGCAGGAGTTAAAACAAAATCAGTCATCACAGAGGGAATATCATACAGGCTACTGTCACCACAATGTAGGGTCCTTGTGGGTACAGATGGAGTGGGTCTGTCTCTTGCTGTGTTGGTTGCTGTTCCAGGCAGCTTATGTCACATGAGTATGGTGTGAACTAATCTGACAATGCCTGATTGCCCACAGAGGTACCCAATTCCTGTCATACTTCTGGGTTGCACTGTGTACACGTATGTCTCATTGAAGATCAGCCCCACATCATGTGTATCGTACTAGCCTGGGTACAAGGAGACACACACACACCAGTTGTGTTTGATATGCTGTGTCGGGGGAGAAGATGTAGTCTTAAGGCTAGAGCGGTCAACGTCGAAGCTGGGGAACCGGGTTCGAGTCTCTGCAACGACGCTCAACATCCTGTGATTCTGGGCAAATCACTTAATCTCCATGTGCCTATCAGAAATTAATGTGTTCTTGTGTAACAAAACTGGTGCTATTTAAAGCGCTCTGATACCTAATATCTTCGAGTCTCATTTGCGCTATATAAAACTCTAAAAAAAAGAAAAAGAAAGAGGCTGAGTTTGTGTTTGTGCATCTGCTTGGTATAGCTTTTGTGGGCCATTGGCAGGAAGTTGGTTGTATGCTTTTTCATGCTATCCCTGGGACTCCTACCTCATCAGCCTGCACATTCATCATGGTTCGTATGTCCCATTGCTGCCATGGTATGGGTCTTGATCACCAAAAAGCTGAAGTCTACATAGGATTCCTTAGTATGCGTGTCTGTTGGTGTGCATATGTGTGAATGCATTATGATGGTCACTATCTAAATTGTGTAATTGGCCATTGGAGCCATTGGAGCCGATATACAAGGAAAGGCCCTCGACTGGATCAGTTCATTCCTCACAGACAGAACCCAAAGTCAGACTACCTCCCTTCCTATCCGAACCCACGGAAATCAACTGCTGAGTACCCTAAGGATCTTTGCTCAGCCCCATGCTCTTCAACATCTAAATGGCCCCCCTCGCCGCCATTGTCAGACATCACGGACTCAGCATAATATCCTACGACACCCAGCTCATCCTCTCCCTCACCAATGACCCCACCACCACCAGACTCGACTTCCAGGAAGGAATGAAGAACGTCGCATCGTGGATGAGCAGCAGCTGCCTGAAGCTCAACTCGGAAAAGACAGAGGTCCTCATCCTCGGACACTTCCCCACCGCATGGGACAACACCTGGTGGTCCACCGCCCTCTGCAGTCCTCCCACCCCCACGACCATGCCCGGAACCTTAGCATCGTACTCAACTCCTCCCTCTCCATGACCCGACAGATCAACGTCGTTGCCTGCAGCTGTTTCAACACTCTCTGTATCCTCCGAAAGGCCTTCAAATGGATCCCCCTGAATCAAGAAAGTCCGTCACCCATGCACTCATAACCAGCAGACTCGACTACGGAAACACCCTCTATGCCGGGATCAAAAAGTCTTTACTCTGCAAGCTCCAGACCATAAAGAACACCGCAGCCAGACTGGTACTCAGCCTCCCTTGACACAAACACATCACCCAACACCTGCGGAACATCTGTGGAAAACATGTGATAATTTCCGTTAGCATAAGCTGAAGCCACTTTGGTTGTGGCATCCATTTTGTTAGCTGTGTAATTCTTCCGTCTTCATTGATGCTTGCCCTTCTATTCTGCTTAAGTCATCAGCTTTAGTTAACTCCTTCTGTACTGGGCCAAAGCAACGTATGTGCTGAGCAAAGGTATGTAGCTGCTGAAATGCACCTAGTTAAAGATGTAACTGTCGACTATTTTTAGCTGCTGTAAGCAGTTCTGTTCCCCCTCCCACTTTGCTGACTAAGTGAGCTCCCATCTGCCCATGTTTGTCAGTAACTATTCCTGTGTAGGGCTGTACCTTCTATTTGTAACTACATGCTTACTCTGCAAGAAACTCTGTATATAAGCACCATGGTCGGTATATTCAATGTACTACCTCCTGGAACACTTGAGGGTGTTGTATGGACTTGGTCCCATTCATGAGTGCATAATAAACTTGTTATTTGAATTCCAGCTTCGGTGCCAATCTCTATTTTGTTGGTCTACGGACCCGTGGACAGAGAAGGATGGCCCCTGCACCGGTGAGCCCATTAAAAGGCACATTTCCACACCTACAATGGCTTCCCGTTGAGAAGAGAGTTACTTTCAGGATATTTACCCACGCCTATAAATGCCTCCACAACACTGGACCCAAATACCTTAATGAAAGAATCTCCTTCCACATGCCCAAAAGAAACCTTAGTTCCGCCGACCTTGCCCTCCCCGAAATTCCTCGCATCTACAGAGCCTGAACAGGTGGAAGAGCCTTCTCCTACATCACGGCCAAGACCTGGAATGAGCTCCCGATCCTCATCAGACATGCCCTCTCTCTGAACATCTTCAGGAAGACACTCAAGACCTGGCTTTTCAACTGAACAGACCTGCTTGCTCCTTTCTCCCCGCCACAGTGCTTGGAGACCCTCACGGGTCAGTAGTGTGCTTAAAATACCCCTGATTGATTGATTGATGTCATGTGCATGTGCATGGATGACATTGGCTAGAAGAATCACGTAAGCTTTTAAGAGGGTAGGGCTTAGCAATGAATCTTGAGGGACTTCACAGATGAGTTTGTGGGCTTCTGGGTAGTAAGATGCCAGGCTGACAGCTTGTAATCTATCCGTTAAGAAGGAGCAGGTCCAGCTGAGTGTGTTTTGCTTGGATGCCATTCTTGTGCAGGCATCTGATGAGGATGGGATATGAGACTGTGTCAAATGCTGCAGAGTGATCCAGGAGAATGAGGGCTAACATGTCTCCTCTATCAAGAGTCATGCAGATGTCGCAATGAGTGCTATTTCTGTACTGGGGTTGAGCCTGAATCCAGACTGCCTGGCATTGAGGAGTTGGTGGTTGCTGAGTTGGTCAGTGAGGAGTTTGTTGATTAGTTTCTCGAAGCCTGTCGCCAGGTATGGTAGGCGGAAGATGGGTCTTTCAGTTGGAAAAGGCAACTGGGTGAGCGGATGGTTTCTTGCGCAGGGGCATGATGGTGGCATATTTCTAGGTGTCTGGGAGTGTGACTGTCTCAATAAAGGCATTGATGATGGTGTTAGTGCCTCACTGATGGGTAGTTCTTTGGTGAGAGCATGGTGTAGGCAAGGATCAGATGGAGCTCCCGAGTGGATGGTCTTCATGGTAACAGCAATTTTGATAGTAATGGCGGAAGGCCATGAGGATTGTTCATTGGCTGTGATGGGAAGTTAAGTTTCAAAGGTAATGGGGTCTTGTTGAGGGTCAATGTTGCTGTATATGAAGGTGATTTTATTGCAAAAGAACTCCAAGAGCTTGTTGCAAAGTTTTGTGTGTGCAGGTGATGTTGCTCGAGGTAGCAAGAGGTTTGGTGAAAACTTAGATAATGGCCAGATTTCCTTGCTGTTATTAGTGTTGGCGTCAATGCGATCTGCAAGATGTGTGTGCTTGGTGTTCCGTATCTGCTGGTAGTAGCATCTTAGCCCTAATTTGACGATGTCTTTATCTGAGGTGTCAGGTATTGATTAAGTCTGGCGTGGTGGGGTCAGGTAAGTGGCACACTCATTCTCCACTTAGAATGGGAATGGGTCTCCTGGGCAAGAGATACGATTTAAAAACAAGGTATGTGATTTTATCCATAACTAGTGCATGCATGCACAGATATTGTACATTGATTGCATTAGTCTGATTTTGACATGACATTACAGGTAGGCTCTGTGGAGAGCTAGACTCCAGTTCTCTATTGAATGTTTGTGATTTGTAGTACATTACATACTATCACATACTATCATTGATACTCAGAATTGTTGTAATAAAACGGTTTGCATGCAGCCTTATGAGACCCATTCCATGCATAGGAACCCTAGCGGCTTATCTTGCAGTTTCTCATGGGAAAATAAGGTTTTGCAAGGGTATTTTATAGAAATCAACGACCTCTGTCTTTAGTATTTCTAGAAGTGTTTCTGTGCGTATGTTTTAGTCTTTTTATAAGACTTTCATTCGTTGAACCGCATACCATTTTTCTACACTTGTTGAGCCCAGATGGATGTTCGACTATTTCTTTAGAAATGTACCCAACTTCTTCTTGATCATTTTGACAATTTGACTAACCCTCTTCTGATTTAAGGAATATGGTTTCATGGGTTTATTTTCTGAGCGCTAGAGAATTATTAACATTCTGTGTAAATGATAAGCATGCAGGCTTGAAGTGTTTTGAAAAATATTCACTTGGGTCAGGAGAGCAGTTGCCTTAGGAGAGTACATTAGCTCCTTGACAGAACCCTGATCGCCATACTGTTATTAGATTTTGAATTCGCAGGAGGAGCATCGCAGTCCAAGTAGGTGTAGCTGGCTAAGGGAGTTTTAATGCTCTTACAAGACGTCTCTGTAACTCGGATTCACACCCTCTATCAGCATGCACCCAGCTTCACCCTGCAACCTGATGAATCTTCAAATCAAGGACTGTGGTGCAGATGCCATCCCTATCCCCATCGAAAATAAGATTAGGGAGGGGCTGCTAGAGTTACCTTTGAATCAATCAATCATATCATTTATAAAGCACAACAGATACTCCAAACAGTGTCCCACCGCTAGGAAAGGCTGCCTAACATACCAACTGCAGGAAGAATGGCTCTTAAAAAGCCAATTGAAAGAGACAGTTTTTAATAATTTTCCTAAATAATGTCTTATAGCAAATCTCACGCATATGGGGCATATTATCTAGATGTGCGTTATATAACGCACATCTCACATTTCCATATCGCCGGATATCACCGGATTTTTTCGCCGGATTTTTTCGCCGGATTTTTTCGCCGTGTTAGCGCGTAATTATCAATAGGCAACACGTAGGCGAAATTAAATCCGCCGATAGTCAGCGATATGGAACATTAGTGCATGAAAACAAACGTTTTCACGCGCTAATGTGTGCCGTGATAATATGGGGGTGGATTCAGCGTTATGATCCACACCCCCATGTTATCAATGCCTTAACACCTGGTCAGAGCAGGCGTTGGGAGACCTGCGATAAACGAGTTTATCGCAGGTCTTCTTCTCCCAACGCCTGCCATGGTAATAGGGTGTTCCCACCTCCAACCGCATTTTACATGTGGTTGGAGGTGGGAACGCCCACTTTGCATGTCATTAGCGATGTTTCTCGCTGACATGAAAAGTGGGCTTGAGGCAGGCGTTTGCATGCCCTTGTTAATAGGGCGCTGGAAGTATCGCCGCTTTCTCTGCACAATTCGCCGAAAGAGCGGCGATACTTCAGCTTGCTAATATGCCCCATGGTGCGGGGGCTGATTCCGGACACGAGTTGCCAAATAGGTGAATGACCACCCCATTTCTTACGGAACAAGCAGCAGGTGTTTGATGAACGGGAGATCTACTCGGGTGGTGATGCTGTAGTCTTGCTGTAGTCCTTGGATTTTGTGTGCCTTTCGAATGTTTCACAATCGTGTGGCTGCACTGATGTAACACCGATGGCAGCAGCCCCCTCTTAACGTTGTCCCAGCACCTCTGCACCCCTCGCTGCTTCATCACCACTGCTCTCGCCTCAGCCAAGGTCTCTGTTTATCTCTCTTTGGCATCTCTGTTTGTTTCTCTGCATTTTTTTTCTCCATTTTCCGCTGCACATTCTTATTTTTTTAGCTTCATTCTCTGTGCTGCTGCTCCACTCTCCGGTCCTCCTTGTTCTCCCATTCATCCCAAAATGCTTACGTGGCATCTTCCCAGAACCCCCAGACAATCACTGTATGCCCTCACCCTTTATATATATTTATTTATTTATTTCCAAGTTTTACGATGATTTTATTTCCTCCCCTGTTGCTGTTAGTAAACCTCGCCACTACCCCAATTCCGAGGACCATACTTTGTAAGTGTCTCTAATGAACTAGTGGCAGATATTGACTAAATCTGACCCGGGTGCCTCCTCCCTGCTCCGGGGCCTCCTCGCCGTCTGTCCTTCCACCCTATCTGCCTTGGTTGTTAAAAAATCTTTTCCGTGCACGGTCACGCATACTCACACCATCGCAGGGGCGGACTCTTTAGCCTTTACCATCTCCCTATCGCCGCAACAAGCGCTGAAGGGTCTGATTGTGTACAGACCTCCGGGCCCAGTGGGATCCTTTCTTGATGATCTCCAGCAGGCCATGTCGATCCTTGTCCTTAGATCGGAGCTGTGCCTACTGGCGGGAGATTTTAATTTCCATATGGAAGACCATAATGACCAGGACGCCATCAAATTGCTGGATATTGCATCCACTCTAGGCCTTTCCCCCTATCTTTCTGGTCCGACCCACAACAAAGGCCACACACTCGATCAGGTGTTTTCCACCACACCTATCATGGCTGTAACTCTTCTGCCAGTCGTCTGGTCTGATCATTATCTTGCCCACTTTGAAATACCTTCTACTGTGACCTCTCCGGCCAGTGTCATGTGGCAGCAGGGCAGCAGCTATAGGGCATTCCACCGGGTGACCCCAGACATGCTAACGCATGCCCTGGCAGATCACCCTGTTTCCTGTACTGGCGACCTGGAGAAAGATCTGGAGAGCCTACAATCCTGGCTTCTTGCCAGACTAAATGAGCTCGCTCCCTCACAGCCACCCAGATCTGCTGCCCGGCGGGTCTCTGCCCCCTGGTTTACGGAGGATTTAGCCCACGCTCGTAGGCAATGTAAAGCTGCTGAGCGGGCGTGGAGAGTCCAGTATGAGCCTGAAGCCAAACAACGCTATAAAATCATGATGAAGTCCTACCACGATCTTATCTTACAGGGCAAGAAATGTTACTTCGCTAAAAGGATTGAAGACGCAGCTAACTCCTGTAAGGAGATTTTTTCAATTGTACGTGAATTCACCAGCCCCCGGACAACCTCTACTCAGGGTGCCCCGGTGGAGACCTGGGCTAACACTATTGCCAATTTCTTCACCACCAAAATCAGGCTAATTCAGGATTCTTTCCCGTCGAGAGCGTTAGATGATTTATCTACGATGCCGATGGAGACAGTCTTCCTGTCTCCTCCTGGCCCAGCTTTGCTACACTTTCCTCCCCTTCCGGTTGCCGCATCCTTAGCCTTGATGAGGAACCTTAAATCAGGCTCACCATTAGATCCGTGTCCAGCAAAATTCTTAGCGAAAATGGCAGATGTCATTAATCCCATAGCTAATCCTATCCTCAATTTATCCCTGAGTCAGGGTTTTCTGCCCCAGGCCTGGAAGCAAGCCATGGTCATCCCCCTGATCAAGAAGCCCAATCTTGATCCAGAGGCGCCTTCTAATTATAGGCCAATCTCGCTCCTTCCAGCACTGACCAAGATCCTGGAGAAACACGTGCACAGCGTGCTTTCTAACTTCCTGGAGTCTAATGAGTTACTTCATGAATCCCAATCGGGCTTTCGTTCCAACTTAAGCACCGAGACGGCGCTCCTGGAAGTCTCGGAGATCGTGAAGGAGGTGCTGGACACAGGAGGCAGGGTGATGTTAGTCATGTTAGACCTGTCGGCGGCGTTTGACACCGTCCCCCACGAGGATCTCCTCACTAGACTTCATAACATCGGTCTAGGGGGGACGGTGCTCAACTGGTTTCGTTCCTTTCTGGCCAACCGCCGGCAGACGGTCTGGGTCCCACCCGGGTCCGCCGAGATGCCGCCATTGGGAGTCGGAGTGCCTCAGGGCTCTGTACTGAGCCCCACTCTATTTAACATCCTTATGACCCCTCTGGCGACACTGGCGGAGTCCTACGGGGCCCGGATCGTCTCTTATGCTGACGACACCCAGCTTCTATTCACCTGTCGTAAGAGCGAAGAGTTCGATGGAGAAAGGATCTGCGAGTGCCTTGGGGCTGTCTTTAGCTGGTTTTCACACAACAGCCTCAAATGCAACTCGGACAAATCCGAAATACTATTCTTCGGATGCCCATCAGAACCAGATTGGCAGGGATGGTGGCCTGCTGACATGTTCCCTCCCACTCAGTCCTCTAAGTGGGCTAAGAACCTGGGGGTTAAAATTGACAACGAGCTCTCGCTCAAATCCCAGGTTTCCACTCTTACGGGAACATGCTTTGGGATACTCAGAATGTTGCGCAAGTTCTTTCCCCTTCTCTCGGAGGAACATCGGAGGATCACTGTTCAGGCACTCATAGGGTCCAGATTGGACTATGCAAATGTCCTATATCTGGGTCTGCCTGAATACCTCCTCCAGCGTTTGCAGGTTACTCAGAACGCTGCTGCTCGTGCAATTTTTGGCCTGCACCGCCGCACCAGTGCCTCCAATCTGCTCGTATCCCTTCACTGGCTTCCAGTGCGGAAGAGGATACTTTTCAAGGCCATGACTCTCGCCCATAAGGCCTTGCATGGCAATGGTGCCAAATATCTTCAGAGGAGGCTGGACTTCTATCGACCTGTACGATCCCTCAGGTCAGAAGCTTTGGCTTTGGCTCGGGTGCCACGCATCAAAAGGGCTCGGCTAGGCGGCCGGTCCTTTAGCTTTCTTGCTCCGCAGCTATGGAATTCCTTACCGGTGTCCTTGCGAAACACCGCTAACCTGCTTGCCTTCAGAAAAGACTTAAAAACCTGGCTGTTCACTGGATAATCTGCCCCCTCTTTAGGCCCCTGCTCTTTTTACTGTTATGTTTTCCAGCTCTTTCTTTGGTCTGGAGCACAAAAGCGCCGGGACACTCCTTTGGAGTAGCCGTTGCGCTATAAAAGTCCCATTTAACATAACATAACATAACATAACATATCTCACTCCGTCTGGCCTTGAATGAGCTACAGTTACCTGCGGACTGAAGGCCTCTCTGGACAGCTGTCAGTGCAAGGGTCAGGCCCCACTGCACGGATTTCAATGCACAGAAATGCCGTGACTGGTCTGCCTGCTGGGGAACTGCTTGGATAAGAGTGTTTTGGGGGCATTCTTCCCCTCGTCTGTTGGGACAGTGGACACTTCGTTACTGTCCTCAGTCAATAGTCTACCAAAGACAAGGAGTGTATGCGCCTGCGTGCCTTTGAATAGCAAGGACGTGCGAATAAACGCCTTATAGTTACATTAACAGACCATTTAGAGCACCCCAAAAGCCTCTGGGATTTTTTTGTATGTTTCTGGGCTTCCGTTTCTTTACCTTGCCAGCTGTTGTATCGGCTTTGCCACTCAAACCCAGCATCTGCTCCCAGCCCATGCCCAAGAGAGAGTGCCCAGCTGCCTCAACGAATCCGCAGCGCCCGCAGCCATCTTCCATCTGTGCTGCAGCCTGTCCACCTCATTGGCCCATCTCTGGCCGCACGCGAGGGCTCTGCTCGCCGTGTGCGAGGAAGCGAACCTTTAGACTATATTACTTTTTTCTTACCTTTGAAAGATTGCAAAAGGTCGTGCCGTAGCACCTCGAATTACTCGGATTGCGTCTTCATCTCCGCTGTGTGTCATGCAACAACAAGCTCTTGGGTGGCCTAGCTCTATGATGTGATATTACCACATTACAAATGCAGTACCACCGTATCAGAGTACGAAAAAAACATGCTTTTTACCATCAATGTGTTGGCGATAACGCTACACAAATACATGTTGACTATCTTACTAAAACATTTCACTGTATACGTCACCATAATCCTAAAAACAAGGTATTACTGCAAGTTCTAAGTGCATTCATTTTGATTACGCTCCGCAAAATGACCACTGCTTTAACTAGCACCTTTAAATAAGTGCTAAAATCTGTTTGTGTCCCTCTTAACCTTCTCTTCTACACTCTTTAAATGTTCCACTGTGAAATTACAAAAGTGTGTAACTATGGGCCCGATATATAAACAGCCTGCATCATTATCATTCTTTATACGGTCGCACGTAAAACATAAAATATATTATGATCAAATAAAGGACATGGCTACAATAAAAAATCATATAAAACATATTTAGGTTAGAAAACAGGACAAGGACACTACATTAGGCTAAAGCTACCAATAACAACCAGAACCTTCATAAAAGGTATGAAGTATATAAAACTCTCAGCGTACATCACATCTACATTTGACAGACTTGAATACAACAGCAAAGCAGATAAAAACAGAAGGACGCCGCTCTACATAGAACAGTGCAGGTCTCCACTGTCTAAAATGCACAGATCTGAAGATGGGTATCTGCAGACATTTTCATCAAAAGCTCTCAAACTTACAAAACAAAATGCAGAGTAGTCTGAGAAAGTGTCAGAAGTGCAAGGAGAGAGCTTATTCCTACTATAACCTTAGGCAACCAGGAAATGAGTGTGGTTAATCCTCAAGCCTGTAAGGAAATTCCTTTGAGGTGAGGTGATAACCAGCCACGGTAAGGCCCCATCATGAACGTCGTTAATAGCAGTGTATTTAGCCCTGACAGTGTCTTTGGGCAATTCTATGCTAACTCTGGCTCTTTTACAGGAGTCAAAAAAGCAGACCTTAACAAGGTCTTTACAAAGAGGGGGCAATCTTCTGGTTTGATAAACAAATTATCCATACCCAGGTCAAGGCAAAAGTCCCTGAAATAATGTAACCAGGAAATCTTGACAACCTTCTCCATTTTAGGACAATCAGTTAAAATCAGCCAATTAATACTAGCTTCATGCTTATTCCAATGTGAAAGCCATAACGTAAAGGACACAAGTTAATATAATCAGAAATATAATCAATACCTATCTCTGCATGACACAAAACGGTTGAAGTTGTGGAAGGGGCTGCAAGAAGCCTCCAAACGAATGTATTCTCTTATCGTAGTATGCGGGCTTGATTGGTGTAGCCCCAAAGGCGTGCACCGTAGGAAGCTATCCAAACACATTTGATATTGTGGATGGTCACTATTTCCTACATGGATTTTGCCCCCAGTTTAAATGAAAACCTAAACAGTGACTCAACACTCCTTGTTAACTCATGCCCGTAACCTTACCTAATGGCTTCCAAGCACAGAAATAATCAAACAACACCCAAGATAGGGAAAGCAGCAGACTGGGCCAAAATTAGTGTTCTTGATCTTATTTCTCTAGGTTTAGCTCCTTAGGATCCATAAACCATTATATTGGTTTTAGATTGGTGAATGGTGAATCCTACATTGGCAATAAAGATGGTAAGGATATCTAATTGCTTTCGTGAGCCGTTTGGGGTAATTGCCATCAACACCGCATCGTCAGCATACAATATTGCTGGTATTGGGCATAAATCTGTCAAGAATGTTTCTAAGCAAAGACAAGGAGATGATGGACGGAGCGCTGAAACCTTTCAGACACCCACCCCCAGTCACAGATCTGGGTTGAGTCCATCACGTTCTTTAGCTCACTTCACCACCCCAATTCAGACACAGCTATATACAAATCAGTCTTGATCATGTGCCTCATGGGAACAGTCCAGCCTGAACTGCCAAGCCCGGTCTTCCCTGGACCAAAAACAAGCATCATGTGACCAGTTTCGGGGTAACACCCCTCATCAGCCAGGCTAGCTTGAATCCCGTGGCAAAGTGAGCCAGGGACCCACGTCTGGGCATACCCTGCCACCTTAGGGCGAACAAAGCAAACACAAGGGGATGATGGACGGAGCGCTGAAACGTTTCAGACACTCAACCCCAGTTACAGATCTGGGTTGAATCGATCATCGTTCTTTAGCTCACTTAATCAGACCCAGCTATATGCAAATCAATCTTGACCATGTGCCTCATGGGAACTGTCCAGGCGAACTGCCAAGCCAGGTCTTCCCTGGACTGTAAACAACCTTCCTGGGACTGGTTTCGTGGTAACACACCTCATCATCCAGGCTAGCTTGAATCCAGTGGCAAAGTGAGCAAGGGACCCACATCTGGGCATACCCTGCCAACTTAAGGCGAACAAAGCAAACAGAAGGAGATGATGGATGGTGCACTGAAACTTTTCAGACACTCACCCCCAGTCACAGATCTGGGATGAATCCATCATCGTTCTTTAGCTCACTTCGCCATCCTAGTTCAGACCCAGCTATATGCAAATCAGTCTTGACCCTGTGCCTCATGGAAACAGTCCAGTCGGAACTGCCAACCCAGGTCTTCCCTGGACCGTAGACAAGCATCCTGGGACCAGTTTCGGGGTAACACCCCTCATCAGCCAGGCTAGCTTGAATCCTGTTGCAAAGTGAACAAGCGACCCACATTTGGGCATACCCTGCAAACTTAGGGCAAACAAAGCAAACACATGGAGATGATGGACGGAGCGCTGAAACCTTTCAGACACCCACCCATAGTCACAGATCTAGGTTGAATCCATCATCGTTCTTTAGCTCACCTCGCCACCCCAGTTCAGACCCAGCTATATGCAAATCAGTCTTGGCCCAACAGTCCATCCCGAACCGCCAAGCCAGGTATTCCCTGGACCGGAAATAAGCATCCTGGGACCAATTTCGGTATAACACGCCTCATCACTCAGGCTAGCATGAATCCAGTAGCAAAGTGAGCAAGGTACCCACATCTGGGCATACCCTGCCAACTTAGGGCGAACAAAGCAAACACAAGGACATGATGGGCTGAGCGCTGAAACTTTTCAGACACTCACACTCACTCCCAGTCACAGATCTGGATTGAATCCGTCATCGTTCTTTAGCTCACTTTGTTTGCTTTGTTCGCCCTAAGTTGGCAGGGTATGCCTAGACGTAGTTCCCTTGCTCTCTTTGTCACTGGATTCAAGGTAGCCTGGCTCAGTGATAGGGCAAACATATTCTCATCAGATTATTCATGTTTTTTCTTATAGAAGGTGCTGAGTTCACAACACATTTACCATACAAGTTATGCTTAAGTATACAATACATTTCAAACACTAAAGGTGTTCATTTTACTCCATGTCATCACAACACCGTTACCAACCTGTCTTTTTACCCATAAATAATTGATATTAGATGTGTTAGTCAGTTGGAAGGGTTGGAAGTAGTGTCCTTAATGACATGGTGTGAGGTGGCCACCCTAACTACATACCAAACTACTATCTGATCCACAAAGGAGGGAGTTATTTTACCATACACCATGTATATTGCAGATGTTCTGTAAAACACGTGGTCTTTCCAGATTCCTAAGTGTCAGTCAGGAAACGACTAGTGGAAATTCCCGGGAACATCTGAGGGGGTGGTCCAAGAATGAAACAAAAAGGATTTAAAACCCACAGAAGCTTTGTGAGTAGATACTTCTGTGCATTTTTAAAGGTACGCCTGGACAACCCGGGGGCTGTATCATGACGCTATGTTCTGCACAGCATAAGTGCAGAAGTGGTCTCTGTGCTTCTTTTATGGTTTTGTGCACATACATTTACTCGAAATATCTCCAAGTGTATGGAGATTCAGAAAAAGAGGGTAAAGGAAGCGTCCGCTGGGAAACAGGTCACTAAAAGATATTTGGATATCTTACGTGTCCATACGTTTTCTGAGATGCAGAACACACACAGGGGAGAAGGGCACATGCCAGGAAAGGTATGAAAAGTATAAACCTGCCTTCTGTACAACTGGCTGTTTTTGAATAGGGCATAACATCCTAAATCTCTTCATTGTGGAGGAGTATGCTTGTGGGGCTTTCAGATTATATTGTGAATCCTCTCTATAATGTCTTCTAGATCACACTGAGGAGTCACTGACAGAGCAAACTGTGTCTGTTATTGTAAAACAGCTTTGAGATGTCTGACATGGAAAAGATTCTCTTTTGCATGAAGCTGATACGTGGCCCGTTCCTAGTGCAAAGGAACCTTCATGAGGATCATGCATGTGTCTTGACTCTGGGGGGGTGGAGGGGTTTTCCCACCAGAATAGCGAAGAAAAAGCGTATGTGGGGCAAACTAGTGATGCCTAACGAGCGAGAACAACAAAATGGCTAAGTATATATTGGTATGTATCGGTTAAGTGTACTTAACTTCACATATATGCACCTTGACGTGATGTATATCCTGAGGATATAGTGGTATAGATGTGGTGTTAAGAACAGCAAGTCTAAACTTAGCTATATGCGCTTGAGTGACGTCCTTCCATAAAAAGATGTCATGAGTACGCGTGGCTTGTGGGCGAGCGAGACGCGTCCCTTTCCGAGGCTGCCAGGATCCTTTATATAGAAGCAACGAGAACGCTTGGAGCAGATTCCTAAAAGTCTTGTAATGAAGTTGAAATCAATAACGACTATGAAAATGAGCATGTCCAGAAGCATCCCTGATGACGTCATGCAATTGCTCGGCGCTCAGCTGCCGCCGGATGCTCTGAATGCAATCACCTTGTTGCCAGTGGCTTCCCGCGGGGGCTGCGGCTGGAGATGACGCACGTTTCTGAAAAGGTTTCCTCCGAGAACTTTAGATAAAATGTGGTTAGTCACAGAATACAAGCCGTGGGTTCTTCTTTCACCAGCCTGCACCAATGATCATGTGTTTCTGGCCGTTGTAAGGAGACCTTTAGACCACAACAGGGCTGTACTGTACCGGGTCTCTAATCAAAGAGAGGGACCCCAACAGCCAAAGGGTTAGGGTTCCAAAAGACAATATGTCGGACTACAGTATCCCATTCTATTTTTAATTGAAACGTTTTTATGTTTTATTCCCACTGTGTTATAACTATTTGCATGTATTGTAATAAGATATATTGATTATTTCTTTCATTGTGATTTTTTAATGTTATAATAAATTGTGTACATTTTTATAATTTTTGACTATTTTTACATCATCTTCGTTTTTGCTCAAATTGAATGTATGGAACTGATTAGTGTGTGGTAAAGTTGCAAGTCCCTCTGCTTGTTTATGATTTGTCCAAAGGGGACATTATATTTGACATATTGTACTGTACCTGGGCCAGGGATGGTGGTATCGCCTGACCAGAGAGACGAGGAGAGCTGAGCATGGAGAAGATTTATCAATGTAAATGTATTCAGTACAGGCATTTTATTTATTTTTCTTACTTTATTTAATGCACTTTTATATAGCTCGAACTTTACCCAAAGGTGTCTGAGCGCTATACAAAACAACCAGGTAAGTTACAAAAGGTACACAAGATATACAAAACACACTAAAATGTTACATATATACTGTTGCAAAGGTACACAAGATAGACTAAACACACTATCAAGTTACATATATACAGTTACAACGCTAACAAGTTCCATATTTATATTGTTAAAAAATAAAATAAAAAGGTGTAAGCGTTAGGTTAAAACAGGAGCAAAGTGCATATTTACAAAGTTGACCTCATGGTCAACTTTGTAAAAGAAATGGGTTGAATTATTCCAGGAAGTACCTTTGGAGGAGGAGAGTTTTAAGATCTGTTTTGTAAGTCTGGAAAGAGTTGGGGGTTCGGGGGATGGAGGCAGGTAGTTCTAGATTCTGGCTGCGTTACCAGAGAAGGATTGAGCCCTAAATCTTTCCCTTTTGAAGGTAGGAGGTTCAAGCAGTAAGTTTTCCACATTGCGTGAAGGCCTAGAGCCACCTGAGATTTTGAGTTTATTAGCCAGATAGCGAGGGGTGGAGGTGTGCAACGCTTTGTGGGCGATACAGACAATCTTGTAAATTGACCAGTGAAGAGACAACAGTTTGGGTGAATGAATGAATTCGTTTATTTGTGTAGTATAAAATGTAACATTAAAAACTTGTAGCAAAAAAGTACAGAACATTGTTAAAATCAGTTTTTTTCAGTTTTTTAAAAAGAGACTTAGCAATGTTAGAGATCAAATGGTCAAAGTGATATATGCACAAGTGATGTAGTCTTGATGGCTTTTTTTTCTCACTGTGCCTGTGAGGACTTGTCCTTCAATAGTGAGCGAGTTTGGTATACAATTTCCCAAAATTAGCCATGTACTTCACAATGTCCAAGGAATAGAGCTGTTGGACGGCCTCCTGTGCCGTGCGGATGCCCAGTTGAAGGAGAAGGGGTCTGAGGTGTATACTGCGAAATTGCAGCAAAGCAGGACAGCAAAATAAAATGTATGGCAGGGGCTCTCTTTTGTAATTTAAGAGACGACACTCTGTGATGCCCAGCCATGCTTTCCAGGATGGATAAAATTCTTTTAAGGGAAGCGGATGTAGTCTTGCTGCTAAAATTCAATGCAATGCCTGTCTCTCCACGGACTGCGTGAGGTGGGGCTTGTGGCTAAGCAGGATGTGAGGGAGACATGGGGTTTCCTGAAAGTCTTTGGCTGCCAGGGATTCAATGTCCAGACTGCGAGAATGTAAACATAGTTGCTTTTTTAGTGTTATTTTGATGGTAGCGTAGTTGATTGTGCTGGGGTCCAAGTTCTCTGTTGCTAATTGCAGAAGATCGTTGGCCGTGGCAGAGCTGGCGGACCAAGCGTTACTTGGTTGTAGAAAGCTGGATTTAATTGCGGCCTTCATGGTTGTTAGATAGAAATATTTTGTCAAAGCAGTCAGCTATTCTAATTCTTGCTGATGCGATCAAATTCAAGGCGAATCAAGGTGTTTCTAGTGCAGGCTGGTAAGAAAAATATCTTTTTATTAGCTGCACAATGTTTAGGTGTGATGTGGTAGTTTCTTTTATCCCCATATACAAAGCGAGCTGCTGAGTGCAGGATGGATTTTAGAGGGGAAAGGTGGGATTTGGGGAGGCCAGCAAGTAGAGAGTTGCAGTAGTCCAATCTGGAAAGACCTAATGATTGGACAAAGGTTTTTAGGTTTTGCTCAGGAAAGAAGCGCCTAACCCTCCCAGGGAAAGCGCAGTTGGTAATGTGCATTCTTGGCAATGGAATGGATGTGAGACTGTAGGTTGAGCCTATAGTCTAGGATGACGCTTATAGACTTGGCACTGTCAACAATGGTAGACATGTTGTTGAGAATGTTCAGATTGTTCATCCAAGATTGGATAGGAGGAGGAGATAGTGAGGTCAAGAGGAGAAGGAATTCAGTTTTGGAAGGATTCAGTATTAGCTGATGAGTTGAGAGCGAGTGGTGGATGGAGTTGAGAGTGGTGTTGAGGATTGAAATGTCATAAATGGAAGATACCTTTAGGTAGATTTGGGTGTCATCAGCATATAGGTGATAATGGATCCCAGATTTTTTAAGGAGATTTCCCAGCGGTTCAGTGTAAAGTTTGAACAGTGTGGGTGCGATGATCGAGCCTTGAGGGACGCCTTGTCCAACAGCCATTGCAGTGGCGAGACAATTTGCTAGTTTGATCATCTGGGATCTGCCCAAGAGGAATGATTTGGAACATTTGAGCACTGTGCCTTTAAAACCCATTCTTAGCTTTAAAGTGTTCAAAAGAGTGTTGTGATTAACAGTGTCAAAGATTGCGGATAGGTCAAGAAGAATCAAGAGACAAGATTCGCCAGAGTCAAGTACTCACAGGGCATCATCGATCACTTCGGTACTGCAGCCTCGGGTAAAACCAGATTGGAATTTGTCAAGGAGGAAGTTGTCCTTGATATGTTGGGAAAGTTGCTTCACCACTCAACTGTCTGTAATTTTAGCATGGAAAGGGAGGTTGGTTATAGGGTGGAAGTTATTGAGATCTTTCTCATCATCAGAGTGTTTCTTAAGTAGTGGGGTAACCTGTCCTGTTTTAAGGGCAGCAGGAAGGGAGCCATGGTTGAGGAAGAGGTTTATCAGACTGGTCCAGTAGGAGATAGTGTGGGTGTAAAAATCAATAGCAAAGTCATTGGGGATAGGGTCAATGGAATGGTTAGAGGGTTTAGTTTCTATAATGCTTTCAAGGAGGGCCGTGTCGGTGATTATGTAATTCAACCGCAGGTCTAAGGATTTACGGTCCTTAGGGGAAGTAGGATGGGTAACCTGATCCACTAGTGATTTTACTTTTTAATCAAAGAATGCTGCAATTTCTGCCGCTATCTTGAGGGGGGGCGTCAAATATGGTGGGAGAGAGAGATGTTGGTGCTTTTGATAAGGTCGAATAACTTTTTACGTCTGTTTTTGGTGGAAAAGAGGAGGGTTCTGAAGTGCATCGCTTTTTCACTGAAGATGTGTTTGTGGTAACGATATCTTGTTTGTGGTAAAAAAATCTTCATTTTACTTTGCAGTGGAGCAATATTATCAATTATAGCTGATAGACTGGTGAGACATTGAGTGGTCAGGTTGTTGACTTCAGAGCAGGGGTCTAAGATTGGAAGTGAGGTGGAAGTGAGCTCATAGCTGTGTTGCTCAAAAAGTCCTGGTCGATGTTTATGGTGTTGCGGAAAAAGGTAGTAGTTCATTTAAGTTGGTCAAGAGTAATAGAGTGAGAAAGCAGAGGAGAGTAGGGGATGAGGAAGTGGTCAGACCATTCTACTGGTACAGGATCAATACAGTTAGCATATCTACTTTGGAAATAACAAGGCCAAGAACAGAGCCCTTAGAGTGAGTCGGTTTTGTGTTATGTTGAACAAGAACATTTTCTGAGAGAAAAGTGGCAAACATGTTGGACTCTGAATCTTCCAGATTACCCCAGTGAAGATTAAAGTCTCAAATAAAGATTTGTTTGTGTCTTTGCGAGTATTGGTTGCTCGCTAAGTCAGAGAATTCCTCTGTGAAGGCGGAGATCTCACCAGGTGGGTGATAGATGGTATAAAACCTGACAGGGGAGTTTAGTTGTATTTGAAGCTCCGGAGAAGGGCATTTGAAGAGCTTCTGGGAAAAGCTTTGAGATGAATGGAGTTCCTGAAGATAACTGCTGCACCTCCCCCAACGTTATCTTCTCTATCATTCTTGAGAATGGAATAGTCAGTGGGGAGCAGAAGATCGAAAGAAGTATGAGAAGTGTCATTGAGCCAGGTCTCAGTGAGGAAAAGTATATCAAGGCTTTAAAGATTAATGATGTCTGAAATTTCCATCTTGTGTTTGTTTGCGGATCAACAATTATGTAGCAGACAACAAACCTCTAAGATGGCTGTTTTGGTGAATGGGAGTCAGGGCTTTAAAGGGTGATAGGGATAATGTTCCTGAGAATAGGTAACTGGATTGAAGGTGGTTGATGTTTGGTGTGGGTGAGGAAGATGATTGGTTTAGTGCAGTGATTAGCGTTAGCTGAGAGGAGAAGGTCTGGGGGTTGGAGTTGGGAGAATTGTAGCTATCCAAAAAGTTGGAAATGTCGGCTAGTGACTGATTGTGTAAGGCTTTTTTGGTGCATGGGAGCGGTTTACTTCTTAGGAGTTTGGAAAAGTAAGCATTCGCCAAGGGAAGTAGGGAGTTGGGAAGAATGGACATTTTAGTGCTTAGGCGGGAGATGGTAATTCTAAGCTGGGAGATAGAAGAAATGAGAAGTCCTAGTTTATTTTCTAAGTAGAGCAGAATTGGAAATGGAATGTTGGGTTGTTCAATGGGTATGGGAGGTTCAACTTGCGAGGCAGAGCATGGAGAGGGGGTGGATGTAGGAATATAGAATGGAGGGAGTCTCATCAAGAGATGTTGGTTGGAAATAATTGTTGGTGCAGCTGAGGAGAGAGAATGATCTGGGCATACACTGAATAAAGTCGAAGTATTGGCTTCCAGCTGAGGAAAAGAAAGGTGAGGACTGTAGTGGGAGGATGGGGTAAGAGATAGAAGAAGTGTAAAGGAAGGCAAAAAGTCGGGGGAGAGAAGAGGAAGAGGTGGAGAAGTGGGCAGGCTGGGTGCACAGAGTGTATGAGGGCTGGAAACAGGCCCAAAAAAATGGCAACCCCGATTGGTGGTTATACAAAATGTAAAGTTCTGTTAGTTTAGGGTAACATGGGGAAGCAAGGAGGTTGTCATAAGGGGATAAAGGATCAAGCAACAGTTCTGGAGTGTTGGGGGTTAGAGCGAAATTAAAGGGGAGTGCACAAGATTAATGAGAAAGGGATGAGGAGGAGGAAGAAGGGAGTGGTGGATAAGAAGGGAGAGCATAAGGTAGAAAAGTCACTGTGAGAGCTTGCAATTCATGGTGTTGGAAAGATGGATTGGATGTGGGTGGTTAAACTGGTGAGGGGGGAGGTTTCTGCATGTCATTGGCTGGGAAGGAGTGGTGAGGGAAGCATCCCAGATGGGGAAGGAAAGATTGGGGGAGGAGAAGCAGGGGTGAAGGAGGGGAATGGAACACCTGAAGGGGGTGGCTGTTCCCCAATGGAGGACTGCAAACCGATATCCTGGTGGATAAGGGGAGACAAGAGAGAATTGAGAAAGGAGTGAGATGGAGGCTGTGGAATGGTGTTCCAGTGGATATGGGGAGGCGAGAGAGAATTGAGGGATGAGTTAGATGAGGAGCCTGGAGGCATAGGAATGTTAGGGATGGAGAGCAGGGATGGAAATAGGTGGTCAAAAAGAGAGAGATAAGTGTCTTTGGCTTTGATCAGGACTTTGCCATTGTAGTAGTGTGAGACTCCGAGTGAGCCATCGAAACAAGCTGAAGGGGAGGTTTTTAGTTGGTGCCCCTCTGGGATTTAGGAGGAGATAGTAACGTTGAGGGAGTTATTGAAAGTGGTGGTCTAGGTGAGATGTTGAGAGTGAAGAACATGAGGTCAGTTTTGAGCCTCCAATAATGACCACTGTGGTATTGGTCAACGAAAAGGGAATCAGGAAATTGTTCAAGGGTATTGTGTTTGAACCTTTTTGCTGAAGCTTTGGACAAATTGGGGGGAAATGATCTTGAATCAGTTGGCTCCAACTTTCACTCGTTTGGATGACAGATATTTGTAAGATGGAGAGGGTGAAGTGAGATAGATGTAGGGGAAGAAGAAATGAAATGAGGGTGGGTAGAAGGAGGAGATGACACATTAATCAGGAAGAATTAAGTGAGAAAGGTGATCGGAGTGGAAGGGCGAGGAGTAGAACCCATTAAAGATAAGGGCAAGATGAGCCTCCAGGGCAAGAAACGTAGCAGTTGGGGCACTTTGCTACAGCTGATGTTCTGCAGAGTAGGAAGAGGGGGCAAAAGGAGAGTCTTAGGGACAGACCTTTGATGCTTGTGTTGGTACCACACAATGTGCCCAGGTAGGAGGTCACAGCGTCAGGGGTGAATCACAGGCCATAGATGCATAAAGATGAGAGAAGAAAAAAAATGCGTGCATGCAATGGCAGCGGTTGTTGTCAGGGCTTGCTTTAGTGCCGGTGGCGCAGGGTGTGTCAATGTTTGTTGGCGCCACCAATGACCTCCTTCTACACTGACTGCCTCACTACCACCCTTTAACAGTGTCCCTTAAGTCTCCATAATCTTTCTCTCTCATGCATTTCTTTTATTTGAGATCACCACTCATATCAATGTAAGGTGTCAGAGCACTTTACGTCACATACACATTACACAGAGACAATGAATCATAAGTGTGTAATTCAGGGAATAGGACATGTTACATCACACAGAGTGCTACAAGGTGTAGAAATCACAAGCCATCCCAACTGGTAGACAGCATAGTTTAAGAGAGCCTGGTCTGGAGAAGCACAAACTCAGAATCTAAAATGTAATTCCATGGTTGGGGTTAGGCTTTACTAATAAGAATTGATTTCCACCCCAGTGAACGCTTTTTGCAACATTAGGATAAAGAAAGACTGGGGAAAAATCAAACACTCTAATCTATACCTTGCAGTTTGCATGCAGCTCTTTGATGATAGTTAATAGCTTGCTGGTGTATCTTAGGATGTAAACTAATAAACTGCAAGTAACAAAAGGGACTCTCTGACAGAAGCAGTCACACACTGACCTATTTACATTCTATGCACTTTGTGATCTGCACGGTACACGTGCTTTACATCAGGCATTTTAACCTCCTGCACTACTTTATGATGAGTCAAAACTTCCACTAGACAAAACTCCATCTCTCTGCAGAAGGGCCATCAATCACCATAGTTTTCTTGACATGTTTATGGTTGCCTGAAAATTGCTGGAGGCAAGGAACACAGCAGCAGTTGCTTTTAAAACCATATTGCACTTCAAAATACAGCGACCCCCCCCCCCCCACCCCAAAGTCAGCACCAGGTGTTGTGGTACCGATCGCACCACCCTAGAGCTGGCGCTTCTATTGTTCTCCCACCATTCAGGATGAAAAGCCACAGTACTAGCCAGCACATCTTGTCCTTTTCCTTGTTCTAAAACTCTTCTTTTCGGAACTTCGTAGCTGTTTTTGCTGCCCGAGAGTTCCTCTCTGTTATTCAACAATGGCCCTTTAAGTGCTTTCTCATGTTCTTTCATGGAACAATGATAATGTGACATTTCGGTCCGCTTTTTCATCCAGTCTGGTTGAACTGTTGCTGTTCTGTGTTTTGTTTCAAGGTCACCAATGGGAGCAGGTCGTTGAGTGGACTAAAGTGAGGTGAGCTTCACATGTATTGAAATTAACCAGGCTGTTGGGCAGGCAGTGACTTTATATGGATATCTGTGTTGTTCTTTTCAAAGATGTCCTTGTCTCTGTACTCATCATTCTAAATATAAAAGAACAATACTGCGAGGAAATACTTCAATACGGAGCTTTAGCAATTCATGACTCCACAAGACTCTGGGCCGAAGAGACATGGCAGCTCTCATCTTCCTGGACCTCTCCTGCAGCATTTGATACAGCCTCACACCCCTTCATCATCCAACGCCTACACAACATCGGAATCCAAGGACATGCACTCTGATGGACCTGCTCCTTCCTGACTGGTAGCACCCAGTTAGTCAGCCTGGCCCTTTACACCCCGGACCCCGGTGACCTCATCTGCAGAGTTCCACACCGATCCTCCCTATACCCGACACTCTTCAGCATCTTCTAGCCAGCATCCTCTAGCCAGCATAATCCACCCTCACAATATTAACGTCCTCTACTATGCCAACGACACACAAGTCATCCTCCCCCTCACAGGCAAGACACCCCGTACCCGGATCAATTTCAAGGCCTGCGTTACTGAAATCGCCCACTAGATGAAGACCAACTGTCTACAGCTGAACAGAAACAAGACCAAAATTGTGACCTTCGAGAAGAGCACATCTCTGTGGGATTCCAGAGCCAAGTTTTAGAACATATCTGGGACAGCGAAATAACAGTGGATCATCCTTTATTATAATTAGTGTATGTATGAAAACGTACTTTCTGCTGAGTGTAACAATGGAAATGTTTTACGGAATACACTCAAAATAGCGAGTTTTTAATATCGAGTTACATTAATATCGAGTAAAAAATATAGAATGGACACAATATCGAATGGACAGAATATAGACTACAAAAATATCGAATAGAATAGCATTAATATCGAATCAAAAACTATAGAATGGACAAAATATCGAATGGGCAGAATATAGACAACAAAAATATAGAATGGACAGAATATAAACAACAAAAATATAGAATGGACAGAATATAGACAACAAAAATATCAAATTTGAGGTAAGTAAGTTAATATTAATTTTTTAATAGTATTAAATTTTTTAAAGTATTTATTTTGTTAGTATATGTGTGAAAAGTGTACATTTATTTTATAATTTATTTAATTAATACATTTTATGGTATTTAATTTTTTTCGTTATATAATTCTGTAGCGGGTTGTGGGTTTATAGGGGAGGGTGGAATGTAATTTAATTATAATTAATTAAATATGTTTATTTATTTGTATTTATTTTGAATTAATTGTTAATTAATAAATAATTCGTAATTAATTAAAATATAATTGGTAATTATTTTATTTAATTGATAATTGATAATTATGTTAATTTTATTCATGTATTTTCTGTAGTGGGTTGTGGGTTTATAGGGGAATATGGTGGGAATTAATTTAATTATATTTATTACAATTTAAAATGTATTTATCAGTATTTATTTTGAATTAATTGATATTTAAATTTTTAACTGGTTATTAATTAAAATATAATTGGTAATTATTTTAAATAATAGTTTAATTGATAATTATGTTAATTTTATTAATTTATTTTCTGTAGCGGGTTGTGGGTTTATAGGGGAAAAGGCTTGGAAGTAATTTAATAGTAATTAATTAAATATTTTAATTTATTTATTGGTTGTGTCTTGTAATGGTTATTTTTTTTAATTGTTAATTAATTAATTGTTAATTGATAAATAATTTGTATTAATAGGTAATTATTTGTAATAATTATTTTATTTTTTATTTTTTATTGATTAATTATTATATTATATAAAATTGGTAATTTTTTTAATTAATTTGTATTTTCTATTAATATTTGATTTATTTTTATTCATATATGAAGTATTTACTTTCCCTACTGTTGCACTCTCTGGAGTGTGAATAGTAATTTTTACCCCTACGCTATCCAACGCTTTCCCTACTGTTGCACTCACTGGAGTGGGATTAGTAATTTTTACCCCTACGCTATCCAATGCTTTCCCTACTGTTGCACTCTTTGGAGAGGGAATAGTAATTTTTACCCCTACGCTATCCAGCGCTTTCCCTACTGTTGCCCTCTTTGGAGTGGGAATAGTAATTTTAACTCTCCCGCTATCCAACGCTTTCCCTACTGTTGCACTCTCTGGAGTGGGAATAGTAATTTTTACCCCTACGCTATCCAACGCTTTCCCTACTGTTGCACTCACCGGAGTGGGAATAGTAATTTTAACCCTCCCGCTATTCAACACTTTCCCTACTGTTGCACCCTCTGGAGTGGGAATAGTAATTTTTACCCTCCCGCTATCCAATGCTTTCCCTACTGTTGCACTCACTGGAGTGGGAATAGTAAATGTTATGCCTACGCTATCCAAAGCTTTCCCTACTGTTGCACTCTCTGGAGTGGGAATAGTACTTTTTACCTCTACGCTATCCAACGCTTTCCCTACTGTTGCACTCACTGGAGTGGGAATAGTAGTTTTTACCCCTACGCTATCCAACGCTTTCCCTATTGTTGCACTCACTGAATTGGGAATAGTAATTTTTACTCCTACGCTATCCAATACTTTCCCTACTGTTGCACTCTCAGGAGTGGGAATAGTAATTTTAACCCTCCCGCTATCCAACGCTTTCCCTACTGTTGCACTTTCAGGAGTGGGAATAGTTATTTTTACCCCTATGCTATCAATGCTTTCTCTACTGTTGTACTCTTTGGAGTGGGAATAGTAATTTTTACCCCTACACTATCCAACACTTTTCCTACTGTTGCACTCTTTGGAGTGGGAATAGTAATTTTTACCCCTACGCTATCCAATGCTTTCCCTACTGTTGCACTCACTGGAGTGGGAAAAGTTATTTTTACCCCTACACTATCCAACACTTTCCCTACTGTTGCACTCTCTGGAGTGGGAATAGTAATTTTAACCCTCCCGTTATACAATGCTTTCCCTACTGTTATACTTTCTGGAGTGGGAATAGTAAATTTGACCCCTACGCTATCCAACGCTTTCCCTACTGTTGCACTCTCTGGAGTGGGAATAGTAATTTTTACCCTACAGCTATCCAACGCTTTCTCTACTGCTGCATTTACTGGAGTGGTAATAGTAAATGTTATGAACAAAAAGAGTTGGGAGGTCTATTGAACGATGTAGCTGAGTCTATGTGGTCCTACTAAAGTGACCCTTTTGGATTGCACTGTGCCAGTCCCAATGGTCACATGACACCAATATATGTTAGATATCCTATCAGCCCACCCTTCTGGCGGAGCCTCGTCATGTAGGACATCCAACCAGGGTGGTGAGTCCAAGCCCTGATGTATTGGCCAGACAACACACACTACTGGTTCATCTTATGAAGGTGTCCGTGCCACTGAATGGTGCTGAAAAAGTGCAGTGCAAAACAGGGAGTGAAGACTAGGTGATCTTAAAATGACGGTCAAGGCAAAGAAAAAAATGTTTTTATTAAAGATATTCACCAAGACGCCAGGTTAAAAAGAAGTGTAAACAGTGTGAAAAAATCACTGTGATGCTTTGCTGTATTCTGAATTAGGCCAACATGTTTCTGCCGAAGGTGAAACTACACCGGCATTCTTCAGGGCCAGATACAAAAGGATATTGCTACTGCAAAGGTACACTCAGACAACTCGTACAAAGTGAAACAGAAAAAGAGAAGAGGACAGAACAATTTGTCCAAACCAAGGTGTGGTCTGGTAGACCATCCTACCATATCCTCCAGACCAGAAGTTGAGGAGGAAGAATTCCTGTAAAAATGGAAACAAAAAAGACAACTATTGTTGTTCTGTCGAAGTTCATAATGAACATATCACAATATCAGGACCACTAACTAGACTCAGCTGGACTAGTCCCTATTAGGACGGCCACTCACTATAAAGGTTTCATATTTAAGTAAACCATCAGTCATTGCTGAACATTAATTTCAAAATAGAATGTAGAGGACTTACCCAGCAATATGTGGGAGTCGAGCCTCACCTCACCCGGCAACGGCTCGGAGAAAGAGGCCCCGCTCTGTGCACAGAATATAAAAAAATGTAACATGTCATCCTGAGTTGACTCAGAGATCTGTAGTCAATGTCAGGTTGTACAATCTATGCATATAAAAACTGGTTGTGTGACTGTCCACCACGAACGCTACCCCATGGAAAACAAGAAGAAGGGATGACTGAAGGACAAAGTTGGTGTCCAGTCACTGGCTAACATCATCACCCAGGAATGAGCCCCTGTATTTGACCAGTGCCTATGGTTATGCGGTCAGTAGTAACTGGCACCCTGTCTGAGTCAGAGAATAGAGGTATATTATATGGCTCAGAGAATAGATGTATATTATATGGCTCTGGGATAATTGTATCAGGATAAATGGCCTTAGTAAAAGGACCAAGGTGCTGTGCTCATATGGAAAAATACACAAAATAAACTAAACTAAGCCTGGCCCTCACCCTCTACTCAATTTGTCAAGAAGGAGTAAATGCAAAGTCCAATATTGTTGTTAGTCAAAAAATCTCGCGTCTGCCACAAAGGAATTAACCTTGAAATTAAGCAGTGCATGAGAGAGGGGCACAGCTAGACCACAGAACCCAGCAGTATGTACCGCGATCTAAACTACTCACCTCTCCGTCGGTACCTCGAGGCTGACACCTAAGCCGAAGGGGAGGCACCGGGGAGAGGTGAGGCTCAAGTATTTATACTCATGCTGATAGGGTAAATGACAGCAGCTGCGCTCCTATCGCTGCTGCCGCTATTGCGATTGACTGCCCTGTGCGCACGCGCAGCCAGATGACACTCTGCCCCATTGTGTACTCGCTGAAGGGCATGCGCGTTGATATATATTCCGCTTCTACACACGGGCGCCGGATCTGAAACAGCGCACGCGTGGAAGCAGGCAGACCCGGCCTCAGATGTAGAAACGTCCGTGATATGCGCATGCTCTGTTCTATGCGTGCCGTATATTATTCCCAGACGCAGCATTACACTAGCGGAGGACATAGCGGAACTCCATTAGAATAACCCCACAAACAAGGGATTCTCATACGGCGGCCACATTGGAAAAACGGTAGATTAAAGCTCTCAATACGAGCGTAGCCATATATATTCATGTCTCTACAGTGAAATAAAGCCTCTTGCTGGGACAGTGAGCACCAAATTAGTGAGCCTCTATTAGCCGTGATGTAACTAGCATCAACCCACAGTTGTTTAGTATGCTGTGTAAGGGTAAAGATGATGAGTGTGCCGGTAATGAATGTGTCAAAGGCACAAAATGCCTGGCTCATATACCTATTGTAGCAGTTAGGTCTAGAAACGCGGTAGAAGTTATCTCTATGAGTTAAAAGTGGGGTCCAGCATATAGCAAGGATCGCTGACTATACCCAGAGGTAGATTAACAAGGGGCATAGAAACTGCAGCAAACAGGATACAACCTGATGCTGTTGGCATGTGAAAGTTAGATTAACACTGATCTAACATGTGCTACCCTATATCTGGTCACTGCAGTGGGTCTACATCATGTGAAGTGTCAGTGAAGCCAACTGATAGTGAGATGAATCATTGATAGGGGATGGCATACCCGGGGGATTCCAGCTGCTCAGATGGACACCCAAGGTATATTATCATTCAGCCCTGAGATGTCAGTTTTCAATTTGAAAATCCAGCGTTGTTCCTTGATGAAGAGAAACCTTGAGATGTCTGTTATATGCGGTGGGATGAATGGTTGTTCCAGAACAACCCACCTAAGGTCATCAGCTTTATGCTTCTTGATCAAAAAGTGGTTTGTTAAACAGGTGGACTGTTTATTACACCGTATTGTGCTCTTGTGCTCGCTGATGCGGGACTTCACTTTCCTCGTGGTATGTCCAATATAATCCAGACCACACGGGCACGTGATCTTATAGATCACTCTCTCCGAGTTGCAGTTGGTATGATTCAACAACTTCCAAGGTCTAGCAGTTCCGATGTCGATGGAGAGTGTCTTGCAGGTCTGCGGACATGCCGTACAGTTACCACAGGGGTAGTGCCCTTGAACCGGAGTGGTATTCCAAATGGTATCAAGGGTGGTGGTAATTTCCTTGCTTCGTGTCCGTGGTCTTGTATGGACCAGTGTATCCCTGATGCTAGATCCTCGTTTGAAGGCAAACAGGGGCCTGGGTATTGCACCAGAAACCGTATTTAAGATTTTCCAATGCCTCAAGACTGTTTTTTTTACCATGTTGGACCTGGTGCTGAAGGTATGTACCATCGTGATCCTATCGGAAGGTGTCTTCCTGTGTCGATGTTCGATCAGTGCCTCACGATTATTGTTGAAAGCTCTCTTATTGGCCCGACGTATCAATTGATTCGGGTAGTGCCGCTCCTTCAGGTTACATGCTAATTCCCTCGCATGTTGTTCGTATAGCTGGTTAGAAGAGCAGTTTCGCCGAACCCTTAGAAACTGGCCCACTGGCAAATTGTCACGTAGTGACTGGGGATGGAAACTCCGGTATGACAAAAGGGAATTACGAGCCTTTTGTCATACCGGAGTTTCCATCCCCAGTTACTACGTGACAATTTGCCAGTGGGCCAGTTTCTAAGGGTTCGGCGAAACTGCTCTTCTAACCAGCTATACGAACAACATGCGAGGGAATTAGCATGTAACCTGAAGGAGCGGCACTACCCGAATCAATTGATACGTCGGGCCAATAAGAGAGCTTTCAACAATAATCGTGAGGCACTGATCGAACATCGACACAGGAAGACACCTTCCGATAGGATCACGATGGTACATACCTTCAGCACCAGGTCCAACATGGTAAAAAAAACAGTCTTGAAGCATTGGAAAATCTTAAATACGGTTTCTGGTGCAATACCCAGGCCCCTGTTTGCCTTCAAACGAGGATCTAGCATCAGGGATACACTGGTCCATACAAGACCACGGACACGAAGCAAGGAAATTACCACCACCCTTGATACCATTTGGAATACCACTCCGGTTCAAGGGCACTACCCCTGTGGTAACTGTACGGCATGTCCGCAGACCTGCAAGACACTCTCCATCGACATCGGAACTGCTAGACCTTGGAAGTTGTTGAATCATACCAACTGCAACTCGGAGAGAGTGATCTATAAGATCACGTGCCCGTGTGGTCTGGATTATATTGGACATACCACGAGGAAAGTGAAGTCCCGCATCAGCGAGCACAAGAGCACAATACGGTGTAATAAACAGTCCACCTGTTTAACAAACCACTTTTTGATCAAGAAGCATAAAGCTGATGACCTTAGGTGGGTTGTTCTGGAACAACCATTCATCCCACCGCATATAACAGACATCTCAAGGTTTCTCTTCATCAAGGAACAACGCTGGATTTTCAAATTGAAAACTGACATCTCAGGGCTGAATGATAATATACCTTGGGTGTCCATCTGAGCAGCTGGAATCCCCCGGGTATGCCATCCCCTATCAATGATTCATCTCACTATCAGTTGGCTTCACTGACACTTCACATGATGTAGACCCACTGCAGTGACCAGATATAGGGTAGCACATGTTAGATCAGTGTTAATCTAACTTTCACATGCCAACAGCATCAGGTTGTATCCTGTTTGCTGCAGTTTCTATGCCCCTTGTTAATCTACCTCTGGGTATAGTCAGCGATCCTTGCTATATGCTGGACCCCACTTTTAACTCATAGAGATAACTTCTACCGCGTTTCTAGACCTAACTGCTACAATAGGTATATGAGCCAGGCATGTTGTGCCTTTGACACATTCATTACCGGCACACTCATCATCTTTACCCTTACACAGCATACTAAACAACTGTGGGTTGATGCTAGTTACATCACGGCTAATAGAGGCACACTAATTTGGTGCTCACTGTCCCAGCAAGAGGCTTTATTTCACTGTAGAGACATGAATACATATGGCTACGCTCGTATTGAGAGCTTTAATCTACTGTTTTTCCAATGTGGCCGCCGTATGAGAATCCCTTGTTTGTGGGGTTATTCTAATGGAGTTCCGCTATGTCCTCCGCTAGTGTAATGCTGCGTCTGGGAATAATATACGGCACGCATAGAACAGAGCATGCACATATCACGGACGTTTCTACATCTGAGGCCGGGTCTGCCTGCTTCCACGCGTGCGCTGTTTCAGATCCGGCGCCCGTGTGTAGAAGCGGAATATATATCAACGCGCATGCCCTTCAGCGAGTACACAATGGGGCAGAGTGTCATCTGGCTGCGCGTGCGCACAGGGCAGTCAATCGCAATAGCGGCAGCAGCGATAGGAGCGCAGCTGCTGTCATTTACCCTATCAGAATGAGTATAAATACTTGAGCCTCACCTCTCCCCGGTGCCTCCCCTTCGGCTTAGGTGTCAGCCTCGAGGTACCGACGGAGAGGTGAGTAGTTTAGATCGCGGTACATACTGCTGGGTTCTGTGGTCTAGCTGTGCCCCTCTCTCATGCACTGCTTAATTTCAAGGTTAATTCCTTTGTGGCAGACGCGAGATTTTTTGACTAACAACAATATTGGACTTTGCATTTACTCCTTCTTGACAAATTGAGTAGAGGGTGAGGGCCAGGCTTAGTTTAGTTTATTTTGTGTATTTTTCCATATGAGCACAGCACCTTGGTCCTTTTACTAAGGCCATTTATCCTGATACAATTATCCCAGAGCCATATAATATACATCTATTCTCTGAGCCATATAATATACCTCTATTCTCTGACTCAGAGAGGGTGCCAGTGTACTACTGACCGCATAACCATAGGCACTGGTCAAATACAGGGGCTCATTCCTGGGTGATGATGTTAGCCAGTGACTGGACACCAACTTTGTCCTTCAGTCATCCCTTCTTCTTGTTTTCCATGGGGTAGCGTTCGTGGTGGACAGTCACACAACCAGTTTTTATATGCATAGATTGTACAACCTGACATTGACTACAGATCTCTGAGTCAACTCAGGATGACATGTTACATTTTTTTATATTCTGTGCACAGAGCGGGGCCTCTTTCTCCGAGCCGTTGCCGGGTGAGGTGAGGCTCGACTCCCACATATTGCTGGGTAAGTCCTCTACATTCTATTTTGAAATTAATGTTCAGCAATGACTGATGGTTTACTTAAATATGAAACCTTTATAGTGAGTGGCCGTCCTAATAGGGACTAGTCCAGCTGAGTCTAGTTAGTGGTCCTGATATTGTGATATGTTCATTATGAACTTCGACAGAACAACAATGGTTGTCTTTTTTGTTTCCATTTTTACAGGAATTCTTCCTCCTCAACTTCTGGTCTGGAGGATATGGTAGGATGGTCTACCAGACCACACCTTGGTTTGGACAAATTGTTCTGTCCTCTTCTCTTTTTCTGTTTCACTTTGTACGAGTTGTCTGAGTGTACCTTTGCAGTAGCAATATCCTTTTGTATCTGGCCCTGAAGAATGCCGGTGTAGTTTCACCTTCGGCAGAAACATGTTGGCCTAATTCAGAATACAGCAAAGCATCACAGTGATTTTTTCACACTGTTTACACTTCTTTTTAACCTGGCGTCTTGGTGAATATCTTTAATAAAAACATTTTTTTCTTTGCCTTGACCGTCATTTTAAGATCACCTAGTCTTCACTCCCTGTTTTGCACTGCACTTTTTCAGCACCATTCAGTGGCACGGACACCTTCATAAGATGAACCAGTAGTGTGTGTTGTCTGGCCAATACATCAGGGCTTGGACTCACCACCCTGGTTGGATGTCCTACATGACGAGGCTCCGCCAGAAGGGTGGGCTGATAGGATATCTAACATATATTGGTGTCATGTGACCATTGGGACTGGCACAGTGCAATCCAAAAGGGTCACTTTAGTAGGACCACATAGACTCAGCTACATCGTTCAATAGACCTCCCAACTCTTTTTGTTCATTGCAGTTTGATTAGGGGTATTGAGTTTGGTAGGTCTATAAATATAGTCCCCTTGACCCTCCTTAACTTTTGTTTTCCAATAGTAAATGTTACCCTCCTGCTATCCTATGGTAAAAATATAGTATATTTTTTATTAATATTATGTTTATATATATATATGTTTTAAAAAATGTAATTGTATGTTTATTTATTTTTAACGTAAATTAATTATTTATTAATTTTAAGGTTATTTAAGTATGATTATGTTAATTATATTTATTATTTTATTACTTTTACATTACTTTTAAGATATTTTTTAAAATTCGATATTTTGACTAACTATATTTTTTACATCGATATTTTTGATTCGATATTTTTGTACTTACCTGTTTGGTGATAGGAAGTCGATATTTTGGTATTCTATATTTTTTAATCGATATTTTGCTACATCAATATTTATGACATCGATGGGGGGCGCTAGAGGGCGCACTGCGGGATGGTTGGCTTGTAAGTCAGCTCCGCCGGGTGCACGAAAAGCGGTTTGTGCCCACTAAAACCACTGCTAGACGACAGAAAATGACACCATCGTGAATCGGAACGAGTTGCTCATGATCTGACGGCGCTGAATTTTGAAAAACGGGGGTGGTGGCGAAAATACAGAGGATGAGCCGACCTGACGAGCGCTGCGACCCAAGATGGCGGCTCCCGATGTTCGGCTCCACTGGCTCCGGTGAACGATAGGGATTCAGGCTGGCGCCGTGACCTGGACCGATGGTAGCCTGAAGACGCCGTGACCAGCCCCTGCCCTCCCACAACTGCGACGAAGAGCTATAACCTCAGAAAACGCCGATCCCGGTATGCGTTCCAGGCGTGGAATGCACAAGCTAAGGAGAGTCCGAGAGTTACCGTCGGAGACTGACCGAAGCCTGACTTTACAGTATTTTCCACATCCAAGTGCATGTGGCAGATGCGGCTGGATGCAGGTGACCATTCTGACTACCGGGGCACAAGGTACGTCTTTAAATGAGCTCTGCCGCCGGCCTGCTGTGCTGCTACGGAGGCGGGAAGGCGCTGGGAAGTGGAGGGAGTCAGCCCATGGGAGAGGAGATCGATCGGCGTACAGGCACCAGACAACTACATTAATGGGAAACTAAAATATATGCTGCAACTAGCGGCGTGAACTTACACACAAGGCGCTATGTAATCAGGAAGACGGACCTGACGGTCATCTACGCATCGGCCTGCGGCCTTATCCTGGCACCTGTGCTCATACACATTTCGCGCCAATGGGCTGGAAGCTACACCCTAAGCACTGCATGCGAGAAAGAAGGCCTAAATAAGTGTGCTGCAAAATAATAGACAGAGCGTCACACAACTCATCCGGCGAAGAACTGCGGTGGGCCCTAAATCCGGTTGATCGCCTAATGCATAAAGCTGGAGTTCAGTGGACAACCAGGGCGTCTCAACAAAGCGAGCTGAACTCCACTAACGGTCCAAGACCTCACAGCACAGGGACCTCTGTGCTCAATTCCCTATCACGCTCTTGCAACATGGGGATACCCGAAAAGCAACAGACCAAACTGCACTTTGAAACGAGGAAACCAGCAAAGACCACTGCAGCGACGTCGGATGTGGAGGGGGACAACGAGGCAACTGACAGTAACGGCATGGAGGCAGTTCTACGGGCGATACAACAGAGTCTACAAGAAATGAATAATAAACTGGACAATGTGGTGCAGCGTGTAGACAACATGGCCGCAAAACTAGATAAACATGGCGAGCGTCTAGTGGAGGCGGAACAACGGATTTCCAAGGTGGAAGATGAATCTAAATCCACAACAAGAATGTGCGGAGGTATGGAAAAGACGCTAGAAACGCTGCGCGCCAAGGTGGAGGACCAGACAGCCAGGTCTAGACGCAACACCGTCCGAATAGCGGGCCTGCCGGAATCCACCAACACGGGTAAAATGGAGGACTACATCGAGGCGTTGCTGAAAGACATATTCGGTGCTGACCAACTATCCCCAGTCTTTCTTGTTGAGCGCGCACATCTCTCCTTGGCGCCAAGGCCGAAACTGGGGGCTACACCACGTATCATAATTGCTCGCATGCTCAACTACATGGACAGGGACACAGTTCTCCAGCTGGCCAGGGAAAAGGGTGAAATCACGGATCAAGGTAACACTCTACAGTTCTACCCGGACCACACCATGGCGGTTCAGCTGGCCCGAAAGGAATTCGCGCCTGTGAAAAAGAAACTGCGAGAACTGGGTATTGACTACGCGATGCTCTACCCAGCAAAGCTCAAAATCACAAATGCGGGCAAACCCGTAGTCCTTCTCACGGTGCAAGCAGTGCAGGAGTATATCAAAACACTGAGACGACGACGCAAGGCACATGAGCGAGAAGACCAGGGCAGTGACAATGAATGAGTAGACGGGAGGCTTACTGTAACACATATGTGTGTGTCTTCACTCCGCTAAGCACGGCTCAATACTGGACCCAGCCAGAACAGTGTCAAATCGATCCCCTCGCTGCCCATGGCCAGCAGCTAGCGGGTCAGGACTGGCACAAATGCAGACTGATGGACCTTGATGCCTTGTGAATGAACCCAGATTACACTAAACCAATACGGCTACAAAGTCGATAGTGAGTGACTTTATGATCCACCGGAGACGAAAGACGTCGGAAGGGGAGTTGTTCATCGTGGCTTATCTGCCCTGCGAAGAGGATCCACCACACTTACTAATGGACAACTGCTTCCTGGTGCTGGCGTAGTGTTGTGCGGGTTGAATGCGGACCTGGATGCAGAGATAAAATGACTGTGCTGAAGGTAGTGTGGGACCAGACTACTTCTTGAGACACTCCCAGGTGAAAGTGGGCATTCTTCTACTTATTTTTCTGTTTATTGAAATTTGTTCAATGGCTACCGACTATGGCGGGTGGGAAATGTGCTGTACAGAGACACTTAGGTACATACTTGCGCATGCACCCGTCCACATCCACTATGTGGATGGAGATGTGTGCACCTGGCGATACCCCCAAGCGGGTGCGCCCCTCTTACAGTTCTATTGACAGTTCACTTACTTTATGGGGATGGCTTTGGCAAAGTTTGGGCGCTGAAGTGGGTGGGAGGAGGAGCAGGGAACTGGGGGATGTTCGAATTGAATCACTGTGTCTGAGAAGCATTGCAACCTCTGTTATCGCCACAAACACCATGAAGCACTGTACACTGACCAGTAGGCCTGGGCAATGCCAAGAGGTCGAGGCTGTGGTGGTCTATCGCAACAACTATCAGAATAATATCACGCCTCACTGTCCTGATGCAGTCTAATACACTGAAATTTGTCACGTGGAATGTTAGAGGGCTAGGTAATCCGAAGAAGATACGTCAGATATTTGCCTATTTTGATAGAATGCATATAGACATTGCTTTTTTGCAGGAAACGCACCTGGCTGCTGGTGCCACCACCACCCTGGGTGCTAGATGGGCAGAGTCCGTCACAAGCTCACATTACTCCTCTTATTCCCGTGGGGTTAGCATTTTAATACGAAAGGGGGTCCACTTTGAGATCTCAGCCATACACAGGGACGCTGAAGGGCGGAGCGTTATCGTGATTGGCATGGTAAGACACCGCCAAGTTTGACTGGTGAACACTTATGGCCCTAACACGGATGACCCAGGTTTCTTTGTAAAGCTATGGCAAACCATATCTAATCTCCAGGTAGAACACGTAATATGGGGAGGAGATTTCAACGTAACACTGCGGGATGGGTTAGATAGGTCACCAAACACACTAGAACCACATACACGTCCGAGAACGGCACTGCTCGATGCACTGACAGAGCTGAAAATTACTGATATATGGTGGGTCCATCATCCAGGGGAGCTAATGGCGACACACGTCACCCCAGCACACAATAGTTGGTCTAGGCTGGATTACTGGCTGGGTACCAGGGAGGTGGTGGCATGGACGGACTATGTGAAACACTTGCCAAGAACACTATCAGATTACAGCCCTGTGCTTCTAGCAGCACAAATACCACATTATGAACCCCCACCCTTCACATGGCGCTTCAATGCTGGAGCTTTGCTAGATCCGCTGTACACGGACACTATCCACAAGGCAATAGTGGACTACTTTGACCTTAATTGCCCCACGACGGAAGACCCCAGTCTCCTGTGGGAAGCTTTTGAAGCCACTTTGCGAGGAGTGTGCATTAGCACTACAACGGGTATATTAAAGGACATACGGAGGCAGTTAAGCGCACGGGAAAAAGCAATACAAACACTGGAACAGCGATACACACAAACTAGGGACGTCACGCTTCTGGGGGAAATACAACTGCTCCTGCAAGAACACCAGCAATTTGCTATAGATGAACTCCAATACATCACCAAGCGCAAAACAGCCAGAGTATATGGAGAGGGAGGTAAACCGGGCAGGGCACTGGCTGAGAAAATATGCTCGGGTCGGGCGCCTCAACATATCAGCACACTTGAAACTAAGGAGGGGACAATTACAAGCGACGTTAAGGTCATCATGGGGGAGTTCATGGCCGCTTATGGTCAACTCTATGAAGCACGTCCCTCGATACCACAGGAGGAAATGTTGACATATATGGCAGATGCAGAAATTGCGTGGCTATCGAACAATCATAGGGACTATCTGGCCCGCCCCATACAGTAGAAGAAGTGGTCGACACTATTAAACATTTGCCAAATGGCAAGGCACCGGGGCCCGATGGTTTCTCGATTGTGTTTTACACAGCTTTTGTGGACATATTGGCCCCACACCTAGTGCAGCTTTATGGCGTGGCACATTAGGCACAAACTCTCCCGGCATCCATGAGGGAAGCCATGCTGATAGCGTTGCTAAAACCAGGGAAGGATGAGGAACAGTGCGACTCCTACCGCCCACTATCCCTTATAAACGTGGACACAAAAATAATAGCGAGCCTCCTAGCGGCAAGGCTCAAACCGCTAATGCCATTACTGGTGAGGCCTGACCAGTCTGGCTTCATCCCTGATAGATCAACAACGCATAACACACTCACACTTTTTGCACTGGCGCATTACTTAGCTCCAGAGATCAAAGCTGTGGCAGTACTCCTAGACGTTGCCAAAGCGTTCGACACAATAGACTGGAAGTTTTTACACACACTATTGATAAGAATGGGTTTTCCAACTATATTTACACAGTGGATATCCATGCTTTACACAAACCTATCAGCACGTATCAGGGTTAACAAACATGTCTCAGAGCCGATTGCAATCTGTCATGGGACGAGGCAGGGGTGCCCGCTCTCCCCGATGCTTTTTGCATTAGTGCTGGAGCCGTTGGCTTGCAAAATCAGGCAACATCACCACTATTTGGCCATACAACTTCCAACACGCCCTATACACATCTCCCTTTATGCGGATGACATGGTCCTTTATGTAAAGAATCCAGAGCAGCACCTAAACCCTTTATTAAGCGAATACATTAAATTCGTTCAACACTCAGGACTACAGATAAACTGGTCAAAATCTCTAATCTTGGCATTAACTGACGGCACTGTCCCATCCAACTTGGACTACCCACTAGAGTGGCAGGACGAACCGACTAGGTACTTAGGAGTGTGGTTTCACAGGGACCCAGAACTAGTTATCAGGACCAACTATGGTAGAGCGATATCGTCCCTAGAGGATAAAATCAAACGGTGGAATAAACTACCGCTATCGCTAGCAGACAGAGCCGCTATTGTGAAGATGGTACTGCTGCCTAAGTTCCTATATTTGTTTGCTAACATCCCCATTAAATCCCCGGCAGAAGTGTTCCGTAACATTAACACATTGATTCTTAATCTACTGTGGGCAGGCAAACATGCTAGGATAGAGTTACAAACAATGACGTTGCCGTATGCTAGGGGAGGCTTCAAGGTACCGGACATGTACCTCTACTATCTCTGTGCCCAGGCGCAATTTGCACACTATTGGTTCCATGAGATCCCCTTTTTAACGCATGTAGCGTTGGAAGCAGGTGATGCTGACCCAATCCCATTGGTCAACGTGCTGCCGCATAAGCGACAAAGACGACATGAACGTGACATAAATCCGGTGAACACCACCATTGAAGCGTTGAGACTAATGGGTAAAAAAGCCGAAAGACTGCCGCTCTATGCACTGGCGCTCCCAATAGCTAATCACCCAGCGATATCAGTCACTCAAGAACAGGTAGGGATGGACTTGTTGCGACATGCAGGCATCGACACTTTAGTGGATTTGTATAATAACGGGGTTTTCCAATCACTAGACAAGTTGAGCTATATTAGCCATCCAACATTGTTATTTAGCTTTAACTACTACAGGCTGCAGAGAGCGGTGAGGGAACACTTTCCTACATTTCCCGGAGGAGCCGCAGACACTGGCCCCACTGCAATTGATCCTGGCGGCTCCTACCGCCACGCATTTAGTTTCCAGATTATACGCGAGCCTTCATGAGGACATTGGAGGGAACACTGAAAGGATGAGGGACAAATGGTGCACACTATTGGGAGATGAGCTGTCTGAGGGAGAATGGGAAACAACATGTTCACTAACTAGTATGCTGACGCCCAATGGAAACCTCAGGATAATTAATTACAAATACATACACCAAATGTACTACACACCTGAGAGGCTACATAGGTATGGTTTGCGCGAAGACTCACGCTGTGTGAGATGTAAGAGAGAAAATGCAGATTTTATTCATCTTGCCTGGCACTGTCCCGTTGTGGCAAGGTTCTGGTTAAGAGTGGTGCAGGCTATCGGCGAAATGCTAGCTGAGAGACTCGACTGTACGATCAAACTTTGTTTGTTGGGCCTGGTCCTGCAGCTCAGGGCGAAGAAGCGTAAGTTTTTTGTGATTGCACTGTTCTTGGCCAAGAGGAGGGTATCAATGCATTGGAACGGGAAAATGGGTCCAAAGTTGAAAACTTGGCTAGAAGATTTAACCTATTGCCGGGATACACTGGCAACATACGAGGAAGAATTACCGGCCAGATCATGCCCTAAGGACTACTGGATATATTTGAGGGACTATCTGCAGGCGCAGGCGCTTGCCCAAGGCAAGTAATATAGATAGGCTGAATTGTTGTATGGATGCTTCAGAGATGCAACGTTTGTCATCTTTCAGGTGTGGGGGGAGAATGCTGTGACACAGTGTTTAAGAGTTGTACTAGTTCTTACCTTATGTTGCTCTTGTGGTTTCGGGAGCGGATAAAATATAAAATGTAAGAGTATAGATTTGCTATAATGTTTGTGATGCACTGCACGATCACGCAAATGCCATTTATCGAAACGCCGCCGGTCCCATGGATGTCGGCTGATGGGCTGTGTACAACTACTAACATAATGTATTTTCTATACATGACTGTAGCCGGCCGGATGCGGCTGTAGGCGAGAATTTGTAACTTCATATGTGTATCTGGAATAAACATCTTACACCAAAAAAAATATATATATATTTATGACATTGATATTATGTCAGTGATCCACGTTTTACACAATAATTTTTCTCCAGGAGATGGGGAGATGTGTTAAAGAAATATTACATATCATTTTATAGTTTCATTATTAGAATGTCAAGTGAGAGAAATCCGGGCTAGCAAGGCTCCTGTCTTGATGTCCCGCTTCAGAGCTCTGGTGTCGCTTTATTCCTTGAGGTCTCTTGCAGCTGTTGAAGATGAGTGAGTGGCCAGAGAGAACTGCGGGAGTGGTGAAGAAACACTCGTCCCTTGACAGTTTTCCTGGATTAGACTAAAATGCTATCACTGGTTCTGGAAAATGAGTGAAGCATGGCTCCACTGACTCCGACAGCTTAGGGCATCAGAGATAGATCAAGCTGGAGGAGTTGAAGGCACTAGTCATGGGCCATACTATCCCAAGAGGGGGCAGAGCTTGTTCTCCTGAGGGATCAGTAGTATGATTGTGTGAGAAAGTGGGTTGTTGGTTGATGGGGTCTGAGTCCTTCTCAAGCAAGAGCCTCAATCTTTATCAGGGTGAACTCCAAAAGTCACTAAATTAACCTATGCTTAACCCTCTGGTTTTGTGGCACAAAAGCAGTCAGGCTTCACTTATAGGCAATGTGTTAAGTATTTCGCCAATAGATAGACAGTAATAAAGTGAAAACACAAAAATCAAATCCCACTCAAATGGAGGAATATAGAGTAAATGTTAATAAATAGAATGACACAAAAATGACAAAAATCCAATCAGTAGAAGTGGAGATAAAAGTAGATCCAAAAGGCGCAAATCGCTAACTGTGGGAATCTGGTTGCATTGGACTGGGACAAAGTCACAAGTTCAGGCCAACCATGATGGAGTGCAGGTTGGGCATAGGACCACGTTTGGCCTGGAGTGCTGCTTTGTAGGGTTGTGTGGTGCTTTGCCCAGAATTGGTGGAACCTTCATTTAGGCTGGTCCTGCACCTTTAAAACCACTTCCAAGGGTCCAGAATAGAAGGGGCACCTCTTGGAGGGCCAGGACTCCCTCAGGCTGGATCCAGGTGCAGGTTCAAGATGGTTGGGGACATTTCTCTTTCTGAGGCTCTGATCAGGACGACATCCAACTAGCCCTTAGAGTCACTCTGGTAGTTCTGGGTGCAAGTGGAAAAGCAGGTTTCAAGCAGCATGGCAGTCCTCTAAGTGCACAAAGCATGCTTCGGGCAGCAGGGCAATCCTCTTGGTGCAGCAAAGTAGGCCTCTACACTACACAGCTGCCCACAGACAGCAGTCAGTCCAGTAGTGAACTGAAGAATTAGTCTGGGGGTCCTATTTGTTCGCCTGGTGCACCCTTTAAAGTGGGAGAAACGTCTTGAGTCGCCCCTGCTCCATACAAGTGTCTGGAATTACCTGCCACCCTGCCCTGGTTGTCTGGGGCACAATGACCTAGTATGAAGATCTTTGTGAGTGTTCAGTGGCAGACAATTTTGAAGTGCACGTCTGGAAGATGACAGCTCCGCTCCCCCCATCCTACCACCTCCCAGAATCTCTATTGTGTGGCTATCAGAGAGGAATATGCAAAGGCCAACTGCCACTCATACTTAGTCTTATAACCCTGAGTAGGCTGCATGTACAAAATGGTTAGAACAAGAAAATGCCAACTTTCTAAAAGTGGATTTTTCAGAATTGTGACTTAAAATCCGACTTTACCATTAAACATGTTTTTAAATTACAATTCCTTAGAGACCAAACTCGACATTCCTCCCTACTCCTAAATAAAAGTCAGAACTTATTAAATGTAGTAAGGTAACCTAATGTTATCCTACGTGAGAGGTAGGCCTTACAGTAGTGAAAAACTAATTTAAACGTTTTTCACTCCTGGGTAAAGTAAAACTTAAAAGTACATGTCTCCCTTATTAAATACACTGCACTCTGCCCAATGTGCTGTTTTGGGCCTAGCTTGGGAGTGACTTAAAAAGGAGGGATTAGGCCTGGCAAAAGATTTATTTTGGAAGGTCGAAAAGGCACTTTAAAACTGCACCCAAAGGCTGCAATGGTAGCCCTGAGATATGTTTTAAAAGTCTACTTAAGGGGATGGCAAATCAGTGCTACAGTCCCACTAATAGCAAACTACGTTACAGGCTCGGGTTATCTGTATTCTCAGTTGGATGACCTCTGCCTGTCGGAAAGCCATATTTGACAATTAGATGACTCCGCGAGTTGGCCCCTCCTTCCATGGTGCTTTGTGCCCCAACCCCCATTTGACAGGAATTCAGGGTCATTATGCTTCCAAAAGAAGACTAAAAAAAACATTAGGGAGAAGAGATTTTTCTTTTCACAGAGGGCCTTCCCTAAGATCCCAGGACAGTGATTTTCCCACAAAACTCACTGAGGGAATGGTTGGGGATGGTCTTTTTAGTTAAAATCAAACATTTCCGCAGACCTTCAGGATCTACGGTGTACCGGCTCGAACATGGAGATGAAGGTTACTTCCACCAAAAACACTCTGACCTTGCTTTTTAGATGAGTGACTGAAACTGAGGAAGTCCGGATTCGTTTTTTTGTCCATTAATTATTATGAATGATATGCACCTTTTCACACTTGATTTTACATATGCAGACTGAACTAACGTAATTGCTATTGAACCGAAATTTCTATGATGTGAAGAAGTGGGTTTATTCAAGTTTTTTAATTATGGTACATTCCTCTGTAAAACAACATTTTAGACAAAAAGGATGCCATCTCTGTCACTTACTCCTGCTCTTCTGCTCTCATCCTCCTGTGCGCATCCTCTCCCCAAAGGCTCCACAGCACGGGTCATATTAGTTTATTTCCATTGCTGTATAGTTTAGCTTACAATGAACTTTCGATTGTGGGATCTGAGAAGCTAATTAAAGAAACCAGACAAAGTCTAATGTCATAGGCAGTTTTATACATTCATTCATGGGGCCGTAATAGCAGCATAGCCAATTGCAGACTCTTTACAAGAACTTTTATAATCAGAAACTGCAAGTATCACAAATCTGGTCTGTCCGAGGTAAGGGCGACATTTTCTGGTAGCCACGGTGCTGTCGAAATTGAAAAGCCAGAGCAGACTGTGCCTTCCAAATGGAGTCCCAAGAGAAAATACACCGTAGGGAAAAACCTCTGTTGAAGGCAGAGACTCCATGAATGTAAAGGAAGGAAAGAACCCACAAATAAGAGCATACACCAGCAAGGACTGGAGAATAGAAGGCAATAATTCCAAATAGGAGTGGAAGGTTAAAAGGAATCCAAACTGGAACAGGAAGCGCCAATCAGAAACAAAAATGCACCAACAGGAAGCAAAACTACACCAAGCAGGAGCAAAGGTCACAACAGGAGCGATGACATACCAGCAGGAGCAAGGAGTATTGCAACGCCCGGCAATGAAGGATTCAGCCCCTTAAATACCCGTAGGCGAGAAGTGATGTAATAGGGAGTCATTTAACAGTAAGCGTTGTAAGAGAAAATGATGTAACAGGAAATAAGCAGTTGTCATTTTGAATAGGGAAAAGGAAACGTAAGGAATAGGACAGGTCGCCATCTTGGAATGGGTGAAACAAAGAACCTTGCCAAGGCCCTATGGAAAACCGGACTGAGAACTTATGGGAAGAAGTGGTAACAAAATGTCACCAGGAGAATATACCGGTAGCCGCAGTGAAACAGGCAAAACAAAAGGTGTGTGAAAATTAATGCCCCATAGAAGTACTTGAAGCCGTTGCTCCAAAATTGGAGCTGCGGTGTTTCTACTGTGTAGTTATGAGCATTAATGGGCCGCCGCGTGGTGCTGCGGCGCGCCCGACTCCACCTAAGTGTCGCAGAGTGGATGTGGCTGTATCTGTAGGGCATCTGGAGAAACTGAGAGCGAAGTAGGAGGGCTGACAATGTGTTTTCTCACAGACTGATGTGGTGGAGTCCTTCTTGGGCTGAAGAAAGCAAGGTTGTGATACATTGTGCTGAGTTTCTACAGCATCTATTCTATGTTTGCTGTTAAGGCTTGGTGATGGGCACAAAACTAGCTCATTTTGCAATGCAAGGGTAGAGGGGTATGTAGATTTGTTTCCCTTGGACTTAAGTGCTAAGAATTTCCCCTTTCTCCACTCTCCTCTCTCTTTCTATTGCCCCTAGGTGGTGACCATGCATGGGGAGTATGCAACTAGTGTAGTGATCCTGCGATTGCAATCTGTTATCTCTGACAACTACATTTTCTCTTGGGTACTTTATGGCAGTATTAAGTTGCTTGATATCTTTGATATATCTTTAGTAAACATGAGTGAAAACTAGAATATTCCATAAATCAAACCTTGTACCTCCAAAACATGTTGCTTCTTAGCATGTCTACTCAATAGGGTTTTTTTTACATTTGCAAAACGATCGAATGGTTGACAGTCTCTGCAAAGTGCTGTTTGCATTACGGTAACATTGTCCAGTGGCCTTTTTTCAGTTAACCTTAATTTTAGTTTGTATTAAACCAAAATGATGACCTGTGCCTTTACGTCTCACAATCAGCGTCTTACTATGCTTCCCTATGCAGCTCAAGCCATATAGTGTTCCACACTCACATAGTCTGTACTTCCGCATGCTTCTGTGCAGTCCGTGCATCTCTAACCCCAAATTATATCATCCTTTTTTAGGTCTCGGTACTAACCGGTTCGTCAGAACCGGAAGTAGCGAGATCTTATGTTTCTTAGTAGGGCTTCTTCATCCCGCCTCTCATTTTGGCTCTCTCCCATTGGCTGGCTTCCTAAACGGAGGCCAGCCATTCGAGGAGAGAGCCATCACTCCAAATAGGCTCTGTCCTTTTCGGATTTGGAGGTGTGTTCGGTGTTCTTCTTTCCACTTTTTAGCCACGCCCACCGAACACGCCCCCAAATCCGAAAAAAACTCAGAGCTTTTTTCCGCCATTTTGCGAGATCGACGTGCTCATCGGCACGTGTGTGGAGGTGGTTGTGAGCGTCCTCAGGGCCAAACCGATACCCTGCCGGGTCCTGCGACAGCTAAACTCGCCCTGCCGACCTTGGGCGCCTTTCCCCGATCTGCCGCACTTCACCGCCGCGACCTGAGCCCCCTGAAATTGACCTAGCAGCTGTTTTCCCCACTCTGAGATCGCAGAGCCGAAGACGAAGGGGCCGCGACCCGATTGGCCGTTTCTCGGCGCAGTCGCGCTCTAATTGGCCGCTGCTGTGGGCCTGTCTTCAAGAGCCGCGCTCTCATTGGCCGAATCTCCCCGCGTCATCAGGGCCTGGCCCAGGAGCCGCGCTGCGAGTGGCTGACTCCTGGGAATCATCGATGACGTCACCGGGGCTTGCCTGAGAGGTGCGCACTGATTGGTGCAGCGCTCGTTTTATTTACAACTCCAAATTCAAATGTTATTTGCACTATAACTGAAATTAAAAAAAAAATATACAGTCAGGTAAGTTTTTTTTTAAAAATGTATTCCTCCCTCTGCCCTCCTCCGTCACGCTCTCGCCTCTCCCTCCCCCCCTCCTCCCCTCTCCCTCCCCCCTTCTCCGTCGCGCTCTCGCCTCTCTTCCCCCCCTCCACCCCCCTCCCCTCCCACCTCCGTCCCCCCCCTCCCCTTCCCTGTCTGTGCTATTCAGTGATGCCATAAATGGGGTTTTAAACTGTGCCCGGGTTCCTTGCGCTGTCAGTACAGCATTTGGCTTGTTGCTGTCTATGTGTGAGTCTGTGTCTTCGTAGCAATGTATGTTACTGTCCGTGCGTGTTAATGATAGGAATGCTATGTGTGTTTTGTTAGTGTTGCAGTCTGTGATACTTTGGTGTGTCTGTTGCTGTCAGGGAAGAGGTATGAATGGCGACTGCGTTACCGTCGGAGATGCAGCTGGTGTTTTGTGCCTTGTCACTTGAGGATGTGTTAGTGTGCTTGTTTTCCTCGGTTCTGCTCTGTGTGCAGTTTGTGGCACTGTGAGCGATACAGTGAGTGTGCAGGTGTGTTTGTATCAAAGAGGCTGTTCTGTTGTGTCCTGTTCTGTAACTGTGTGGTTGTGTGTAATGTACTGTGTGTCTTTGTCGGGGATGCTGCGCCTGTGTTACTGCTCAGGTATAATACCATGCGAGTTCTGTTATTGTGTGTTACGCTGGAAGCATATTGTTGTATCGGTTTCAGTAGCACTATGTAGTGTAGCTGTGTGTCAATGACGTGTGTTAGTGTATGAGATGCTGTCTGTAGGTGTGTCCGTGACACTTGTGTAGGTGTATTGCACTGTTCTCTGTATTAGTGAGGAGAGCGTGTACGCGTTTCTTTGTCAGTGATGTATCTGGGTTTGTCTGCATCAGTGAAGGTTTTTGGCTCTTTCTCTCTCTCATTGGATGTGCATTGAAGCAGTGTGTGGCTCTGTCTGACAGCGATGCTGCGAGTATATCGGTGTTCTGTAACAGTGGCGTATGTCTTTGTCAGTGTCACTTTTAGTGTTGTGTATCTCTCCGTCTTCTCTGTCAGTCAATCCGTGTGTTGGTTGTTCTATGTGTGTATGAGTGACGCCACAGGTATGATGGCTTGTTATCTACAGGCAGTAAATCCATCCTTTCCCAAGGATCTCAGGAGAAGCCGCCAGACCTAAATCTGATATTATAGGAACTGCCATGGTTTCACCCTGGCGTAGGTAAAGGACATTTGAGTTGTTCATTCTGGTTCGTTGTGAGAAAATCCACATTAAAAGAAATCCAGAAAACCCAGCCACTCAAACTTGTACACTGGCTGTATCAACCAAAACAGATACAGGGGTATCTCTTTGAGCAGAGCCAAGTGTGCACTGTCTCTGATCACTTGAGTCTAATGTATACTTGGACCTCCGCTTCATTGCTGGTGGCAACACGCGGAGAAAGGGAGGAGTTACTGGACACAGTTTCAATACCCTATAAAATTACAATATTAGATCAGTCCGCATTCAGGGCACCAAATGGTACTGGATAATATGCTGGTACCTCGATGTTTGTCCCAAGTGGGAGCCACCAAATGTTAGAACCAGGGATGTTATTATCAGCATGGTGTTTATGAAAGTTTCTATTGGTAGGGTACACACTGGACTGATTGACACCTACAAGAAGCAAGTGAAGCAAGATACTTAGGATGCTCACACATTTAAATAGCTGTATTCACACTGCGCCTTTTCACAGTCTTAAAAGTAGCCCTAGATTTTCTGGTTTAATGCGTTTTTCATTGAGATGCATAAACATGAATTTGTGTCATTGATATATCCAATTGTATGTTTGTCGGGTTGTACTTTCAATCTCTATAGTGCCATTTCATCCTGACTTTCTTTTGTGAGATAAAATCAATTTTAAATAGACTATACACTATAAGTGCCATCTTGAAGTGAAAATGTCAGCCTCTTTCTTTGTCCTTAGAAAGCTATCTAACGCTGCAGGTGGTACCTAGGAATATTCTTCTGCATTCAGCAAACGTGTCAATATGCTGCGTTAACTGCACGTGATTGCTGCCTCATTAGCTATCATTTCGTTTCATACTATGCTGTAAGAACCTGAATTTGAATAGCAAAGGCATCGGCATTTTGTGCAGATGGAATAAAGTGGTTTATTCCATAAAAGCCGTGTGTTGTGGTGGTGGTGTTGTTGTTGTTGATGTTGTTGTAGTAATTGTAGTAGTAGCAGACTCAAATTTTTATTAACTAATAAGATTGAGGAGAAGCATCATCTTTTGTCTCCACTTCACTGCGTTGACATCGGTGTCAGAATGAAGTTCTTAGCCCAATAGAAGTTATGCATTAATGTTGCTGAATAATGTATGTAAACAAAGAATTTTATAGATATAAAAATGTAAGATTTAAATGTGATTACATACTAAATTGCTTACTTTCTTGTATGAAAGCAGCATCTACAAACTATGTTTCCAGGAAAAGTCCGTTGATAAACTATGTAGTATGCCGCTTGTATCCTAATTTACAACAATAACATATTGCTGTGTGTTTTTGTATGACACTGATCATGGAGGAAATTATTTTTTGAATTTGTCAGTGTTTGGAAAAGTTGAAAGCAGCATTTTCAAATTAACCTAGACTTCCAGGATGTGCTGGACAAGCTTGCAGACATGGGGATTGCTATCCGTGTGGCTTCTCCGAAGCTGGTGATGGAGGAGGTAAGTGGGGGGGCTACTCTCAGATGTTTATTCTCTCTTTTCTAGGTTCAACATGGCCCATGGCAAATCCCTTCAGCGATGTGCACCGCTGTGCACGGAGTTGTTCAGGCAGGTATGCATGTTGATTTTAGTTTGTTAGAGGTAAGGCGTATTTTTATTTTTACACTGCACTGACCTTTTACTGCTGCACTCTCTCCTCAGCCTCTCCCTGCGCCATCGCTTCACTGCTGCACTCTCTGCTCAGCCCCCCCCCCCTATCCAGGCTGCAGCCCTCACTCCTCCACTGCACCATCAATCACTGCTGCACTCTCTCCTTAGCCTCTCACAGTACCATCCCTTCACTGCTGCACTCTCTCCTCAGCCTCTCCCTGCACCATCCCTTCACTGATTCACTCTCTCCTCAGCCTCTCCCTGCCACGGCCCTTCACTGATGCAGTCTCTCCTCAGCCTCTCCCTGCACCGTCCCTTTATTGCTGCACTCTCTCCTTAGCCTCTCCTTGCACCGTCCCTTCACTGCTGCACTCTCCTCAGCCTCTCACTGCACCGTCACTTCACTGCTGCACTCACTCCTCATCCCCACTGCACCATCCCTTCACTGCTGCACTCTCCTCAGCCTTTCACTGCATTATCCCTTCACTGCTACACTCTCTCCTCAGTCCCACTGCACCGTCCCTTCACTGCTGCACTCTCTGCTCAGCCCCCCATTGCATCGTCCCTTCACTGCTGCTCTCTCCTCAGCCTCCCCCTGCACCATTCCTTCACTGACGCACTCTCTGCTCAGCCCCCATTGCATCGTCCCTTCATTGCTGCACTCTCTGCTCAGCCCCGCCCCCCATTCAGGCTGCAGCCCTCACTCCTCCACTGCACCATCACTCACTGCTGCACTCTCTCCTCAGCCTCTTACGGTACAGTCCCTTCACTGATGCACTCTCTTCAGCCTCTCACTGCACCATCCCTTCACTCTCTCGTCAGCTCCACTATACCGTCCCTTCGAACTCTCTCGCAATACCTCACTCTCTCTCTCACTACCTCACTCTCTCTCTCACGACCTCACTCTCTCCTTCACTAACTCACTATCTCTCTCACTACCTCACTATCTCTCACACTACTACACTATCTCTAATTCGCTCTCTCTCTACCTCAATCTCTACCTCACTACTCAACTCTCTCTTTCTCACAGCATCACAATATCACTACCACAGTAACTATCTCTCTAACACACAACTTCACTCTCTCTATCTCACTACCTCACTCTCTCTACATCACTACCTCACTCTATCTATTACTATCTCACATCTCTGCTCAGCCCCCCATTGCATCGTCCCTTCACTGGTGCACTCTCCTCAGCCTCTCCCTGCACCGTCCCTTCACTGCTGCACTCTGCTCAGCCTCTCCCTGCACTGTCCCTTCACTGATGCACTCTCTCCTCAGCCTCTCCCTGCACTGTCCCTTCACTGATGCACTCTCCTCAGCCTCTTCTTGTACCGTCCCTTCACTGATGCACTCTCTGCTCAGCCCCCCATTGCATCGTCCCTTCACTGCTGCACTCTCCTCAGCCTCTCCCTGCACCATCCCTTTACTGACACACTCTCTGCTCAGCCCCCCATTGCATCGTCCCTTCATTGCTGCACTCTCTGCTCAGCCCCCCCATCCAGGCTGCAGCCCTCACTCCTCCACTGCACCATCACTCACTGCTGCACTCTCTCCTCAGCCTCTTACGGTACCGTCCCTTCACTGATGCACTCTCCTCAGCCACTCACTGCACCATCCCTTCACTCTCTCCTCAGCTCCACTATACCGTCCCTTCACTGTTGCACTCTGCACCCTCCCTTCACTGCTGCACTCTCTGCTCAGCCTCTCCCTGCACCGTCCATTCACTGATACACACTCTGCTCAGCCTCCCATTGCATCGTCCCTTCACTGCTGCACTCTCCTCAGCCTCTCCCTGCACTGTCCCTTCACTGCTGCACTCTCTGCTCAGCCCCCATTGCATCGTCCCTTCACTGCTGCACTCTCCTCAGCCTCTCCCTGCACCATCCCTTCACTGACGCACTCTGCTCAGCCCCCATTGCATCGTCCCTTCATTGCTGCACTCTCTGCTCAGCCCCGCCCCCATCCAGGCTGCAGCCCTCACTCCTCCACTGCACCATCACTCACTGCTGCACTCTCTCCTCAGCCTCTTACGGTACCGTCCCTTCACTGATGCACTCTCCTCAGCCTCTCACTGCACCATCCCTTCACTCTCTCCTCAGCTCCACTATACCGTCCCTTCGAACTCTCTCTCTCACTACCTCACTCTCTCTCACTACCTCACTCTCTCTTTCACTAACTCACTATATCTGTCACTACCTCACACGCTACTTCACTATCTCTCATTCACTCTCTCACTACCTCAATCTCTACCTCACTACTCAACTCTTTTTTTCTCACAGCATCACAATATCACTACCACAGTAACTATCTCTCTAACACACTACTTCACTCTCTCTATCTCACTACCTCACTCTCTCTACATCACTACCTCACTCTATCTATTACTATCTCACTATCTCACTCTCACTGCCTCACTATATCACGACACACTCTCTCAAATTCACTACAACACTCTCTCACTACCTCACAACTTCACTCTATATACTACCTCACTCTATTTCTATCTCACTATCTCTCACTATATCACAACACATTCTCTCTAAAGTTCACTACATCACTCTCTCACTACCCCACAACTTCACTCTCTCTCTAACTCAATACTTCACTCTCTCTCTCTCACTACCGCACTCTCTCTCTCTCTCTCTCTCTCTCTCTCTCTCTCTCTCTCTCATACACTAACTCACTTTCACTCTCTCATACACTACCTCACTCTCTCTCTAGCTCACTACTTCACAACATCGCTCTGTTTCTATCTCAATACAGCACAACAACTCTCACCCTCACTACCTCATTCTTTCACTACCTCACTCTCTCTATCTCTCACTACCTCACTCTATATCTACTTCACTCTCCCACAAAACAAAAATAACTACATCACTACTCAAATTATATCTATAAAACTATCTCACTCTCTCTCTCACTAACTCTCTCCATAACATCACTCTATTTCGATATCACTCTCACTACGTAACTATAACACAAGTCACTCACTCAAAAAATAACTACAGCACTCTCTCGCTGACTCACTCTCTATCTCACTAGCTCACAAGTTCACTCTCTCTCTCCAACTCACTACGTCACTCTCTATCTCACTAACTCTCTCTTTCTATCTCACTAAGTCACTTTCACTCTCTCAATCCTTCTCTATCTCACTACGTCACAACATCACTCATTGTTTCTATCTCCCTACCACCAAAAATCACTCTCCATCACTAACTCACTCTCTCACTACCTCACTCTCTCTCTTTCTATCTCAATAAGTCACTTTCACTCTCTTTCACTACCTCACTCTCTCTCTATCTCACTACCTCACAAACTCACTCACGGTTTCTATCTCACTACCTCAGAACATCCTTCTACCTCACTCTTTCACTACCTCACTTTCTCTGTCTCTCACTACCTCACTCTCTATCTACCTATCGCTCACTACATAACTCTCTACCTCACTACTCCACTCTATCTCATTACCTCACTATCTCACAACTTCTCTCTCTCAAAACATCACTACCTCACTCTCTAACTACCTCACTCTCTAGCTCACACCGTCACTCTTTCTCTAACTCACTACCTCAATCACTCTCAATCGCACTACCTCACTCTTTCTATCTCACTAACTCACTTTCACTCTTTCACTACCTCTTTCTCTATCTCACTACATCACAACATCACTCTATGCTTATATCGCACTACCTCACAACATCCCTCTCCCTCACTACCTCACTCTTTACTACCTCACTCTCTATCTCACTACCTCCCTCTCTATCTACCTCACTCTCTCACTACCTCACTCTCTCTCTATTTCAATACCTCCCTCGCTCTCTCTATCTCACTACCTCACTCTCTCTCTGCTAATGCAATAGGTATCACATATGCAAAAAACAAAGCTAATGCCAATACAAATGACAATGCCATTTATTTAGGGATACAGCTCTACCTATAATATTGCCGAGACCATTGCATTGTAAATGCTTGTTATTTAATATATCTCTGGCTAGGGCACATGTACAATTATTATATTTCTGTCTCTACCATGTTCTTTTCACATGAACACTGTGGATTGAAGCCCAGATTTACTAAGATTTTGAGTCAAGGTTGTAACTTTTGGGTGTTTTTCATCTGAGCACCTATAACTTGTGGTGTGAGAGCGAGTAAACAGAGGGTACATTTATTTCGAACTTTCTCAGTATAATGGCTGGCAATAATAGACGTTTTCAATGAATCACTTAATTTTGCAGTAGCAAGTGAAAAAATAGACTGTAAAAAATCTTTGTTCAAAACAGACTTCAAAAAATAGATTTAGAGCTACATACCTCCAGACAAAAATGTAAATCTACATCTTAATCACTATCAAACATTTGCCCCTAAAATATGCCTGGACTGAAAGATAGCTTTCCAGTACGAATATACATGTGAGTTTTGCAGAATTAATTATTAACCAATTTGATGGTTGGGAGCTGTTTATGCAAGGCTATTATTTGGGCAGATTATATTTTGGTGTCTATGTTTTTGCTGTCTGTCCATTCACACGTGTAACAATCACCAAGCCAGTGCACCGGTGCAACTCACCAGCTTACCACCACCGGTAGCACATGCCAGATGACGCGATGGCAGATGAAGATGTCATTAATGCAGCACCCCATCATGGGGGTATCAAGACCAGCGTGCCCGCAACAGGCCCTAGTGGGCACACTGCACCCCGTCATCGAGCTTGTTGATCCAGCCACGGCATCCCCACGCTGGAGAATGTGGATAGGAGACTAGAGAACTACTTCCTGGTGACCCGTGAGTCTGAGGAGCCATAAACGACCCCTCCTACTCCATTATGCTGGCTAAGAGATATATAGACTCTTTGGGACCGACTATGACACTGCAGTCTAGACACTCAATGCTCATTTGGACCCGCAACTGAACCCTGAATTTGAACGCTTTAAGCTCCACCAGGCCTGTCAAAGATATGGAGAGTTAATAGACACGTTCTATGCACGACTGTGTGAACTAGCCAGTACATGAACAGCTGACGAACAGCCCAATTAAGTAAGGGCTCAGCTCATCCGGGGCTGTAGGAACAAGACATTAAGGGACTTATCCTAAGGCAACCCTCTATCAGCCTAGACGACATTCTGATCCTGACTAGGTCTCACAATCTCTCCGCAGAGATAGCTGCTGAAATGGACATTGCAATCACACAACAACCAGAGCGCACCCTCAATATAAGGGTAGAATGAGCCGACACTGGGTACACTAATGGCAAGACAAGGAAGCCCAAGATGTCTATGCCCCCTCTATAAGAGCCAAACTGTGGATACTGTGGATGTGGTGCACAGCCCCACGATGAATGCCCGGCACAAGGTCACGTTTGTTCCAAATTCTGCAAATTGAACCAGTTCGCCACCATCTGCAGAGGGAGCTCTAAAGCAAGAGGTACACAGGGAAGAAAAACGAATGATCTTAAACAATACAGATGGCCTCAACCCACCTGCATTGTTGACGTTGCAGGATTTAGGATCAAGGCCCTCAATGACACTGGTACATCAGTGAATGTAATGGCATCCAGCAGTATCAGCGCCTTCGACCAAGAACACCACTGGCATCAACAAATACCAGAATATTCATGTACAGAAGCCAATCCCCGCTCCTGTTAAAAGGAAAGATGATGGTACAGATAAAATCTGAGGGTTGCAAGGTCACGGCAACTGTGCACTTCGTAGACAAAGAAGCTGATACCCTCATTGGCAGCCACTCAGCAGAAGACCTAGGTCTAGTGTCTGCAAGAAATGTGAAAGCATTCTAGATGGATGAACTTATAAAACAGTTTCTGAACTTGTTCCAAGGGCTTGGTTGCCTGAAGGCCCCACCGATAAAGCTACAGATTGACAGATCTGTGAAGCCAGCAGCCCCCGCCACATGCCTTTCCAAATGAGGTCGCAGGTAGAACAGGAATTGAACTCAAAAGCCTTGGGGTGATGAAAAAAGTATCCGGCCCGGCACAATGGGTGTCTCTGATGGTTATCTCTGACAAGCAAAAAGCAACCGGGCAAGATTCGACTCTGCATTGATATGCGACTTCCCAACCAAGCCATCAAACGGGAATGGCACATACGCTGACGATGGACGACATCACTGCTGACTTGAACAGGTCGAGGTGGTTTTCTATGCTGGACCTTAACACAGGATACCACCAGCTACTTCTTGCAGAAGAAAGTCGCTATATCACCACATTCTCAATGCATCTAGGATTGCACAGTTATAAGTGATTGAATGCCGGGATATCCTTGGCGACTGAAGTTTTCAAAAAGGCCATCAGGGAGACAATGTCAGGCCTTCAAGGAGTCATGAATGTGAGTGACGATATCCTAATCTACACAGACACCTATGAGCAGTGCTAAAGAGAACACATCATCACCCTCCATAGAAAAAAGTGTTCTTTCTTTCAGAACTCTATCAAGTTTTTCGGATATGTCTTAAACTGAAAAGGAGGTCAGATTGACCCTCGCGGGTCACATGCCATCACACAAGACCCAGCACCGACGACAGGCTCAAAGGTATGAAGCTTCATGGGCATGGCCACCTTCAGTGGCTGGTAAATACCGAACCTGGCGACCATCAATGAGCCCCTATGTGCCCTGACAAAAGAAAACTCCCCCTGGCAGTGGGGCTGAAGGAGGAAAAGGCATTCCAAAAAGTAAAAGAAGCCTTACTCAGCAACCCAACAATGGACTACTTCAAGAGACAGACTAAACTACTGGTTGATGCCCAGTAGTCCTGGGAGCCGTGCTCATCCAAGAGGTGGAACCTGGTAAGTGGGCACAGCTTGCTTTTTTAAGCAAAGCTATCATGCCAATGGAGACCCGATACTCCCAGAGTGAGAGAGAAGCATTAGCTAACAATTGGGTGCATGGCCATTTTCACATATATCTCGCAGCAGGCTGTTCCGTGTAGTCACGGATCATCAGCCACTTGTCTCCCTATTGCATGGCACAGCACCACATCCCCCACCAAGAAACACTACCACAGGGAAGTAATCTACCGACCTGGGGCTAAGAACCAGGCTGATTTTCTCTCCCATCATCCACCCTCACCTACTGATGAACAACCACACAACTCAGATGCCACAGAAAAATACATCAGCATGGTGACGCAAGCTGCCCGGAGGCATCTAGACTCCAGGAAATCAGTGAAGCCACCAAGTCCAACTCAGTGCCAGTAAATATTATGGACGCTCTCCAACGAGGCTCATGGCATAACTTCCTCATAGATGCCAATGGCTGGCATGACCCATGAGAAGGAGCATCTAATCAAACTGTGGAGAGTGTGTGATGAACTAAGTGACACACCTAAAAGTCTTGTGCTACGAAGGGCATTAATCTTCACCCCTTAAAGTCTGAAAGAAAAGGTAACGCCACTGTCTCACGGAGGCCACCAAAAAACTGTTCGAATGAAGTCCTGGATGTGGGAAAAGGTGTGGTACCCTGGGCTTGAAGCTGCCGTAGATGAAGCCATAAGACACCATCACTCATGTCAAATCATAAACCTCCAAGAACTGCTGGTACCATTCATCACAGAGGATCTGAGTCTTACCCTTTGGTCTCAAGCAACCCAAGACTCTGGAAGCTTCCCAGACTGACGTATTACAGCAGTAATGTTCAACAACTACTTTAAGTCCCACAGTCGAAGTGATTGACTCAATGGCTTTTTCCAACATAGCCCCCGTGCTGGAAAGGGTTTTTGCGCTGTTTGGCTTACCACAAGAAATAAAGACAGACAGCAGCCCACCGTTCTAGGGGCAAGACTTCAAAGAGCAAGTTTACAACTAGGGGATCAAACACCGCCAGACTACCACTCAATGGCCACAAGCCAATGGCGAAGTCGAGCGTTTCATACACACCCTGAATAAATATTGAGAATCGCTGTTACAAAGGGTGCCAATCCAGAACTGACCATGCACAAGTTCCTAAAGGAAAACTGAGGAACACCCCACTGTACCACACAACTGCCACTCTGGTCCCTGATGCACAATGGACATAGGTGTGACACCATTCCAGTCTCCCTGGGATGGACATCACCTCCATTCGACCCAACTGAAGCCTAAGCCAGGCACACTCAAACCAATGTGCCTACAATCAAGAGGCATCGTGCAAGAGTTCGAATGCTGTCACTCTGGGACAAGGTCCTGATAAAGTACAAGAGACCCAGATGAATGTCTTGTTCACCATTTGAACAAGGCGCATAGACAGTTATCCACTCAGATGGTACCATGGTTACCACCCAAAAGGGCCAAGAGACAGTCACCAGAAATGTGTCATGGTTCCGAAGAGTGGATTTTCCAGCCCAGCCAACTCCAGAAATTAAAGAGCAAGAGAATGAGTGGGATGGTTCGTACCAGCAGGCAGGCAGGCCCCGAAGAACTACCTGCCATTAGCCCTACTTCTGAGCCAAGCATCCCTAGAAACATTGTCGTCAACTCCCACCAGGGCAGCCAGGAGCCTTAAAACTGCTGCAACCGCTCCCATCAACAACGGTACAACCTCAGGCCCAATCCACCCCGAGTGAAAGACTCCGAGACTTTCCATGGCAAGTACGACAGCAAAGTCAGACGCCAAGTTGGGTAGGAATGTAGCAATCCCCAAGCATCTCCCCTGTGGTGATGATATGCACCTGAACTTCATCCTGTACATCCTCTGGCCAGACATGACCAGAGGCTATATAATAAACAGCCAAAGACAGCAGGTGGTCTTTAGCTCACACCATGATACCATGTTTGTGTATGACATTGCTGCTGCAGAGCGACGTGTCCAGGCATAGGGCCTAGGGTGAGGCCCCAGTACAACATGAAACATATTTGCTGCTGTCTCTCGCATGGGCTGCTGTCTACTTGAGTCGACCTCGGTTTGGTTTTTACTGAGTTTTATTAATTTTTAAATTTTGGGGGAGTACTCCATGACTATTAGGAGCCCTGTTTGCTACAATATACATCAATTGCAATCTGCCTTTAGGAATCTGCCTGCGTCATCCATAATAAAGTGTGCCGAAAAAGAGATCACACTATGAATATTCGAGGTCCTTAGCCAAGTAACAGGCACAAGGGAAAGTCCAACCCAGAGACGGAATACAGCCCCTGAAGCAGGATGGAACAGGCACACGCGAGGTGGATAGGCACATAAGGCTGGTGGGCTAGCTTGTAATATATACAGGTGGCGAGAAACAGAGATCACAAAGGGGACCTGGTGTATTCGGTGAAAGCACAAAAAGTAAAACAAGAGAACAATGAATAATTTGGGGCCCTGCTCATAGGAAAATGTAAAAGTATACTTTTACAAGTATTTTCCCCAGAAACATTCCCAGAAGTATGCCTGTAAAGCTGCACCAGGTGCAGATTTCCAGGCACACTTCCTGGAATGCCATGGGATTCTACTTCTCCTTATTATTATTATAATTATTATTAATAATCGGATTTATTAAGCGCATCTTTTGAAAAGTATTTATTACTGTGAATTTCTTTGCACTTGTGGTGCTGTAATCCCTGCTAATAAATGCAATTATGTTTGTGCGAAACCCCTTTTGCCAAATCCTGAGAGGCATAAAAAAGGTGAACTTTTATTTGCAATCATTATCTTTGTGAGTAAGGCCCACATTTTTACGTGACCATCTCTCATGTAGTTCTGAAGCTTAAAGAAAATATTTTTTAAAAGGGTATATTTTAAGAATGAAATGCGGGCAATACACACTTGTCAAATCTAAACATCTGCTATCAATGGTAGTGACATGTCATAAGCAAAGTAGAGGGGAAATACCTGCTGTGTCCCTGCTTACTGCCAGTGGCGGCTTCTCTGCAATGGCAGAGGAGCACCACCCCACCAGCTTGGAGCAAGCAACTGAATAACAAAATGATATTTTATAATTGTTTTATTTTTCAGCTACTGGCTGAGCCACTGTGTGTACGGAGAGGCCTGGTTGAGCCATGGGAGGGGGGAGGAGGAGTGGTAGGTGCACTTTTAAGTTTGCATGTCAGTTTGGCCGAACGTCTTAGGCCGGCCAAACTGGCATTCACACGTAGGTCTCTCCAAGCCAGCTGTATTGCACAGCCGTGTTGGAGAAACAGCAAAGACTCCCTGTGCCTGAGCGAGCGTTAATCCAGCCCGCTGAGGCAAATCTCCACGCTGGCTCTCATGCTTGAGGGCAGTGCGGGGATTGGATGAGCAGTTTGTGATGCCAGGAACTGGAAGCAGAGGAGCGTGAGGTGGCTGGCAGCACCAAGTAAGTCTTTTATTATTACTATTTTTAATTATTGACCCCCTCTATGCTCTCTCCCTATCCCCCGTTCTCTCTCCAAGCCCCCCATACCACTTTCACCCGACCACCACTCTTTATCTGCGTCGGCCGCCACTGCTGACAGCCCCAACCAGGTCCACCCATATTTTGTGTTGATTGGCCAGCTTTCACTGTTCTGTCTTCACATCACTAAATTGAAACTAACACAGGAATTTCTTTTATAAAATATCTTGAATTCAGTAAAGCACGTGCAGTAATATTATTGTTTTTCTCGCTTTTGCACATTGCCCCGGATCGCTGCACTACCCCGGCACAGCCCTACCTCCGCCTGCCTGCACCTGGATTCTGTGCATTGCAAATCCCGACTGAACTGTGGAGAGGGGAGCAAAGAGAAGAGTGACGTGGGAGCCTCAGCTGCCCTGCTCTTCTGTGCCCACTTCTGTGCCCACTCCAGCTGGACTGTGATTTATTGGAACTAGCCAAGCAGGCTGCCACTCCGGAAACAAGAGCTGTTCCCGCAGCCCAGGAAATATTGTGTAGACAAAAGGCAAATTAGGTACTTTAGTAAGAACTTGTTTTCAGTGAAACCGGCTGCATTATTTAATAGAAGCTTAAACCGCATACATGCAAATATGAAGGATTGCTTTAAATGGGGCAAATTCCAGTTATTAAAGATAGACAATGAAACCACGCCTGAAGGCAGTGCCCACCACCCTCTCTTCAGTACTGTTACCCACCTGGCCCCGGGTAATGGAAGAGTGCTTCTATTAAGCACACTGGTGTGTAGACTCAGCACTGTAAGTAAACATAGCATATCTCACTGTGCACATAAGTAAAGCCTCTATGTCACATCCTGTGGGGCGCACCATTTGGCAGCCTGCGGCAAAGCGCTTTGATCCCTATCACTCCCCCCTATCACTCCCTCCTCCCACTCCCTCCTGCTCACAAAGCCGGCCGCGCTTCATCTGATGGCCGCAGTCGCTGCTCTGATGATTTGGCTTTTTTTTGCAGTGTTGTAAAGAGCTCACATTCTCGCTATATAAGACCATCGTAACATTAATTTATTTTTATTCAAGCACAGGGACCTTACATACATTTTTTTTATTGTTGGTTTAGGCACGGGGCGATTAAGCAATTTGTTCAGAATCACAGGTTCAGTGCCGCCGGGACTCGAACATGGCTCCTCAGTCAGCTGTCTCTCGACTGTATACTCCATGTCGCCGCTTTGATGTTTTGGCTTTTTTTTGCAGTGTTGTGAAGCGCTCACATTCGCGCTATGTAAGACCATCGTAACATTAATTTATTTTTATTCAAGCACAGGGACCTTACATACAATCCCACTCAGTGCCACATAATTACACGCCACATAATTACACCACACTCAAAGCAACATACACTCCAAATACCACTCAGTGCCACATAGTCATATGCAACATAATTACACTGCACTCAATCCAACATACACTCCAAAAACCACTCAGTGCCACATAATTACACACCACATAATTACACTCTACTGAATGCAACACACACTCCACACAATACCACTCAGTGCCACATAATTTTATGCTACATAATTACACTGCACTCAATGCAACATACACTCCAAACAATACCATTCAGTGCCACATAATTACACGCCCCACAATTACACTCTACTGAACACAACATATACCCCACACAATACCACTCAGTGCCACATAATTATTTGCTACATATTTACACTGCGCTCAACGCAACATACACTGCAAATACCACTCAGTGCCACATAATTACACGCCACATAATTACACTGCACTCAATGCAACATACACTCCAAATACCACTCAGTGCCACATAATTAAACGCCACATAATTACACTGTACTCAATGCAACATACACTCCAAAGCCCACTCAGTGCCACATAATTACACGCCACATAATTACACTGTACTCAATGCAACATACACTCCAAAGCCTACTCAGTGCCACATAATTACACCCACATAATTACACAGCACTCAATGCAACATACACTCCAAATACCACTCAGTGCCACATAATTACACGCCACATAATTACACTGCACTCAATGCAACATACACTCCAAATACCACTCAGTGCCACATAATTACACTGCACTCAATGCAACATACACTCCAAACAATACCACTCAATGCCACATAATTACATGCCACACAATTACACTGTACTGAATACAACATACACTCCTCATAATACCACTCAGTGCCACATAATTACACGCCACATAATTGCACTGCACTCAATGCAACATACACTTCAAATACCACTCAGTGCCACATAATTACACGCCACACAATTGCACACTACTGAATACAACCTACACTCCTCATAATACCACTCAGTGCCACATAATTACACACAACATAATTACACTCTACTCAATACAACATAAATACACTCCACATAATACCACTCAGTGCCATATAATTACACACCTCACACTTACACTCCATGCAACATAAATACACTTTATCTATCTGTCTATCAATCTATCGTCCTCACTCTATCTGTCTATCTATCTATCTATCGCCCTCAATCCATCTATCGCCCTCACTCTATCTATCGCCCTCCCTCTATCTATCTATCTATCGCCCTCACTCTATCTACCTATCGCACTCACTCTATCTATCTTTCGCATCACCACAATATCACTCAGCACCACAACAGCATCACTCAGGGGCACCACAACATCACTATGCGCTACCACCGCATCACTGAACGCCACAGCATCACTTGTCGCCACCACAACATCACTCAGCACCACCACAGCAACCATTCAACAACAACTGGTTCAAATATGTTCTCTCAATGTTTCAAGCTTTATTACAAAATAAGTTAATATTTCACTTCTGTTCTTGGATTTTCGTCACAATAAAATACAATGAACATAATCTTCACAAAAGTTAATTTCAAAAGCTATTGCCATTATAAATTACAATAACTTTTATTTAAGTATTAATTATTAAAAAAATTAAAAGCCATTTTTATTTGTAAAGTTAATCCATCTAAGTCACGTAAATAAAACACATATTGCATTACAAATGCTATGGGTGTCACATTTGCGAAAGTTAAAACTATTGGCATTGTAAATGACAAAGCTATTAATTTTGCTATTTTCAAAACCAACACATAAATAAAAAATGTGTCATTTACAATACCAATAGCTCAAACGTTCCTAATGCGAGACCTATTGCATTGCAAAGGCTTGTTCATGTTGCTTGCACCACCTACTCATTTTGCCACACAAAGAAAGCTTGCTGGCTTAAGGCGTGATTCAATTCAGTAGGAATCAAGCAGCAGGACTGAAATGGTAACTATAACAGCATCATTCTTTTTAGTTCAAAGTGTTTCATTAGATTTTACAACCAGAGAGAGAGAGTGGTCAACGAAATAAATAAACAGTGAGAAAGACAGACTACAACAAGGCAGAGGGGTAGCGGCATCATTCTAATTCAATTATCTGCTAGACTCAGTTGTGTCTCGTCTGCCCAACCATGGCCCATGAGGGTCTAGGCCATGGGTACTAACAAACTTTCTCTCTGAGCCAAATTTACAGTGTGGTGTGTGTCCGAGGGCCGCACCGGTGGAGGCAGGGTCAGTGGGGGAGGGGGTGGGGCTAGAGCAACAAAAAAACCTGTGACCATGAGGTTGTACACAGTTACCTTTGTCCACTTAGCCACCAGACCCGGCATACACTGGAAACATCCTTTACAATGCAACTTTTACAACGCACTACCATTACGACGCAACTTTTACAACGCAAGTCATTACAACGAATTGCACTGGAGGGCGCTCTAGGATAGGCAAAAGTTTAATTACTATCCAATACCTTCCCTACTATCCACAGGGACTGGAGTTGGAATAGTAAATTAAACTATTCACTATCCAGCGCCCCCCAACGCAAGTCGTTGTAACGACTTGCGTTGTAAAAGTTGCGTCGTAATGGCATGCGTTGTAAAAGCATGCGTTGTAATGACATACATCCGCATTCACACATCTCTCTCTCTCTCTTTCTCTTTCTCTCTCTCTCTTTCTCTCACTATCTCTCGCTCTCTCGGTCTCCCTCTCTCTCCCTCTCTCTTCCTCTCTGTCTCCCTCTCTCTATCTTCCACTCTCTGTCTCCCTATCTCTGTCTCCCTCTCTCTGTCTCCCTCTCTCTGTCTCCCTCTCTCCCTCCCTCTCTCTAACTCTGTCTCCCTATCTCTCTCTCCCTCTCTCTACCTCTGTCTACCTCTGTCTCCTTCCCTGTCTCTCCCTCTCTCTGTCTCCCTCTCTATGTCTCCCTCTCTCTCTCTCTTCATGTCTCTCTCTTCCTGTCTCTCTCTCTGTCTCCCTCTGGCTCCCGCCCTCTCTCCCCCTGTCTCTCCCTCTGTCTCTCTCTATCTCCCTCCCTCTCTCTCGCTGTCTCTCACTCTCTCTCCCTCTGTCTCCCTCTGTCTACCTCTCTCTGTCTCCCTCCCTCTGTCTCTCTCTGTCTCCCTCTCTCTGTCTCCCTATGTCTCCCTCTGTCTCCCTCTCTGTCCATCTCTCTCCCTGTCTCTCCTTCTGTCCCCCTCTCTCTGTCGCCCTCTCTCTGTCTCCCTCTTTCTGTCTCCCTCTCTCCCTCCCTCTCTCTACCTCTGTCTCCCTCTCCCAATCTCCCTCTCTCTACCTCTGTCTCCCTCCCTGTCTCTCCCTGTCTCTCCCGCTTTCTCCCTCTCCCTGTCTCCCTCTCTCTGTCTCTCTCTCTCTGTCTCCCTCCCTCTCTCTCCCTGTCTCTCCCTCTGTCTCCCTCCCTCTCTCTCCCTCTGTCTCCCTCTGTCTCCCTCTGTCTACCTCTCTCTGTCTCGCTCCCTCTGTCTCTCTCTGTCTCCCTCTGTCTCCCTCTCTCTCCATCTCTCTCCATCTCTCTCCTTGTCTCTCACTGTCTCTCCCTCTGTCTCCCTCTCTCTGTCTGCCTCGCTCTGTCTCTCTCTCTCCCTCCCTCTCTCTACCTCTGTCTCCCTCTCTCTCTCTCCCTCTCTCTACCTCTGTCTCCCTCTGTCTCCCTCCCTGTCTCTCTCTGTCTCCCTCTCTCTCTCTTCCTGTCTCTCCCTCTGTCTCCCTCTCCCTGTCTCCCTCTCTCTGTTTCCCTCTCTCTGTCTCCCTCTCTCTCTCTTCCTGTCTCTCCCTCTGTCCCCCTCCCTCTCTCCCTGTCTCTCCATCTGTCTCCCTCCCTATCTCTCCCTGTCTCTCCCTCTCTCTCCCTCTCTCTCCCTCTGTCTCCCTCCCTCTGTCTCTCTCTGTCTCCCTCTGTATACCTCTCTCTCCATCACTCTCCCTGTCTCTCCCTCTGTATCCCTCCCTCTCTCTCCCTGTCTACCTCTCTCCCTCTCTCTCCCTCTGTCTACCTCTTCCTCTCCCTCCCTCTCTCTCCCTGTCTCTCCCTCCGTGTCTCCCTTTCTCTCCCTCCCTCTCTCTCCCTCTGTCTACCTCTCCCTCTCCCTCCCTTTCTCTCCCTCCCTCCCTCTCCCTCTGTCTCCCTCCCTTTTCCTCCCTCCCTTTCTCCGCCTCTCCCTCTGTCTCCCTCCCTTTCCCTCCCTCCCTCTGTCACCCTCTGTCATCTCAACCTGCCTGTGTGTGCCGAGGCTGAGACAGCTTCCCAGGGCACACACACAGCCGCACCCGAGCACTTCACAGGTCTTTAAAGAAAATTTGCATGTTAATGAGGCTTTGTTGCATTTCACCTCTTCACCCCTGGAGCTCCACTCTGACTATCACTGGTCGCCCAGCCCCCACAGAGCAGCAGAGTCTGCAACCGGTAGTGTTTGCAGACACTCTTAATTATGTATTTATTTTTAAACACAGGTACTATATCTGAAAGGTCCGCGGGCCGCCAAGGAAGGCTTGCCAGGCTGCTGGCATCCCGCGGGCCGTACTACGAGTACCCGTGGTCTAGGCTATCTGGGCCTAAAACCTAGTCTAGTGAGGAAGGAAAGGGCTGTTTCCTGTCATTTGGTAGCAAACAGGGCAAGGGCCAATCCAATTACTGTGCCCAAATACGCTGTCTTTTTTTCAATAGTTTGTTTTTATGGTCTGACTTGTCAGCTCAGCTGTCACCAGACAATTATGTGGACATCACTAGAGAGGGACTTTGGCTCCACCCACATGTTGGGAGCCAGGAGTACATGATCTGATTGGACAGAAGTTTTGTGCTTTTACAAAAAAGTGCTTGCCCTCCACACAGCTGTGATCATTTTCTTTTTTTCTTTTTGTTTATTTATCCAGCTGCCTAAACTTGAACTGAACTTTCAGGGGCACAAACAAGACACTGGAATGCTATTAAAGTGTCTTAGATCACTAGATAATTTATAATGTTTTTCTCTGGCAGCAGCACAGATGGGAGAGGGCAGTTATTAACCTGCATTGATTTTTAAGTCTGATTTGAGAGTACAACTGTCACCTGAACTTTAAACCTACACCAATATTATTAACTCTATCGTTGCTTCCACATAAATACATATTTATTACCATGCTATTTACTATTGATGCTGCTCCAAAGCTGCGGATGTTTACTTTTTGCAGCTTGTAAGTGAAGATTGAACTACCCATGTCGTCTGTTCTAAGAGAGTGCAGTTAGCAATGCTTCTGCCCATGCAAAACCCATTTTGTATGTGAGGGAAGCTTACACTGCATGCACGCTTGTATTTATTCTGTATGTGAATGAAGCACTTCTGTCCACGCGACTGACTGTTCTAAACCTTGCACCCAGACGCCCACTGATGCCCAGGCAGAGAGGGAGAGCCCAGACAGCCTCCTTGCTCTAGAACCCCAGTAGGTCTCAGGTGGGTGCCAGCCTGACACTGACAGACCTACCGGCAGGCACAGGCTTGACTGCAGACCTTGAACTGTTTGTGCAGAGTGCAGATAATGCCCTTCCTGCGTGATTTATGTAAAAGTGAAGCTGGTCCTACTGCTGTAAGACTTAGTCATACTGTGGGGGCGCCATTGGAGACAGAGGGCGGTGTTTGTTGATGAGCCGGGCCGTACTGAGGAGCAGTTTCTGCCTAAGGGAAAAAATGAACACCCACACTTAGGTTTTCTTTTCTTTTTTGACAAATTAAGCACTGCATCTCTTATAAGTGTCTGCCAGAGATCAGCATAGAAATATTGAAGACGGCATCTTTTGTGGGCTGTGGGCAGGATACAGACCCACCCGTCTCAAATATCACCCTTCATTTACAAAAGAAATGCTGCTCGGAATTCCCTTCTATCGTTTTGATGGCCTACCAATACTTCCGAAGGAAAGCTTCTCTCGTGTGTGTGTGTCTTTCCCAGAGTAGATTAGCCGGGTAACCCGAGACTCCCTGCACAGCACTGAAGCAGGTTGTGCCTCTGCAAAGGTTAATGAATAATTGATGCGCTGGCAACCCCCTCATTACAGCACAGAGTCGCTCCAACGAGAGAGTCACATGAATGACATAAATATTGAGACACAAAAGGCCAGATTCGCATTATTAGATGAGGTCCATGTGAATAATACAAGGGAGCCCAGTAATGGAAGGGTTGTTATGACAACACACGCCCACTGCCGTGCATGAGTCACGGCTGCTCATGTTTGCTCTGGTGCTCTGGTGGCAATGCAGAACCTTTACAGACAATGTGCCTCTTTTTCTATGAAAAGACCGAGCATCATATACTCAAACGCTATTTTGAAAATATAAAGGAGTTGGTGCGCCGCTACCACATTTATTCCTTCCAAAGAATAGCTGGGTTGAGAAAAGAGAGTCGGGTCTTTTTCTGGATTATAGCCAAGTGTGGAATTCTGAAAATCGTTTTATAGTATAAGCTGCAGGAGACAGGAACATGATCCTTTATTGACTGCCACTGCTTTATAAAACCAATTACTCCAAAATTGTTTTACATGGGCAATTTTTCAATACATTATTGTGCAAGAAAAAGCATCTGATTTGTGCACCAGTAAAAAGCCTCATTGAACAGTTATGGCGATGAAAATATCATGACTTTATTTTCTGGTAAAAACAGTTAGATTTAGTAATGCAATGGTTTCTTCCATGTTAATGATATTATTACTGTGAATTGTCTTTCAAGCAGTGTAAAATGTACATAATGTGGACAATAGTGTGGCTTATCTGTATTCAAAGAGCTGGAGGACCAGCGCCAATATTATTATTTCTGCTTTTGGTCAACTAAAAACAATACAAATGCATACTGGTGGCCTCTCGTCGCTTGTTAGTGAGGGGCTCTTACAAGGGAGTCAACATAAGCGAATGAATTGATGAAAGACGCATACAGTGGCGCTTTGCGTAATGAACCGCTGTGGTTTGTGTGCGTAAGAAAGAGGGGTCGCAGTAGGCCTCGACGGCCACCACTGTTTTGAGAGGCTGCCTAGTTCTCCTTTGCAGGCTCTGGACGTTAAGTCTCACTTACAATTTCCTTCTCCAATCTAGAGGCCAAGTCTTGAAGTGCCAAGTGTCATAGATCTGATCTTTTAGCAATGCATTTATAAAGCAAGTTGGAAAACCCAAAACCAAGTGAGACATGGGCAGGGCAGATGACGACAGAGCCGGTCCTGGCTCACAGACGTTATATTGGATGGTTTTACCCCATTCCTCCCTCTTGTGCAAAGTGCTTCAGACTCCACAAGCACTTCCAGATCTCCTAAAATGATAAAGCCAGCAAGAGGCCACAGTGAGCTTGTGACCACCTGACCTGCAAACAAAGGAAGCACCACAACACCTGAAGTCAAGAACTGATGTGCACCCCATGCAACTCTGCCCCTCTCATCCCTGATTGATCCCTAATGCCCATGGTTTTGTTTTGAAGCTTGCTTCGACCTTCTCGTACCTCAAGTACCCCAAGAGCAGTCGCGCAGCAGAGTTTCAATGAGCCCTAATGCAAGTACCGCAAATGCCCCCGTCCTTTGTCTTGCTGGTGAAATCCGACTACTGTGGGGGTGTAGTGAACCCCTCACGCCTCAGGGAACCGTGTCATGGCAGCTGCAGCATTATTAATAGCCAAGCCTCTGCCCAGGAGTTTGTTTTTGCAAAGTTGTACAGTGTTTCCCTCTTCAACGTTCTGAACTATGTTCCTTATTCAAAAAATTACGTAAATAAAATAATGTAAGTTCAAATGTCTGCGGTAAACCTGAATAGAAGATATATGGAAACAGCTCCATTTTGATTCTTGATACAAGCATCCACTAGAGAGTTTGTGGCAACAATGAATGGAGGGGCATCTTTTCAAGAGAATTGCGCAACCGGAACAGGGCCGGCTCTAGGCATGTGCAAGCTGTGCATCTGCACAGGGCCACCAAACCCCAGGGGCCACCACGCCAATATATACCCTTAATATATTAATCCTCTGAGGATGGATACATATTTGCGTGGTGGCCCCTGGCAGGGATTTGGCGGCCTCCGGCTCTGTTCCACTTCTAAACTCCCTGACCCCCCCCCCCCACCCCCCCTCTTCACTGGCCTCCACGCTCCGCCCGGACCTCCTCTTCCGGGGCCCCCTACCTACGCTCTCTGCCCAGGGCCGCCATGAGCCTAGAGCCGGCCCTGACCGGAACGTCTCTTTTTACGATGTTCTGGTGGTGCAGTGCCCTACACCATATTTACATCGTGTTTTTTAGCCATTTTGCGTGGCTTAATGGTGCTTTGTAAATATGGTGCCCTTTCATGCACTTTTCTGCATGAAATGGGCAGCATTGGGCGTTCCACGGCAACACCCATCGCTTTTTGATGCTGCCCCGGATTTAGAAGGATCTGTAAATCTGAGGCAGCACCAAAAACTAACGCCATCCAAAAGCAGGTGTTAGATTGGTGCAACAAGGAGAAATACTTTTATTTCTTCTTGTTTTTGCCTTTTCTATGTGTGCTGCATTTTGCAGCACAAATAGAAAGAGCAAAACGCCTTTAATTATTGTTTATGTGCGGGAAGAGACACCTTCCTGCACATAAACAATCATTCCCTGCAACGCAGGCATCCTTGCACTATGGCGCAAGGGTGTCTGTTCTGGCGCTAGGCACATATTTTTAGCACCAGCGCAAGAGAAAACACAGTGGTTCCCAATATTGTTGTAAATATGGCACATCCCTGTGATTTTTAAATGATGCAGCACGGTGCTACAGAATTTGCCGCAGCTGCTGTGCCTCAGCTTTTTGAAAACACAATGAAAAGTTGGTTCATCAATTCAAATAACTGAGGGGCCAATTACAATGGCGGTGAATCCACGACCGCCGGGCCGGCGGTGAGGCCCGCCGGCCCAGCGGTCGCGGATTTGCCGCCATCGACCTAAAAATTCCCATCGCCATATTAGGACGGCCCCTCCTAGGGTAATGGGAGACAGCCTCTCGGTACTGGAGCCATACATCAGGCATATACTCCAGATCTCTTTTTCCACGGAATATCTCCCGGAAGACTGGAAAAAAGCGATTGTGCTCCCCATAAATAAAAAGCCCAATATAAGCCAGGATATACTGGAGAATTTGAGACCTATTTCTCTGCTCTCGTATTTAGCCAAAGTGCCGGAGAAAGTGGCAAATTGTCAACTAATGACACATCTAGATAAAACTAATACCCTGCACCCCTCTCAATCGGGCTTCCGGGGGGCTTCTCCACGGAGATAGCCCTCCTGAGAGCGACTGAGTTCCTAAAACAGGGGGCAGATGCCGGCAACACCATGGCCTTGGTGATGCTTGACCTCAGTGCGGCATTCAACACTGTAGCCCACTCCATCTTACTACAGTGTCTAGTAAAAGCGGGTGTCACCAGCTCCGCACTGGGGTGGCTGAAGTCCTTCCTCACAGGCAGAAGCTTTCAGGTACAACGAGGCTCTTGCAGATCAGCAGAGATGGCCTTAGAATAGGGGGTACCTCAGGGCTCTGCCCTGAGTCCAACTCTTTTCAATCTTTATATGACCCTCCTGGCCGAAGTGGTGCGAGCGTATGGGGTAGAGTTGGTCTCCTACGCAGATGACACCCAACTGCTGATCTCGTTGTCTCAAGCACCATCAACGGCAGCATCTAATTTTAAGGCTTGCATGCAAGCACTAGCAGAATGGATGGACGCACATTGCTTGAAACTAAATGGATCAAAAACTGAGGTAATGGTTGTGGGTGGGAACAACCTGAGCTGGTCCCCAGATTGGTGGCCAACGTGTTTGGGTCCTACGCCTGCTCCCTGTAAAGAAGCCAAAAACCTGGGAATATGGGTTTATCCCACTCTGTCCTACGAAGGCCACATTCGTCGCCTCGTAGGAAAGTGTTTCGGGGTTCTGAAAACACTAAATCGCACCCTTGATTTACTCCCGCTGGGTGCCAGACGCACTATGACTCAGGCGCTGGTGACATCCCGTATGGACTACGGGAACGTCTTGTTCTTAGGTGCTACAGAACACAGTCTAGAGCGCCTACAAGTCCTCCAAAACACAGCAGCTCGTCTTGTTCCACGACTCCCCAGAAGAGCAGCATCAAAACCAGCATTAGCGGCTCTACACTGGCTACCAGTCAAAAAAAAGTGATGTTCAAAGCTCTCTTTTTTTTTTTTTTGAAAACCTTTATTTATCTCAAACATAGTACACAGCGTCTGCCTACAACCACTGCTGGCCGGCCGCTATGACAATATACAACCTTCCAAAGTACCTTGCTTGCAACAGTTGGCAAAAAATTAGCAGCACTACAATAGACTGGCAAGGAAACACCGGAAGAGGATAAAGAGGGTTTCGTTTTATAATTTTGACGAATCGTCCTAAAGTCAGACAGGGTAGCAGAGTGGGCGAACTACATAAGAGGATAACCACAAGTGAAACATCGTTATAAAAAATACTGAAGTGGATCATTACGACAAGGATAGCTAAGCACAAAGGTACATGTCGCCCTGATTAGCGCCCGCCCAATCAATGTATCACATCAGAAATTGCAACCTAGCTCGACTACAATATGATAGGATATAAGAGGGATCACTACATACAGGCAATAAAAGGATCCGACGACGTATGGAGAGAAGCATTCATTACATGGGAAAATGCGTGATAGGATATGCGCCCTCAATTGGTAGCAGAAGAGAGAAGGAAAAGCAGGATATGCAATCATTCAGTGACTATGCATTAAAATCGATATCTTGGTCATACAGTCAACAAAACATGTGGTAAAGACATAGGCACAAAGCGCAGAGAACATCCCGGAAAAAATAAAAAACCAAAACCCCACCTCCCGTCTGACCCAAGATATGAAGAAGAGAAAGAGAAGGAAATAAGAGAGAGAACAAGAAAAAAGGCCATAGAAACAAAAAAGAAAGAGAAATCAAGCCCCAACCCCCCCACCCTGCACGTCGAAGAGGCTACGGCCCTCCCCCCCCAAGAACGTGCCTGTCGCCCCGAGAAACCCACATAAGGGAAAAGATTTAGGGAGGAAGAACAGAAGAACCTGATCTATACCTCCCGGTGAAAGCGGAGGAGGACATATCAAAGATACATAACGCAATCAGTATGCGCAACCACGATCGACCATCCCCGAGCCCCAAGACCAATACAAAACCAACACTCAAATTCCCGGCTCGTGTATTACAGTTCCAGCAATAAGAGTTTCAGCAGGCAAAGGAGAAAGAAGCAGCCTCAACCCAGCCCCTTACGGTCCAATGTGCCAACAGAGTCCAGCTGCACGATAGCCATCCCGGACGGGGCAGGCAGACCAAACGGCCACGGCAGGGTAGAATGATGACCGCCATGGAATGTCCAACACGGAGCCCAGCATGCAAGAAGCGTATCAGAAGGAATACCATGCAGCATTAGGTCACCAAAGAAAGTCAATCCGAGCAGTAGCATCAGTTCCAGGGGAAGATAACAAGTTCCATCAGTGGACCACAGTGAAGTTGCCGGACGTGGCTTTCGTAGGAGAATCCCTCGCCGCCGCGTGAGACCATGAGTAGCAGACGTCTTCCGGGCTAGCGCATGTAGTGACACGGCGGGGGTCGGATCCTGCGCCAGCGGCGCAACTGTGGACAGCTGAATAGGCAATCCGCAGTAATAGGGCATAGGATGTGGCGCAGCGCCCAGCACTCGCGGACAAGTTTGGTCGGTCGGTTGCAAACTGGATGAGATGGCGGCCAGCCGGTCCTCCAGGTCTCTAGCAGCAGCACAGTGGGCAGCACGTAGATCACTCAGGGCTACAAGGACGTCAATAATCCGCAGGGGCGTCTCAGGAAATAAGGGTGCAGCAATTCCCTGTACGTCGGGCAGATCATCAGAAGTCGGTGTTCGAGAATGAACGCCACCATCCCAGGGGGCGAGTCGATCTTTGGGTTGCCACTGCACACATCGCTCACAGGCGTGTGCCATGTCCAGAAGCCGGACGCCATCGCCTCTTGCAATCAGCCGAGCACTGCAACATAGCCAAACAGGGGGCGCAGGGGCAGTCCAGTCCATTCCTGCACCTCCCACGATGGCAGGCGATGTAAACAATAAGCGGGCTCCAGCAGCACCGTGGGGCAGTCTCTCGCCAGTAGCGAGTGGCAGCTATCTAAGATGGCGTTCACCACGGAAGACGATATAATGTATCGAGGAGTGCCGTCTGAGGGCCGGGATGACGATACATTGTGGCGTTCTCAGCTTTGAAAGCAGCCTGAGGGGCAACGCAGCAAGTTGGGCTGCCGCGGCAGGGAATTGAAGGCAGCAGTCGTTCCTCAGCGGTCGGCGCCGCCCAGCCCGAGATGGCCGCCGCTGCCGTTCTCGGGGCCGGCCACACACGCAGGACAAAGACCTAGGCTCTGCCGCGAGGCATCAGGGAAGGGCGAGGGCGCACCGTCACCGTTATTGCACGGAACACGAAGGTAGGCACACCCTGGGAACCGGGTTCGTCTCCCGACTCCGGAATCACCGATGAAATTCAGGATCTCTGGCAGGATAGGGCAGGAGACGGGAGGAAAGCGAGACGGTCGGCGGAGCCGAGGAATCAGGCGGCCATCGTGGTTGCTAGCTAGGCTCCTCCTCGTTCAAAGCTCTCTTAATGTGCCATAGGATACTCCAAAACCAATTGCCCTGTATATTCCACTCCTATATTTAAAAAAAATGCTATACTATGCGGTCGGGTGAGGATCGAGTAGGTAATACAGAGCGGGTTTACCGATAGGAACAATGCTTCCACGAGGTGATCCTGCCCTCGCCTGAGACCATGAAGTGCTAATTAGCACCTATACATATGCACCAATAAGATACAAAATCGTATGTATACAACACGCATGTTTATTAATTAACAGCGTAAAGATAAAGATATTGTAATTAGACAAATTTAATTTAATTAAATATAGGAGTGGAATATACAGGGCTGGACCCTGTATGGTCCTGATGAAAAGCTTGGGGGAGCTTGAAACATGTTGACCACAGAACACTGATCTAGCCCTAACTTAAGGCCAGATAACTGTGTCACCCCTTTTTAATATACCAAACTAGGAGCAGAATAAATTGTTGAGGCCCATTAGCACGGTATTTTTATTCACACACCCACTCCACCATCACCACACTTTGCACCACACATAGCCCGTCACAATAAAAGTGCTCCTGCGTAGTCCGCTAGTCGCAGCACGCCCCTTTTCGTAGAGAACTGGGAAGACCCAATGATGAAGCATGTCACCGTGGGGAAACCCCGGTGAGTGAGGGGACTCTAGAAAGAAATTTTTCTTTCTCACTTTGGCAGACACTGTTAAAATTTAGCAGTTACCATACATACAAACTAGGTCTCTGAACCCTTCACAGGGGTTCCCATAGGATACTCCAACATAAAGCTCCTCCCTATCTGCAGGATCTAGTAATTAGGTATGAACCGACCAGAGCCTTACGCTCAGAGGGGATGGGTCTGCTGACGATCCCCCGTGTAAAAAGAGCAAAGCTTGGTGGTCGCTCTTTTAGAGCTGTAGTGGCAAAAAACTGGAACTCTCTCCCTACATCCCTAAGACTGGAAGAATCGGAAACTAAATTTAGAACTATGCTAAAAACATACTCATATAATCTATAAGCAGCTGAATAGGCGGTGGGAGTTGGGATGTCTGTTTCTGCTAACTTGTTCTCCACAGCGCGGGGACACGCCGGGAAGGCGTCACCAGGCACTTTATAAATTACCTTATTATTACTATTATTATTAAAGGTACCGCGGAGGACGGAAAGACCGTCCTCCGTGGTCACGCAAGGCGGGCCTGTTCCGGCCGCCTTGTGGGACCAGGTACAGGGGGTTAATGGAGGCGGTGCCGTGCAGGCACCGCCGTGGGTATTAGAATGCCTATCTTTTGCGGCGGAGTTTCCGCCGCAAAAAGACAGGTGGAAAATGCCTTTGGGGGCCCGTTGCGGGCCCCCAGGAGGGTGAGGGGTGAGGTGCTACACGTGGGGGTTACCTATGGTACCCTCCTACATTTGCATGTACAAGGTGGCAGGCACCGCACGGTTCCTGCCACGTTGTACATTCAAATGTAAAACATGTGTTTTTACATTGTGGCGGGTGCTGCCACAATGTAACCATACAGGATGTGCCCGCCAGTGTGGCGGACGCATCCTAATTTGTCGTGCGAGACCACCGCACCTATGGTGGTCAGTCCCGCTTGCACAACGATGGCGGGCGGACATCGGCCCCTAAGTTTCTTGTTTTGTTTCTAGCCTGTTGAATGTAGTGACGTTTTGATCACAGTCCATGACAATCTGACCTTTTGCAAAGCTCTCACAGCCTGGTTATTTTCCATTCTCTGAGCTGGCCGTCATGTCAAGAACCCTTGAAGATGATGAGTGTGTACTGTATGCAGACCTTTTTCTGCCACCTACCAATATGTGACCTCAAAGATACGTTGTTAAGTATCAAGATGCAATTCCTTTTCACTCTTTCAAAAAACGAATGAAAAAACCTCTCTATTGATTTTCACCAAACTGAGTGGAAAGCCCACCCATCCACGAACAAACAAACGTTGAGGCATAAGAAATACATTTCAGAATCAAATACTGGATTTATGTGATTGTCTCTAAAATCCTGCATTACTTGCAAAGTACATATATAATTGTTATCGTTTTGGATTTATGGTGTTATTCCAAATATAGTAATCTATTTTCTCTTAACCCTAGGTAGAGACTATTTCGTGGTGCATTCATTTTGTTACTGTGGGTGTGTGTTTTGCCTAAATGCTTTCCACATTGCCTCTGTGGATACGCCTGCCTGCTCTGCGCCAAGCTATCAGAGGGTAAACAAAGGTTATCTATCGTGTGTATCTGACCTACCCTGACTAGAGTGATTCTGCCTGGCTGGGGTACCTATCATATCCAACCAGAAACCCCATTTCTAACGAACTCCTTTTGCATTTATTTTTATGGTGGATTTTAATTTTCAATTATTCACCAAGGCAGTGGCAGAGAATTCAGCAGTTGTTAATTAACTTTGTTGTTGTTATGTAGTACTCACATTCTCTGGTATGCAAACCTTGCATTACACACACCATGTGTCAATGTACAGAACACATCCTGTCTCAGACGGTTGTCTCATTCACACAAGATCTATCTTCTCTATGGCTTTAATTCTAGCTTTTCATAAATTTCAGCCTGACCTCTAAGTGGCGCATTTTTTATCCCACCAACATTTCACGTGAAACTGCTAACTTCTCAGAAAAGCTGAAATAAACAGCCTTCCCCTATGTATCTCTTCTTGATCCTGCCTTTTGACGGATTACAAAACCAATGGATCCTAAATATAGGTACAGCAATTAATCATTTCAGGATTTTGCTCACAAAATTCAGCTGCAAGTGCAAGAATTTCAACAACTGCGAATTTCAACAAACATTTACTGCTCAAGATATTCTTGTAGTCGACCCTGGTGTTTGCTGATATTATGGAAATCTCACCAAGTTAAATAAATTCAAAGATACCTTATAGGTGAATTCTGCCTTTCAGCCTCCACGGGATAAAATTGACTATCTCATAGGCAGTCCCTCAGGAGCTTCCTTGGTTTGTACAACTCCCTATTTGCCATCCCAACCTCAGATTTGATGATTAAAATGTGTTTCTAACAGCTTTCAAGAAGATGTTCAAAAACCTAATCGAGAGTACTCTGCTGAAGAGCCATGTGTGATATTCCACAGGATAGTTCTGATGTTTTGCGCCACATTACATAATTCCACCAGTTTTAGGCAAAACACATTGTTAGAGAGAACCCAAATGACTTTGTTTATACAAGGTCTTACTTACTTACTTATGCCTATCACCCCCTCCTCGGGTATAGGCCATCAAAAAGGACTCTACAGTCCTCACTTTCTTAGGCTTTTCTTTCATACTGACTCCAGGTGTAACCCAGCTGCTTGTAGTCAGCCTCAAGACTTTGATGCCAGGTATTTCTTGGCCTTCCTCTTTTTCTTTTCCCTTGAGAATTTCAGGTTTGATGTGGGCTTGTTGAGGGTGTGACCTATCCAGCCCCAGTTTCTTTCCATGATTTCTCCATGAGCAGGGAGTTGGAAAGTCTGCTGCCATAGGTTGTTGTTGCTGATGGTGTTTGATCAGTGGATTTTGTAGATTTTCCTCAGACAGGTGTTGATAAAGCTCTGGACTTGGTTGGTGGTGGTCACTATTGTCCTCCAAGTTGCTACTCCATACAGAAGGACTGATTTTACATTGGTGTTAAAAACCTGATCTTGGTTTGACGCGTTAGGTACTTGAAGCTCCAAATCTTCATTAGCTGCATGAAGGCAGCTCTTGTTTTTCCATTTCTTGCCTTGACTGTGGTGTCTGTGCCACCCTGCTTGCCTATGACTGCCCAGAGAGGTGAAGGCCTCAACCTCTTTCAGTGCATCACCTGCAAGAGTGACTGCAGTTGTGCTGGCCATTAGCCTTCAGGATCTAGTTTTTTCTCCTCTGGCTGTTGAGGCCAAAATGTGCTGATGTGGCTGCCACTTTGTCGGTCTTCTCTTGCATCTGCTCGTGGGTATGGGAAAGGCGTGCCAGCTAATCTGCAAAGTCCAGGTTGTCGAGCTGCATCCAACATGACCACTGGATCTCATTTCTTCTCTTTGTTGTCGATGTTTTCATAATCCAGTCTCTGGCCAGCACGAAGAGAAAAGGCAAGAGCAAACAACCCGAGCATACTCCAGTCCTCACTTTGAAGGCTTCTGTGAATTGTCCTCCATTAACTATCTAGCCGGTCAGTTCCTGATGAGTCTTACACGTTTATCAGCACACAATAGTGGCGGAGGAGTTTTCAAAGGTTCTCTATGTCCATGCTGTTAAATGCCTTTTCATAGCCAATGAAGTTGCAATCCTTGGGGGAGTCCCATTCCATGGACTGCTCAATGATGTTGTGCAGTGTTGCAATCTGGTGTGTGCAAGATCAATCTCTGCAGAAGCCAGCTTGCTGGTGTTATACATGAGTGTCAACTTCTTTCTTCATTCTGTTCAGGATGACACTGTTGAATACTTTGCCTGTGGTTGATAGAAGAGTTATCCCTCTGTAGTATGCACAGTTACTCAGATCACCTTTCTTGAGGATCTTGATCAGATATCCCTCTTTACAGTCTGGTGGCACCTATTAGTCTTCCCACATCCTTCCAACCATGTCTACTGATGTTTCAATGTCTGCCTTCAGTGCCTCTGCAAGAATGTTGTCCAGTCCTGCTGCCTTTCCATTTTTCAGATGTTTAATGGCTTACCGTATTTCTTCCTTGGTTGGTCTGCTGCAGACGATCGGCACGTCCATGTCAGCTGATTGTATGTCTGGTGATGACTTGGGCTCCGGCTGAATCAGCATTTCTTCAAAGTTGTCCACCCATCTTCGTTATTGGCCTTTGTTGCCCGTGATTGTCATTCACAGAACTTTCTGGCTTGCTGTATCTGTTGGAGAGTTTCTTTGTTGTGCTCTAGCGTCCTTTCAAGTTTCCATGGCTTGCTGCGTCCTGGACATCTGTGTCAAGACCATCGATGAATCGTTGTTTGTCTGCGCTTAAGCTTCTCATTGCTTCCTTGTTGGTTTTAGTGTATACTCCTTGAGTTTTTGCTTTTCCTGTGCTTGTTCGGCTGGTGTTGACTGCTGCTATTTCCTTTCTCACTTGGATTTTGCAGAGAGTCTTGGTGGAGTTGCATTCTTTCTGCTGGTGTTTTTTGGGAACCATTACCTCCGGGCAGGTGATGTCACTATTTCTTTGATCTTCTCCCACAGGCTTTCTACTGGGTCTCCGTTGTTATGTTTCATATAAGTACCCTACTATAGGCCCGGGTAACATCATACCCTTTCACCTACATCACCTCCACTACACTACACAGTAACAAGCCTTTTTAAGATTGAACCTTTACCTAGTTCTAGTCCTGGGTGCAGAATGAAGGTTTCCCTGAACAATGGCGTTCTATGACTCCATCTTTGGACTGACACAGTATAAGTGAATATTCATAAGGATTCTTGGAAACCAGGCTGGCTTACACCACCTTCCTCTGCATATCTACGTATACGGCTATTACAAGAAACAAGGGACAAAGGAACCTTAGATACTTCCTGTATAAATACAGCACCTCTTGCTAGGGTTAACCAAAGGGAACCAAGACATTGACCACAGAGGCTGAGGCTCCTGCATGCAGACGCTCCAGCTGACAGCGGTCTAAACATCCCTTGCGGGGTGTCCAACTTGAGACAAAGACAGGGTCCTATATTCTATCACTCTTCAGGTAATGGGAGTAAACTAAACCTAGTGGGATTCTTGGCTTTACACCTACTTACATGCCAGGTACACTAAGGCACATCTAGATGGGCAATGTAGGAGTATGCACGCTTTCTTTTAGAATGCATTTTATATCCACAAATGTGTTCATGACTATTGCAAAATGGTAGAACTGTACTATCCTTTTTTAGTCACTGTACTGCTGATCATATACCTCTGCTACTATCTAATGGTTGTCGCAGCACATATATTTTACACTTGAAGAACAACTGTGCAATAAATTCGTAACACACGCAACTATTTCTTCTGTGTAACTCTCTGAGAGAAACTAAGTGAGCACGAGTGACTGAGCAAAAGGTAGTACATTGTTTCCACAATCCTGAGGGATCAGGGTTGTCATGTTCTGAGGTTGCCAGAAAACTATTCTCTCCTCGATAAGAGGAGATTATAGTGGCACAGTGAGCCAGCTAATGTAACCAGGCTAACATACTCAGTGGGGGTACTCAGAGTTAGTCTGCCACCAATCCTACAGTTCATGTTATCCAAATGCACAGGTCCTGTATGGGTAATATAGGAACTACACTACATGGCACCACCAACGTTGGCATGGTACTTATTTAACACCAGAATCTGAGTAATTCAGCCGTGCTTATTCTCAGACCCCTACTCACAAAACGCCTGAGGCGTCTGGAGTGGGTGGGCACAAACTCCAATTTATTGGCTGTTAGTTAATCCAGCTGGCCAGGACACAGTGTTCCTTAACAATTGTGCATACAGCCTTATCTAAGTTCCCTTGAACAAGCTTCTTCATTTCAAAATGAATGAGGGTGACAATCCAACACTTGTGTCTCATAGCATCTCAATAGAGGAAGAAGATTTGACCAGAATTATAATTACACCTAAATATAGAAGTACAATCAACCTAAAACGAATAGAAAATGGTTCACAAACTACGGGTGGCATAGTAACTTTCATGATTGAGGCACACCAATCAAACAAAACAGAGGTATTCTACACGTGGGGTACTTTCCCAGCCTCAGATGCAATAACACACATTTTACTCATACATTGACGGCGATGCACCAGAGGAATATTGTATTTTCGAAGACATAGAGATTCCACTTACTTACCAGGAACACCAATACTGGTTTAATGGCGCCCTACCCCACTTAAGAGGAGGAGTAAGCCTTGTCAGTTAGGAAGACTAGGAGCAACATGGCCTATATTAGCAGGCTACACACCTCATCCTGACATTGAAACAATGCCACAGCCAGAATTACTCACTCAACACAAAGAATTAATTAAAATCTACTTCTGACATGAGGACTTTTACAGTCCAACCTGCAACAGTTGCAACAAATGTAACTCAAACTCAGGGATCAGCAACTAAAATTACTCCACAAACATTACACACATAATGGGCAAAACACCCACAAAATGCGAACAAATGCCATTCTGGGTAGCCCAGAAAATAACTCAGCTTGAGGCAGTATTCCCGGATATTACCCCATTTAAAAAAAACAGAATGCTAACAATCTACTTGCCTATGGGGATAACATCACAGTTAGAGGATTGTACCACTTGGGGTGCAGTCTTTGCTGCCATATATACCAGAACTCATGGTATTCCTTCTTTAGCAATGATACCTGAAGTATTAAGACAGATACGGAATGAGTACAGAGCAGAGCCTGCTCTGAACTTAGGGATGAAGTTATTACATAACTATGAAGAGGTATCAGCCATAATACTAGCTAATATTAAAGGAGAAGCAGCTTCAGTGGCAATCAGCCAACGCCTAAGGGAGTTCATGCAGTTAGAACAACTACATGAACTACCCAAATAATTGAAACTCCATGTGCATAATTAGGCAAAATTGGGTGGGAAAGCCTTAAAACCACAACTGATGGGTAGTCCGGAAAAGGACACTTCTAAGCAGTCACCTGCTTCTTCTTCAAAAAAGAAGTGCAACACTAAAAAAACAACAAAACTATACAGAGAAAAGATCTCACTCCTGAGGTAGATCTCCTCCACAGGAGCACTCTGAAAAGAGGTACAACCTTAGGAATAGGGCTACCATTAGGAAGTCTGACAGGTATCAGGATACTGATACACGTTCCTCTTGTTCATTTCAGGGTTCATCGAAAAACTCAGAGAGAGAAGGAGGGTCAGAACACAAAGAAGAGCGTACAAAGTCCAGAGACAAGCAGCACACTCAAGACTATACTTCCAAAAAAGAACAAAAGCCAAAATCTAAACCTCAGTTTAAAAAGAAGAAGGTTGCAAGCCTGAAAATCAGACATGCCCAGAATTCTGACGACACAACTTCTGAATGGGTAATGGGCTCAGACGATGCTAGACAGTGAGGCAGAGATAACAATAGATCGCCAGAACCTGTTGGAATTTCTGGTGACAGTGCACTTGAATAATTACATCACAGTGGAAACACCAGATAAAAGGGTGAGTTTCCCAAAAGTGTTACATGAAATAACACTCCGGATGGAGGGGGACAAACCCAGAAAAATAAAAGGTCTCTTTTGTAAGAACCTATCATCTGGTTATGACATTCTGTTAGCTGAACAAGATTGGCCATCAGCATTCATTATGGAGTGCCCGAGTGGAGAAAATATAATTTTTCCATCTCTCTCCGACCACGTTCCCGAACACCTTGAATACAGAGGCAATGTCCAATAAAGCAAGAAGCTAAAAAACAGGTCAGGGAGATCTTAGATCAACTTGAATATCAAGGGGTCATTGGAACATGCACCTTTGTTTCCCATATCAAAACCAGACAATACATATCATCTAGTTTTAGATTACAGACAGTTACACACTTGCACAAAGACATTCACTGTCCAAAACACACACAGTGCCGCATTAATGAATAACATTGTACGGAGAAAATACAAGACATCTCTTGATATCTCAAAGGGATTTTTCTGCCAAAATGTAGCACCTGAAAGTAGGTATTTGACCGCATTCTCAGTGTTGGGGTCCCAGCGACAATTTTGTTGCCTCCACCAGGGGTATAAGAACAGCCCCGGGGTGTTTTCAGCAGGGGTAACCAACTGATTGCCCCGCTGCTCCCTACCGCTGGACAGATCCGGTCTTAGTCATTGTGAAAATCCAGATTTAGGTCTCCCCTAGCACCACCTATCAATCCTGTGTGGCCATGATTTCTGCTGCTGCCCGATGTAGAAACTGTTCTTGCCCCTCTTTGGGAATGTAGATAGGCCCAATGATTATGAGATGGGGCCCAAGAGGCAACCCTTGATCTCCACAACCTTCACCACACCTTTCCTTGAGAGGAGCATGAGAACAACAGTGCCACCACCGCTGACTTGTTTGTCAGTGAGGAGAAAAAACTGCTGTGGGAAAGCTCAGGATTTAAGGATTTAGGTCTACTCCAATCTTTACACAAGAGATGCGGTTACTGTAAGGTATGAGAGTATCGCCTTCCTCTTGACCTGATTATTCAAGCCCTTACCATTGAGAGTCAATACCCTCAGTTCCTTTGGTAATGGAACCATAGTGAGTGCCAAGTTTGCTTCTGATTCGTGCTTGTGAGCCCCTGTCTGCTCACCTCCCTTGGGCCACATGAGACTCATCTCGATACAGGTGTGGAAAAGTATGTGAATTTTGACTACCTGCCAGGCTTTCGTAAACTACTCCCATAACAATAACAATAAACAACCATAGTTCCTGGGTCGGGGATGGAGAAAGAAAGACCATCCCACTACCAGTGGTGAAGTCTCTGTGTGGGTCCTTGGCCAAGTCTTCAGTTTCCCTTTCCGCCTCCCCGTCCCTCATCTCTTACCCCCCAGCCAACCACCCCTCTGTGTCACCTCAGGCAGGATCATTAGATGTGATGTCTTCCGCCAATTTGTCCAGAAGATCCCTTTTTTCAGATGCCACAGTCTCCAAGTCAGGCCCGAACCCTCCCTGGCCGGCTTGGGCCCTCTGCCATCTCTAACAGCCTTCTTTTCCTTGTCTGCTGAGTTGTGTGGTTGATCGAGACCCCTCTCGGGCTGTATCTGGAGTAGCTTGCATGCCGCTGACAAGGAGGGCAGTTGATGGAGCTGATCCTGCCATCGGAAAATCAGTCTGAATGGGTGACTCCATGAATAAGCCACATTCTTTTGCGGAGGAAGGTCGTGGCTGGGCAGGGCTCCCACCTTTTCTGGAGTGTGGAGGCAGCAATATCCTGGACCAAATGGAGAGTCTGGCCCTGAACCTGAACTGATGGTGTCTCTTGAGCCCTTTTCAGGGATCTGTTCCTTTAAGGCAAAGTTGTGGGCATCAGTCAGGATTTCCAGTGAGCGGACTGTTCCTGGGCCCCAACGGCCCACTCTGTGGGTCCTATCCAGAGAAATTGCTCCTGCCGATGTGTCTCACAGGATTTGAGCGAACAGGTCTGCAACATAGGCCTCTATGTTATCACCTTCTGCCTCTCTAGGGGCCCCCGTATTCGAATGCTGTTTCGTCTGGAACGTTTTTCTAAGTCCTCTGCTTGTGCTTTAAGATCTAGTTGTTGCTCCGACAAATAGATGACTACTTGTTGCAATTGCTCAATTTCCTCTGATGTATCATGCTCCTCAAGACATACACTGGATTGCTGATGTCCGTCCCTTCCTTCCCGAACCGCTGGAAACTCATTAGAGAGATCACTTCTGACTGCCATGAGTTTGTCTCTCAAGCTGCAGAACAAGGCCTCCAGGTACAGGCGAGTGACTGGGGATTTCAATTATTTTGCTGATGGTGAGGTCGCTCTGCTTGTTCCCCCATTGGGTACTCCGTCTTGGGGGCCCATTGGTGTCATGAGCATGTCCTTGATGGAGCCCCACTTCTTTGCCCTTGCCGATGCCATCTGCTTTGTATTACCGGGACCTCAGAGGGAAAATGACGTGTCCTGTAGTGCTCCCCCTTCCTCCTAAACTCTGCTGAAACTCACAGCTCTCCGGGCCGACATCCGGGCTTTTTCATAAAAGGATCCCTCTGCCACTTTTCCACTCCAGCTGTCTGGCACTATTACATTCAGCCTCCCCAATGGCAAAGTTGGGGATTCTTATTTCCTGTGATTGATAGGATAGGGGCCTGTCTTTTGCAGCTACCCAGATCAAACCAGCCTCCTTCGCACTTGGCTCTCCCGGGAAACATCATTTACCACGAAGGCATTACCACTACTAACGTTTACCACGTGACACTTACCACGCAAACGTCTTTACAACGAGGGTGCCTTCCACAACGTCTTTACCACGGGCTGGGGGGGAGACGTGGTATTCCTTCAAGTCGATCTGCGTGGGCTTGGGGGGGCAAAGGGGGAGGGGGGGCTCGGAGAGGCTGGGGGGGGTTTCCCCCCCCAAAAAATAACAAGCAGGTTACTTAAAAAAAAACGAACATAATTTTAGAAGAAAAAGGAAAGAGCCTCCCCCAAAGACGTGCCGTGTACGTCAAAAAAGCAGTACTTTTTTTATTTTGGTATACGTGTTTTGACGCTTCTTTCAATGGAGGATGGAAGTAAGGGCTCGTAGAGAAAGACGTGCAGGTAAGACGTTTCTACGCGAAGTAAAATCCTACGTTGTAAATACCAGCGTGGTAAAGCCACTTGCGATGTAAAATTCGCGTGGTAAAGCCATGCGTGGTAATTGAAATCGTGGTATAATCATATATTCGGCTCTCCCTAGCCTCTTCTGTGGCCCCAGGACTGGTATCCGGTCTCTACTAGAGTTTAGCAGTGCCCAGATGCCAACATTAGGCCCTGCTCCACTATTGCCTCCTATGGTATGACTGTTGACGTTAGCAGAGGGCTCCTTATCTTGCACGAGCTGTAAGCTCTCCTGGCGGGTCCACTCGCTATTGCTAAATGGCTGGTCCTGCCCCGTCCCCAGTCTGGGGTTGTACACTTTGTCCCTGGCTTTCCTTCTTTTATCGCTTGCTAATGCCCTCCTCCCCTCTCAAGCCCTTCCCTGGGAGTCTGGACTTTTGCTTGTCAGTGCCAGTACCCGGTGCCGGCCCCCTTTGCCGAGGCCGCCAGTTTCATCTTGCGCTGAATTTTCTGGGCCAGGAATCGGCGATGGCTCTCTATATAGGCCCTAGGGACTGCAGCCTACAAGGTCTCCCTTCAAGACCAGGCCTCTTTGCTCCTAAGCTTACCACGGCCTGGTGAGCTCCATCTGTGAGTGTGCTCAGGGAGTTCATCTGCACCACTGCTTTGTAGCGTTGGGCTCAGGTCTCTTGGAGCCTGTTGGGTCTCCCTGTCCAGGAAGCCAGTCTTGCCCTACGCCAGAGTTATCTCTCACACCACCCCTGGATGTTTGATGTCGACAGCTCCCAGCTTCTCTGCTTAGCATCTGGCACCTCCGCTCTGCACAGCTCCTCCACTCACTCACGCACCCTCTGGAGAGCAGAGGAGGTGGGCTGCTCCTCTGTGTGAGTCTCGGGGCCTCCGACAATCTACGCCTGCGAAAGCCTGCCCTATTCTGTGTGCTATCCCACCAGGTGTGTAAGGTGGCAATCCCAGACCACGACAGCAGTCCCTGGGTATAAATGAGGGATGATGGTGAGGTAGCCTGGGGGGGAGGCCCCACCTCCCCTTTCTCTGGAGGTCCACGGCTGTTAAAAGCACCTCTGGGTGGGATTCCGGCTTTCCGAACCCAGGCCCAGACCAGTCCTTTGCTTCCTCGGCTCTATGCATGCCGTTAGGGTCGCCCCCACTCCAACCGGGGGCCAAGGACTCCACCCACAGTTTGCTGTTGACAAGCCTGGCTGAGGTGTGTCTGTACCGGGGGTGGCGGGGAGGTTTCGGCACAGTAGTGACGGGGCTTGCGATGCAAAGGTCAGTGCTGAGGATGCGAGGAGCATTGAAGACAATACATCAGTTCCAATGAGCGGTGAAGCTGCAATGCGGAGGTCTGGTTGTCGTCGAGGCTGATATCGACATGGGTTTTAAGGAGCTTTTATTGGGAAAAGCGTCTTGCAGTATTGGTTCCGAAGGCGATGCGCCAGTCCCAGATGCAGGATGTAGCGATGAGGCGATTCTTTTGCGAGGGGTCCAATCCACACAACAGTGGTGATGCAATGGTTTTGCTCAAAGATGCTCCACTCAGCCGAGGAGATGCGTTAGTTCTGCTCAGGGATGCGTTGCTCAGCAGAAGATGCATCAGTTTTTCTGGAGAAACACCTAAGGCCCACTTACAAGGGTCTAGGACTTGGGTGGCACCACTGGGCAGGGCTGACTCACAGATGGTAGAGTCCAGTTGAAGAAGTAGGTTGGTTGGAAGTCTTTTATGTCCCTGAGATTTCAGATTAGAATGCCAGCCAGCTAACCCATGGTGTCACTATTGGTTCAAGTGATGTAGGTCTAGTCCCCTCACCCAGGCAAAAGGGCAGAAGGTCAGCAAAGCAAGGAAAGAGAACAGAAGTCCAGCAGAGTAGCAGTTTTTTCAATAGCACAGAAGTCCTTTGTCCCGGGAGAGTGTTCATCGGTCCCGAAGTGTACTAAAGTGGCAATGTCAGAGGTCCAATATTTATACCCAGTCAGGCTTTGGAAATGGGAAAGACTTCTAAGACAGAATTACACAGATGTCCTGCCCCTCCTGCCCTTCCTGCCCTGGCTCTTGACTTGCAGCAGGCGGAGTATACAGGCCTTTGTGTGGGGGCAGGACACAGTTTACTCAGGTGTAAGTGAGGCTGGGTCCAGCTTCTCTCTCCCATCCTGTCAGGATGGCCAATCAAGAAACACCTGAGCTCTCATTGTGTGTGGCTGTCTCTGAGCAATACACAAAGCCCAACTGTCACTCACCCCAGACAAGTGATAGGAGGCAGGCAGCATGCACCAAATTGCTAAAGTAAGAAAATGCCAACTTCATAAACGTAATGTTGTAGTCCAAGTCTTATTCTATGGGAGAGATAGGCCCTGCAGCAGTGAAGACAACCTTTAGAGTTTTCCACTGCCAGGATATGTAAAACTTAAAAGTATATGTCCTGCCTTTTAAAATACATTGCACCATGCCCTCTGGGATGTTTAGAGCCTGCCTCAGGGGTGACCTTATGTATAAAAAGGGAAGGTCTGTGTCTGGCAAAAGATTTATTTTGCCAGGTCGACATGGCAGTATAAACAGCGCACACAGGTTCTGCAATGGCAGGCCTGAGATATGGCTAAAGGGCTACTTAAGTGGGTGGTACAATCAGTGCTGCATGTCCTCTAGTGCCATTTAAGGTAAAGGCTCTGGGTACCTGGAGTACCATTTAACTAGTGACATATGAGTAAATTAAATATACCAATTGGGGAAGAACCAATATTACCATGTTTAGATGAGAGAGCACACGCACTTTAGAATTGGTTAGCAGTGATACAATGCAAACAGCCTTCAAACCAGCACAAAATGGTCAGAAAAGTTGGGGAGGTAAGCAAAAATCTTGGGGGAAGACTATCAGTTCTAACAATGGGATTTTGCTACACAATTTCAAGCTCCTTAATTAGTAAAGAAATTCCATAAATTAAATCCTGAGAATCCAAGCCTGAGGCAGGGCCTAGGGGTGGGGGTACTGTCAGTATTGTGAATAAAGATGTAAAGTTGCAAATTGTGCCTGTCACAGGAAATAGTCACATGAAATGGTTAATACGTTGTCGATGTAGAAATGAGAAAAGAGAATATATGTTTTACATATTTTGTGTTAGGAACCCAGGGGGATATGTACAATAGAAGTGGTGGAGCGTGTCGTTAGCCTCCTGAGCTTAACGACACGCTCTGCCACTTCGGAAACGCAAGGCTGCACCATATTTGCAAGGATGTGGTGCAGCCTTGCGGTTCTCCCTGCGATGGCACTAAGTATAACAACTTAGCCCGAACGCAGGCACCCTTGCACCAGAGTGCAAGGGTGTCTGTGTGCAGGGGAGGATTGGTTATGTAAAGGAAGGAGTACCTTCCTGCACATAAACAATCCTAAAATGCCATTTTGTAACTTTCATGTGTGCAGCTTCATGTAGCGCACATGAAAGTTACAAAATGGCATTTTTTTTAAAGGTTTGTTTATGTGCAGGAAGGGCCACCTTCTGTACATAAACAAACCATGGGATTTTGCTTTTTCCATATGTACTGCACAAGTCAGCACACATGGAAAAAGCAAAAACGAGGAGAAATAATGCATTTCTCCTCGTTTCACCAACTTAAGACCAGGGTTTTCCTGGTCTTCATTTTGTCGCTGCCTCCTATGTACGCCATCCTTGTACATAGGGGGCAAAGTCAAATTCAATGGGTGTTGCGGTGGAATGCCCACCACAACACCCACTGCACACCCCTTTCACGCTAAACATAGCGTAAAAGGGTGCCTTATGTACAAGGCAGAGTTAAACCACTTTAAGTGGCTTAACGCTGCCTTGTACATAAGGCAAGACTCCTATCGCCACAGGAAAGTCACAAAAAGTGTCGTTCTCGTGGCGATAGGGGCTTGTACATTTGCCCCCTATTCTTTTCTCTTAAGTATCCTTGACCTAGAGGTGGGTGTACAACAAATTGAGTGTTTTCATACATGTTCACACATTTCAAGGGTGTGTTTGTTTTACAGATTGCCATATTTGATGCATACAGTAGAGAAAAGATAGCTAAACAAATAGATTTAAATCCGCAGGTGTAGCAATGTTCCACGGAAGAGAATTTTCATACACTTTAGTTAAAAAACGGTTCTTTTATTTTAGGTTTTCACATTTTCCCTTTTTTTTTTTTTAAACAATTTTTATTGCAGAGTTCGATGTAAATATTACAACATATTTGCAGTATTTCGTTGCGGGGCCTTAGACCCTTAGACTCCATCCGATTATCATGTACACAGCCGTACAACCCACAACCCGGAGGTCGGGCGGCGTTTCTCGCGTTAGCATTATCTTGCAAATCCCATTGGGTAGCGCAGTCAACTTAGTTGGCCTCCCGCTCTCTGCTTTTAGTTTTTCACCTCTCCCTCCCCCCCGAACCATGAGTCCTTAAACATGTCTTCCCTTGCTATTGATACTCTCCTCCCTCCCCCCCGCCCCCCTGGTGTCTGTGCCCGTGTCTGGTGTCGGGAGATCTCGTTGTGATGGAAATGCTATGACTTTTAAGTCAAAAAATGTGGTGTGTGTCTGGCGTTGGTGTCGGGTTCAGGACCGCCTCCCCTAGGGTCCCTGTTTCTGTACCTCCCCCTCCTCGTCACTCTCCACTGCACTATCCCTGAGAGCCTGAACCAGGATTTCCCACGCCATGGCTGCTTCTTGAGCTTTCTCATCCGACCCACGACGGGCCATTTGGTATCTAATCGTGCTCTCCGCCGCTGCCCATTTCAGGAATTCGTTCAGCCATCGTCTGTGTGTCGGCGCTGCCCTTGCTTTCCACCCCCTGGTCAGCTCTCTCTTCGCAATAAGTAGGCCCATGTCTATGAATTTGCTTGACAGTTTATTCTTGCGTGTGTGCGGAAACCAGTGTAGGATCGCCACCGCACCGTCATACTGTAGTTCTCTGTCCGCTACCTCGTTCAGGGTGTCGCCCACCTCCCTCCAGTAGTCTTGCAAGTGAGAACAGTCTCTCAGCATATGTAGGAGGTCCGCGCGTAGATGCGCACATCTGGGGCACGCTGCTTCCTCTGCGCCAAAATACATTGCTATTTTGAGCGGGGTGAGGTAGGCCCTATGGATAATGTAAAGATGTATTAATTGGAAGCGGGCGTTCCTGGTGCTGTTCTTGGCTCTCCGAACCAGTTGGGACCACGTTGTGTCTGGGATTTCTGTCCGCAGATCAGCCTCCCAATGAGTTTTAAGGCGCGTAAGGGGTTGTATATTTTCCGTATGCATTCTGGAGTAAAGGCACGTTACCGCCTTGAATGTCCCCGCCGCCATCATCGTATATTGGCATGCTAAGGTTGTCTTAGGTTCAATCAGTCCCTCCCCCCAGTGTGCCTGGATAGCTCTACCACGGCTGCATGCAATAAATAGTCCCCTCTGTGGAGGTCGTATCGCTCCTGCAGGGCCAGGTAGGGTGTTAGTACCCCGTCGTCAAAGAGGTCTCCCACCACCTGTAGGCAAGCCTCCTCCCAAATTTGGAGTCTTGACCAGTCTCCTCCATGTGGTAGCGCTGTTATCATGCCTATCGGGATTTCGGGCGCATAGGGATGTTCCGGGCCAGTTCGCCTTTGCATGCGGTTCCAACATAATCTCAACGTCCGTTCCTCTTGGGACAGTCCTCCAAGCACTAACCTTTGTTGTAGGGTTATATACGCTAGTACATGGCGGGGGTACCAGTGTCTCTCTCCTGCTCCGGGCCCCGGTACACTCTCGCCACTTCCTGCGTGAAGAATTGCAGCTGTGCTGCCAGGTAATATATCTCGAAGTCCGGGACTGCTAGTCCTCCCTCGGTCTTTGGGCGGGTCAGAGTCGCCAGTGCTATTCTTCGCCTGTTCGTTCCCCATAGGAAGGACACCAGCTGGGATTTTAGGCGTTTAAAGATCGCTCCTGGAATCCATATGGGAAGGGTCCTAAAGAAGTACAACAATCGTGGTAGGGCTATCATTTTGAGCAATGACACCCGGCCCATCATGGACAGAGGGAGGGTGGACCGGAAGGACATGTTGCCTTGCAGCGCTCGGACGCATCGGCCTATATTACCGTCCAATAGGTCTGCGGGCTCGTGGTAGATGTACACCCCGAGGTAGTGTAGGCAGTCGGGTTCCCAGCGTAGTCTGGGACGGACCAGGGGGCATTCTTCCGATTTTCGGATGGGGAAGAGGCAAGATTTTGTCCAGTTTACCTTTACCCAGAGACCTCTCTGAATCGCGCTAGGAGCTCTTCAGCACCCTCCACTGCCTCTTCGGCGTTGTCTAAAAACAACAGGAGGTCATCTGCGTATAATGATATATAGTGGCAGGTCCCTCCAACCTCCAAACCGCGGTAGTATTCGCCGCTTCTAGCCAGTGCTGCTAAAGGCTCTACTGCTAGAGCGAACAGTAGGGGAGAAAGTGCACATCCCTGCCTAGTTCCCCTGTGAACTTCATAGCGGTCCGATATCAAAGCTCCCACCCGCACTCTGGCACCAGCCGATGCATAAAGTACTCTCGTCCATCGTATGTAACCTTCGCCTAAGCCAAAACTTTGCATCACTTTGTATAAGTAACTCCATTCCAGGCTGTCGAAGGCTTTCTCTATATCGATCGCCAATACCATGGGGGCTCTCGCGTTCAGTGGAGGATCCGCTATTAACCGAAGTAACCTACGGATATTGTGCGATGTGTTCCTGGTTGGAATGAATCCCGACTGGTCTCTATGTATTAGGCCTTGCATGTGGGACACCAGCCTAGTGGCCAGAATTGTACTTAAGATTTTATAATCTGCTGTTAACATTGACAACGGTCGGTACGAAGCCGGGTCAGTGCTTTCTCTACGCGGTTTTAAGAGGGGAATCATTATCGCCTCGCGCATCGATTGCGGTAACATGCCCTTCACTTTGGCTTCGGTATAAATTATATGGGTCTTAGGGCTAGCAGATCTATGTATTTCCCATAAAACTCAATGGGCAATCCGTCCATTCCCGGTGTTTTATTGCGCGCCATTCCTTTTATTGCTCCCCTGATTTCTGTCAGGGTGATCGGGCCTCCGATGGCATCAGTTTGGTCCTGTTCTAGGTGGGGTAGCTGAACTTCGGTCAACAAGGCATCTATCGCCTCGGACCGGTTCTCCAGTTCCCGTCTATACAGCCGTTCGTAATATGCTCGAAAGCAATTCAATATGTTCGGTTGAGTGTTGTAGATCTCGCCATCCGACCCTTTCAGGGACAGAATCGGGGTATTGCCTCTGCTAGGGTTGGCCAGCCAGGCTAGGAGCGTTCCCGCTTTATCCCCCTCGGCTAGAGTCCTAGTCAGGTATGTCTTGTAATCAAAGCTGCGGAGGCGTTCCACCTCCACTGCTACCGCCTATCGCGCTGCACATACCCTTTCTTGGAGTTTGGGGTGGTTAGGCCGTTACTTTTCTGCCGTACTCAGTTTCCTCTCAGCATTATCTAAATCGTCTATTAAAGTCCGTCTCGCGCCCGCAAACTTGCCTATACAATGTCCTCTTCCCACTAACTTGAGCGCGTCCCATTCTATGGCTCTGGAGGAAGCAGTACCCTCATTCTCCGCAAAGTATTGGGAGATCCTGGCCTCCAACGCTGCTCGGAACGGTGGGTCATCCAGCGTATCAGGCCGGAGCCGCCACGTCGGAATCCGCGCAATTTCGATCATCCAATCAAGCGTTAAGAGCAAGGGATTGTGATCCGATATTGTGCGTGTTAAATATTCAGTCCGGGCTACCATTGGTAGTACCGGCGGAGAGCACAGGAAGGCATCTAAGCGGACATGGAGGTCGTGAAAGCTGGAATAGTAGGAATAATCCCTCTCTGTTGGGTGTTGTATGTGCCATACATCTGTCAGGTCCCACTGCGCTTGCCAGTTCGTTCTATGTTTCGCCAGTCGGTGTATCGGGGATGTCTGCAGTGGCGGGTGCAATCTATCTAATGTGGTGTCCTCTATAGAGTTGAAGTCCCCTCCCATCAGTACTGGCCCGGTGAAATAGGTAGCCAACACCCCAGAGAGTCTAGTGAAATATGATGCCTGCTCTACGTTTGGCGCGTAAATGCTGCAGAGTGCTATATGGCGGCCTCTGAGTAAGCCCTCGACTGCTAAAAATCTCCTGTCTGGATCTACAGTGTGCCTAGTGACCTGGAAGGGAACCCCCGCTCGAATCCAAACTAGGGCCTCCCTAGCAAACGCTGAGTATGAGGTGTAGAACAGGTGACCCCTCCATCTCCTCTGCAGTGCTACACCTTCCTTTTTAGTTAGATGGGTTTCTTGTAGAAAGGCTATGTGAACCCCTCTGCGGACTAAGTAGGAGTGTATTTTGCATCTCCTTACCATTGAATTCAGACCCCGCACATTCCAGGATACACATTTCAATGAACCCACATTATCCATTGTCTTGTTGCATTCGGTCTAGGTCCATTCCCTTTCGTAACCAGATCACGGGTTCGACACCAATCCCGCTTGTCCCCAACAAAACTTCAGAACCTCCAGAACCCCTTCTCCGAGCATTGTTCCCCCTCAGCTCAGTACCCCCCCCCCAAACAATGCCCTGAGTCACCCCAACATCTCCGGGCTCCCCCCCCCCCCAGAACAGGACCCAACTGCAAAAGAGCTATCCCCATCCAAACTAGAGAGCAACGCGCCCTCAAATCTTCCTACTCCGTAGTCTGTACTACGGTGGCCTAATGGGCCTCTGGGTACGTGTACTAGTTTCTGCTACGTTCAGTTGCTCTCCCTGGTCCCCCGCCCTGCAATATGCATCAAGACTTACGTAAATCAGTCTCACAACTGCCTGCTCAAGTGTTCATGCCAAGTGTCCATTTCCGTCCTTGCCAGACCTTTATGTTCCTCAGTCAGCTGCCGAAGATTTCTTCCGACGTTTGCGGCGTGACCTTCTGGTCCTTTGTGCTGTCCCCCTCCGATAATTCAGTCTCCGATCCCGTTCGCAGCTCCTCCGAGTTCGATTCCCTCTCCAGTGGTGCTGACGCTGAGCCAGAAACCTCCTTCACTGCTTTTAGTGCTGCTTTCCGCTCCTCACCCGTCTGGGACTCCGTCGGCTTTTGTGATTCTCGTCTATGCTTCCGGAGTCGCTTGGATTGCCTTGCTGGGCGCTGTTGGAGCCGTTGGAGCTCGCTTTCGGCCCTGTAGCGGGCCCCGTCCATTCCAGCCTTGTAAGTGTCCCACCAGGCCCACGCCTCTGCTGAAGTCATGAAGAACAAAGCCTTCTCGTCTACTATTATTCGAAGCTTGGCCGGGAATAGGAGCGAGTATTGTAGTCCCTCCGTGCGCAGTTCTTTCTTAAGAGACAGGAACGAAGCACGTAGTTTTTGGGTTTCAAAGGTGTAATCTGGAAATAATGTGACGTTTTTATTGTCGACTTGGAAGAGACCCACTTCCCTCGCTCGCTGAAGTAACCAGTCCCTGTCCCTGTAGTGGAGCAGTTTGATCACCACCGGCCGAGGGGGTAGTCCCAGTTTCGGGGGCCTGGCCGGAACTCGGTGCGCTCGTTCTATGGTGAAGAAGGGGGACAGTCCCTCCGGGGCCACCACTGTTCTCAGCCAGTCGTCCAAGTAACCCATCATGTCCGTCCCTTCTTTTTTCTCTGGAAGGCCTACTAAGCGCACATTGTTCCGCCGACTGCGATTTTCGGCGTCCTCCGCCCGCCTTTCCAGCGCTTATATGCGGTCTAGTGCTTCGGCAAGCTTCCCTTTCGTGGCTTTATGTTCCGGCACTATGTCCCTCAGAGTGATTTCTGCCTCTTTGACCCTGTCGGCCAATTTCCCATGGTCAGCTCTCAGGAGTCCTAGCCCTATCGACACCTGGGCAATGTCTCGGTGTAGGGCGTCCTTTGTGGCTGCGATGGCGTCGAGGATCTTGTCTTGCATCAGTTGCAGCTCCGAAGGAGGTTGTTGAGAGTTCTCCGGTATTTCCGTGGTCGGGCCCCCGTCTCCTTTAGGTCCCCGCGGCTTACCCATCTCGTCCCTGTAGGATCAGCTAGCTCCGCCAAGGTAGCCGTTAGCAGGTGGCCCTCCCAGCTATCGGCCGATGCGCACTCCGTAGCGACGCGCGCGTTGTCTAGGTGGTGGCGGTTCTTGATTCGCGGGAGCTGGCGCCTTCCCCCCGGCCGTGTCCGTCGGGTTCCAGGGACCCTGCCGCTATGGTGGCGCGTTTGCTACCCAGGGGGAGTAGTAGAGGGATCAGTGGTCTCCCCTCTCTGTAATGGGGCCCAGCTCCGTTCGGACCCTACTCCCTGCCCGGCTCGGGGTCCCCGACTACTTCCTTTGGGCTCCTCACCTCTAGGCTGCTCTTCGTCGCGGTCTCGTGATGTATTGGCCGCTGCACCGGGTCCTCAGCCGTATTCCTGTCCACTCAGGGAGGGGGAGAGTAGGCCCCAAAGCCGGGATGTCGAGTTCTCAGCCCCCGGGTCGGCGGCCCCTCTCTGCTGTTGCCGGTCCTCCGGGTTACACACTGGGGAGTGCAGGGGCCCCACACCGGTGTTGTCCCAGGCAGCTCGGAACCCCCATGCAGATCCCTGCAGCTCAGTCCCGTTGCTTCTCCGGGCACGTAGTTTGAGGCTTCACCTTTGCCGGCAGGAGGTCCCGAAGCCAGGGGCCGGGCGCAACCTTCGTGGGGAGATGGGGGGCCCGCCTGACAGTGCTCCTCGCTCCTAGTGCTCCGCTCTGGCCGCTCTTAGGATTAGGGTGTACTTGTGGGACCAGGGGGGTCCATTCTGGGGTTCATAGCGCTGCTCCCAGTCGGGAGGGCCCCGCCGCTGGCGTCCAGGTTCCCCACCGGCTGTTCCCAATCAGGCCAGGCGGACTGCCAAGCAATCTTCGCGCGCCTTCCCCTCTGCCGCCTCACCTCTAAGTCACAGGGCCTCAGGGCCGGAGCTACCGGCAGCCGCCGATCGCCGCAGTGTTTCTGCTTAGCTTCCAACCACTGCCGATGTCGCGGGGTCCGTAGCCTGCACCACCTTCATTCGAGGCTCCGTTCTCGCCGCTTGTACAAACGGCGGGGCTCCACTACCAGGGTTGCAGGCCCGTAAGCCGGGGTGTAGATTTTGTCTTCTCTGGGCCGGGACTCCACCAGGTCGTTCAATCTCTGCTCCGCTGCTCTCGAGGACCGGATCCACCGGGGTGCCGAGTCGGGTCGAAATCGTCCCTCACTCGGTTGTGGGTCAGCAATCTCCGCTCCGCTGGGCACTAGGAGAGACCTGCCGTTCGCCAGCAGCCGCTGACGACTTCTCATGCTGCCAGTTTGCTCCTCTGCAGCTCGGGTACTCTGCAGCCCGCACCGCCCTCTGTAATTGTCTTGCCGGCTCGCCACTCAACCAGAGCAGGCACAGACCGCAATCGTGGGATCGACCCGAGTTTCATGGGATCTCACGTCTGGTTCCGGATGAGATCAGGATGATCGGGCTGAGGGTCGGGAGCATCTCTAGGCTACGTCCGACCTCATCGGCTGCTAACCACGCCCCCCCTTTTCACATTTTCCCTTGTGCAGGTTGCCAATCATTTTCCTCCCAGAACTAATCCTGTCCTTTTTCACTAGAACGTTTTAGCAGGCAGAATGCTTGCTCGCTATTGCCGAAGGCGATCTACCGCACCGACACATCTAGGGGAGCGGTGCTCAGCTGTAAAGTGAGGTCTAGTGGTGAAGTTGTGGCTATGGCCATTGGTGGTGGATTCAGTGCAGAGCAGTGAGGTCCCAGAGCAGTGCAGAAGCTCCTACAAGCCACCATGGCAAGGCTCTCTAGATTCTGTCACAGGAAGGTTCCTTTAATCCAAACAGGGTGGCACAGCATACTTTTGCCATCTGTTTAGCAACTAAATCCATGTGGCAGCCAAGTTGTGGTAATACTGAGCATGTGAAAGAATATGCCTCGGTTGTTTGGAATACACAGGTAGCACCTAAATTCATACACACAGCTCCAAGCGGTGCCTCAAAAGCTTAGTATGTGTTCTAGAGTTCCTTCCTCTATCCGGCAGTTCCAGCAGTTGCCTGATTCTGTGATGCCGATTTTGTGGAGTCTTGATGGTGTCCAGTAGAAGACACACAACTAAGCCCCCCCCCCTTTCTCTTTCTTCTCTCTCTTTTTCTTTTTCTCCACTCCTCTTCGGGAAAGATGAAGGCGAAGCGTACCACATTCCGTACTGTATATAAGAATTGCCAATTGTATATTCCACTTCTTTTTTTATATTTTAATTAAAAAAAATTTAAAAAAAAGCTTAGTATGTGCATGGCTCGAGGGCAGGGGGCACTAACATTTGGACATCCAAGACTGACATCACTGTCAGTCTCAGAAGCAAACTGCATTGACTGCTTTGGAGGAGCGGCCATCATTTGAATTTGGGCTAATTAGTGACTCACATATGTTCCTTGGCAATGAGAATTCAATTGCATTGATGGATTGACTGCTAGCACCCTACTGGCCCCTCCAATCCCAGCGCTGAACAACAGAGTGTCTGGGGCAGCTATCGTTTGAAGGGAGGCAGTCAGGAAGGTTGTATCTAAAGCAACAAATCACCACATCGCAGGCGTTAGAATGCCAACAGATCACACCTTCATCTGCAGATGTAAAACGTAATGCAGATTCTCAGGTGAAGCTACTCTTTGGGCATGAGCAGAGCTAATAAGCGTTGAAAAAAGAAATAGAGAGACTTCCAGACTAAGCAAAAAACATGTGAACACCTTATGAGAAATTATTACTCCAAACACTGTTAACAAGCATTGGCAAAGCCAACCGGTCTGCTTTTCAAAGATGTAAACCAACCTCTTGCCTTTGTTAATGTTTTTGCAGATGTCAGGCAACGGAAAACTTGAAGCTAGAGAATTAAAGACATTCTTCTGCTGGCGGGTAAATTTAAAGTTTATAACTTCATCAATTATTAAAGAACTGCTCATTTCTAATGAGTGCCATTTGATTCATGCAAAGGAGGACCGTTCTGTAAAACATCACGTACCATATTTAAATAATGTAACTATACTTTGTGGCCCTATCGTGAGTCGATGTTCATCGATGCTTTTAATGCCGTCAGAGTGTGCCTGTTATACATTATATATTACCTATCAAGAAAGTCACCAGATCGAATGCAGTATGGATGGAAGCAGGTTATATCACACGATTTGGAAAAATTATAGTGAGGAATGAAACCTCCTCTTGTTCTCTCTGTGCCTACTCTGAAAGTAAATTATTTATAAGATGTAAGTTAGTGGTATGAAGCATGACCTACTTCTGGGCCAGGGTGCCTTTAGGGTATGAATATTAGGGGTTGGACACAGTAATTGTCATTGGTTACACAACCTTAGGGCGCCGAACAAAGAACATTTAGCCCACGTCAACAACCTCATATTGTGAAAAGGCACCCGATTGCAGTTAGCCCAAGGCTGCACAGCTGATTTCTGCCTGTTACATTATTTAATAACACAACTTCCATTTCCCTCTCCATGGGAGCGGCTCGGGTCAGGCTGTGCGCCGTCTGTGGGGTTTATGCCCCCTCACACTCAGCTATCTATGATGGGGATGTCAGTATCTGCACCCCAATGCCCTTCAGCTAATAATTACTGACTGATCAGAAATCAATACAGTGTAAATGCCAAAAGGCAGCCAAAAAGTGAAATACAATCTTTTAGAAACAAAATGTGGTGAACACGTAAAAATTATGTACCAAGTGTCTACCCAGGGGTGATTTGTAGTGCTGAAGGATGCCAGGCAGTGTTGAATAGAGTCGCTGTCCAATTAGGGCAGGAGCGCGACTGCCGTTATTGTTAAAAAGTACAGCACTTTAGGCCTTTGACTTATTGTTTGGCTAAAACTTTTCAGTCACAGAAGGCAAAAGTGGGCCAGGCTTTGCTGTTTGTGTTGAAAAAGTTTTAACTTTGAGTGACCTCTAAACTCAATTATTCGTTTAGGTGTGTAGGAGATACATATCATTTATAATGGATGAAAACTACATTAGGTTTGTGTATGTTAGTGTTGTGTGTACTGTGTGTGCTCTTGCACCAGGAAGGGGTATGTGTGTTATGGCGTACTTGGGCATTTTTGCCGTGCGTAGAAAAAACTCCAGGACTGACCTGGATGCAGATCAGTGGCGGCTGCTAACAGGGAAAAGTGGTGAGTAGCGCTCCGGACAATAGTAATAAATTTGGGGGCAGATTTATGATGCCCTTGCGCCGCAATTGCGTCACTTTATTTGACGCAACTGCGGCGCAAATAATGCGCCCTATTTACAATGTGACGCATCTAGGAGATGCGTCACGTTGTAAAGCCCTGCGCCATAAGGAGGCGTTCCTGCGCAGGGGGGGGCGTTCCTGCGCAGGAACGCCTCCTGAAAGTGGCTGAGTGAAATCTATGAGATTTCACTCAGTCACTTTCAGGCCAATGCTGCGTCAAAACCCTGCGCCTGCTTTAAGCAGGCGTAGGTCTTGATGCAGCATTGTGTAGATGGGGCACCCCCGAGCCTTGCTGGAGCTGCGTCGCGCTTGCGACGCAACTCCAGCATTGCGTCACATTTCCGGCACAGATGCGTCACGCATCTGTGCCATTTTTGCACCATGGAGCGCCGCATTATAAATGCGGAGCACCATGGGTGGCGGAGCTGTGGCGCACTGTGGCGCACGTTAACTGGCGCATCCCTGGGGATGCGCCAGTTAACATAAATCTGCCCCAGAAATTTTTTTTAAAACGTACCTGCCGCCTAAGTGCTCTTCCCGATGCACATGCTCCCAGACTCCCATGCCCTAATCTAGACGCTGCTCTAATGCTGGTATTAACCAGCATGGGAGAAGCACCGGGATTGGTTGAAGCAGGCTGGTCTTATGCTCCTCAGGGTGTACACCTTAGGGAATGGGGGACACCCAGTGTTGTGTTTAATACCCCTCACACACCAACAGGCCCCTTGGTGTCATGCTTCATCATCGGGGTCTTCGCACCCCGCTAGAGGGATGCGGCGTGCTACGACCAGCGGCTGCGCGGGAGCACTAGAGTGGTTGACTATGTGTGGTGTGTGTTATGTGCTTGTGCTGGGGTATATGGGAGAATGTGAGTGAAGGGTGTGGTGAGGATTAAAAAGACACCTGGCCAGTAGGTTGTAAGAAAAATTTATTCGAAACCTCTGGCTGGTGCTATTAAAATAAGTGCAAGGCGAGGTTAGTAGTCTTGATTATGGACTTTACCTCTGGTGTGCGTCAACATGTTTCGGAACTCAGTGTTCCTTCTTCAGGACGGGTGCACAACTTCCCAACCCTACTCACGTGTGTTTTTTAGTAAAAAAATGTTGTTTACTAAATTTTTAGAAAAAAGTGAAAATTATTTACAGTGAGAGACTAGGCTATAGTGTGCTGAGTATAGCAGGGAGGAAAGAGGCCTACTTTGGCGGACTTTATTAGGAGTCCACCTACCTACCCTGGCTTTCTGGACATGCTCGTAAGGCAGAACATGACAGTCCAAATGAGACATGCAACTGCATGATCCTGACAAACCGCTGTAGGCACACTATAGCCTAGTCTCTCACTGTAAATAATTTTCACTTTTTTCTAAAAATTTAGTAAACAACATTTTTTTACTAAAAAACACACGTGAGTAGGGTTGGGAAGTTGTGCACCCGTCCTGAAGAAGGAACACTGAGTTCCGAAACATGTTGACGCACACCAGAGGTAAAGTCCATAATCAAGACTACTAACCTCGCCTTGCACTTATTTTAATAGCACCAGCCAGAGGTTTCGAATAAATTTTTCTTACAACCTACTGGCCAGGTGTCTTTTTAATCCTCACCACACCCTTCACTCACATTCTCCCATATACCCCAGCACAAGCACATAACACACACCACACATAGTCAACCACTCTAGTGCTCCCGCGCAGCCGCTGGTCGTAGCACGCCGCATCCCTCTAGCGGGGTGCGAAGACCCCGATGATGAAGCATGACACCAAGGGGCCTGTTGGTGTGTGAGGGGTATTAAACACAACACTGGGTGTCCCCCATTCCCTAAGGTGTACACCCTGAGTAGGATTCTTCTTGTTTAAATATCAGTGCCCGTGGAGTGAGAATCCTATCTCCATACTCTACCTCCCTCTGTTGATACTTGTTGGTCTTATGCTCCAACAAAGACTTGGAGCGTGTGTCTGCTGCTCGCCATGCAAAAGCATGGAGATAGCTAAGGGTGCACGTCAGTTTGGCCATCCTAAGACAGCCAATTCAACCTTTGCGCACACTTGCAGTGCCCTGTGCTGACCATTCCTCCTGCTGCTGTCAGAGAAGGGCCCTGTTCTCAAGAGCGAGCTCTGTATTGTAAAATAAAATGCTAAAGCAGTTTTATTAATTGCTTATTATATTTTATTTTACATATTTTAAATCAGTTGGGTGATGCTCCTCCACCATAATGGGAGTCAGTCATGAGTTTGTCCCTCCCATGGAGCATTGCCTCTTTACAATCTCTTTGATTGTCTGGTATCACTGGTCCCATTACTTACTTTTCAAGGGCTGCTTTTTCCTTTTGTGTGAAGCACTTCATTATAGAGCCTGTGTTTTTTTAACAATGTTCCTTGTGTATGCCTCTTTCCCTGGACTTTGCATTACTCTCTGCTGCCCGACTGATTGTCCCCGTGCCCTCCCTCTTGCACCAGTGTTTATTTTGTAAAATATTAAGTACAGGTGCTCATATTGTTGCAGGAAGCCACACTTCCTTCCCCGGATCCACCCACTTTCTCCAGTGGCTCCACCCACTTACTGTATTGGCTCCACCCACACCCTCAACTCGAACTGGCACTGAAAGGCAGATGTAATACCTGAGCTGAATTTTAGCAAAGTATGTTGTTAATAAAATCAAGGCAAAGCCACAAAAGAGACTGGTTGTCATAACTTTTGGAACCAAAGATAATGAACTTTTCTCTGACAATGAAAGGCCTGACTTAAAGTAATACTGGCATTACTGTCTATTTCTATTGTGTTTTGTGTCTCCCCAGGCTTGATTTTCAAATAACACCCTAAACTGCCCAGGACCAGTCTACTAGTAGAAGAGAGTACCACACCTTACCCCCTTCTCAATTCTTTTGCTCTGAGAATTTCGGGAATTCGCACTACACTGATATATGTACATCTTGTTACCAAAGATTAAATGATATTATAGAGCTGAGAGATACGAGCCCACAAAGAAGGCATCTATCACATATTGGACTCTGCTAGATGCACAGTATGCACCTCTCTGGCATATGCGCTGCCAGTAACTGATTTATGCACAACATTCAGTGCTGTAATATGCCCAATATGGACATCTAAAACCTCTGATTATATGCAAATATCAGGTTTCCAAAATGTCCATATATCATAGGCTCATGTAAAATATAAAGTCACAGTTATGCCTAAACTATACCATTCAGACTCTTTTTATATGTACAGCATGTAATACTGTAATATGGCATCTGAAAATAAAAAAATCAGATGTGCAGAAAATGTAAGCATTACAGCGCATACAATGAAGGTTTGCAAACCTCACAACCCCAAGTCAGAAATGTCCACATGCGCAGGCTTCTGTTTTGTTGGCCTATTATATATGGCAAGTTGTGAAAGCATCTACATATGTACATCATGTGGGAGGCTGATATTTGCCCAGTAATATTAGCCTCTGGCATATTCATATTATATGGCCAGCTGATATTAGCCTAGTGCTTCAAACCTTCGGCAAATGCAGTGAGTGCCCAGTAGTGCAGGCTTCAGGTTTACATCTAATATTCAGGGATATTGGCTTTTGTTTTCAATATTTAACACAGCAGCAACACACTAATACCGCTGCAAATAATCTCTGTGATGTCCTCCCATTTCTCATTTGAGAGGTGATGGGTGGTCTAACAGAAAAATTTATACATGTATATGAAACATAAACACAGCATGTCTCTACAAAATGTCCATAATGTAATAAACTCTCACATATCACCCACATTGAAAAGAAAAACGGCATTTAAAACAACTGTTTAAGAATTAGTCAAGGTCATCAGGGCAAGACTCTCTGAAGAACAGAGCTGGATTTATAATGGTGCCCTAGAATGGCTGGAGGCCTTGTGCCAGAGCCCGCTTTGCCCATGCCTTAAAACGTCTCTACAGCTGGGTAGGCCAAGGGTTTCTGACTCTGTAGGTGTAGTGCTGCTGAAAGATCTTCAACAGCATGTGCACCAGAAAGGGGAACTGAAAGTACAACTAATATAAGAGGATACACAGATGTGTATAGCAAAACAAAAAGCAAAATAGGAAGCCAAATGGAGGGAGGGAAACTGAATAAAAGGGAGTTGGAAAGAGATGGAATGAAAAAAAAGGAGATAGAATGAGTGGATGTGGATGAGGTAGAAGCATAGAAGGCAAATAGAGATAGAGAACAAGAGAGAGATAAAGCGGACCCTGAAAGAGAGAGACAAACATGAAGAAGAGAAAGAAATCGAGGTAATGAGATGGATGACAGGTGCAAGCAAAAAGGGAGATAGAGACATATGGGAGAAAGAGGACGTGGACGAGGGGCTAAAAAGAGGGAAATTGAGTCCATCTGTTGGAAAAAATGGAAGTTGGGGAAAATTGGGCTGGCAAAGAAAGACATATAGATAAGAGTGGATGGACAGGCAAAGTAAAGAAGGGGTGGGTACACAGGAATGGAGGCAGAAAGTTATTTATTGTTTTGCCAATAATAACATTTATTGTAAAGTATATTGATGCCCTATTTGAATCTGTGGAATGCTGGTTAAAAAAAATATAACAATGATACTCATGACATGGTGCGCGCTGGTTTTGTATGGAGAAAAAGTTGATGGCCAGATCAATTGATGGTTTGCCTTAATCACAGGGAAAAATCACCCCCACGTCACCCATGGAAACCAAGGTACTTTACTTGTTATGCTAATAATCCATCCTAAGGGACGCTACTGTGTGTTTATCTAATGGCTCTACGTCATTAGAGAAAAGCTAATCCAGTTGTGTGCTTGTGTTTTAGTAAACTGTGTGATCTCGTATAAGGACAATGAGTATAATTACAGTAAACCAAGATTACAGATCCCGAAATGCAATGGGATGTAAAGAAAATCCAAGGTGAGAGCCCTGTCTCTTAAGTTACTAGAAGTCATCCAAGTCCCCTATAAATGGACCATGTATTCAACTGTATAAATGCCTTAGCTATGCCTCTGGTCGGCATGGTGAAAAAAAGTAAGGTAATTTGATTCGATGTTCATGATCAACCCGGCTGCCCACCTTCCCAAAATTCAGAACTGGTGAATAAGCCACAAGAATAGTTTGGGGTTCACTTTTAATGTGGTTACTATTGCTAGGGAAAACACTACCTTGGTAGCTATACTACACCTGACGGTAAAGTCAGAGTTTTTTCAGTCCTATGTCCTGATCAAAAAATGAAAGTCATTGTGATTAGAATTTATAAAATGTGCCTTGTATGTCATTAAACCGATTGAAAAACAAGTAGCATTCTCTGGCAATACATTGCCCCAGGTTTGTCTCTTTCAACAATTTCTCCTGTACCAGTGTGTTTGATGGGCCCAACTAATTTGAGATCATTTGCCCACCTGCGCACCCTTCGTCCATGGTACTTTAAGTTTACCGGGAGTACGAGCTCTTGACCGCAGGTCCTTGTGCCCCACGTCCTGCCCCTGGAACCAGAGGACTGGCCTTGCTGTTGATTGCTAGATTGCCCCTTCTGCTACTGCCGCTGTCCCAAGGAAGTACTGGATTGTCCTCCCTTCCCATAGCATTTAACAAGGGGGTGCCTGTGGGCACAGTTGGATTATTAGTGACAAAACGTGCAGTACTCCCTGATGCATATTCCGTTATTAAAAATCACAGCACTCTCCAGACTACCCGGGTTGTCCTCTGCCCTTTGACCCCACCCCCTCCCTTTTCCTGTGCTGCAGCGCAAGTCACCGTGTTAAAGAGCACTTTTCCGACCACCAGCACAGCATCCTGCTTGTCGGCCAGTCTCCTGACCTCCACGATAGCGGGTCGTAGTCTAACCAATCGCAATCATAATTGGTCCCCCAGTTATTTGTCTATTGGTGTCTTTTTCAAGCTTCCAAAGTAAGGCATTAGTCCAGCAGCGGCCAGTGCAGGTAAGCGCAGTGGGGCACGGAGGAGAGGTGTCGACAGATGATGGAATAGGATTTGTTTCGTTATTTATTTTTCCCTATTCCGTCGTCTGTCTACTCCCCCCCCACCCTGCCCCACCTGCACCGACCACTGCTGCATTAGTCAGCAATGTCTACTATCGTTCCCTGTATGGGCACCACTTTCCCATATGAATTTTTAGGTCGAGCCTAGAGGCAGTGCTCATGCACTGCTCGCTCATCAAGAATGCTGTAGTAGAGTATGGGAGAAAAGCTGTGCCCACACCCCTCCTATATTTTTCATTGGTTTGTGTCATTGTCTTTCGTAAACGCTGCCTTCAGATTTGTTATTAGGCTTGTCAGTCCCTCCTTAGTATGGCCTTGTCTTCATTTGTACCCTCCTATGGCGACTGGCCCTTTTACTTCAGTTGTTACACAGGACCTGTTATTTAGTCTTCAAGTACTATTTACTTGATTGAGTTTTTCTTACTGCTTGCCGAACATGCGCTGCATCAGCTGAAACCGCTTGTGTTTTTTTCAGTAGCACGTCCGTCCCATAACATGGGCACCTGCATTCAATAATTTTAACCCGCATTATCTTGTGTCTGTTTCAACCCCCAAGTAAAATGGATTTAGAAATGATTAGCAAATTAAGTCATGTGAATTCCAGGGAGCACATAATCCTGTGCTAATGGGCTGAAGCTGACATCGGCACATCTGTGTTACATGTCATCTGTACTAAAGCCACCTGACAGTTGTTTTCAAAAGCCTGTTTTATTAATAACACACCACCAAAACCACCACTACCCCCAATACCACCACCAATACCACCACCACCAATGCCACCACCAACAACACCACCATCAACACCACCAATATCACCACCAATGCCACTACCACCACCACCACTAATACCACCACCATTATAAATAACACATTACCACCACCACCACCAATACCACCACTACCACCACCAATACCACCACCACCACCAATACCACCGCCACCGATACCACCATCAATACCACCACCACCAACACCACCACCCACAACACCCCCACCACCAACACCACCAATGCCACTACCACCACCACCACCAATACCACCCCCACCAACAATCACCCCACCACCACTACTACCAATACCACCACCAATACCAGCACCAATGCCACCACTACCAATACCACCATCACCACCACCAATACCACCACCAATACCAGACACCAATACCACCACCACCAATACCTACACCACCAATAACAACACCAATACCACCACCACCAATACCAATACCACCACCACCAATACCATCACTAATACCACCACCATCACCAATACCACCACCACCAATACCATCACCACCAATATCACCACTACCAATACTACCACCACCACCACTAATACCATCACCAATAACACCACCGCCAATAAAACCACCACCAATACCCCCACCACTAATACCACCATCAACAAACCCACCACCACCACCAATACCACCACCAACACCAATACCCCCACCACCAATACCACCATCAACAAACCCACCACCACCACCAATACCACCACCAATACCAATACCACCACTTATACTACCACCACCAATACCACCACCACCAATACCACCACCAATACCACCACCACGAATGCAACTGTCACCAACACAACCAACACCATCACCAATACCACCACCACTCAATCAATCAATCATTCAATAAATAAATTCTTTATTCGGGTCAGATCTTTTAGCCATAAAAGTACAGAACAAAATCATGATGAAGATATATTAAAAACAGCACAGTGCATATCAGAGCACATTTTAAAGTGCAAATGCAAACTCTTGAGCAGACTATATTTCCAATGCAGACATTGATTTTCATGCCCACACTGCAACTTTCAAAAACAGCATAACACAGTTAATAATATCCTCGTCTTCTAATTGGAGAAATGCCTCATTAGATTCTCTGCAATTGCTAAATTGACAGATCTTAATCAAAAGAAGAAGAAAACACTTATTGTATGCAAGATAAAAACTACAAAGGAATAAAAAGTGCAGCATCAATTTCCCGGATTTACCATCACAGGGACAAGGACAGGTGTCTAGGTTGGCTTGGAAGCCTAATAGAAAGTTCAATGAATATTTTATGGTGCCTTCTCTAAGGCGAAACAATAAACTGCGCTCCCAATCACTAGTATTACCAGTCAAATAATTTTGTCGTGAGCCAACTCGTCCCTGATTCCTAGTAGGGTAATCCGATACTCTTGTTTTTGCTGTCTCCCTTTTTATTCTCTCTTCCTGCACATATTCATACCAGCACACCTGCAGCTGTTTCTTAGTAACAAAGTGAGGGCCCTCAGGATTTTCATATAGTTGGTTAAGGCCAATTTTGAGCAAACAAGATTCAATATATTTTAACCACGTGATTTTCCTCCCATTGTCACATGCAAGGCAATCTTTTATGATATCTTTTGTTAGTGCTCCCTCAATGTTTTGCCAAATAGCGTGCCAAAAAAGCAAAGGGCGGGCACTGATGTAATCCTCAACAAAAGGGAGGCCTAGCTCATTGTGACAAATAAAACTGGAGCTAGAGATCGGTGCTGTTAACACCCTTCTACAGAATCTGTTTTCCGCTATCTGTACTGAGGGACTACTCTCAATCCCCCAGATCTCTGCCCCATAGGTCACCGCCGTTAGGCATTGTAATCTACAAATCTGCATTAAGGGGGTTAAAACATTCCCCTTCCTAGGGCGTGGCAGGCTAATTAGCGAGTACCCCCTATGGGCCAAAAAGAATTTATACTAAGAAGAGATTCCTTCAGTATCAGGAGCTTAAGGCCTTGGTTTTAGCAAGAGATTGCCCCAACCTTTTTATATTGGACAGTCATAGTCCTTATAGAAGACCCCTCACTCACCAACCTAGTTGGTGACATGCTTCATCATCGGGGTCCCACCCCATAGGCCGAGTGCCTACAGGGTGTGCTGCGACACCTGGTTACAGTGGAGCGGGTTTTTTTGATTTTTATATGTGCGAATGGTAATTATGTAAAGTGTGTTAAAAAGGGTTCAAGTCTACTCACACCAAGAATTTATTCTGGAGTGCTCGGACCCTATTAAAAATATGTGTTGCACCAGTGCCTATTTAGGAAGGGTTAGGTGCTACGAGACGTGTGAAAAAGAATAAATAGCGTAATGTGCTATGTGAATTATTTACAAGTTAAAATAGGTCTACATGTTTCAACCATTGATCGTATTAGGTGGTTTTCGTCAGGACCGTGTTGTTTGGAAGGGGTGGTACACACACGCTAAGGAGTGTCCAGTCCTCATCCAAATACAGACCATAAATAGTGGTCTGGTGTTAAAAAAGTGCTTTTTCCTGGATTCAGGAGAAAAACCTGTGGGAATAAAAACATATAAAAAACATATAAAAGGTTGGGTAAACGTACTGGGGATCACAATACAAGGGTACTACTTATTGTAGTTATTGTGCTAGGTGAGTACTCAAGTGATAGTCAAACACCTCGCTTTTCAAGTCGTACCCGTGGGCTGTCTGTGGTGGTTGACAGAAGTGCTCAGGCGGAGTTTACCGGAGCATATATGTGTTGAGAGTAGATCCAACAGTTAGTTGAATACACTCGTTTTATAGTACACGTGACTGGGGAAAGGGGGGGTGTGGGAGAGCAATCGCTATCTATAGTGCGGCGTTTCAACACGCCCAAGCATTTCTGACCGGTATCTAAGTTTTTGCATCAATACACAACATCATTCATTTAGGGAGTTGTTTTGGCTTACACTTGAAGCTGCGATTTGCGCTTCATGGGCATCGAGTTGGCCAAGACTGCAGGTATCCGTTACCTAAAGAATTGCGGCAAATCGAAAAGTTTGTATCTCATGATACTGTAGTAGCAGATGGGCGTGTACTGCTACGGGACGCGATAATCGCGTCTCGGTTCTGTGAGGCAGGGCACTTACTTGCGGCTTCTGCTCGTCAGGCTTCACAACCTACTTGGTTCTGCACTCGGAAATGCCCCGTGGAGTAACCCGTGGCGGTACCGGCGTCTAGAAGTAGACTGACCGTTACTTCCTGGGTAGGCGGTACTCCGTTCGGGGGGGTTGTCGTGAGCCAATCAGTGCGCGGCTCAGGGGTGGTGCCCGATGACGCTGTGTGTGACGTTGTCGGTCACGTTGCTTACAGCGTTGTTTCGGTTACCTTGGTGATGTAGAACACGGACGGCGCTCAGGGGCGGGTCGCGCATTCGGAAAGGGAAACAGGTTTTTAAAGAGACTTCATAAGCTCAAGGTTGAGCGAGAAATTTGTACCAAGAGGAACAGAGGTATCAGATTGTACAGGACATGTACCCATAGTAGGTCCACATGCTTCAGTTATTAATTTGGATATTTAAATCGTAGTGTAAACTTGGGATTTTCATAATTTACAAGACAAGTTTGGAAACATAGTCAGGTTCACTTACACATCATATTACTATTTTTGAATATGACATCATAGTGTTTGGAAACATAATAAGGATTGCTTACACGCCATATTACAGGGGGTTATGTATTACCCCATTACTGAGTTCCATGGGATGTTATCGTTGAGCCCAGTTATGTGGGTGGCAAGCCTATAAACCCACCTTTGTTCCTTCTCAAAAAGGCGTTGGTTTATATTGTTTCCTGGTCTTATTTGTTCTATCACTGTCCAGCGAATGTCATCAGCATTATGGTTAGCCGACTGGAAATGTTCAGTAAGCCTTGTATTTGTCTTTTTGCACCTAATGGTGCTTCTATGTTCACCAATGCGTGTCTTAATTTTTCTGCCAGTCATACCCACGTATCTTAGGTCACAAGGACATGTTAGTAGATAGACTACGTTTTCGCTGTTACAGTTTGTATGTCCCCTAAGTGTCCATACTTTGTTAGGTTCCAGTTGTAATGTTTTCACATTGTTGGTGAACGGGCATACGCTGCAATTTCCGCATTTATAGTGTCCTGTCACTTTTGGCAGACCCCATATGTTCAAAACAGACTCAGTTTCTGTCGCGATTATTTTTGGTCTGGTATTCACAACTGCATCTCTGATGCTCCTCGCTCTTTTGTATGAAAAGAGGGGCTTTTCCCAATGTAAGTTTCCAGTATTGAGGATACTCCAGTGTTTTCCTATGATTTTTGTTACCTCATTGGAAATTGTATTGTATGTTGTGACACAAGTTAATGGAGGTTCCTCTTCTGTTCTGGTTGTATCCTCTAGGAGGGCCGCACGGTGTTGATTGCGGGCCCGTTTTTGGCTTTTATTCAGGATTTTGTTGGGGTAACACCGATTTTTCAATTTGTTTGTGAGATCCTGTGCCTGGTGCTTGTAATCATCAAGTTCGCTGCAGTTTCTGCGTAATCGTAGGTACTGCCCATATGGCAAGTTTTCACGGAGGGGTCTAGGGTGAAAGCTTTCAAAGCGGAGCAGATTGTTTTTGGCTGTGGGTTTGTAATGAGTGGCAGTTGTTAGTTTACCATTGGTTTTCGTTATAGTGAGGTCCAGGAAGATCAGTGAATTTGGATCTTTTACAATAGTGAATTTTAAATGTTCATCTCTTGTATTGATCCAGTTGAAGAAGCTTAATAGCGTATCTTCACTACCTTTCCAGATTGTCAGAACATCGTCTATATATCTTCTCCAGAGTAAGATATTAGAACTGTAGGGGTTTTGCTGACTCAGGATGTATTTCTCTTCAAAGTCGTAGACGTACAAACCCGCTACACTAGGAGCAAATGTACTGCCCATAGAAGTCCCCCCTATTTGGAGAAAGATCTTGTCCTCGTATTGGAAATAGTTTTTCTTCAGGGCCAGTCTTGCACATTCTAAGATAAATTCTCTTGGGGTTCTTGAGGTCCAGTCTTCTTTTTCCAGAGCCCTCTTGAGTACCTCTAACGTGGCGTCTTGAGGAATGCTTGTATATAAGCTCTCAATGTCAAAGCTAACCAAGATGGTGTCATCATCTATGGTTAGCTGATCAAGGAGGCGTAATACACTTTTTGTATCCCGCAAGTATGTGCTGGTTTTTTGGACCATTGTTTTGAAGAAGACGTCGCAAAAACAAGATAGGGGTTCAAGTAATGAGCCAATGCCAGAGACAATGGGTCTCCCTGGTGGTGGAATTTTGTTTTTGTGTAATTTGGGCAGCGTATAAAAGTATGGAATCTTGCCTTCACTTTTACAGAGAAAGTCCGCCTCTTGTTTGGAGAGGTAGCCTTCTGCTTCCCCATGTTCCACTAATGATGTTATCTCTCCTCTGAGGTCATCTGTAGGGTCCATCGGTAGTCTTCGATAGTTCAAGGGATCATCCAGTAATCTAAGGCATTCTGTCTGGTAGGCCGATTTATCCTGGATGACTATCCCTCCGCCCTTATCAGCTGGTTTAATGATAATGGTGTCGGAGTTTTGTAGATTTTTCAGTGCAATGTTTTCTTTTCTGGTGAGATTCATGAAAGGTTTTTTAGGGGACGTTTTTTCTACCTCGTTAAAAATGGCCTGTTCAAAAGTAGAGATTTCCACAGGGACCGTGTGAGGTGGTGGTGTAAATGTGGACTTGTTTCGAAGTCCTGTTTCATTTAGATCAGTGCTTTCCTCTGTTGGGGTTTTCTTTTCAAAAAAAGCTTTTAATCTTAGTTTCCTAAAGAAGGAAGCTAATTCACAATGAAGTTTAAATTTGTCCAGATTTGCGGTAGGTACAAAACCTAGCCCTTTGTTAAGTACTGATTCCTCATCTTTTGTGAGAGGTCTGTTAGACAGGTTAGTGATTAGGTTCTCCGATTGCTCGGTCCTGGTTGTTGGGCCTTGTTCTTGCCCTGGTTGGTATTCGGATCTTCCGGTGCCCAATGGACTTGGTTGCCCTGATTGGCGTTTTTTCTCCTGCCTCGTCCTCTCCCGCCCCGGTTTAAAAAAGGCGGCATATAAGGATTTTGGGGAAAGAACGGTTGTTGGAAGGGTGGTTGCCATCCGTACATAGGAAAGTTAGGTTGGTTGTACACATCTTGAAAATGTGGCATTGGCATTGGATTGAATGTAGGCCAACTGTTTTTCCCTCTCCCTCGTCCTCTGCCTCTCGTTTTAATACTTCCATTGCTGGAATTACCGCTGGAGTTAGAAGTGTTACTGGACGCATTGCTTGAAGCGTCAGAGTTGTCGTCCCCCTTGGATGGTGGTACATACTCTGGGTCCGAGTATGGATATGCTTTCACCATCGTGAATCTTTTTAGATCTTTTTGAAATTTTTGCACTTTTTGTTGCGTTAGGTTGTCTTTATAGTCTGTCATCTCTTTATTCAGTTCGTCTAGCTTTTTCTTAAAGCCAGTGATAGTTGTTTTCATGTTGCCTTCCGCTGTTTGAATTTCTACTAGAATTTTTTCAGATAGTCTTAGTGCTGTTTTTAAAATTAAGACTATCCAGTCGTGGGTACAATGCCACGCTATGGCAGCCCAATCTTTTCGAAACACTGCGTCTTCCAAGAAAATTCGTGGGGCATTAGATACCAGTAGCCCTTTGGGTGCAATGTTTTTGTCCAAATATTGTTTTAGGATAGTCCCATGCAGGATTGTCCTAATTCTGTTCCTCTTTAGCTCTGTTAGGTTTTCCCAATCCGTAGTTGCAGAAATGCTTTGAGCGATGCTGGGGTCCGCAAAGATAGAGAGATCACTCATCACCTCCTCGACCTCCTCAGAGGTGTAGAAGAGGCCTTGGTTATCGGCCATGGTTGAATTAGATTACGATTATGTGTCGCTCTCGCAGCTGTGCGCTGCCTAGTATGTGTATAACAACAAGGAGAGTAAGGGAAGTTTGCACAGTCTTATGTGTGGTGGGAACTCCTGGTCCCCTAAACTAGAATTAAACAAACAGTGGAGGAGTACCCCCTATGGGCCAAAAAGAATTTATACTAAGAAGAGATTCCTTCAGTATCAGGAGCTTAAGGCCTTGGTTTTAGCAAGAGATTGCCCCAACCTTTTTATATTGGACAGTCATAGTCCTTATAGAAGACCCCTCACTCACCAACCTAGTTGGTGACATGCTTCATCATCGGGGTCCCACCCCATAGGCCGAGTGCCTACAGGGTGTGCTGCGACACCTGGTTACAGTGGAGCGGGTTTTTTTGATTTTTATATGTGCGAATGGTAATTATGTAAAGTGTGTTAAAAAGGGTTCAAGTCTACTCACACCAAGAATTTATTCTGGAGTGCTCGGACCCTATTAAAAATATGTGTTGCACCAGTGCCTATTTAGGAAGGGTTAGGTGCTACGAGACATGTGAAAAAGAATAAATAGCGTAATGTGCTATGTGAATTATTTACAAGTTAAAATAGGTCTACATGTTTCAACCATTGATCGTATTAGGTGGTTTTCGTCAGGACCGTGTTGTTTGGAAGGGGTGGTACACACACGCTAAGGAGTGTCCAGTCCTCATCCAAATACAGACCATAAATAGTGGTCTGGTGTTAAAAAAGTGCTTTTTCCTGGATTCAGGAGAAAAACCTGTGGGAATAAAAACATATAAAAAACATATAAAAGGTTGGGTAAACGTACTGGGGATCACAATACAAGGGTACTACTTATTGTAGTTATTGTGCTAGGTGAGTACTCAAGTGATAGTCAAACACCTCGCTTTTCAAGTCGTACCCGTGGGCTGTCTGTGGTGGTTGACAGAAGTGCTCAGGCGGAGTTTACCGGAGCATATATGTGTTGAGAGTAGATCCAACAGTTAGTTGAATACACTCGTTTTATAGTACACGTGACTGGGGAAAGGGGGGGTGTGGGAGAGCAATCGCTATCTATAGTGCGGCGTTTCAACACGCCCAAGCATTTCTGACCGGTATCTAAGTTTTTGCATCAATACACAACATCATTCATTTAGGGAGTTGTTTTGGCTTACACTTGAAGCTGCGATTTGCGCTTCATGGGCATCGAGTTGGCCAAGACTGCAGGTATCCGTTACCTAAAGAATTGCGGCAAATCGAAAAGTTTGTATCTCATGATACTGTAGTAGCAGATGGGCGTGTACTGCTACGGGACGCGATAATCGCGTCTCGGTTCTGTGAGGCAGGGCACTTACTTGCGGCTTCTGCTCGTCAGGCTTCACAACCTACTTGGTTCTGCACTCGGAAATGCCCCGTGGAGTAACCCGTGGCGGTACCGGCGTCTAGAAGTAGACTGACCGTTACTTCCTGGGTAGGCGGTACTCCGTTCGGGGGGGTTGTCGTGAGCCAATCAGTGCGTGGCTCAGGGGTGGTGCCCGATGATGCTGTGTGTGACGTTGTCGGTCACGTTGCTTACAGCGTTGTTTCGGTTACCTTGGTGATGTAGAACACGGACGGCGCTCAGGGGCGGGTCGCGCATTCGGAAAGGGAAACAGGTTTTTAAAGAGACTTCATAAGCTCAAGGTTGAGCGAGAAATTTGTACCAAGAGGAACAGAGGTATCAGATTGTACAGGACATGTACCCATAGTAGGTCCACATGCTTCAGTTATTAATTTGGATATTTAAATCGTAGTGTAAACTTGGGATTTTCATAATTTACAAGACAAGTTTGGAAACATAGTCAGGTTCACTTACACATCATATTACTATTTTTGAATATGACATCATAGTGTTTGGAAACATAATAAGGATTGCTTACACGCCATATTACAGGGGGTTATGTATTACCCCATTACTGAGTTCCATGGGATGTTATCGTTGAGCCCAGTTATGTGGGTGGCAAGCCTATAAACCCACCTTTGTTCCTTCTCAAAAAGGCGTTGGTTTATATTGTTTCCTGGTCTTATTTGTTCTATCACTGTCCAGCGAATGTCATCAGCATTATGGTTAGCCGACTGGAAATGTTCAGTAAGCCTTGTATTTGTCTTTTTGCACCTAATGGTGCTTCTATGTTCACCAATGCGTGTCTTAATTTTTCTGCCAGTCATACCCACGTATCTGAGGTCACAAGGACATGTTAGTAGATAGACTACGTTTTCGCTGTTACAGTTTGTATGTCCCCTAAGTGTCCATACTTTGTTAGGTTCCAGTTGTAATGTTTTCACATTGTTGGTGAACGGGCATACGCTGCAATTTCCGCATTTATAGTGTCCTGTCACTTTTGGCAGACCCCATATGTTCAAAACAGACTCAGTTTCTGTCGCGATTATTTTTGGTCTGGTATTCACAACTGCATCTCTGATGCTCCTCGCTCTTTTGTATGAAAAGAGGGGCTTTTCCCAATGTAAGTTTCCAGTATTGAGGATACTCCAGTGTTTTCCTATGATTTTTGTTACCTCATTGGAAATTGTATTGTATGTTGTGACACAAGTTAATGGAGGTTCCTCTTCTGTTCTGGTTGTATCCTCTAGGAGGGCCGCACGGTGTTGATTGCGGGCCCGTTTTTGGCTTTTATTCAGGATTTTGTTGGGGTAACCCCGATTTTTCAATTTGTTTGTGAGAGCCTGTGCCTGGTGCTTGTAATCATCAAGTTCGCTGCAGTTTCTGCGTAATCGTAGGTACTGCCCATATGGCAAGTTTTCACGGAGGGGTCTAGGGTGAAAGCTTTCAAAGCGGAGCAGATTGTTTTTGGCTGTGGGTTTGTAATGAGTGGCAGTTGTTAGTTTACCATGGGTACATGTCCTGTACAATCTGATACCTCTGTTCCTCTTGGTACAAATTTCTCGCTCAACCTTGAGCTTATGAAGTCTCTTTAAAAACCTGTTTCCCTTTCCGAATGCGCGACCCGCCCCTGAGCGCCGTCCGTGTTCTACATCACCAAGGTAACCGAAACAACGCTGTAAGCAACGTGACCGACAACGTCACACACAGCGTCATCGGGCACCACCCCTGAGCCGCGCACTGATTGGCTCACGACAACCCCCCCGAACGGAGTACCGCCTACCCAGGAAGTAACGGTCAGTCTACTTCTAGACGCCGGTACCGCCACGGGTTACTCCACGGGGCATTTCCGAGTGCAGAACCAAGTAGGTTGTGAAGCCTGACGAGCAGAAGCCGCAAGTAAGTGCCCTGCCTCACAGAACCGAGACGCGATTATCGCGTCCCGTAGCAGTACACGCCCATCTGCTACTACAGTATCATGAGATACAAACTTTTCGATTTGCCGCAATTCTTTAGGTAACGGATACCTGCAGTCTTGGCCAACTCGATGCCCATGAAGCGCAAATCGCAGCTTCAAGTGTAAGCCAAAACAACTCCCTAAATGAATGATGTTGTGTATTGATGCAAAAACTTAGATACCGGTCAGAAATGCTTGGGCGTGTTGAAACGCCGCACTATAGATAGCGATTGCTCTCCCACACCCCCCCTTTCCCCAGTCACGTGTACTATAAAACGAGTGTATTCAACTAACTGTTGGATCTACTCTCAACACATATATGCTCCGGTAAACTCCGCCTGAGCACTTCTGTCAACCACCACAGACAGCCCACGGGTACGACTTGAAAAGCGAGGTGTTTGACTATCACTTGAGTACTCACCTAGCACAATAACTACAATAAGTAGTACCCTTGTATTGTGATCCCCAGTACGTTTACCCAACCTTTTATATGTTTTTTATATGTTTTTATTCCCACAGGTTTTTCTCCTGAATCCAGGAAAAAGCACTTTTTTAACACCAGACCACTATTTATGGTCTGTATTTGGATGAGGACTGGACACTCCTTAGCGTGTGTGTACCACCCCTTCCAAACAACACGGTCCTGACGAAAACCACCTAATACGATCAATGGTTGAAACATGTAGACCTATTTTAACTTGTAAATAATTCACATAGCACATTACGCTATTTATTCTTTTTCACACGTCTCGTAGCACCTAACCCTTCCTAAATAGGCACTGGTGCAACACATATTTTTAATAGGGTCCGAGCACTCCAGAATAAATTCTTGGTGTGAGTAGACTTGAACCCTTTTTAACACACTTTACATAATTACCATTTGCACATATAAAAATCAAAAAAACCCGTTCCACTGTAACCAGGTGTCGCAGCACACCCTGTAGGCACTCGGCCTATGGGGTGGGACCCCGATGATGAAGCATGTCACCAACTAGGTTGGTGAGTGAGGGGTCTTCTATAAGGACTATGACTGTCCAATATAAAAAGGTTGGGGCAATCTCTTGCTAAAACCAAGGCCTTAAGCTCCTGATACTGAAGGAATCTCTTCTTAGTATAAATTCTTTTTGGCCCATAGGGGGTACTCCTCCACTGTTTGTTTAATTCTAGTTTAGGGGACCAGGAGTTCCCACCACACATAAGACTGTGCAAACTTCCCTTACTCTCCTTGTTGTTATACACATACTAGGCAGCGCACAGCTGCGAGAGCGACACATAATCGTAATCTAATTCAACCATGGCCGATAACCAAGGCCTCTTCTACACCTCTGAGGAGGTCGAGGAGGTGATGAGTGATCTCTCTATCTTTGCGGACCCCAGCATCGCTGAAAGCATTTCTGCAACTACGGATTGGGAAAACCTAACAGAGCTAAAGAGGAACAGAATTAGGACAATCCTGCATGGGACTATCCTAAAACAATATTTGGACAAAAACATGGCACCCAAAGGGCTACTGGTATCTAATGCCCCACGAATTTTCTTGGAAGACGCAGTGTTTCGAAAAGATTGGGCTGCCATAGCGTGGCATTGTACCCACGACTGGATAGTCTTAATTTTAAAAACAGCACTAAGACTATCTGAAAAAATTCTAGTAGAAATTCAAACAGCGGAAGGCAACATGAAAACAACTATCACTGGCTTTAAGAAAAAGCTAGACGAACTGAATAAAGAGATGACAGACTATAAAGACAACCTAACGCAACAAAAAGTGCAAAAATTTCAAAAAGATCTAAAAAGATTCACAATGGTGAAAGCATATCCATACTCTGACCCAGAGTATGTACCACCATCCAAGGGGGATGACAACTCTGACGCTTCAAGCAATGCGTCCAGTAACACTTCTAACTCCAGCGGTAATTCCAGCAATGGAAGTATTAAAACGAGAGGCAGAGGACGAGGGAGAGGGAAAAACAGTTGGCCTACATTCAATCCAATGCCAATGCCACATTTTCAAGATGTGTACAACCAACCTAACTTTCCTATGTACGGATGGCAACCACCCTTCCAACAACCGTTCTTTCCCCAAAATCCTTATAGGCCGCCTTTTTTAAACCGGGGCGGGAGAGGACGAGGCAGGAGAAAAAACGCCAATCAGGGCAACCAAGTCCATTGGGCACCGGAAGATCTGAATACCAACCAGGGCAAGAACAAGGCCCAACAACCAGGACCGAGCAATCGGAGAACCTAATCACTAACCTGTCTAACAGACCTCTCACAAAAGATGAGGAATCAGTACTTAACAAAGGGCTAGGTTTTGTACCTACCGCAAATCTGGACAAATTTAAACTTCATTGTGAATTAGCTTCCTTCTTTAGGAAACTAAGATTAAAAGCTTTTTTTGAAAAGAAAACCCCAACAGAGGAAAGCACTGATCTAAATGAAACAGGACTTCGAAACAAGTCCACATTTACACCACCACCTCACACGGTCCCTGTGGAAATCTCTACTTTTGAACAGGCCATTTTTAACGAGGTAGAAAAAACATCCCCTAAAAAACCTTTCATGAATCTCACCAGAAAAGAAAACATTGCACTGAAAAATCTACAAAACTCCGACACCATTATCATTAAACCAGCTGATAAGGGCGGAGGGATAGTCATCCAGGATAAATCGGCCTACCAGACAGAATGCCTTAGATTACTGGATGATCCCTTGAACTATCGAAGACTACCGATGGACCCTACAGATGACCTCAGAGGAGAGATAACATCATTAGTGGAACATGGGGAAGCAGAAGGCTACCTCTCCAAACAAGAGGCGGACTTTCTCTGTAAAAGTGAAGGCAAGATTCCATACTTTTATACGCTGCCCAAATTACACAAAAACAAAATTCCACCACCAGGCAGACCCATTGTCTCTGGCATTGGCTCATTACTTGAACCCCTATCTTGTTTTTGCGACGTCTTCTTCAAAACAATGGTCCAAAAAACCAGCACATACTTGCGGGATACAAAAAGTGTATTACGCCTCCTTGATCAGCTAACCATAGATGATGACACCATCTTGGTTAGCTTTGACATTGAGAGCTTATATACAAGCATTCCTCAAGACGCCACGTTAGAGGTACTCAAGAGGGCTCTGGAAAAAGAAGACTGGACCTCAAGAACCCCAAGAGAATTTATCTTAGAATGTGCAAGACTGGCCCTGAAGAAAAACTATTTCCAATACGAGGACAAGATCTTTCTCCAAATAGGGGGGACTTCTATGGGCAGTACATTTGCTCCTAGTGTAGCGGGTTTGTACGTCTACGACTTTGAAGAGAAATACATCCTGAGTCAGCAAAACCCCTACAGTTCTAATATCTTACTCTGGAGAAGATATATAGACGATGTTCTGACAATCTGGAAAGGTAGTGAAGATACGCTATTAAGCTTCTTCAACTGGATCAATACAAGAGATGAACATTTAAAATTCACTATTGTAAAAGATCCAAATTCACTGATCTTACTGGACCTCACTATAACGAAAACCAATGGTAAACTAACAACTGCCACTCATTACAAACCCACAGCCAAAAACAATCTGCTCCGCTTTGAAAGCTTTCACCCTAGACCCCTCCGTGAAAACTTGCCATATGGGCAGTACCTACGATTACGCAGAAACTGCAGCGAACTTGATGATTACAAGCACCAGGCACAGGATCTCACAAGCAAATTGAAAAATCGGGGTTACCCCAACAAAATCCTGAATAAAAGCCAAAAACGGGCCCGCAATCAACACCGTGCGGCCCTCCTAGAGGATACAACCAGAACAGAAGAGGAACCTCCATTAACTTGTGTCACAACATACAATACAATTTCCAATGAGGTAACAAAAATCATAGGAAAACACTGGAGTATCCTCAATACTGGAAACTTACATTGGGAAAAGCCCCTCTTTTCATACAAAAGAGCGAGGAGCATCAGAGATGCAGTTGTGAATACCAGACCAAAAATAATCGCAACAGAAACTGAGTCTGTTTTGAACATATGGGGTCTGCCAAAGGTGACAGGACACTATAAATGCGGAAATTGCAGCGTATGCCCGTTCACCAACAATGTGAAAACATTACAACTGGAACCTAACAAAGTATGGACACTTAGGGGACATACAAACTGTAACAGCGAAAACGTAGTCTATCTACTAACATGTCCTTGTGACCTCAGATACGTGGGTATGACTGGCAGAAAAATTAAGACACGCATTGGTGAACATAGAAGCACCATTAGGTGCAAAAAGACAAATACAAGGCTTACTGAACATTTCCAGTCGGCTAACCATAATGCTGATGACATTCGCTGGACAGTGATAGAACAAATAAGACCAGGAAACAATATAATCCAAAGCCTTTTTGAGAAGGAACAAAGGTGGGTTTATAGGCTTGCCACCCACATAACTGGGCTCAACGATAACATCCCATGGAACTCAGTAATGGGGTAATACATAACCCCCTGTAATATGGCGTGTAAGCAATCCTTATTATGTTTCCAAACACTATGATGTCATATTCAAAAATAGTAATATGATGTGTAAGTGAACCTGACTATGTTTCCAAACTTGTCTTGTAAATTATGAAAATCCCAAGTTTACACTACGATTTAAATATCCAAATTAATAACTGAAGCATGTGGACCTACTATGGGTACATGTCCTGTACAATCTGATACCTCTGTTCCTCTTGGTACAAATTTCTCGCTCAACCTTGAGCTTATGAAGTCTCTTTAAAAACCTGTTTCCCTTTCCGAATGCGCGACCCGCCCCTGAGCGCCGTCCGTGTTCTACATCACCAAGGTAACCGAAACAACGCTGTAAGCAACGTGACCGACAACGTCACACACAGCGTCATCGGGCACCACCCCTGAGCCGCGCACTGATTGGCTCACGACAACCCCCCCGAACGGAGTACCGCCTACCCAGGAAGTAACGGTCAGTCTACTTCTAGACGCCGGTACCGCCACGGGTTACTCCACGGGGCATTTCCGAGTGCAGAACCAAGTAGGTTGTGAAGCCTGACGAGCAGAAGCCGCAAGTAAGTGCCCTGCCTCACAGAACCGAGACGCGATTATCGCGTCCCGTAGCAGTACACGCCCATCTGCTACTACAGTATCATGAGATACAAACTTTTCGATTTGCCGCAATTCTTTAGGTAACGGATACCTGCAGTCTTGGCCAACTCGATGCCCATGAAGCGCAAATCGCAGCTTCAAGTGTAAGCCAAAACAACTCCCTAAATGAATGATGTTGTGTATTGATGCAAAAACTTAGATACCGGTCAGAAATGCTTGGGCGTGTTGAAACGCCGCACTATAGATAGCGATTGCTCTCCCACACCCCCCCTTTCCCCAGTCACGTGTACTATAAAACGAGTGTATTCAACTAACTGTTGGATCTACTCTCAACACATATATGCTCCGGTAAACTCCGCCTGAGCACTTCTGTCAACCACCACAGACAGCCCACGGGTACGACTTGAAAAGCGAGGTGTTTGACTATCACTTGAGTACTCACCTAGCACAATAACTACAATAAGTAGTACCCTTGTATTGTGATCCCCAGTACGTTTACCCAACCTTTTATATGTTTTTTATATGTTTTTATTCCCACAGGTTTTTCTCCTGAATCCAGGAAAAAGCACTTTTTTAACACCAGACCACTATTTATGGTCTGTATTTGGATGAGGACTGGACACTCCTTAGCGTGTGTGTACCACCTCTTCCAAACAACACGGTCCTGACGAAAACCACCTAATACGATCAATGATTGAAACATGTAGACCTATTTTAACTTGTAAATAATTCACATAGCACATTACGCTATTTATTCTTTTTCACACGTCTCGTAGCACCTAACCCTTCCTAAATAGGCACTGGTGCAACACATATTTTTAATAGGGTCCGAGCACTCCAGAATAAATTCTTGGTGTGAGTAGACTTGAACCCTTTTTAACACACTTTACATAATTACCATTCGCACATATAAAAATCAAAAAAACCCGCTCCACTGTAACCAGGTGTCGCAGCACACCCTGTAGGCACTCGGCCTATGGGGTGGGACCCCGATGATGAAGCATGTCACCAACTAGGTTGGTGAGTGAGGGGTCTTCTATAAGGACTATGACTGTCCAATATAAAAAGGTTGGGGCAATCTCTTGCTAAAACCAAGGCCTTAAGCTCCTGATACTGAAGGAATCTCTTCTTAGTATAAATTCTTTTTGGCCCATAGGGGGTACTCCTCCACTGTTTGTTTAATTCTAGTTTAGGGGACCAGGAGTTCCCACCACACATAAGACTGTGCAAACTTCCCTTACTCTCCTTGTTGTTATACACAGGCTAATTAGCGAGCCTGTGACTCTGACAAGTTTATTTCCGCTGTTAGCTATATGTGTTTTCCAAGAGCCACAGTCGTTAAAAGTGAAGCCTAAGTAAATACCACTACTCCCACCGCCACCAATACCACCACCACCAATCAACCACCACTCAATACCACTACCAACACCAATACCACCACCACCAATACCATCACCAATATCACCACCACCAATATCACCACCAAAACCACCACCACCAATACAATACCACCACTACCAATTCCACCGCCAATACCACCACCAATACCACCAATAACTCCACCACCACTAATACTACCAATACCACCACCAGCAAAAATACCACCACCACCAATACTACCACCACCAATGCCTTCAATACCACCACCAATATCACCATCACAACCAATACCACCACTAATACCACCACCACCACCAATACCACCACCACACCACCAACAATACTACCAATACTACCAATACCACCACAAATACGGCCACCACCAATACCACCACCACCAGTACCAATACCACCACCAATACCACCACCAATACCACCACCCTAATACCACCACCACTACCAATACCACCACCACCAATACCCCACCACCAATACCACCACCAGTACCACCACCACCATTACCACCAATACCACCACTAATACTAGTATCACCAATACCACCACCACCAATACCAATACCACCACCAACAACACCACCACCACCAGTACCACCACCAATACCACCACCACCAATACCGAGACTACTCTCAATCCCCCAGACCTCTGCCCCATAGGTCACCGCCGGCAGGCATTGTAATCTATAAATCAGCATTAAGGGGATTAAAACATTCCCCTTCCTAGGGCGTGGCAGGCTAAGTAGCGAGCCTGTGGCTCTGAACAGTTTATTTCCGCTGTTAGCTATATGTGTTTTCCAAGAGCCACAGTCGTTAAAAGTGAAGCCTAAGTAAATACCACTACTCCCACCACCACCAATACCACCACCACCAATACCACCACCACTCAATACCACTACCAACACCAATACCACCACCATCAATACCACCATCAATATCACCACCACCAATATCACCACCAAAACCACCACCACCAATACAATACCGCAACTGCCAATTCCACCGCCAATACCAATACCACCACCAATACCACCAATAACTCCACCACCACTAATATTACCAATACCACCACCAGCAAAAATTCCACCACTACCAATACTACCACCACCAATGCCTTCAATACCACCACCAATACCACCATCACAACCAATACCACCACTAATACCACCACCACCACCAATACCACCACCATACCACCACCACCAATACTACCAATACTACAAATACCACCACAAATACAGCCACCATCAATACCACCACCAATACCACCACCCTAATACCACCACCACTACCAATACCACCACCACCAATACCCCACCACCAATACCACCACCACCAGTACCACCACCACCATTACCACCAATACAACCACCAATACTAGTATCACCAATACCACCACCCCCAATACCAATACCACCACCAACAATACCACCACCACCAGTACACCCACCAATACCACCACCACCAATACCACCGCCACCAATACCAACAATGCCACCACCATCAATACCACCACCACCACCAATACCACCACCACCAACACTACCAATACCACCAACAATACCACCATCATCATTAATACCACCACCAATACCAATACCACCACCACCAGTACCAATACCAATACTACCACCACCAATACCATCACTAATACCACCCAAATACCACCACCACCCATACACCACCATCAATACCACCACCAATACCAACATCACCAATACCATTACCACCACCAATACCACCACCAATACAGCCACCAAGAAAACCACCACCAATACCACCTCCACCAATACCATCAACAAACCCACCACCACCAATACCACCACTAATACCACCACCACCACCAATATCACTACCGATACCACTACCACCAATATCACCACCATCAATACCATTACCCACCTCACCAATACCACCAGCACCACCAATGCCAATACCAATACCTTTACCACCACCAATACCACCACCATCACCAACACCACCAATAACACCACCACACAATACCACTACCACCACCACCAATACCATCTCCACCACCAATACCGCCACCACCAATACCACCACCACTCAATACCAATAACACCACCCAATACCACTACCATCACCAATACCACCACCACCACCACAACCAATACCACCACCACCAATACCACCACCACCAATCAAATACCACCACCGCCAATAACAAAACACCACCAATACCACCAATCAATCAATCAATCAATCAAGAATTTGTAGAGCGCGCTACTTACCCGTGAGGGTTTCAAGGCGCTGGGGGAAAAAGTAGGGGGGCGCTACTGGTCTAACAGCCAGGTCTTGAGTAGCCACCTGAAGGTCAGCAGGTCTTGGGTCTGTCTTAGGTTCAGTGGGAGGCTGTTCCAGGTCTTGGCGGCGAGGTGGGAGAAGGATTATTCTTCAGATGTGAGGGACGGTGGCGAGGGCGAGGTCATCGGAACGGAGCTGGCGGTTGGGGATGTAGAAGAAGAGCCGCCAGTTGAGGTAGGCTTGGAAGCCTAATAGAAAGTTCAATGAATATTTTATGGTGCCTTCTCTAAGGCGAAACAATAAACTGCACTCCCAATCACTCGTATTACCAGTCAAATAATTTTGTGGAGAGCCAACTGGTCCCTGATTCCTAGTAGGGTAATCGGATACTCTTGTTTTTGCTGTCTCCCTTTTTATTCTCTCTTCCTGCACATATTCATACCAGCATGCCTGCAGCTGTTTCTTAGTAACAAAGTGAGGGCCCTCAGGATTTTCATATAACTGGTTAAGGCCAATTTTGCGCAAACAAGATTCAATATATTTTAACCACGTGATTTTCCTCGCATTGTCACATGCAAAGCAATCTTTTATGATTTCTTTTGTTAGTGCTCCCTCAATGTTTTGCCAAATAGCGTGCCAAAAAAGCAAATGGCGGGCACTGATGTAATCCTCAACAAAAGGGAGGCCTAGCTCGTTGTGACAAATAAAACTGGAGCTAGAGATCGGTGCTGGTAACACCCTTCTACAGAATCTGTTTTCCGCTATCTGTACTGAGGGACTACTCACAATCCCCCAGACCTCTGCCCCATAGGTCACCACTGGCAGACATTGTAATCTATAAATCTGCATTAAGGGGGTTAAAACAATCCCCTTTCTAGGGCGTGGCAGACTAAGTAGCGAGCCTGTGGCTCTGGACAGTTTATTTCCGCTGTTAGCTATATGTGTTTTCCAAGATCCACAGTTGTTAAAAGTGAAGCCTAAGTCAATACCACTACTCCCACCACCACCAATACCACCACCACCAATACCACCACCACCAATACAACCACCACTCAATACCACTACCAACACCAATACCACCACCATCAATACCACCACCACCAATATCACCACCACCAATATCACCACCAATACAATACCACCACCACCAATACCAATACGACCACCAATACCACCAATAACTCCACCACCAATAATACTACCAATACCACCACCAGCACCAATACCACCACCACCAATACTACCACCACCAATGTCTTCAATACCACCACCAATACCCCCATCACAACCAATACCACCACTAATACCACCACCACCTCCAATGCCAGTACCAATACCACCACTAATGCCACCACCACCACCACCACCAATACCACCACCATACCACCACCAATATCACCACCACCAATACCACTACCACCAATACTACCAATACCACCACAAATACGGCCACCACCAATACCACTACCACCACCAGTACCAATACCACCACCAATACCGCCACCACTAATACTGCCACCACTACCAATACCACCACCACCAATACCCCACCACCAATACCACCACCACCACTACCACCACCACCATTACCATCAATACCATCACCAATACTAGTATCACCAATACCACCACCACCAATACCAATACCAATACCAACAATACCACCACCACCAGTACCAATACCACCACCACCAATACCGCCGCCATCAATACAACCAATGCCACCACCACCAATACCACCACCACCAACACTACCAATACCAACAATACCTCCACCACCATCAATACTACCACCAATACCGCCACCACCAATACCACCACCACCAGTACCAATACCAATACTACCACCACCAATACCATCACTAATACCACCCCAATGCCACCACCACCCATACACCACCACCAATACCACCACCACTACCAATCCCACCACCAATACCACTATCACCAATACCATTACCATCACCAATACCACCACCAATACAGCTACCAAGACCATCACCACCAATACCACCACCACCACCCCCAATACCACCACTAATACCACCACCAATATCACTACCAATACCACTACCACCAATATCACCACCATCAATACCACTACCACCCCCACCAATACCACCAATGCCAATACCAATACCTTTACCACCACCAATACCGCCACCATCACCAACACCACCAATACCACCACCACCAATACCACCACCACTCAATACCACTACCACCACCACCAATATCATCTCCACCACCAATACCACCACCACCAATACCACCACCACTCAATACCACTAACACCACCCAATACCACTACCATCACCAATACCACCACCACCACCGCAACCAATACCACCACCACCAATCAAATACCACCACCGCCAATACCAATACACCACCAATACCACCAATCAATCAATCAATCAAGAATTTGTAGAGCGCACTACCTACCCGTGAGGGTCTCAAGGCGCTTGGGGAAAAAGTGGAGGGGTGCTACTGGTCTAACAGCCAGGTCTTGTGTAGCCACCTGAAGGTCAGCAGTTCTTGGGTCTGTCGTAGGCTCAGTGGGAGGGTGTTCCAGGTCTTGGCGGCGAGGTGGGAGAAGGATCTGCCGCCGGTGATTGTTCTTCGGATACGAGGGACGGTGGCGAGGGCGAGGTCGGCGGAACGGAGCGGGCGGTTGGGGATGTAGAAGAAGAACCGTCTGTTGAGGTAGGCTGGGCCTGTCTTGTGAAGTGCCTTGTGTGCATGGATGAGGAGCTTGAAGGAGATCCTCTTGTTGATGGGGAGCCAGTGCAAGTTTCTAAGGTGGGGCTGATGTTGCTGTGGCATAGTACGTCGAGGATCAGTTGTGCAGAGGCGTTTTGAATGCGTTGCAGTCGTTGGATGAGCTTGGCCGGGGCTCCCACGTAGAGGGCGTTTCTATAGTCGAGTCTGCTACTGACGAGGGCCTGGATGCTGTCCTTCTTGTATCTGTCGGGATCCACCTGTAGATCTTGTGTGGCATGCGGAGTGTGTTGAAGCAGGAGGAGGAGACTGCGTTGACTTGCTTGGTCATGGAGAGTGTTGAGTCGAGGATGACTCCCAGGTTGCGTGCGTGGTCGGTGGGTGTCGGGGCAGCTCCCAGTGCCGTAGGCCACCAGGAGTCATCCCAGGCTGCAGGGTTGGAGCCGAGGATGAGGACCTCCGTTTTGTCTGTGTTCAGCTTCAGTCGGCTGTTCTTTATCCAGTTGGCGACAGCCTTCATTCCTTCGTGGAGGTTGGATTTGGCGGTGAGGGGGTCCTTAGTGAGGGAGAGAATCAGTTGAGTGTCGTCGGCATAGGAGATAATGTTGAGGATGTGCTGTCGGGCAACTTGTGTGAGCGGGTCCATGTAGATGTTGAACAGTGTTGTGCTGAGGGATAAACCCTTGGGTATGCCGCAGGTGATCTTGGAGGCTTTGGATCGGAATGGGGGGAGTCGGACACTCTGGGTTCTGCCGGAGAGGAAGTAGGTGGTCCATTCCAGGGCCTTGTCTCGGATCCCTGCGTCGTGGATGCGTGTGCGTAGTGTGCGGTGGCAGACGGTGTCGAAGGCGGTGGAGAGGTCTAGAAGAATGAGGGCCGTGGTCCCACTGTTGTCCAGCAGGGTCCTGATGTAATCGGTGGCGGTGATGAGGGCAGTCTCAGTGCTGTGGTTGCTGCGGAATCCTGACTGGGATGGGTCCAGGATGCTGTTTTCTTCGAGGTATCAGGTTAACTGTCTGTTGACAATCTTCTCAATGACCTTGGCTGGGAACGGAAGCAGGGAGATGGGCAGAAAGTTCCTGAGGACTCTCGGGTCCGCCTGGGATTTTTGAGTAGGGAGTTGATCTTGGCGTGTTTCTAGTTCTCTGGGAAGACTGCGGTCTCGAAGGAGAAATTGATGTCATTGCACAGATGGGGTGTGATGGAGCTGCTGGCTTTGTTGAAGATGTGGTGCGGGAGTGGGTCTGACAGGGAGCCGGAGTGGATTGTACTCATGGTCTTGATGGTGTCATTTATGTTCACTTTGGGCCAGGCTGGCAGGGGGTCGTGGTTGATGGTGTGCGGGGTATCTGAAGTGTCGATGTCTATTGGGGCTGTCTGGGCATTGAAGCTTTCATGGATGTCAGCGATCTTGCTGTGGAGGAAGGTGGCGAGGGGGTCGCACAGGGCTTGCGACGGCGGGATGTTGTTGGTGTTGGAGCTGGGGTTTGAGAGTTCCTTAACTATGTTGAAGAGCTCCTTGCTGTTGTGTGCATTGTTGTTGAGGCGGTCTTTGAAGTAGGTCCTCTTGGCAGACCTGATGTGGTGATGGTATTTGTGGATGGGTTCTTTGTGAGCTGCAAGACTGTCCGGTGTCTTTTCTTTGTGTCGTTTCTTCTATAGTTACTGGTAGGTTTGCTTGGAGGCTAGGAGTTCTGGGGTGAACCACCTAGCTCTCTTGCTGGTGTCTCTGTGGGTGAGTTTCTTCAGTGGGGCGAGGGTGTTGGCACAGTAGTTGATCCAGCGTCTGAGGTTGCAGGTGGCATTGTCGATGTTTGAGGTGTCGGTGGGTGGACTGAGAGTGAGGTTTGCGTGTAGTTGGTCTTCCGTGATTTTACTCCAGCAGCGGCGGGGATCTGTTGGGTGTGGTGGTGTGTCGTGGATTTCTGGAAGGTGAAGTGGATGCAGCGGTGGTCGATCCAGAGGAGTTCGGTGGTGTGGCTGAAGGAGATGTGGGAGCTTGAGGAGAAGACGAGGTCGAGCGTGTGGCCGGTGGAAAGGGTAGGCGTTGTGACAAGCTGCCTCAGTCCGAGGTTGTCGAGGTTGTCGATAAGAGTGGTGGAGTTGCTGTTGTTGTTGTTCTCAAGGTGAAAGTTCAGGTCTCCGAGGAGGATGTAGTCGGTGGAGGTCAGGGTGTGCATGCTGATGAAGTCGGCGATGGAGTCACTGAATTGGTGTCAGGCCCGGGGGGTCTGTAGATGAGGGTACCTATGAGGGTGGTGTTGGGGTCTGTGTGGATCTGGAAGTGAATGTGTTCGGCGGTGCTGGGAGTGTTGTCGGTGTTGGTCGAGACCCTGACGATGTTCTTGTGAACGATGGCAATTCCTCCTCCGACTCTGTTGATGCGGTCTCTGCGGGTGATCTTGTCTGGGATGGCTATGGCGATGTCGGGTGTGGAGGAGTCATTCATCCAAGTCTCTGTCAGGAAGGTGACGTCCAGGGATGATGTGAGAGTTCCTTTACTATGTTTAAGAGCTCCTTGCTGTTGTGTGCCTTGTTATTGAGGAGGTCTTTGAAGTAGGTCCTCTTGGCAGACCTGATGTGGTGATGGTATTTGTGGATGGGTTCTTTGTGAGCTGAGAGACTGTCCGGTGTCTTTTCATTGTGCCGTTTCTTCTATAGTTACTGGTAGGTTCGCTTGGAGGCTAGGAGTTCTGGGGTGAACCACCTAGCTCTCTTGCTGGTGTCTCTGTGGGTGGGTGTCTTCAGCGGGGCGAGGGTGTTGGCACAGTCGTTGATCCAGCATCTGAGGTTGTAGGCGGCATTGTCGATGTTTGAGGTGTCGGTGGGTGGGCTGAGAGTGAGGTTTGCGTGTAGTTGGTCTTCCGTGATTTTGCTCCAGCAGCGGCGGGGGATCTGTTGGGTGCGGTGGTGTGTAGTGGATTTCTGGAAGGTGAAGTGGATGCAGCGGTGGTCGATCCAGAGGAGTTCGGAGGTGTGGCTGAAGGAGATGTGGGGGCTTGAGGAGAAGACGAGGTCGAGCGTGTGGCCGGCGGAAAGGGTGGGCGTTGTGACAAGCTGCCTCAGTCCAAGGTTGTCGAGGTTGTCGATAAGGGTGGTGGAGTTGCTGTCGTTGTTGTTCTCAAGGTGAAAGTTCAGGTCTCCGAGGAGGATGTAGTCGGTGGAGGTCAGGGTGTGCATGCTGATGAAGTCGGCGATGGAGTCACTGAATTGGTGTCGGGCCCGGGGGGTCTGTAGATGAGGGTACCTCTGAGGGTGGTGTTGAGGCCTGTGTGGATCTTGAAGTGCATGTGTTCGGCGGTGCTGGGAGTGTCGTCGGTGTTGGTCGAGACCCTGACGATGTTCTTGTGAACGATGGCAATTCCTCCTCCGACTCTGTTGATGCGGTCTCTGCGGGTGATCTTGTCTGGGATGGCTATGGCGATGTCGGGTGTGGAGGAGTCATTCATCCAGGTCTCTGTCAGGAAGGTGACGTCCGGGGATGATGTGTCGAGCAGGTCCCAGAGCTCAACAGCGTGCTTGTGTGCGGAGTGGGTGTTCAGTAGGATGCATCGGAGATGGTTTAGGTTTTTCTTGGCGGGAGGTTTGGCGGCTCTGAGACTTGTGTAGCTGCTGTTCCGGCAGGTGAAGGGACCATGTGTGCGTTTCGGTGCGCCCTTGATGCAGGTTTGGGTCCGTCCGGGTTTGAGGGTGTGCAGTGTGCTAGCATCGTAGCGGCAGAGGTCATCATGGTGGTCACGGGGGCCAGGGATTCTGGTGCTGGGCGCGGTCCAGGCGTGGACGGGCACAGACGGGCTTGCCTTAGGCACGCCTTCGGCACACCAGAGGCGCGGACGCGCATCAGCTGCCATATATGGGTAGGTGGGAGGAAGGAGCAGCTGGGAGGCGGGAGGCAGGGGCAGCGAATGGGCAGTCTGGGGGGTGAGGCCGCAGAGACACAGCGGCGGGACAGAAGCAAGGTCACAGAATCCCGGGGGCAACGGAGGGGCCAAAAGGAGACAAAGGCAGAGAATCACGGGGGCAGCAAAGGGGACAGAAGGAGAAAAAGGTACAGAATCAAGGGGGCAGCGAAGGGGACAGGAGGAGAAAAAGGCACAGAGTCATAGGGGCAGCGAAGGGGACAGAAGGAGAAAGGCACAGAATCACGGGGGCAGCGAAGGGGACAGAAGGAGAAAAAGGCACAGAATCACGGGGGCAGCGAAGGGGACAGAAGGAGAAAAAGGCACAGAATCACGCGGGCAGCGAAGGGGACAGGAAAAAAAGGCACAGAATCACGGGGCAGCGAAGGGGAGACAGACAACAGCAGTCACGGACACTAAGAGAGTGCAATACAATGGAATGACAAATGACAAACAAACCTAAGGCCTACCACTGGCCACCAGGGATGAAGCGCAGGTGGTAGCCTGTGGGTGGTGAAGGGCCTTGAACTTCCTCAGCAGCGGCAGCTGAGGCAGGGGACACACAGGCGGTGCTGTGCGGAAGTGGAGTGACCTACCTGGTGGGGTCAAGGGTCGCTCACCAATACCACCAACACCAATGCCTCCAATACCACCACCAGCACAACCACTACCACCATCATCACCACCAACACAATGACCAATACCACCACCAATAACACTACCAACACCACCAATACCATCACCAATATCACCACCACCATCAATGCCACCACCAATACCACCACCACCACCAATACTACTAATACCACCATCACCAATACCACCACAAATATCACAACTACTACCAATAACACCACCAATACCAATACCACCACCGCCAATATTGCCACCTCCAATACCACCCCCACCAATACCAGCACCACCACCAATAATACCAATACCAGTGCCACCCCCACCAATACCACCACTACCAATACCAATACCGCCACCACCAATACCACCATAACCAATACCACCACCACCAATACCACCACCAATACCACCACCACCATCAATACCACCAATACCACCACCAACAATACCACCACCAATACAACTACCAATACCACCACTAATACCACCGCCAGTACCACCACCATACCACCACCAATACCACCACCAATATCACCACCAATACCACCACCACCAACACTACCACCACTAATACCACCAATAACACCACCACCAATACTACCAATACCACCACCAATACCACTACCACCACCAATACCACCACCACCACCACTAACGTCACTAATACCACCACCAATACCACCACCACTCAATACCACTACCACCACCACCAAAATCACCTCCACCACCAATACCACCACCACCAATACCACCCCTACCAATACCAACACCACCAATACCACCACCACTCAATACCACTACCACCACAATACCACTACCACAACCAATACCACCACCAACAATACCACCACCAATACAACTACCAATACCACCACTAATACCACCGCCAGTACCACCACCATACCACCACCAATACCACCACCAATATCACCACCAATACCACCACCACCAACACTACCACCACTAATACCACCAATAACACCACCACCAATACTACCAATACCACCACCAATACCACTACCACCACCAATACCACCACCACCACCACTAACGTCACCAATACCACCACCAATACCACCACCACTCAATACCACTACCACCACCACCAAAATCACCTCCACCACCAATACCACCACCACCAATACCACCCCTACCAATACCAACACCACCAATACCACCACCACTCAATACCACTACCACCACAATACCACTACCACAACCAATACCACCACCAACAATACCACCACCGCCAATCCAATACCACCACCACCAAAACCACCGTCAATACCAATATACCACCAATACCACCAGCAGCAATACCACCACCACCACTAATACCGCCACCACCAATATCACCACCACCATCAATACCACCAACACCAATACCAATGCCTCCAATACCACCACCAGCACTAATACCACCACCAATACCACCAATACTATGACCAATACCACCAGCAATACCACTACCAATACTACCACTAATACGACCACCACCACCAATACCACCACCATCAATACCACCACCAATATCACCACCACCAATACCACCACCACCAATAACACCATCACCAATACTACCAATATCACCACCACCACCCATACCAAAACCACTACCAATAGCACCACCAATAACAATAACACCACAACCAATATTGCCAACACCAATACCGCCAATACCACCACCACCATCAATACCACCACCACCAATACCAATACTAATACCTCCACTACCAGTACCAATACCACCACCACTACCAATACCACCACCATCACTAATACCACCAGCACCAATACCACCCCCACTACCAATACCACCACCAAGACCACCAACAATACCACCACCACCAATATCATTACTACCACCAATACCAATACCACCATGAATACCACCACCGCTAATATCAATACCACCACCACCAATACCACTTCCACCAATATCAATTCCACCACCACCAGTACCACCACCAGCTATACCAGTACCACCAGAACCAATACCACCACCAATACCAATGCCACAATCAATACCACCACCACCACCACTACTACCACCACCAATACCACCCCCACAAATACCACCAATGCCAGAACCACCATCAATACCATCGACTTTTCAATGGATGAGCCGGTAGGTTGTCTGGCACACCACCATGACTTCATTCAGGTTTACTATAGTCTATTGTTCTACTTCCCTTCTCGTGACAAAAGCTTTGACTCGTTCATACATTTAATACATGCAATTTTTTTTGTATTTTTCTCATGTCTCTCAGCTACTTCCGCGGAAGAAGTCTTGAGCCCCACTGCCAGTCTCATTCTTTTGGCAGGCAAAAAATGTCTTTCTCAGCATATCGACCTTGAACCTTTGTGCCTATTCTGCTGTGCTCAGCCTTTGCTGTCTATTTTCTTAATTATTTCAGGTTTTCTTTCCAGCTCAACTATTGTGTCAACGTAAGCATTTTTCAGGCCCATTCATCTCGCAATGACTAACAAAATATAGGTATTTATTAATTACACAGAAATTTACTTTTCACTGTTTGCCACTCACATTTGCACTAAACTTAGTGTTTTCCTAGCAAAGCTTTAGGTAAAAGAGGCATTATTTATGATCTTAAAGCAAAATTCAAGATGCGGCCTAGTCATGCATTATTTCTTGTTTCTTTTAAAGGGCAATGTAAATGCGGCTTAGTTTTTTCGTGCATTAATTCACATTAGAGCACGCATGCACAAAGCGGTTTTCCACGTGTTTCTAGTATTTTTGTATGTTAGGTTATATTGCACACTGTTAGTATGTATTACAGGGGTGTTAATCCAAGCAGGTTTCTTTTTGCAAAAATCTTGCTCCATCTTCTGCAACTCTCACTTCACGCTTTGTGTCTGTGTAATTTACAACACTTACACATCTTCATCACTGCACTATTTATCACTACTTTGAAGACGTCACAGGCCGTTCTCTTCCTCTGAGTTTTACAATCTAACAAGCGGTCGAGAAAGCCCTCTATGCAATGCAATAGGTCTCGCATTTGCGAGAGTTTAAGCTTTTAGTATTGTAAATAGTAATGCCTTTTATTTATGTTTTAAACCCCAAAACATAAATAAAAGGCATTACCATTTACAATGCTGATAGCTCAAACTCGCGTGAATGCGAGACCTATTGAATGGCAAATGCTTGTTAACTTAATCCAGCACTCTAAAAGACTATTACAGAACAGTCCGTACTCCAGCTTCCAGGAAGGATACACGTCGGAAATCCAGGACGGCCTATTACCTGGATAATCTCCTGCTGCTGAACAGTGATGTAGAGGGGTTTAATGTTCATAATGGGTTTTATACGCCATGCAATCTTCAGAGACATTTTCCATAAAGGAGTTTTGCTGTAGCTGAGAAACAGAAACCTGTCTACACAACATTGATACCGAAATCGTGTCCGAAATGTCATCCCCAGACTGACTGCGCCCTCATGTGGCCAACAACAATTCTGAATAGTAGCAGGACCGTTTCATCTTCATACGATGGTACTACTAGGCTTCATAAATTGTTAATACACGCTTTAGCGTGTGAATGAAGCCGAAGGTATGCCATCCTGCGAAAAATCCAGGCAGCTTATTGATGAAGTATGAGATCTTATCTGAGGAGAAAGAGCAACAACTCCCGGAGAAGCTGTAACAAAGACATTAAAGACGGAGAGTTTCCAGAATGCCCCCTCCTTGCAGGAGCTGATCGATATACATATGCCTGTAATGAGAATCTATCCCTCTTGGAGGGCTGCCAATCCGGCCGCACAGCTCAGGATCTTGGTCAGACTTGAGAAACCGAGAGAGGAGGGTTCCAAGCGCCTGGTGTAGTGAGACTTTGAGTGAATACAATTAAAGCGAGCTAAAGTGGCTGCCTAGAAATTAGTTGAGCAGCAACTGCAGTCTAGTAGAAACTCGCTTTGTGAGTGACTGCCTGGTCTGTCTGTAGAAGTCCCTTCATAGTGCATTAGCTTCAAATGGCATCACCGCTCCGTCATTTATATTTGATGTATTATGCTCCTGGTGAAAGCGTGTTTAATTATTACCTGAACTGAATAACAATCCTCTCCAATCATAGGCGCAGAGCGAGGGCTTGAAAGAACCATTCAGAGGCAATCTTCTATATATGTTTTATTGGGGAGCGGATGTGGCCTGACGGCCAGAGCTGCCGCTTTTGGAGCTGGGAAACCAGGTTCGAGTCCAGGTGTCTGCTCAACATCCTGTGATTCTGCGCAAATCACTTGGGGGCATATTAACAAGGCCAGGCGATCATTTTTGCTGAGCGCACTTAGCGCTAGGATAATTATCGCCGGCCAACTCTGAATTTTATCGCAGCGATAGCGTGCTATCAGCAACGCTTATCTCCAAAGCGATAAAATTCAGAGCGCAAGCTGCCAATTGTGAGATTATCGCTGGAAATACAGCGATAATCCCACAAGGTTTGGCGATAGCTTTCTGATAGGGATAGAGATACTTAGTCATGATATCCACCTTACATAAGACATCTTGGCTAAGTCAGAAAAATACCAGACGTTAAAAAGCAACTTTAACCGCGGTTAGCGCTGCTTTTTTTATTTGCTAATAGGGTTAGCGATATCCTTGATAGTAGGAGAAATGTCGCTTAGCAACATTTCTCCTATTATTTTACTCTGGAACGCCCCCTTTGCATCTCATTAGAGATGCAAGAGGAAGCGTAGAGTAAAAGGGTGCTAACATGCAAATGTGCGTGTTAGCACCCTGTTGCTGAGAGGGCGCTAGTTTTATCTCTGCTTTTTTGGCTTTTAAAGCCCAAAAGCTGAGATAAAGCCCTTGTTAATATGCCCCTGTATCTCCCCATCCAGTGCCTACCAAAACAGCAGCCCAAAAACTGTGTGTATGTGTGCCGGGGCTAACACATATGATGGGGTGGGGTAGAAGGGGGGCTGAAGCCCTTTGAGCCCAATGGGTGTTGCCTGCCTGGTCCCATACACGCATGTACATCCAGTAAATGATGCACCCAAAAGTGCAAAGCACAAGTTATCACAGTTAAGGCCAAAGTCTATAAGAGAATGCCTTTGAAAGTGTGTGCACCTAAATTATATCCATCATTTGCTAAAGAGAGCATTGACAATACTGAGCAATGGCGGAACAATATGTGTTGTTCCTTTATGTTTCCACAGTTATGGCCTATAGAAACAGGTCATCACTTCATGCTAAGGAAGAACTAACAGAAAATGACCCAGAGCATCTATAAAACGAACCATACCACGTTATCCTATACACTTATCCACAGAGTCTCTACAAGGTCTATGAAGTCGCCGGGCAGCGGTCCTTGAATTAGCAGCCCGGCGTATGTTTAATAAGACAAACAGCACGGAGACACAGAGGGCGCTGGTTGAGGCCGTCTCGCTCAAACCGTTACTTTAAAGTCCCGGCTGGAGCGAGATCAATGAAATAAACAGGGTTTGAGCGGGGCCTTTATGCTGATGGATTGGATTACAGCAAAACAGGGAGGCACGCGCAAGCATACACACACTGCTGTACAGGGGTGTAAGACTCCAGCATGCGCAGATGAAAGCGGGAAAAGACGCACGGACGCACACACAAATGCAGAGGTGCACTTATATAATCCAAAACCACACACTAACTGAAGGCAATAATGCACACGCTCACACAGAGAAGGAATTAAAGGTGCACACATCACAAACAGACACTAACACTGCAAAATACACACAAACACATTCCCTTGTAGAGGAGACAATAATCTCCCTTTCTCTCTTTCTGTGGGTGCTCCCTTTGCCCCAGAGGTTCCTATGAGGCTTAGCACCGCAGACCTTGCACGGTGTCACCTGAAGCAATGTTTGGTTATGGACGTAGAACACAAAGCTCACTCTCTACTGCTGAAGATGTCGGCTGGGCTGAGGGTGGAGTGCAGTGACTGGGATTTTCAGAAGGATGCGGGTATTACCTGAGATAATGTTTGTTTATTTGCTTGAGACAGAAGGCTTGCTCTCTACTGCCGAAGATGGCGGCCGGGCTGAGGGTGGAGCGCAGTGTTCGGGATTTTTATGAGAAGGTTGTGGGTGTGACAGAGCCCTCTAATGAGAGGTTTAAAGTGTCCTGTCTGACTCTGTAATGTGTGCTCCTGTGTGTGTGGACGGGACGGTGATGAGGGTCTGTGAGCCACGGGTGTGATTGTTAAATGTGTGCACCTATGTTCTGCAAGTAAACGTGGGGCGCAGTGTCAACAAGTTTGACGAGGAGAGGAGGAGGCAGCAGGGGGAGGGGAGAGAGGAGGGGGCTTGCGCCTGTTTCCCTTGCGGGAGCGAGCAGGGGCACCATCTGTTTGCAAGTTAATTACAAATTGATGGTTTCAAAGCTCGCTCCCGCAAGGGAATTACCAAATGTGAACGCGTTGCCGTTGAAAGCAATGCAAAGCGTGCACGTTTTTGGCAGAAAAAGTGAATCAATTCCTAAAGGTCTCCTTCGAGCAGCGCATTTGCGCGCTGCGTAGGCGAGGCCTAAAAATGATTGTGTCCTTGCATAATGTAACCGGTGCTCATGTAAAGTGCCCCAATACCTTCGGGACGAGTTTGTGCTATATAAAACTGCTATGTATGTATATATTGTATACAAACAGGCCGCACTCAGTGAATCTTTTGTATTTCTTTAATGGCGAGCACCACTACTCCATCAACGCGTTTTGACAGGGGTGTGGTCGAAACGCGTTGGTGGAGTAGTTGTGTTCGCCATTAAAGAAATATAAAGGATTCACTGAGTGCGGCGTGTTTGTATTCAAATAAGAAGAGTGGGCATATGTATATATATATAGATATATATAGATATATATATATATCTACACACAGGCAAGCATGCACACACACATGCCAGGGTGCTCAACATGCATCCATACATCAGGGACAGCTAAATTCCACATCAGCCTTTCATGATCATCCTTTACTCTATATATGAATTCTTTTTACAGAAATTGCATGAATGTTTGTCTCGTGTCGAGCGTGTAAATCTGGCATTAGCTGGGCTCTTCTGGAACTCTATTGAACTCTCTTAATAGTGAAAAGCATCTCTAATCCTAGATATTTGATTCACAAGGGTGGATGTATGTGAAGATGAATGGTGTGCTTATGTATGGATCGTTTGAATGCACGGCCTTTTTAAGCAGCCAAGAGCAGGTTTGTGAATACTTTTGTGCCTCATTTTCAGTTTTCAAGCTTAGCTTTTTAATTACAATTAACCAGAGCAAACATCTCAGCCCTGCAAAGATAATTTTCCATATAGTAATTGTGGAGACGGAAGCTCTGATCTGATAGGTCAGTGTGTGGGTCCCTTGTGTCTGTGGGCTGTTTTATGGTCTGCTGGTACGGTATTTGCTGTTGATTTACCTGATATTAAAACAAACTTTGCTTGCAGAAAACTCAAATTCACAGTCTTCTATTACCCGAAAAACAGTGTGTCATTACAAGTTCAAAACAGCCCCAAATTACAATCACGGGCCACTTTTTAATCTATCTAATTCACTAACCGTGGCTACTTTTATGTTGGTGCCCAGGCCTATTTTCTGTCCCATTCCGACCCTGTGCATAATCACATTGCAAGCAGGTGTTCCCTGCCTTCACTTCGGCCCTAAATCAGGCAAAGTCAACATGGTTTCAGGATTTAACCTGGTCCCTCCACAACTGCCCCAGACCTGCCTGTCGTCCTCGCATTGCATGATCATTAGCTAGTTCTACCTCACTGCCTTTCACTCTGTCCACTATTGTAATGTAATGTAATGTAATGTAAAAATTACTTCTAAAGCGCAGCTAACACCTAGCGGTTTCTTGGCGCTCGAGCAACAGGGAGAAGACAGACCGCAAGACAAGGGAGTTAGTGATAAGCATTACAGAACAAGTGAGTTTTGAGAAGGGACCTAAAACGAGCATAGGGAGAGGCAGCTCTAATGCTTAGAGGGAGTGAATTCCAAAAGGAAGGAGCAGGAAATGAAAATCTTAATCCTCCATGTTTCTTACGTTTAAAAACCGAGACCTTGAGTAGGGCCAGGTGGGAGGAACGAAGATTGCGAGAGGGAACATAAGAGTGTAGGAGTGAGGAAATAAAAAAAGGGCTCACACTGGCGAGGGACTTAAAAATGGTAAAGCCTCGTTTAAATTTGCACCGCTCGGACACAAGGAGCCAATGAAGGGACTTTAACAGAGGACTGACAATCCAAGACCACAGTCAAACAGAACAGGTTAAACATGTTCATGTTTTACCATCCCATCCTCCTACTTATTTCCCCTGTGATGCCGGTCCCACCTGGCATCCCCACATTCTCCCTGATCGAGTCCTGCTGCTGCCCCATCCTAAAATCAGCTGACTCGTCCCCTGCTTTGTCTTAGCCCAGTAATCACTGCTTAAACATCATCAAAACAATTGCTTTCCCTGCAGCAACTGTCCCCCCGTGTAAGGCCAACACAGCTCACCCAAGACTCCCTTCACATAGCAGAGTCCCACCCCTACCCTTCTCCTCCAAAACGGAGATGGATAAGTCTTCAACTGACTCACTTTCTGCCCTTTTACCTTTAACGATGTATCCCCCTCCAATCAAAGTTCAAGTGACTTCACTCAACAGAAACTGATCTGAGACATCTTTCATTTTATTAGAGCAATTAATTCCAAGTACTGCACCTATGCATCACCCTAATCCTTTTTCGATTCTCTTTATCCTTCGTCTCTTTTAAATAATACATATTACTTACTCCACTATCCTCATTGAACACCACCAAGGCAATCCTTAGCAGGTTTACCACCTATTTTGTAGACCACTTTTCCTCCATCACCCCAGTCTCCTGCACAAACTCTTGGCAGTTGAAATATCCAACGAGAGGCTCAGACCTTGTATATTCTGTATCACATCTATCTTTCTTAGGAGCACCAAGTTTTGGCCCTCATACTAATGTTTGTGGTCACCAGCCAAACATTAGTTTTCTTTCCTTGCATCATCTCCCACCCACATGAAAAGATAAAAGATTGTCTAAAGCCATCCATCACTAGATGGTCATGTGCGACAGACTCCTAAATTTGGCAATGCATAATTAATTTCACCTTTTTCATCACACCTACATTCATTTGTCTTCCACGACCTTTCTGAGTTCTGAATAGTAGCCAATAGCTCATCACAGCCACTGTGCTCCATCACCTACACAGGGATGGCCGCCTGCGCTCACCTCCTTAACTTCTGTCAGCTTCCCTTCTGCTCATCCATGCAACACCCTAATTGACCCCAGAGTCTGGCTCAAACTTGACTATTGTTGTAGTGTCCTCATCAGGTTCATTTCCCTAGACAAGGTCCTCAGTTTCATCACTCACACCCTTTTCAACATGTTCAGAAACAACCTCCCCTGCCTTATAACCGTCAGACACGGTGGCTCTAGGTACAAAAGGGGTTACTCTTTAAATCCATGCCCTTAGCCTCTCGTCTCCTGACCTCACCAATCTCAGTTCCTCATTTACTATATTTTAGTGCACTGCAGTGCAGCAAGCCTTTATGCTGCACTGTGTGCATCAAAATAAGAGGGGAGGAATGCACTGAATCTACAAGATGCGGTGTATTCCTGTCCTTATCCCTTGTGCCTGTGCACAAACAGCAGCCGTGCGCCAACAGAGACACCAAAATCAATCATTAATGGTGTTTTGCTCCTTATATGTGTGCAGAATGCAGCACACATAGAAAGCAAAATACGAGGAGAAATAAAAGTATTTATCCTCGTTGCGGCACTCCTGCTCCTCCCTGGGGAGGCGTAGGATTCTGATGCATTCCCAGGTTTACAGCACTTTGTTAAATCTGGGAACGTGTCAGGTTCCAAAGATATTGCGTGGGAACACCCACAGCGACACCCATGGAATGCCCTAATGAGTGACTAATACCCATGCAGACTAATGTGAGAAACTGCCCCATATTTACAAGGTCATGAAAAGTTATGCAGGGCGACTTTACATGGACTAGTAAATATGGACATGCACACCTTGCCGCTGGTGAGTCTAAAAAAGTGGCGCACCGGCGACACAATGAGCTTGTAAGTGAGGCCCTTTATTCCTAAAGCTGGTTATCCTCATCAATTGAGCACCTCCTGGCCCCCAGATTCAATACATGGAATTAGGATCCAGATCCCTCATCCTCTTAGCTTGCCTGCACTGTAAAGCTCTCCTGCTAGACTCGAACATGACCAGGACAGGACTGGCCATAGCGGGCACTGGGAAATCCCCCGGTGCGCCGCATCGGTGGGGGCCAGTTTTTGTTACAGGGACATTTTTGCAGCATTGCTGCAAAATCGGCACTGTACCAAAATCGGCTGAAAACCGGCCCGGCAAACAGCTGCGCGGCACCTCCAACCCCCTGGGGAGGGGGCGACTGAGCACTTTGCCAGGGCCGGTTGTGGTTCCCAGTCCGGCCCTGAACGTGACCTGCCTTTAAGCTTGCAAACATTCCTCCAGTCTAGAGGAGAAAGATGAACCCTAGCAAAGCTACTCTCTCTCACAGTCAAACAAAATAAAATGCTATGATGGACACCCTCCAGCCCTCAACATGTTTGTGGCTAACCTTGCGTGGTGGCAAAGGATGTAAAATGGGGCAGACAGATCCAACAGCAGCGAAATTAATTTGTGTCCTTTATTAGCCTCTTCATTCAGATTATCCCTAATTTTAATCAGTGCAAACTGCATCTGTACTTCAAGTTATAAATTACTGTTTTTTAAAATTGTGTTTCATTGGCTATCATCACACCATAAAATGCACAGCAATCAGAAAATTATAAACATTGCTTTAAAAAACTCTCTCCGATTGTTTTGATGGATTTTTTTTGATAGTCAAATTTATTGATTTTATATAAACACAAATTACAAACAGTGCAGCATGAGTCTCTAGTCTGTACATATGGCATCACGTAAACCTGAACTTTTCTATGACAGCATACATTTAATAGTGTAACTGTACTGCCTCTGGAGTATTCTTAGGGAACGGATGGTAGCAATCACCCTAGCATACCTAGCCATTTACCCATATCCGACAGTGTTTGGCCGGGCAGCCTCTAGCTTTGTAAAGGGGGAGTTCTCTCGCAGTGCACCAGCCCACCCCCCTGCGCCATATAGAGACTTTAGGTGGAGCGTGATTTTTCCAAACAACCGCTATATCGCATTTGGCCAGTATTAGGGCAGTACCATGGAACTTCTTATCCTCTCTCGACTCGTCCAGCCCATCTGTTATGCCCAGTAGTATATTCAGTGGGTTGTGTGGTACCTCCGTGAGCTCCACCTCTAGGGCATTCCAGTAAAGAGTTATGCGTGGACAGTACCCTACCGTTTGGAAGAAGTCTGTATGGTTGGTCCCACACCGCGTACAGGAGGGGTTCGACGTAAGGCCTGCCCTGTATAGGCGGGTGGGAGGAAGGTAGGAGACGTTGAGATAGTATAGTTGAACTAGGCAAAGCCTGGCTGAGTTTGTTATGCTCCTGGGAGCAATTAAGGCATCTCTCTAATTTTAATCCTCTAGAGGGCCCAACCAAGTTTCCCATCTGGTTTTCAGGGGGTCGAGGGATGTTGGACCATTGTTTGTTAATGAGTGATACATCAGTGATACACCCCCCTTCCCCAGGTTCCCCATGGTGATTTGATCTTCAAGGGGGCTGTGCTCTGGCAGGGGTGTGCCCGGTAGCAGGTGGGAGTCTAGGACATGACAAAGCTGCAGATATCTATAAAATTGGGATGGGTGGAGTGAGTGTCACAGTTGCAGATCTGCAAAAGAGCGGATATGATCACTGACCCAAACGTCTCCCAGCAGGGTGATACCTATGCGGTCCCAACTTTGGAAACCTTGTAAGCCGCCCACCTTCAGCCATGTGCCGTGCCATAGGGGAGTTTGCTGTGTCAGTTTGCCCTTCCATTGAGTGTGTCGCAGGGCTGCCTGCCACGCCAGGATTACTGTGCGAGCGACTGTGGGGAGGTCTTGAGGGATGGGTGAACCATACATCATGGCTTGAATTTGTGGGAAACACAATATTTGAAGTTCGGTTCTATAGGCAGGGTCAGACTACCCCTCGTTGAACCAGTCATGCAAGACTAGTAGGCGAGTTGCAAGATAGTAGAGGTGCAGGATGGTAAACCCCTTTCCGTCGCCATAAGGTGGGATCTGGCAACACGAGAATGCCATACTTGGCCGGCAACCGCTCCAAAGGAATCTTGTGGTAATGCTGTCTATACTTCTAAACCAAGTGCGTGGGAACTGAAGCAGGGTGTTCTGAATAATGTAGAGGAATCGGGTAAGGATCAGCATTTTAAAAAGTGCTATCCTCCCCAGTGGATTTAGAAGCAACTTCTGCCATTTCAGCAAGTCTAGTTTGGTCCTGTTGGTTTAGGGGAGTCACATTAAGGGCCCAGGCCAAATCAGGAAGGAGGGTTATCCAAATTCTTAAGTACTTAAATGACTGCCATCCAATGGGGATGGTAGACTGCCAGTTGATGCACTCCCGTGAATGATACAAAGGGATTAAGGTCGACTTGGCTGGGTTAAGGTGCAGGCCTGAAGCCTGTTCAAAGGATTGCAGGATTTGTAGGTATCTGGGGCCAGGATGTGTTGGGTCTGCAAGGTACAGCAACCTGTCATCCGCATAAAGGGCCATTTTGTCTTCGTGCGATCCCAACCAGTTCCAGCCTTGGACTTGGGGGTCCGTGCGGATGAAGTTCGCTAAGGGCTCCATTGCGAAGGTGAAAGGGGGGTGGGGAAGCAGGCAGCCCTGTCGCGTACCCTGTCCGATTGGAAAAGTTTGCCAGAGGGTCCCATTGACTAGCACTCGCGCCGTTGGTTTGGAGTGATGGAATTTAGGGCCCATGCCCATGGACAGCAAGACCTCTTCCAGGTAATTCCAACCAACAGAATTAAAGGCCTTTTCAAAATCTACCAGGAGGAGCGCTATGTATGGGGGGAGCCGTTGTCGGTTGGCTAATGCCAAGTGCAGACATCTCAGGCAGTGTCTGGTACCGCGCGCAGGCATAAATCCACATTGGCCAGGATGTTCTAGCTTTTCGAGATGTGGTTTAAGACGCTGCACCAGGATTGTGGCATATATCGTGACCTTTGGATTAATAAGGGATATGGGCCGGTAGTCAGCGCAGGCTGATGAGGGTGGTTGTGTTTTTGGATTAGGAGAATCCTGGCCATATCGGTCTCCGGGGGAAAGGATCCCGTCTCCAGAGCCTCGTCATACAGGGACGCGGATGAGAGACAAGCGTGTCACGGTAGGCTGAGTGATATTCTTACGGGAATCCGTCTGGTCCGGGAGTTTTCCCAGCCGCCACTAGTGACAAAGTGCTGTGCACCTCCTCATGTGTGATCGGGTTCCCCAAACCGTCTGAGGCACTTTCGGTGAGTCAACGAAGTTGGAGGTTCCCCAGAGCGACCAAGTCTCTTAGTGAGGATCCTGGTTTCTGGGCCGCATATAGGGTGGAATAGTATTCTGCGAAAGTAAGAGCTATAGCTTGAGGAGAGCTGTGGATGGTGCCGCTGGGGTCGTGGACCTCTGGGATGGTTCGGTTTGCTAGCGGGTATGACACCAGTCGGTGCAACATTTTCCCATTCTTGTCACCCAGCCGTACACTTGGGCTATGGAGGAGGCCCACAGGAATTTAGCTGAGTCTAGTGACATTTGTCTCAATTCCTCACGGACAAGGGACAATTGGCGTTTCTGAGAGTCATCCGCTGATTCAGTAGTGGCTCTCTCAAGTTGGTAAGCTTCATCTTCAAGAAGAATGAGCTTTCTGTTCGATGCCTCCCTTTGAACTTTAACACCTTAGCTGCGTCGAACGTTCAGCACCCAGTGCTGAACGTTCGAATAACGAGCGCTGGCCCGTCGGCCAACGGTCGTTCGCAGCACTGGGGAGGTAGCGTTGCCGTCGGCCGTTGGCCAACGGCAGCGCTTAAGGGGTCAAGGTGGAACTGAGCAAGACCACGAATTGTGGCCTTACCGGATTCCCATTGAATGTCGGGGGAGGAGACGGAACCTTGGTTAGTAAGAAAGTATTGCTTGACATCCTCATGAAGTGCTTCTCTAAAATCCCTATCTTGGAGGAACCAGGCATTCATCTGCCACATCGAGCAAAGAGTCGCGGAAGGGCCACGAAGACTGGTGAGTGGGCTGAGATACCCTGGGGGAGGAATTGTATGTTTCTGACTCTACAACAGTCTGGCGCTGGCATGAAAAGCATATTGATGCGAGAGTGACAACCATGTGCAGCTCTGGTATGCGTGTACTGGGATGCCCGTGGGTTCCAAGTGCGCCATACGTCACAGACACCCATGGCTTTAAACCAAGTCACCAGTCGTTTGACATGCGTGGTGCTTGTGGCACATGGGACTCCTGTAGCATCGTCTTCAGCATGCATAACCACGTTTAAGTCACCTCCCACCACAGTAGTACCATGGGGCAGAGAGGAGAACATGCTACCTATCTGGTGGACGGTTTGTGTGTGGGTGGCTGCGGGCATGTAAATGGAGAGAACGATCAAGGTTTCTTCACCTAGTGTGCCAGAGAGGGCTACGAAGCGGCCATTGGGATCTTTTATGGCCAGAGTTAGCACAAAGGGTATGGACCATTTCAGGAGAATGGCGACTCCACAAGAGCTCCTTTTGAAGCCGGAATGTCAGACGCTATCAAAGCCATATCTTGCAAGAAAGGGGCACATGTTGCCCATCAGGTGGGTCTCTTGAAGCATAAGAATATCAGGGGCTTGTCTTTGGGACTGTTTCAGGACTGCAGTACGCTTAAACTTGTCTGACAGGCCGTTCATGATCCACAACATGATTCTAAGGGAGTTCCCCCGGATATCATCATGTCGAGGGAGGTGGAACGAGCCTGGCGTGGCCTGTAGGGCAGCTAGGCTGTGGTGTATGAAGTGTGAATCTCAGCTGGTGAAGGGTGATTACAGGGCCCTATGATGGCATGTAGGAGCTGAGGTGCTATGAACCCACAAATGTAGAACATCTAAAAATCTGGGGCAACGGCCCAAACCCTCCTCCATCCCCATCCTATACTTCAGGAAAGGAAGCATCTGTCGTCCCGAACTTTTAAAGAATAGTAAACTGAAACGTGGTGGTGGACCCCTCTGTTTGAACGATCAAAGTGAGTATCAGCAGAAGATCTAATTGGATTGAATTTCTCTTTTGCGTAAATGTCATCGCATTATCATTGTGAGATACAGTCGTAGTTCCCCGTAATCTCTCAGGCGGGAATGTTCGGACTCCGGGAAAGATCCGACTTGGTGGAGTTTACAGTCAGGACCCTGGAGGAGGAACTCCCTGTAGGTGAATGGTCTGAGAAGTCAGTCTCTCGTGGTGGTGGGGCTGGGGTGGTGGAGTCTGGCATTTGGATCTTGGGGACCCACTCCCTGGAGAACTCAACTTGGCCCTGTCCGTCTTCCGGCCTCTGTGGAACTGTGTACGTCTGTTCCACGGGGCAGAGTTGTGGGTGGCAGCAGCCTGAGTCCCCAGGGTCATGGACTTGGTTTTGAGGCTGAGGGAGGGTTCCTCTGTCAGCCAGGTCCAGGCTGCTTCAGGGTTGTGGAAGAAGTATGTTTTGTCTTGAAAAACCACACGTAGTCTTGCAGGGAAGAGGAGCCTGTACTGCAGTTTGAGGGAGTGGAGCTTATGTTTCACCTCCTCGAAGGAGCGCCTCTAGGATTGAACTTCCCTGGTGTAGTCCGGAAAGATCATAATAGTATGATTTTGGTATGTTACAGATTTCCAGATATGGGCTTCTGCAGGATCAAGTCTCTATCCCTAAAGTTCAGGATCCGTGCTATAATGGGCTGGTGTGGAGATCCCGGTGGGGGCTTCGGAGCCAGGGAGCAGTGCGCTCACTTCATAGCGAACCACGTCGAGAGTGTTCCAGGAGTTGACCGAATCTTCGATGAAGGACTCCATCGGGCCGCTCTCCACTCCTTCCGGGAATCCCACCAGGAGCAGATTATTGCACCTAGATCGATTTTTAGCATTCTTTGCACTTTCATGGAGTTTTTTAACTTGGGCCTGTAGGCGGACCATTTGTTCTTTTAGGGTAGTCACGTTGTCTTCACCTGAGTAGATACGGAATTCCGCCTCAGTGATCCTAGCTGTTGCATTGCGTAGATCTTGTCGGATCAAGCCCATGTCGACCCGGACCTCTCCGATCTTATTCTCGACTGACGTTTGCAGGGGTAGAGATGGCCTTCGGGATCCTGTTGAGGTCTCCATTCGCCGGGGTGGACCCTCTGGTCCCTCCCCATGATTTAGTGGGCTGGTGGCCGGCTGGTAGTCAGCACTAATGTGAGCTGGCCACAGATGATCCCCGTGAGATCAGGGCGCTGGCTGAATCACCTAGGCTGTGTAGGAGTTCGACAGATGCTCGATGATCATTGAGTTTAGGGTGGGCTATAAGTGTTGTTTTGATGGATTTTTATGTTTCTGGGTGAACATTGGCAAACAGGAGTCTCTGTATGCCATCCACGCAGAGCTATATCAGGCCAGTGATGGATATAGATAATTTATGAAGGCTCCCCATGCTCAGGTTTCAGGTGTGCAATAACTGTGCCTCACTAACAGGGATAATGCTTCTACAGAGAGGTGAACTGTCTGATTCTCAGTGAGTCATCAGCAAGCTGAAAGGAAAAATACACCTGATATGACACACACCTGCGGAACAAATAAACAAAGCATGTAGAGAAAGTTTGTATGTCACAAACAAACATGATTTATTGTTTCCAAATAAGGGGAGTGAGAGGAATGGTGTTGTTGGTTGACTGGGGTGTGAGCACTTGTCAAGCAACAGCCACAATATCTTGCAGAGTGAACTTCAAAAAGTCACTAAATTAACATGTGCTTAACCTTGGGTAGCTTGGTACAAAAAGCAGTCATGCTTAGCTTAGAGGCAAAGTGTAAAGTATTTATGCAGCACACAAATGCTCTTAAAGTGAAAGTGCAACACAAGAAAAATCCCTAATCAATTTAGAAATATAGAGTTAATTTTAATAAATTATTTCACACTATAATGACAAAATTCCGATCAGAAAAAACTGAGTTCTGAATTATTAAAGTTTTTGTGAAAAGAATAGTGCCTTAAAGATCAAAGTGCCAACAGCAGACCGCGAATTGTGCAAGATAGGGACAAAGCCAAAAGTTGAGGCTGCCCGCAATGGAGTGTGTTTTGGATTAGGCCCAGTCAGAGCTTACCTCCAGACCTTGAAAAAGTTTTGAAGAAAAATGTCTGAGAAGATAAAGTTCAGCGGGGAAAAAGCTGCAGGAAGTGCCTGTGAAGGGGGCATCATCATCGGATGGCTTTAGTAAAAAAGCTGCGGTGAAGGTGTTGCTGGATCATGAATTTATCTAGAAAAATCCAAAAGACAAGAGACGTTTGGCAAAACTGGAACAGTTGCTTTAATTAAACGGTTCAGCTGGGAAACAGCTGCAAAAATGGGTCTGCGGACTATCTCCTGGCCATAGCGTTTAATTAAACCAACTGCTCCTGTTTTGCCAAACGCCTCTTGTATTTTGTATTTTCAAGATAAAATCACATTCATGCAACATTTTGGCAACCCAGATGGGAGAGATTGGTTCTTCAAGCCTTATTGCAACCAATGGAAAAAGACCCCGCCCAAAAGATTTCAGATTGGCACTGCAAGGAAGGTGAGCAGATGGAGAAATTTATTGGAAATTCTGCTGAATCCGCGGTGCGGTGACCTATCCAGAAGCCATAGTCAGTGGGTAAGAGACTACATCTCATCGTTAGTCCCAGCATTTGTAATGCAAATTAGGAAATAGCACAAAGTTTTAACCTGATCGCCCTGCCACTAACCGAAGTCTGACATAGTGCACACTTCATGTGTCCGAACTGAGTAGTCGCATGGCTGCCTCAGAGGCGATTCCCGCGGAGGTCACCCTTCTTCAATAGTCAACAAGCTATAAAAGGTAAAGGTTGTTTGTCGCTTGAACCGCTGAGAGTGACACAGTCGGTATGCTTGTCTCCTGGGTGTAACACAGGGGCGAGGCCTCACAGCTTGGACCTCTGGACGGAACACATAAGGTACTCTAGGACCTGGGTGTGATATTCGGACCAACACCTCCATCTTATCTTTTAGTCTAAAGGTTTTTTTCAGTGCTGTTGGTTTCTTAACACTGGTAGTATCAGAAAGAAGTGAGAGGTAGTATTTGCTTGGACCACTGGGTGCGACACAGTAGGTACGCATGACCCCTGGGTGAGACATAGGGTGTAATTCGGACGTTAGGGAAAATGTGTCTCTTGGAGATTAGGCATAGCTTGTGCTTGGTCATAGAGGACCTGTGGTTGTCGAGTTGTTCCTTCTCCTCCGTGTAAATTGTTGCTACCTTTGTCCCATAATCAATATTGACAGACTATCATCCACACATAGTCCCATTTACCGCGCAGAATCTTCCCTCCTCATCATGTAGCATGTGCTAGGAGAGGGCTAAGGTACATTTTGACAAAGTAATTATTTTTTCTGTCAGTTTATATTGTTCTCTCTCGCTCTCTCTCTCTTTCTCTCGCTTGCTCGCTCTCTTTTTTGTCATTTCAATGTTCAGAATGTTATATTCATGATGTTTTGGCTATTGTTAGTGCGGTGGTGCTGGTAAATTATTGTAACTGTGTTTTATGTTGAACGTGCTGTCTTGTTAGTGACTGAATATATGTATGAAGAAGTCACCGTTACCACAAACTGTTGTTCCATATCTGCTATTCTGCTGCTAAAAAGTCAGTGTTTGGAATTGAACCATTGCAATTTATTTCAGGTAGTGAGTCTTCATATGCATTGTTGAGTTGATTTTTCTAAATATTTTATTGATCAAAAGCAGAGGTAGTATTTAGCAAAACAATCACAGTTACAATCTTGTCACAGAGCACGTTCATTACAGCAATGTACTACAACACAATCACAGGGGGATATTAGGTCCGGTCATTTTCATGTCTGCTGAGGGGGAAGTACACAATTTGCCTCTATAAGTATTCCATTGTCCCCATTTCTTATCCCAAACTCCAGGACATCCCTTGATCTTATAGACCGTTTTCTCGGACAGCATGCGCACATCCATAGCGGCCACCCACCTAATCAGGAGCGGTTTAGACGGTGAGCCCCCTTGCATTGCTATTTCACGCTTCAGTAAGAGGAAACCCAGAGCCGCCCATTGCTGTTCTAGTGTAGTTAGATCTGTGGGGTCCCATACATTAAGAAGTGCACATTTGGGGGTCAGAGGAACAGGTTTTCCTATCGCATCAGTCATTTTCTGAATGGCGCGCTTCCAGAGGTCCTGGACCGCTGGGCATTCCCACAGAATGTGGCAGAAGGTACCAGTTAGACCACAGTTACGGAGACAGAGATCAGATGAGCGTCTGTCAATTCTGGCCAGAAGAGGACCAGACATGTATGTTCTGTGCAATACCTTTAGCTGTATGAGTCTGAATCTATGATTGATAGCTGATTCACGTGGGGACATCAATGCCGATTGCCACTCAGCCTCATCTAAGACTCCGATGTCGTTCTGCCATTTATCTCATAGAAGGTGGAAAGTGTTCGGCATGTGGTTACATAATTTGCGGTAGGTGCAGGATATCTCTTTGGCCTGAAGGGGTTCTGATAGGAGTCTGTCTTCGAGGATTGTGGGAGAGAAGAGAGGTCCGGGACCTTGGTGAGTATGGCATGTTTAATTTGGAGGTATCGGAAAGTCTCAGATTCGGCCAGGTCATATGTGTTTTGTAGCTCTTCAAAAGTCAGCAATTTGCCCTTGCGAAGCATGTCACCTATGGTGGATATGCCAATTGTGTCCCATTTATCGAAGCCTCGATAGTGACATAGGGTGCCTAGCTTATGTGAAGTCCAAAGTGGGGTGGACAATGTGAGGGTGTTGGTCCATCCGAGTCGCTTATTCGCACGGTGCCAGATCGGTACTGTGTGGGACATCGGGCCTATATACCGGGTTCGGGAATGTTTGCCGTATAGAGCCTCGAGGTAGCCTCCGCGGCCCGTCTGGTATCTCTCTAAGTGAAAAGCAGGGTTCGTGGGCGAACCGTAGATCCATGAATTGGTGGCGACCAACTGAGTGGCCCAATAGTAGAGGCAGACATTGGGAAGGGCAATACCTCCATCGTACCACCCCTGAGTGAGTGAGATGAGAGCAATGCGGGGAGAACCGCCGTCCCATAAAAGGAGGCGGAGGTCTCGTTCGAGTGAGTTGAAATAGGAGTCAGCTATGGGAAATGGACAATTTTGTAGGGCATACCGAAATTGAGGGAGTGCTAGCATCTTAAATAGGGCAGCTCTACCTGGGAGAGAGATGGGGAGTGTTCTCCAATGCGAGATGTCGTTATGGACTCTTTGGAGTGGGCCTTTTAGGTTACGGTCATGAAATATTTGGGGGTCCAGGGTGACAAAAATTCCCAGATTTTTAAATCCGTCCCGGGCGATTTCAATTGAATAGCCTCGCGGGAGGGGTGGGGGTGGGCCATGTAAAACATATAGTACAGATTTAGACCAATTAATAGAGAAGCCCGAGTATTTGCCAAAGTTGGTGACAACATGTAGCAGGCTGTTGAGGGAGGACTTGGGGGAGGAGACATATAAGAGGATGTCATCTGCATACAGCGAGATCTTATCGATTGTGTCAGCATTCCATCGGAGGCCTCGGATGGAATTGTCGGTTCTGATCCAATGAGCCAGAGGTTCAAGGGTGAGTGTGAACAACAGAGGGGACACAGGGCATCCCTGTCTTGTACCTCTGTGTAATGGAAAGTGCCTGGACGTGTGTCTGTTGACGTAAACTTGACCCCAGAGATCAGTGTATAGTAGTCGGATCCATTGAATCAATTTGGGACCAAAGCCATAGCGGAGCAGTACCTTGAAGAGGTACGACCATTCGATAGAATCGAAGGCAAGTGTAGCGTCAAGGGAGAGGATAGCTGCGTCTTCCTGAAGGTGTGGTATTCTGCTCATGACATTGTGGACTCGACGGAGGTTAAGCGCAGTATTGCTGCCTGGTAAGAAGCCCGACTGATCCTCGTGTATCAAGGCGGGGAAGACTGTCATAAGTCTGGTAGCAAGGAGCTTCGCAAGGACTTTTACTTCGGCGTTGATAAGAGAGATTGGTCGGTAGGAGCTGCAGTCATTAGCCGGTTTATTGGGCTTGCGAATGACCACTATTGACGCCAACCGCTGGTCCAGCGGTAGGCATCCGATATCGCGGCTCTCTTCAAACATTGCTTTGAGGTGTGGGAGGATCTCATCCACCATGCCCTTCAGGAACTCAACTGGGACACCACTGGGGCCCATGGCTTTGCCTGATTGGATGGCAAACAAGGCATTTCCATCTTCCTCCGCCGTAAGGTCCGCCTCCAACTCCTGTATGTCAGGCTCGGAAAGAGTGGGAAGTCTAATTTCGGCTAGGAGTAGTTTAGATTCTTCAGGGTTGTAATGAGCTCTGGCTGTGTAAACCCCTTCTAGGTGGGTGGCAAAGGCCTCTGCTATATCGCCCGGATCCGTGACAGTAGACTGATCTGGCAGGGCCAGTTCTGGGATCCAATGAGATCCCTGTTCACGTTTTTCAAGCCACGCTAGCATTTTACCCGCCCTGTCCCCCAATTCGTAAACGCGATAACGGGTTTTCAAGAGCTTGGCTTGCGCCTTTTCGAGGGTCAATGCTTTATACTCTAATTGTTTCGCGCGGAGGCGGGCCGCCGTATCGCCCGTGGGGCTTGTGTTGTGTAGAGATTCCAGGCTGGTCAGGTCTGTTTCTACTTGTAGTAGGTGTTCAATTTGTTTGTGGATGTAGCCAGGTTTTTTTTTGGCTAGCGCCTTACCCTTGATCACTGCCTTGTATGCCTCCCATATTGTTATGGCCAATGTAACGGAGCCCACATTTTTGGCGAAGTAATATTCGGTATGTTCTAGCAAGCAGTCTTTTATGTCAGGGATTTTTAAGAGCCAGGGCGTAATGATTATGGGGCCGCGTGTCTTCTGACGGTGGTGTGTGAACTTCACAGTGAGTGGGGAGTGGTCGGAGATCCCTCTAGGGAGCCCTTCCGGGTGACGAAAGAACTCCAGATCAGTGGTAGAAGAGAATAAGTAGTCTATGCGAGAGCCGCTGTTATGGGCGTTGGAGTAGTGTGTAAAGTATGAGGTAGTCGGGTGGGACAGGCGCCATAGGTCTTCGAGCCCCATTGTTTGTGTGAAGTCAAATAGGTCTGAGCTCGCCTTGTGTGAAGTACGCTGGGGGTGCCGATCTTGGGCATCATTCATCGTCATATTGAAATCGCCCCCGATAAGCAAGGGTCCTTGTGGGAGATCAAGCATTAGTCGCTGTATGGCCTGTAGTGCGGCTGTGCCTAAGGCCGGAGGGATTTAGACCGAAATGACATTCAGTGGTTTGCCTTCCCAGGTGGCTTCTAGTACAGCGAAGCGACCCAGGGGGTTGGCCCATGTTTTTGTACACGTCAGGGCCACATTCCTCCGAACCAGGATACCGGTCCCTCTAGATCCAGAGGTGAAGCCTGCGTGTACGAGTAGTTTATAGCCTCCCCGGTGTAATGCTTGGCACGCGTTGCCCATTAGGTTCCTTTTCTGGAGGAGAACCAGGTCTGGAGAATGGCTTTTGAGATATTGCATGACCACCCCTCTTTTTATTCTATTGCCAAGGCCGTTAACGTTCCATGTCATGATGGCGAGGGACGTTGTCAACGGGGGTGTCATGGTGGCCTAAAGAATTGAGGTTGTGCACGGACCAATGGTTTGTGGTGCAATGAGTGTAGTTTGTAGGCAATAACTCTTAAGGAGGGGGCTATGGTGGGGTATTCGTAAGGTCCAGCATACCCAAATTTTGGGCAATGAGTGTAATATGAAGGCATATGGCGACGTGTAGCTGGGCTTGTGATTGAGAGGTCGCAATGGATAGCGCGTGAAGTTGCGGCGTGCTGTGTGACACGCTCTATGATCAAGAATCCTCTGCAATGTGTGAACAGAAACAAAAACAGAAACCATATCAGTTTCTTCATCAACTTCCCAACAACCCCCATCCCTCCCAAACCCACCCCCCTTACCATTTCACCCCCATCAACCCCCCTCCCTGCCCCCCTGCCCGCGGACTTGAAACTATCCACTCCCCAACTAGGCAGAGTGCCTGTCGCCCTCCCGAACATTGATGAGGTGCGTGGAGAGCCGAAGGTGCCCTCGTCAGCTATTGGCAGGATGATATCGTCTAGTGCAATTATAAACAACTGAAATCAGCAACAGCATTCACATAGTAGAAATTATTAATAATACGTAGGCCCAGGTCAGCCCCACACCCGGGGTCCCGTGTATAGCAGTTCAGGCGAGGGACAGCGTCTTAAAACGCCACTCAGTGTACCCAGACAGTATTTAACAATTAACATGGGAAGGATAATCAGAGTCTGTATCAGTTCACATCCCCCTTGACCATATCGTTTATCACCTCTTCATATTTGATAAATGGGTTCTGGGGCCAAGATTCGTTCCCCCTGTAAGGGCACTAGGAGAGTAAGTTTGCCCCACCTGAGAGTAGTCAGCTAGAACAGTATCATTTACAGGTCACTTGGAGACAGCAGGTGTAGCAACACGTACAAGTAGAGAAAACCAGCAAAAGGATATATAGGAGTCAAGGCGTGCTGCAAGTATGAGGTGGACTGTTTTCCAGTGTAAAGGGTCAATGAGATACAGGGTTTGGTTCATAGCGGTGATCCAGGAGAACAGTCTGAAGGCCGAAACAGCGAGGAGGTCACTGCCATGGAGGCAGGATATGGTGGCTGAAAGCCGTCTTGATGAACTCGGAGAATCCTAGCAGCAGAGGTACCATGACGGACCTATGAAAGGGTGGAGTCCCACTCTATAGGCCAGCGTGAAGTCTCATGACCGGTAGAAGCAGCATCACGAACGGTGTGGAGCCAGTCGGCTCAAGGAATAGTGTTCCAATTTTTCGATTAGTCTTGGACTCCTGGGTCACTGCTCCTTTTGCGCATTGTCTGTGAACAGGTCCTGACTTTCAGGTGGCACCACTTCGTCAGAGCGATCTGCGGATTTCCTGTGCCCGTTCTGGGTGGTTGCTGACTGACGCCATCCCTCAAGCCAGTCCCAAACCTCAGCAGGAGACTCAAAAAACAGGTCTTGCCATCTGATTCAATGCTAAGCTTCGCGGGAAACAACATGGAGTATTTGATGGATTGTGCACGGAGTGCCTTCTTCACTTCCAGGAAACTGCGTCGACAAGCTTGCACTTTCATGGTGAAGTCCGGAAAGATCGTGATCTGTGCATTGTCAATTCGTAAAGGCGGTCCCACTCGTGCCGTCTGGAGGATGACATCTCGGTCACGGAAGTTGAACACATGGGCCACGATAGGGCGGGGGGAGCGCCCGGCTTCGGTCTACCCCCTGGGTTCCTGTGGGCCCTTTCTATGGAGAAATAGTTGGAGAGTTGCTTTGGTTGAAGGTGTTGCAGGACCAGTTTCTCCACGAAGAGATCGGCAGCCGGCTCCTCAAGGTTCTCCGGAACACCCAGGATGCGGAGATTGTTGCGCCGAACGCGTCCTTCATAATCATCAAGGAGCACCTCCATTTGATGCTGTTGTTTCTGTAGTTGGGTTACCTGCTGTTGCAGTGTGTAGGTATCATCAACAAGTGCCAGGGTTTTGATTTCAATGTCTTTCACTTTAGAGTCTATTTTATGAAGTTCTGCACGTAACAATGTCACTTCTATGTTTACCGAATCAATGCGGGTTTCCAATGAGGAACGGACTCCCGCGATTGCCTCCATGACATTGTCTAGAGTGGGGGGGGTCTCACCTGTGGAGGGGGGGTCGCTGTTTTGAGAGTGGCGTGTCTTTAGGTTCCCCCTTGGAGCCCCATGATAGCTTGTTAATGTGCCTTTGGTTGGAAGGCCGATTCCCCTTATTGGAGGCCATCTTGAGACTAGATTCAGAAAAGGGGGTGGTGATGGACAGAGTATCTGAATTAAGCAGAACACTCCTACCCAGTCAACAGATCAGGGCTTGATCCATCACTGTTTTTTAGCTCACTGCACCATCCCAGCTCAGAACCTGGCTACTTGCAAATTAGTCTGTCCCTGGCCCAGTGCATCATGGGAACAGGGCAGACCAAACTACCAAGCCAATTATTTTACTGGAAAGGAAACAAGCTTCCGGGGACCGGTTTCTGGCATTACAGCCGTCTTCGGCCCGGCTTGCTTGAATCCTGATGGTGCAGTGAGCAAGGGACTCACATCTGAGCATACCCTTCCACGCTTATGGTGGACAAAACGATTCAGAAAAGGGGGTGGTGATGGACAGAGTATCTGAATTAAGCAGAACACTCCTACCCAGTCAACAGATCAGGGCTTGATCCATCACCGTTTTTTAGCTCACTGCACCATCCCAGCTCAGAACCTGGCTACATGCAAATTAGTCTGTCCCTGGCCCAGTGCATCATGGGAACAGGGCAGACCAAACTACCAAGCCAATTCTTTTACTGGAAAGGAAACAAGCTTCCGGGGACCGGTTTCTGGCATTACAGCCGTCTTCGGCCCGGCTTGCTTGAATCCTGATGGTGCAGTGAGCAAGGGACTCACATCTGAGCATACCCTTCCACACTTATGGTGGACAACACGATTCAGAAAAGGGGGTGGTGATGGACAGAGTATCTGAATTAAGCAGAACACTCCTACCCAGTCAACAGATCAGGGCTTGATCCATCACCGTTTTTTAGCTCACTGCACCATCCCAGCTCAGAACCTGGCTACATGCAAATTAGTCTGTCCCTGGCCCAGTGCATCATGGGAACAGGGCAGACCAAACTACCAAGACAATTCTTTTACTGGAAAGGAAACAAGCTTCCGGGGACCGGTTTCTGGCGTTACAGCCGTCTTCGGCCCGGCTTGCTTGAATCCTGATAGTGCAGTGAGCAAGGGACTCACATCTGAGCATACCCTTCAACGCTTATGGTGGACAAAATGATTCAGAAAAGGGGGTGGTGATGGACAGAGACTAGGTCCTGCAGGGGGTTGTTAAGGTGGAAGTTCGTGAGCCATAATCGCTGGAGAAAAAGGGGGGGAGGAGGGAGCTTCACGTTGTTTATCTGGGGGGGGCAAGGAAGCGTAACCCACGTTTTCAGCGGTCCCAGTTCCGGAGGGGGCCATGATTTCCCAGGGCCTGGGTGGAGGCGAACACAAGGAGACATTTATTTGCAAGGAGCGGGGGGTCGGGAGGAACAACTCACAGTGAAGCCGGCTCCACCATGAAGCAGGATGCAGGACAGCAACAAGTGCCTCTCCGGGCAGTAGGAAGATCCTTGAGGGAGTCGAGCACCACAGCGTTCGGTCTCAACTCCTGCTGAGCGTCTCCAGTAAAACAGGTGCGTATAGTTAATAAGTGCAGTAGGTGAGCTGGAGAGGAGAGTGCCTTGCGCTGCGCGCCCAAACAGGCCCAAAGTAGTGGGTCGTGGCGACGTTGCGGGCCCCAATGGTTCACAGACTCTTCCACACCGCAGCCATTCGGAGTAGATTGAGGGTGAGAGCTGGGCCATCTGGTGTGGACGTAGGCCCAGTCGCTCTGCTCCAGGGTGGGAGAAATCAGCAGCAGCAGACGCAGGATGATGGTCCCCGGCGGTAGGACCAGAGCCGGGGACTCGCTTAGATGCTGGCGCCAGGTGGGTGGGGGAGGCCGTTGTCCACCGTTCCGCTCGTTACTCGTGGGGGCCACCGATGAGTGGGCGGGCTGCTATGATGGGGAATCGCCTCCACGAGACTCGGCTGGGCAATTCGCAAGCAATTAGGACCTGCCGGTGTGTGGGGCGGCCTCGGAGTGCAACGCAGAATACAGGAAAGTTGCGGCCGCCATCTTGGGCCGACGGGGTCCGATCGCCGGGACCTGATCGCGGCAGCTAGGGAGATCCAGCAGGCATCGGAGATCAGACGGGAGCACCCAGAGAGGCAGTGATGTATCCTCAGTTGACCCTGTTCATGGAGGAAGCACTAGCGAAGGCTTAAAGTCAGTGTAGCTGTAAGGGCCGAGGAGCCGCCTCAGAGTGCGATCATTCTCTCCGGCTACAAGCCACGCCCGCCGAAAAGTTTGTTTTTGATGCATCGTTGTCTAAAGCTGAGCTTGTAGTAAATTGTTATTGCCAACATCCTTCTGTGTACAATCCAGTGTACATATTTCCCCATGATTAGAGTAGAAATTTAGGATTATTGTGACCCGAGAAGTTAGAGTATACCGTTCCCTTGAAAAGTTCTCTGCTAAATCATGGAGTCCCCTCTAAACCTCATGCAAACTAGGTTCCCCATACAGCTAAAAAACTAGATATGTTTTGCCATGAATGCCACATACGCACTAAGGCATACGCTGTCAGGCTCCGTCACACTTCTCCTCGGGGCTGTGTTGAGAGACCTATACCCACACCCACGCAACCACCCCGTGGCCCGGTATATATCACAGACCAGTAGGATGGTCCCGCGAGCGCGGGAAAGGAAGGGGACAGCGGGGAGGGAGATCTGAAATGACAAAGTCAAGGTGTTTAGCTTCACACCCCTCCCTATCTACTCTAGAACTCTGAATCACTTTTTGTGTGGTAATACTCTTTTCTCAACCTTACACACTCATACCTGAAAAGGAAAATACATAATCTTTGTATACAGGAGAGGGAGGTAAGGTCCTATCAGTGGCAGCAATCTGCTAAGAAAGTAACAGAAATAAGCACATGAGATATACAACAGTCTCACCAAGTACCTGAGCTTCCTACAACACCTCACCTACCCATTTCTGACAATGTTCTGCCTGGCTCCACTTTTCCGTTGTAACTAGGCACCCCCTGGTTCCTCTCCTGCACCGTAAATAAAGCACAAAGAGGTTGTCGAAAGAAAACAAAGAATAAACGATATGCTGAAGGTTCACTGCACCTTCATATCCTGTTTCATCCCGCAATCAAAATAATAAGTTATTACACTCGGTAGAGTTTATACCCCTCTGGTTGGAGTGATCAATGCACTCTTCCGTTGCTACCAGTCCAATACCACTCATGTGACTGGGAGAATTGTTTATAGCACCCAATGTACAAAATCCAGTATACACAATTGTTTCTTGAATAGTTCTCTCTCCGAAATATTGTTTCCCCAAAGGTTTTCCCCTGCAAGAGAACGCAGCCGCGATTCTCTGAAAACCGGGAAAACAAACACAGGTAATTCAAAGAGTCAGTGGAGAAATTGACGCACTCAGCAGTGTAAGTCTCCTGAAAGAAACACAGCGCAAGTTCCGCTTGTCTCTAATCCGTGTGCCTCCAGCCGACAAACACACGGAAGCTCCTCACTCACGGTTGCTTCAGTGAAAGAACGACCTCTCCTCACATTGGCTCACCCACGGCAAAATTATCGGCTCCGTTCTCCCTTGTTTCCTGGCCTAAGTTCCGGGGCTGCGCGGCTGACGTCCTGCGCAGCGTAACCCTTGGCCCTCTGGGATTTGTGGTTCATAAAAATGAGGTCGCCAAATACCATGCATTGCGCGGACAGCGGCCCACAAAGACCGATTCTGACAGTACATCCCCCCTTACAAGGGGCGCTGTCCAGGAGCCGGCCTTTCGGGATGCTGTCTGTGGAACCGAGACACCAACCGGGGAGCATGCACAGACCCCGCAGGTTCCCAGGAGTTCTCTTCCGGCCCGTAGCCTTTCCAAGAGAGCAAGTACTGAAGTTTCCCCCTCACCCATCTGGAGTCAAATACTCGCAACACCTCGTACTCCTGCTCGTTTTGCACCCAAACCGGCACAGGAGGACGATGAACAGGGCTCCGTGAGGGTTTCAGAAGGGACACGTGAAACACAGGGTGGCTGTGGAAATGAGCAGGCAATCTCAACTTCACCGCTACCGGATTTACCATTCTCACCACCCGGTAAGGCCCTATGAATCTACGGTTGAACACACTATACCTCCGGAATTTGATGTGTTTAGTGGACAACCACACCAGATCCCCTTTTTTGTACACCGGACTCGGCCTTCGGTGTTTATCCGCCTGAGTCTTGTATCTCCCCTTGGCCTGAACACGATTCCTGCGCGTCGCCAGAAGAATCTTGCGAATGCGCAACAATCTTGCTTTGACGTCTGGCAGCCGGACAGTGGCTCTGGGGAGAATTAATGGATTAACCCTAGGGTGGTGGCCATAAGTACTAAAGAAAGGGGAATGACCCGTCGAGGAATGCTGTGTGCTGTTGTATGCCAGCTCCGCCACCCACAACCAATCCACCCAGGAATCCGTGTCTGCCTGAACATAGCAAATGAGGTACTGTTTTAGTGACTGATTGAGTCTCTCAGTTTGGCCATCTGACTGCGGATGAAAACCGGTGGATAGGGAAGATGAAATATGTAACTCCGCACACCACACTTTCCAGAACCCTGCAGCGAATTGGGCCCCCCTGTCTGACATTATCACTTTCGGGAGTCCATGCAACCTAACTATGTGTGTCAACAGGAGATGAGCTAAACGACCCGCTGTAGGTACTTTGTCACAAGCGATGAAGTGGCCCATTTTCGTAAGAAAATCCACTACTACTATAATGGCTGTTTTCCCATGGTCTTTTGGCAAGCCAACTATAAAGTCTACAGACACGCTTTCCCAAGGCACTTCAGGTGTAGGTAAAGGTTGTAGAAGACCCTGAGGTTGTTGTCGATCCGATTTCATTCTGGCACATTGTACGCATTGGTTTCCCCAGCGTTTCAAGTCCAGGCAAATGAAGGGCCACCAAACCTGCCTCAATGCTTTTTCCAGAGTTTTCACGTATCCCATATGTCCTGCGCTAGGCAGTTCATGGCACCATTGAAACACAGTACGTTGTAAGGCTTTGGTGGGCACTAGCGCTTGTTTTCCTTTCATGGCTACCCCTTGTCTCAACTTCCATTCGGGATGATGACGAAGCCAGGTTCTCCAAACACATGACTGTATCCCTGAACGCAATGATTGTACAAAGTCACTGGATTGGGCCCCACACACCACTTTCGCTGGATCTATGATTGATGTGTTCGGGGTCATGGTATGCAGCGCCGGATGTTCTTGCCGGGTCAGTGCGTCTGCTTTCTTGTTCTTCACTTCTGGTCTATAGGTAACCACGAATCGATACTCCTCAAAGAATAGCATCCAGCGTAATTGCCTGGGCGTAAGATGATGGGCTGCTCTTATGAATTGCAGGTTGCGATGGTCCGTGTAGACCGTTACCTGATGGACCGGTCCCAATAGCCAATGCCTCCACTCCACAAAGGCGTCTCTTATAGCCAGTAACTCTTTTTCGGCTATCGTGTAATTAATTTCCGCCGGTCTGAGTTTTCATGACATATAGGCGATAGGGTGTAAAATGCCTGTGTTTTCATGTCTTTGTGAGAGAACCGCCCCCAATGCGACTTCAGACGCATCAGCTTCTACTATAAACCGTAAGGCGGGGTTGGCATGTGTTAGTAGAGGAGCACTGATAAAGGCTTCTTTCAACCCATCAAACGCTTGCTGTGCCTCGGCATTCCATTGAAACGGGACGTTTTTCCTTGTCAGACGGGTTAAGGGGGTTACCAGGGCAGAGAAACCACCGATGAACCTTCTATAAAAGTTCGCAAAACCCAATAGGCATTGGATGTACTTGACTGTGCATGGACGAGGCCAGTCCTTTATGGCTTGTACTTTCCTTTCAGCCATTACCTGGCCCGAAGGCGTAAGCATCACTCCCAAGAACTCGACGGTGGTCACGTGAAATTCACATTTCGTGATTTTACAATAGAGATGGTGTTTCATCAGGGCACCTAGCACCTGTTTCACGTGGAGTTGATGTTCACTCGTTGTGGTGGAGTATACCAGAATGTCGTCGATGTATACGACTAAAAAGAGGTCCAGGAACTCCCTCAACACCTCGTTTAAAAAGAATTGGAATGGGCGGGGGCGTTGCACAGCCCAAAGGGCATCACTAGATATTCGAAGAGCCCATACCGCGTCTTGAAGGCCGTCTTCCATTCGTCGCCCCTTCTTATGCGGACCAGGTGGTAGGCTCCTCGCAAATCCAACTTGGTGTATATGGTGGCTGTTCTGACTTGTTCCAATAAGACAGGAATCAGAGGTAAAGGGTATTGGTTCTTTACTTTATCGTGATGGTGTTTAAGGCACGATAGTCGATGCAGCACCTTTTGTCCCCGTTTGCTTTCGGTATAAAAAATAACGGCGAAGATGCCGGTGACCGAGAAGGGCGTATATACCCTAGAGCCAGATACTTGTCCAAATATGCTCTCAAGTATTTGTTTTCCAGTACAGTAAGAGCGTAGAGTCTGCCGTTCGGTATTACAGCTCCTGGTACTAGATCGATACGACAATCGAAGGCTCTGTGGGGCGGAAGAGACTCCGCCTGTTCCTCACTGAAGACCATTGCGTAATCGGCATAGCAGGACGGGAGTGTCACTTCTTTCTCAGCCGCTGTGGCGATGTTGTACACCCTTGCCAAGGTCTGAGAAGGACTCTCAGTAGTTACTAAACACTGTTCCTTACAATAATCTGAGACGAAACTGATCGTCCTTGAGGTCCAATGGATGTAGGGTTCATGTTTTTGAAGCCAAGGAAGCCCCAAAATGATGCCATACTGAGGTGCTTGGATGATGTTAAACAAAATTGTTTCTTGGTGCAGGTCATTACTGATGCACCGATATTCTGGCGTGTGGTATTTTATGGGTCCTGCGATCAGTTCACTACCATCGACCGCATACACTGGTTCAGGTTGTTTCTTTTCTATGAGCTGTATACTCAGCCTTTCTGCTTCAGTATAGTCCATAAAACACCCAGTGGCTCCGGAATCCACCATAGCCTTGACTCCTTGTTCTCCGGTTTCCAACACTAACAACATGGACAGGAATACATGATTCTTTTCTTGTTCGCAACAGGCCATGATTGAAGGGATGGTGATCCTGCTTGAGGCTTCCCCTCCTTCCACTCTCAAGCACTGGAGTTTTCCGACTTCTTCTCCAAGGTTCCAGCTGCGACTTGACCAGTCCGAAACCTTCCGGTTTTTGGTTTCACTGGACACTCCCGTAGGTAGTGCCCCTTTTTTCCGCAGTATAAGCAGAGTCCATTCTTTCTACGATGTTCTTTCTCGCTAAAAGACAAGGAAGCCCTGACAGCCCCTATCTCCATTGCATCTTGAGCGGACACAGGCTTCTCACTGCCCCCTCCTCCTCTCTCATGTACCACTACAACAGGCTTTTTCTTTCGTAGATCGCCTTTACGCTCCCTTATGCGGTGGTCCAGACGGAGAGCGAGCTCTATAAGCGCAGAGCAGGTACGTGGTTGAGGGTCTATGTGTGCCAACACATCCTTCATTTCGTAATTTAATCCTTGGTAGAATAACGCAGACTGTTTGACCTCAGGCCACTCCGTTTCCGCAACCAGGCGACGGAAGTTGTTCACGTAGGATACTAAGTCTGAAGTGCCTTGTTTAAGAACCAACAGCTCACGGTCTGCTGAGAACGTTTCTGCTCTACGGTCGAAGGTCTTTTCGAATTCTACCCTGAATTCGTCCCAATCGTAGAGTAGGGGATCATCTCTCCTGACTACGGGAACCGCCCACTGAGCTGCCTCCCCACCCAGGTAAGAAATCAAAAAGGCCACTCGGGCCTGGTTTGTTGAAAACATCTTTGGCTTACACATGAAATGTAGGAGTACTTGCGTCATAAACACCTGTACCTTTTTGATATCCCCATAAAACCTTTCGGGGGGAGACAGCGGAATTTGTGTGGGCATTTCTACTACTAGGGGAGGGGGAGAAGTTGTGCTAGCCCCTGCGTTAAATGGATTTCCTTGCATACTATCCATGCGAGTCCTTAACTGAGCGTTTTCCGTTCTGGAAGCAGCGACCTCTCTATTGGAGGCAGCTAGTTCAGTCTGGACTAAGGCTAGGGCAGCCAGAACGTCGTCAAGTGTGGCCATTTTCCGTCAACACAGCCAAGAGGAGGACAGTTTCCGTGGGCCGATAATTCTGTCAGGCTCCGTCACACTTCTCCTCGGGGCTGTGTTGAGAGGCCTATACCCACACCCACGCAACCACCCCGTGGCCCGGTATATATCACAGACCAGTAGGATGGTCCCGCGAGTGCGGGAAAGGAAGGGGACAGCGGGGAGGGAGATTTGAAACGACAAAGACAAGGTGTTTAGCTTCACACCCCTCCCTATCTACTCTAGAACTCTGAATCACTTTTTGTGTGGTAATACTCTTTTCTCAACCTTACACACTCATACCTGAAAAGGAAAATACGTAATCTTTCTATACAAGAGAGGGAGGTAAGGTCCTATCAGTGGCAGCAATCTGCTAAGAAAGGAACAGAAATAAGCACATGAGATATACAACAGTCTCACCAAGTAACTGAGCTTCTTACAACACCTCACCTACCCATTTCTGACAATGTTCTGCCTTGCTCCACTTTTCCGTTGTAACTAGGCACCCCCTGGTTCCTCTCCTGCACCGTAAATAAAGCACAAAGAGGTTGTTGAAAGAAAACAAAGAATAAACGATATGCTGAAGGTTCACTGCACCTTCATATCCTGTTTCTTCCCGCAATCAAAACAATAAGTTATTACACTCGGTAGAGTTTATACCCCTCTGGTTGGAGTGATCAATGCACTCTTCCGTAGCTACCAGTCCAATACCACTCATGTAACTGGGAGAATTGTTTATAGCACCCAATGTACTAAATCCAATATACACAATTGTTTCTTGAATAGTTCTCTCTCCGAAATATTGTTTCCCCAAAGGTTTTCCCCTGCAAGAGAACGCAGCCGCGATTCTCTGAAAACCGGGAAAACAAACACAGGTAATTCAAAGAGTCAGTGGAGAAACTGACGCACTCAGCAGTGTCCGTCTCCTGAAAGAAACACAGCGCAAGTTCCGCTTGTCTCTAATCCGTGTGCCTCCAGCCGACAAACACACGGAAGCTCCTTACTCACGGTTGCTTCAGTGAAAGAACGACCTCTCCTCACCTCGGCTCACCCACGGCAAAATTATCGGCTGACGTCCTGCGCAGCGTAACCCTTGGCCCTCTGGGATTTGTGGTTCATAAAAATGAGGTCACCAAATACCACGCATTGCGTGGACAGCGGCCCACAAAGACCGATTCTGACATACGCGTTCCCTTTACCAAAGGGGGGGATCGTTCAACGCCAACATAATAGAACACACGAGGACACACATTTGGACCAAATACGTAAGGCAAAAGAAAACTAGAAGTAGGCACTGCTAGAAATGTGGGCCATTTTTGAGATGGCCAGACTGACAATCCTCTCTCAGAACATGCAAGTAAGGCATCCGCTGCTCCCCTACCGTATACAGGAGTGGAGGTGCTCTCTCTGATTCTTGCCATCTCAGCCGCTCCTGCAATAGGATATACCAATCCATTAGTTGTGGGAGCCGGACGGCTCCCCACTGGGCAGAGGGCCACTAGATCTAGGACTGGAGGCTACCAGATTGGCAAGCTCAGGTGATTCTAGCCTCACCCCAGCTTGGTGCTTGGGTTCTCCGAAGTTTGACCCCCCAATCCATTGCATTCAACACATCGGGTCCCAGTGGTGCATGGAACCTGCACTCCATTCCATCCATTAGAATGCTCTCAGGTGACAAGGAGGTTCAAAGCAGTTCTGGACAGTGACTCCAATAGTGGGGGCAAGGAAGTAGGTACCCGTCCTCCATAGTCCAACATTAAGGGGGGAGCCACATGGTATACTTCCCCAGCGTATGCTCAGGTAGTAGGAGAGATGACAGAAAGTGAGTATGAGGTGAAATTCCTACCAAGAAGAACCTCACACAGCACCGAATGAAGGAGGCAGCCCAGGCGAGAGTTAGAGGAGAGGCACGAGTTAATAGAGAAAGAGCTCTTGCTATGGGAGCGCCATGAGAGAAGATCTGCACATACTCCATTGGGGGTGAACAAGGCCAGGCCCAGGACTCCACAAGGAGAGGAGTGCAAAGTACCTTGGCTTGACAGCACCTGACGGAATAAAAAGGGGGCTCCCTGCATGTAGTTTGCAGTAGGGCCCTCATAACTTTCATTACGCTAGAGGAAGTGCCCATTGACAACCCAAGCCTCACCAGATCATCAGCGAGGAGAGGGGCTGACCAGGAAATAAATTATCAAGGTAGCCTAGTTCGAGCCCAATTAAGGCATAGGCGAGATACGATAGCCCCTTCATGTGCACTTGAGGAGAGCAGTGACAAAGACGTCCACCACACCCACGAATGCCCAGGTCAGACAAACTGTCCCCCAGAGAGACGGTGGCTAGAGAGGAAGGCGAGGTCTTTGCACGACCCTTTTGTTAGCCCATTGGACCAAAAGGAAGACTCAATATGATAGATCCTGGCCAGAGGAGGGATCCTTCGAACCAGGGGACATGGCCATCGTGGAAGACTGCACCCAGCCAGGAGGGGGAGTTCCCAAATGGAACTTCCCTTACATTCAGGATTGCCGGAGAAGATGGGAGTGCTATGTTGGTGAGAAGACAACGGAGCCGCTCCACGCCAAAATATGGCCACTATTGCAGAAGGGCATGGCAGGGATCTGGTCTCAGATGGATAAATAAGGGCTCAGGGCTAATCTTCCCCCATTGATGGACAGGGAGGAAAATGAATCTCCTGTTTTGAGAAAAACACAGGAGGAATAAATCTAGCAGTACGTGATGTCAAGAGTCTGCTCATCAGCCTCATTGAGAAACAGACCAACAGGGTGTTCAACCGAACCCGCATCCCAGAAGTCACACTGACCAACACTGAGCATGACAGGGCCACATTCAATTCTTTCAGGCACCAGATATGGACGGTCCTGAGGGAAATGTTCCATGACTGCCCAGATGTAGGAGGATTGACAGCAGAAAGCATGAAAACTGGGGAAACTGTAACTGACTTTTTGAATAGAATTAGGGATCGGTGGGGACAGGAAATAGGACAGCTATGGGACGACACAGTATCAGAATGGACTGGACAGCGTAGTAGGATTAGACCCCAAACTCTGGCGAGAAATACAGGCCCACAAATTATACCACCACAGAAGAAAACAGGGAAAGGACAGAGAAAAATAGAAGCAAGCCTGAGAAACCGCTAATCTGGTCCAAAGCAAATTGAAAAAGACAGCATTCAAGGGGGTTGCAATGGCCGCAAGCGTTCAGATGACACCAGTCTTGAAAGCAGCTCCACCTCCGAACCCCAGATGGTTTCCACCCAGTCCTAACCACTTAGGTCAGGGAGGCTGTCGGCAGCTAGACCTCAGAGAATTGTTCCTCTTGTCAAAGAATGGGCCACATAGCCCACCGATGCCAGTTAAAGGCATATCATGAGCAACGATCGATAAGCATAGACCAGTCCCCATTCACAGAATTAAGCACAGACCAACCTGAATGCACCTTACATCCACAGCAAAATTAATTAGCGACCACACCACCACAACAAGGACTAGGTGGTTGGCTGAACAAGTGACCACAGAAGCAGCAGAAAGAGAACCCAGCACAACAGGAACAGGCGTCACAAATGCTAACCATCTGGGGAGGCAATACCTTTGCATCAATAGAAAACTAAAATACACAAGGTATTCAACCCCCCAATATAGAAAATACACTTCGCGCACACCTCAATACACATTTCGCTGCATATCAAAGATTCTGCATGCAGGACCCCATGTCAGCGTGGAGGGAATTCTCCTCTAATTTGCATGGGGGAATAAGGGTCTTATATACTAGAGTGGCCACTCCAGGATTTCTTCTGGTATCGATATGTTTTAAAATCAATCATAAATGTTTTGAAAACAATCATAAATGTTTTTCTAAACAATGCCATTATGCACAGTGGGCTGTTGGCCAAGGATGAAAAAAGTGGTGACCCTTATACAGAAAAATTATGCAGTGCCTGGGAACATGATTATGTACTTCAGGTACATCGATTATGATAAAATACTAGGAGCCTGGCGTTGAAAAGACAGGAGCAAACTGCAAGGTAAAAGGTTGCCTATTCAGAACCGTTATTGTCGTGTGGGTAGGACAATGTATGTAAAAAGGGGGCACACAAGACAGGACTAACCTAAAGGACATGACCCCCACTCCTCATCGAAAGGTCAACAGAATAAGCTAGGTAATAATAAAGCTGAGGTCATAAAAAGCATAAAAAATCATTTATAATAAAAATACGAAAAGCGCCTTTAAAAGTCTGTAAAAAATGTCTATAAAAGAAAGGCCATTAATTCTAAAAGCATTCAAACGGTCCTATAAACTTATATATGTGGTTACTATTACACAGAGCCCCATGAAAGCCATTATGCCCATAGCAGAGAAGGAGAAAAATAACACAAAGTCAGTTTCCATCTTCAATTTGGTAAATGTTAAAAAAATTGCCAAATAGTTTCCAGCACAGGTAACACCAGATTGTGTATGAATTCCATGCTGAAGTCTCAACATCACTGAACATTGCATCCGCAGAGTGCAATCCCTCTGGCACTTCCAATATCATGTAGAGTGAGCAAAGATGGTCATCTCTGGTTCCCACAGCAGCCGCCGGGGAAGAATTAGATGCCTGCATGCCTAGAACCAATGCATGTACCTCTGGAACAGGGACGATTTCCCTTCCAACTGGAGTGTAAGCATCCCTTGCACGTCTATATCCAGAGGCGCAACCAATGGAAGTGTCAGACAGAGGTCCAACATGCATCCAAATCGGAAGAGGAGGCAGCGGAACACAGGCAAGACACAGTCTAGCCAGACCAGTCTTAAAGACAGGAACCAATGCTCACTCAGCTCTCGAAGCCAAGGCATACGCAAGTAGAACACCATGCACTCACAACAACATCGTTCCAGCTGTATTCTCTCCATGTCTTGAGGGATTAAGATGTCCATTGTGTATCAATAGGATCAAAATCAGGATGCCTGCCATTAATAGCAGGACCAGAGAAAGCCCTCCAAAAACGCTTCCAAGTAGAGAGTGTATGAAAGCAGGAATTACTTTGAAGATGGTCTGAAAGATGGTTAATGGACCTGATCAAATACCCTTAAATTAGTATAGATCCTCTTTGTATCAGAAATGTTAAAGATACAATGCACCATTTCCCTGAAATGGAGCAGGAAGTTCGTATGGACCAGAGCCTGTATATCTGCCAAATACCTTGTAACCTGGAGATCAAAAGTCTCTTGGGCCGAAGTTAAGGCCACATTTTGTTGAAACAACATGGCTTTTAGTCTACTCAGTGTATCAAACCTTATACTGGAAACATTCAATGAATGCCACAGTGGTGCCTCCCTAACTAAGCAAGCTGGGGGAAACAATACTTGCTTACAACAAACAACCCTGGAGTTTACTGTGACTAGATACGCAATGCCTGGCACCATCCCGCAACAGCCTTTATTATTTAGCATTAAATAACTCTCATTCGAGAGTAACTCAAAAACTGGATGAATCACTGCATCTGGGGAGCCTTTCAAGTAGCAAGATACATTTTCTATCAAAGCATTACACTCTCCGTGAAGCAAGACATTCCTGTATCCCAAAGACCCACTTAAAGCCTTCTCACAGTCTGTCCCACTTACGAAAACTTCAGTGTCCTTATTTCTATACCTATATTTGTACGGCAACTCCCAGGTTTCCTGTATGTACCCTTCACCCAACGCTTCATACATGCCTACCTGGTGCTATGTAAGGCAGTATTGGAACTGGAATGTCATGATTGGCAGTGTGATATAGCCATGAATTAACCATTCCGTAGATGGTTACTCTGCTACTGTAAAAGACAACTTTTCTAATTTTTCAATGAGCAGCATGGTATATTTTGCATCTCTGCATGCCATTGTCATTTGTCTTTCGGTCATATTGTAAGCCAAAAACAGCTTTGTGCTGTTAATGTACCACCATGGCACTTGGCCAGAATACAATGATTGTAGCATCCAGCTTAAAAGCATTATGTTATGTTATATGTTATAAACCATTTTGTAACGCGCTCTGTTACTGGGGAGTATCCTGGCGCGGGGGGAAACAAAAAGGCGGAGAACAAAACATAGAGGGGCCCTCCTAGACTGCACTCATGAATAAGTGAGTTTTCAGGTGCTTTTTGAAAGCAGTCACTGTCGGCGTGGAACGCAGATGGAGAGGGAGTGCAATCCAGGCCCGCGCCGCTACCACAGACAGCGACTGGCCACCAAGTCTGGCACGTTTAAAACGGGGAAGGGATAGTTTAAACAAAGAGGCGGATCTCAGGGTGCGTGCCGGGATGTACCTTGTGAATCTCTTTCTCAAGTACGAGGGACCTTGGTCATGAATTGCACGAAACGCCAACACCAAAGATTTGAACACAATGCGTTGTGCTACAGGAAGCCAGTGCAGCGAGCGCAGCTCAGCGCGAACGCTCTTCCATCTGGGGATGTTAAATAGTAGACGTACAGCCGCATTCTGAATAATTTGGAGGCGTTTGACCAGGTATGCCGGAATGCCACTGAACAGTGCATTCGCGTAGTCGAGGCGAGCCAATATAAGCGCCCTGGCAACCGACTCTCTGGCCTCCCTAGGGAGCAAGGGGAAAAATTTACGGAGCATTTTCAGAGTGGCAAAACAAGTGCATGTAAGTTTTTTGATATGATGCTCAAATCTGAGATCCTCCGTAAACCAAATGCCCAGATTTTTAGCTGGTCTCCCTATCTCTTTTGGGCAGGGAATATTAGAAGGCCAAAGTGTGCTCATAAATGAGGGGGGGGAAGGAGCCATAAAAAAGCACTTCGGACTTGTCCTCATTGCACTTCAGCTGGGCCTGTGTTAACCAGCGAAATACCGAGGACAGACACAAGTGAACTGTAGACGTGTCCAGATTGTCGTCTGGCCAGGTGAACAGCAATTGGGTATCATCAGCATACCCTAAGATTTTAGCCCCAAACTGTTCAGCTAGATAAACCAGGGGTGTAATATACACATTGAACAGTAAGGGGCTAAGTGTAGACCCCTGCGGGACCCCTGTAAGCAAAGGCTTGGGCTCAGAGGCATGGGGGGGGGGGGCATCCAGACCTGCTGGGTCCTATCAGATAGAAAAGAGGACAACCATTCCAGCACCACTCCCCCGATGCCTATGGCAGACAGCCGACCGAGGAGGAGGTCATAGGGGACAGTATCGAAAGCGGCAGAGAGGTCCAATAAAATTAGGACCGCTCTGCCACCTCCGTCTAGACATTCCCGGATTGCCTCGGTCATCTCCACCAGGGCCGTCTCGGTGCTATGAGCAGCCCTAAAGCCCGATTGGGCAAGGTGGAGGGCATTAGATGTTTCGACAAAGCTCTCCACTTGTTGAAGAACTACCTTCTCACAGATTTTCGTGAGTGCAGGTAGAAGGGAGATGGGTCGGTAGTTCCCAGGAACCGACACGTCCAGTCCTGGTTTCTTCAAGAGCGGCAGGAGTTTGGCTTGTTTCCAAACCTGGGGGACCGCGCCTGCGGCCAGGGAGAGGTTCACTATCCTATCTGCGTGATCTCACTGCAGACTGTTACCGCCACCTCCGAAAGCACTCGGGCAGGGCACGGGTCGGCAGGAGAGCCCGATTTTAAGGACTGGAGAAGATGTAGAACATCACCCTCCGCAATTTGTGCGAAGGTGGTAAGTTGGTGACCAGAGGATGAGAGAAAGGGCAAACAGGGGCCAGCTGCAGAGCAGTCGGCAGGAAGTGCCGCTAGGAGGCCCTGCTGAATCTCTGCTATTTTAGTGATGAAAAAGGTAGACAACTCCTCGCACCATTGTGCAGAGGACGGGAGGGGCACAGCTTCCACGACAGGGGACACAAAGCTTTTAACAATCGCAAAGATCTCTCTGCTGTTGTTATCGGCCTTTTTAATGCGCCCAGCATAATAGTTACCCTTTGCAGCCCTAAATGCTGCATAGTAGTCTTTTTGGGCGAGCCGTAAGGCGGACTTAGCCTCAGAGCTGTACTCCCTCCTCCATGTTCGTTCTAATTTTTTGCAGCCCAGTTTCATCTCTCTCAGTTCAGGGGAAAACCAGGGTTGGGAGGGCGAGCGTCTGGCTCTAGTCAGCATGGTTTGCTTAGTAGAGGCAGTCGCCGCCTGCCGTACCCATTCATTAAACACACCAACCGCCTCGTCCAGACACCCCTTAGATTGTGGGCGAGTGTTAGACAAGGCAAGTCTAAACGCGGGTAGATTAATTTTTTGAGAATGGCATGTAGGGGGCGGGGGGCTGGGCTCTGCCATCTCCCAGCTGAACCTGACCAAGTCATGGTCAGACCAAGTTGTTTTTTCCACAATCACAGACTGGATGGGGAAATTCGTGCACACCAGGTCAAGTAGATGACCACCCGCGTGCGTCGGACCAGAAACCCATTGTTCTAACTGGGCGAGCTCAAGAATTTCCCCAAGCCTGCGAGCTTCGGAGGAATCGGGGACATCCATGTGAATGTTTAGGTCACCGACCAAAAGAAACTTAGGAAAACCTAAGGCCCGCGGCACTATATATTCCTCTAAGGAGTCCAGGAATTGGGTAGCCAGGCCCGGGGGCCTGTAGATCAAAGATCCACCTAAGGTAAAGTGGGGAGAAATTGTAATGGAGAAGTGAAGAACCTCACCCCCTAGACTCACAGTCAGAGGCTCGGATTCAAAACTCCATCCCTCTTTAAACACAACTGCTAGTCCACCCCCTCTACCCAGAGGGCGGTCCACTCTAACTATCTTGAACTCCCTGGGGACCGCAAGTTCTACACTGGGAGCGGAGGTGCAAGTCATCCAAGTCTCCGTGAGGAATAGCAGCTCCAGTTGGCCGTCCGAAAGTAGTTCGAAAATATCGGCCGCATGCTTAACTGCTGATCTAGCATTGATCAGTCCCGCCCTAATGTTGGTAGTAGTGGCGTTATTGACTGAACATGGAAGGGGGAAGGGTTGGGGAAGGAAACCACACGTAGCACACTTGCCCAGAACACCGGCTAACTCAACACGTGTGCAAGGCAGGCCCTTACCATGAGGGGCAAGTCTCAGAAGATCAGCGCGTGAATATTGTCGCGTCGCTGAACTGGTCATCCCCAAAGGAGGCCGAGCAGAGTCGCTGGCCCTGGGCCCGTCCGAGGCACGGACGGGCACAGACGGGCCCTCCTTTGGCGCTCCTTCGGCGCGCAGACGGCGCGCCCGCTGCGCGAGACCGCTGCGCGCTCTGGGACACATCGCTATTTGACGGCCAAGCCCCTCCCCGAGCTGGAGCGCTAACTCCGTTCCAGTAGGGGTCCGGGACACCCAAGATGGCGCCTAACCTGTCCCTCCACACAATCGGCACAGGCATGCCGCGGTGGACCGGGGACCAGGGGGGCCGGGTAGCAACAATAAGGTATGCTTATTATACAAATGGCAAACAGTTTAAAAACACCACACAATTCTTTACATCAATTGAGTCAGTGAAAAACGGGAGCGTTTTTTTTTAAAAGAAGGTTTAAAAAGCATTAAAAAGCGCCAGCAGCGATCGTGCTTTGCAAAAGTAGTGCAGAAGAGCTTAACTCGCAGTCTGCTCGCCTTCGTGTCCCAGCGCTGTTACAAGGTGCTGCCACCACCTCGTTCAAATGCACAGGACTGCCCAAGCCGATCCTAATTGACGGCCAAGCCCCTCCCCGAGCTGGAGCGCTAACTCCGTTCCAGTAGGGGTCCTGGACACCCAAGATGGCGCCTAACCTGTCCCTCCACACAATCGGCACTTGAGATTGCCCATGTCGTAGAATAGACAAATCTTGTTCCATTATGTCAATTACAGAGGACACAAAGTTGTGAATAAACATATGAAGAAAGTTTTGTCATTCCATTGTCAACCACACCTAAGGCCTTTTCTAGGTTAATTCTATCCATCTCACATAATCTCTCAGCAGCTTCCTGTTGGGAGACTTCCCACAGTTCATTGTAGATGGTATATAGTTGCGTTTTTTACATGGTTTCTTGGGGCCTAGCAAGAAATCCCTGAGATCCGTGGTATAAGACAGAGGGGATAAGTGTTGTTTCACCTGCAATAGTGTTGAGGTTTTTAGCCATTCTAGGCATAACTTCCCAACATTATAAGAAGTCACTACCCCTGGGACGTCTGTGCGTACATAGCGTGTGTCAGGCCTATGGATACTAAATCCTCCGGTGGTACCCTTGAATCTTGATTGACACCTATTTGTGTTGATAGGCCAAACCAACCATCCCTTCCAATTGGGAGCTGATGAATTGTATGTACCATTCTGTATCATTGTACCAAGTACCTCTTCACAGTATATCATTCAATATACACTCAATAGGTGTGGGCGAGGGGATGCGTGGTGTTTTCAGGTCTTTCATTTTTGCAAACCCATAGAAGGTAGTTTGTTGCACTGTTCTGTTCAGGAATATTATCTGTAATGGTATGAGGCAAGCTCTAACTAAAGCCCCTGTTCCCTGAACCTGCCAATCTGTTGTCCCCCAGATGGATTTTGTGTCTATTGTGTCCATTTGTGTACATTTTATGCAAAAATTGAAATGAGAGTACATTTAAATATATGCATAACAAAATGACATGTAAAAACGTAGTATCTGCTGCCAGTCATATCAAACGCTTTAAATTGCCTGTGGGGTGGTTATTTCCTTGTGGTAATGTTACATACACATACATACCATCAAATATCACAGGTGGACCGTGTGCCTTTACTAGATTAGGTGTCATGATATTCCCATTAAATCAAACATCACATGTCCATAATACGAGAGAAGCTGTTCAACTCAGTGAACATTGTGATTCTGAAGTTCATTTATGATCTAAGCCTGAATATGTTACTGCTGGATCAATAGTAGGAATTCCAGGTTTAACCATTTATAATTCTAGGTCTTTTAGTGAATAAGCATGTCTGATGGTGATAAAGATTAATCATACATCAGTTGCTTTAGCAGAATTATTATTAGATGTGCGTGGGTAAGAAAAGCTGTCTTACAGAATCCTGTGATTGATTATTTACTCTTAAAACATGATCACAAATGTTCATACTTTCAAGGTATGTACTGTTTTAATCTTTCAGATCATTTCAAATAAATTCAGTCCCACATTGAAGCTTTACACCAGTTAGCTATAGATGTTGAGCAGGATGTAGAAAGAGATGGTGGGATTGCTTGTTTGGGTGGTTGCCGGAGTTTGGTAAACTTCACTCTGTTTTAGTTGGGAAAGTATTAGCAATATGTATCTTGATATCATTATGTTGTTGTATCCAGTGTGTGCCTAATCTCTTATCTATTCTTCAACCTAAAGCAGTTGATTTCAGACCAATATTTTATGATAGTCAATGGTCAAGAGGTGGAATGTAGAGCTATTAAGAATGATATATTGACCATTGACTCCATTTTGCAAAACTGACTCCATTTTCTGTGATGATTCCATCTTTTATAACAGACTCCATTTTCTGTGCTCGCACGCGGCTGTAAAGTAGGACGGGGATTTTTTCACTCTTCACTTGTTTTCGCTCCTCATTGATCAGAGTGAACTGGAACATGTTGTGTGGGATGCATTCTTGGTACCTTTCAGGGAATGTGTGGAATGTACAGCTCTGTCTCAGAGTCAACATACAGGGGCCTGACCAGTACGGTCAGCGCGGTTTTTCATAACAGAAGAAAGGGGGTGAGGTTTCTAGAACCTTCACCTCACATTGAGTAATAGGTATTAAAGGCAGAGGATCATGGCAGGCAGTTTGGTAGCTCACTTGTGGGGTAGACGTGCCATCATAAGAAGAATCTGGGATTTGGATCCCAATCGTGAGTCCTGCCTGGCTGTCAACGGGATCCTCCAGCTTGAGTTGGCAAGATTATTGAGCGAACCATCGGTGAGGTGTTACTTTGTGTATATAATGTCTAAGTTTCTCTGTTCCATGTATGTATGCTACATGTTATACTGGTTTTGTGCCTAAGTTACTTGATATTTGGGAGTCTGTATTAACCAATATATTTTGCCTTCCTTATTAAAATATTGAATTAATAAACATGCATGTGTCAGTTTAAATGCGCCTGAATTTGTTTTCTTGCCTCGCCTAAAGAGAGCGTGGGTCTTGTTTTATCGTCTCGTCTTTTGGGAGTGCAGTTTTATGTGTGTTATTTAAAGGTGCAGCAGTGCACTTGCCTCCTCTCGGGAGTGCTGGGTTTAGGTGTGTCAAATTAGTAGCTCGACAAGGTGATGAATATATAAGCTTGGTGTTTGTCAGCTTAATTTTGCAGTTGTATTCGTTTGCGTAAGCCTATAGTAGTATGATGTTGGGTCTGATGTACTGAACCCTGAAAAGTATGCAAATTTCTATGCGAATGTGGCAGTACTACCTCTCGGTGGTGTTGGGCAATGTTCCCATTGACGGTAAGTGTTACCAGTGTGTGGGACACTTGCTTTCTGCAAAAAATGATGATCATATTGTTGGTAACAATGTATTGTATGAAAAGCAGTTGTATCTTCATACAGTTCCCTGTAATAAAATGCAGCATATTGATCTAAATCTGAAAGCATAGAATTTACAGTTTCAATGTCCCAAACATCAGAGAGTGTACATGTAGAATTTTCAAATGTTCAGTAGGACTAGATATATCATATGAAACCCTATCCCAAATTATACCATTCGGTACTGGAACTGCTGTAATGTTCACTAGGGACAGGTCTCTCTGTTCACGGTGTGATGACGTGTGATGATGTATGTGGTTTCAGGACCAAACTCATAGATTGAACTGTAGAACGGCATGAGAGGTAATCTCCATTCAGTAGTAGGAAAAAGACAGTTATTATACCAATCCCCATTAACAGAAACAGGATCCCTAATGCAAACCAAAGATGCAACCAAGGTGACGCAAAGTAAGTCTTTTTCAGCCAGCGATACAATCGCCAAAATCTTTCTTTTTTTGGAAATGGGTGGCGTTTGCTCAGGCCCACTTGGATCTGAAAAAAAGTCATTGAAGTCTATGAAGTAGCTAGAAGCAGTTTGATCTATCTTTGGTACCTCTACAGGGTTTGTAGAACTGGCAGGTGCTTTTTGTGAAGGCACATTAATATAGATGTCTTTATTGGATCAAATTGTAATTTGCGTTTAAGTTGTATTTGGAGGTTGTTCAATTTCAACAGGTGTAATTCGTACTCTGTTGTTTGATACTCCTACATTTTGCGCAGGGGAGTTGAAATGTTATTAGTCTTTCCACTGAACTTCCTGTATAGTAGCAAAAGGAGATCTGCAGCTACTCAGGATTCCAAGTGACTTACTGTTGAGAATTGGCTACATTATTTAAAGATGTGGTTTTATCAGGTCATGGAGACAAATCTTCTTTCTTTTTTGCCGGCAAGACACGTAAGAAGTACTGTCCTTGTTCCTTCTACTGCCAGGACCGGTACAGGTGCCCTGTAAGATGGCCCAAACTCCTTCTTGTCCACGATCTTTTCTCTGACCAGGTCCCCAACCTTTAGGACCAAATCAGGTCTTGCCGGAACTGGTTTGACTTCCCTAGTGCTGGTGTGTTTTACTTGGACGTTGCTTTGTAATACCCAGAATTCATTGGGTTCCTGTAAAACTGCCAAACGATCATTCAATTCAAATGGTTTTCCATCCGCCACTATGCTGGCACAATCGAGATCATGTACCCACATTGTTGTCCCAATCAGGATCTCATAGGGGGCACGTCCTCCCAAGGATTTTCTTGGCATGTTGTTTAGTCCCCTTTGGACCCCATATAGGTGATTGATCCAACTACTGTCCACACATAATACCCTTGCTGTTAAAGATTGCTTTAGGTCTTGGTTTTTCCTCTCCACCAGCGAATCTCCCATGGGATGGTAGTGGGAGGAGCACCGCAAGCCCATGGCTTTCTTTTAAACTTGTGAACTAAATGGAGGGCCAGGGTCAGAATGTAACGTGCCATTTGCGTATGTCCCGATGAAGACTCACAAATCCGTTATAAGAGTTCGGGCGCAGCCAAGCACTGAGGCCAAACCCATAGGAATCTAGAGCATGAATCCACTGCTCACAAGATGTATTTTAGGCCCTATCTGAATTTAAGGGGCTGCAGTGGTTCAAATATACACATGCGTAAGGTCTGTCTGAAATGAGTAATGGGGTTTGTGGTGGCCATGTTACGTGGAACCTTTCATCTGCTGGCAGATGTCGCACTTTAGGACATAACCCTTGGTTTGTTTAGACAAACCTGGCCACCAGTATTGCCACTTTAGTAATGAAATTGTAGCAGTACTGAGCCCAGACCCTTGTGTGTAGCTAGAATTAAACCTAATCTGCGATCCATGTTTGGTATAACTCTATCCCCCAATCCTGGACTTTGAGCATACAGTGTATTTTGCCCATCCAATTTATAGGAGTACTTGAGTGGAAAGCCCTTCTCTATGGCAGAGCCGTTTTTTGAGGCGTTGACAGCTATCAGTATGTCTTAGTCTATCCTTGTGCTAGTGATTGCAGCAAAGGCAGCAGTTTGCGCTGTCGCCTTGGCGGCTTCATCGCCCAGTAAATTTCCTTCAACATGTACACAAACACTCTGATGACTCATCGTGTGAATAACTTGAGCCTGTGACAGGCATTCTTTATATTTTGCCACTTGTTCCCATGACATTTTATGCTTAATTGTGCAACCCTTGGAATCTGTAAACCCCAGTAATGAAGAAATGCATTATAAGATTGCACACAGTAGAATGAATCACACACTATCAGTGTGGGGAATTCCCGATACGTATATTGTAATGCTAGTATCAGGGCTTTCAGTTCTGCCAGCTTCGCTGTGGCAATCTCCTAGAGATTGTGTATTTGTATTGCTGGGATGGAACTTACCGTCCGCATACGTCCCTTCACCACTATAGCAAATGCTGTGCTATACTGTTGTTTACTTCCAAAGGCAGGCTGAGCAGAACCATCAGTGTTAATGATGTACTCATATTTTTCTAGATGCAATGTTTAATTCGGGAGAGGATTTTCTTGTTTGTACTGCAGGATTGCTTGTGTTTCAGTGTAGGATCATATTTGTAATCTACGTCAGTTGCAGTGAGAGAATTAGCCCATTATATCCATTGCGAATGCAGTGCTTTTGCATTTGGAATGCTCACTTGGTAAAAACATATAAAGGTGGTACTGGGGTTACAACAATTATGCATTTCCCCTGTGCTAGTGCTCTTTCTCTCACTACAGCTGTCTGTACTGCTGTCAGTATTTTTTTTGTGGCCACAAATCGCATTTGAGCATTTGTGTATAAATGTGATTTGTATGCAATTGGGACTGTCTCACCTTCGTTGAAAGTGATGTATGTACATCCTGATAAACCCAGGACCACCCGATTTACCAAGCCTATAGAATTCACATGTGTGTGCAAATGTTTTGATGCCATCATGTCTGCCTCAATAGAATGGAGAATATCTGTGTGTTCCTGTGTCCAATAATGTGCTGTGAAATCAGGTCTGATTAAGTCATAGAAAGGTTTTACTCTTTCTGCAGAATCCAGAATGTTATTTCTGCCAAAATTTAGAAATCCTAATATGGGCTGCAACCAATGTTCCCTCTAATTTTTTTCCTCTGTGTGCGGCAGTGGAGGGTCTCTGCGCGCTGCAACCATGGCTATGTGTGCCAGGAACCGAACCTCGCGTGTCTGCGGCGCCAAATGCCACTCGTTTTTGGTGCCCTCCTGCCCTCTGCCCCGCTCGCTTTTGGTGCCCTTCTGCCCTCTGCCCCACTCACTTTTGGTGCCCTTCTGCCCTCTGTCCCACTCGTTTTTGGTGCCCTCCTGCCCTCTGTCCCACTCGCTTTTGGTACCCTCCTGCCCTCTGCCCCACTCACTTTTGGTGCCCTTCTGCCCTCTGCCCCACTCACTTTTGGTGCCCTTCTGCCCTCTGCCCTGCTCGCTTTTGGTGCCCTCCTGACGTCTGCCCCACTCGCTTTTGGTGCCTTTCTGCTCTCTGCCCCACTCGCTTTTGGTGCCCTTCTGCCCTCTGTCCCACTCGCTTTTGGTGCCCTTCTGCCCTCTGCCCCACTCGTTTTTGGTGCCCTCCTGCCCTCTGTCCCACTCGCTTTTGGTGCCCTCCTGCCCTCTGCCCCACTCGCTGTTGGTGCCCTCCTGTCCTCTGCCCCACTCGCTTTTGGTGCCCTCCTGCCCTCTGCCCCACTTGCTTTTGGTTAGCGCATTTCAACCGGATAACTCTGGCGACAGACCGGCAGAACATTTAATATTACTACTCAATGGACTTGTGTTCAGTTAGTTGACTTGAACAAACTCTGAAGGATGTCGGGCAGAGTTGGAAGCCCGCGATTCGACCCCCTCCCGAGCTCCCTCCCGCGAAATTGGAAAAAGACAAACAGCGAGATAAACTTCCAGAAAACACTGAGAATCAGCGAACCCACCGTGCCCTAGAGCATTTCAAACGGCTATTAGGAACTGGCCCCTCTATCCGCCTTACCCGCCACTGCCCACCTACCCCATCCAGCTTCTCACGCTGGGAAGGGGTTCCGATAACTGCTCCACAGAGGCTTTTCTCCTGCTGTGCGACAGTGGAAAGAAACTACACACTCCCAAATAAAGATTAAGAGGCCAGTGGCAGCAACACACATAAACACGAGGAAAAGTGGCACTGCGTATGCACACGCAGGAACAGACACACCAGGCAGGCAGACTCAGCCTTCCATCTTTACTAGGTCGGCAAACTTGGAGCGATTTATATATCTGTAACAACACCAGTGCTTGGAAGAATGCATTTGATATAGCGCCTTAAGATGCAGATATGTTATACAAAAAGCTATGTTTAAATAGGTTATATTATTATTAATAATAATAGTAATAATAAATATATTGATAAAAAATGACACAGTTCCCAAACAGACAGTATGGGCTGTCAATCAATTATCGAGGGATTGAATGCTTCCGATAAAGTGTCACGCATAGTTGTTGAAATGTCACTCGAAATTACAATGAAATTATGAAAATGGCACACATAGCAATTTGTGGCGCTTGAGGCTATGAGGGAGGGTGGGGTAGACTCTGGCCATTTGTTTAAGTATTGCTGTTAATCAGAGCCCCTTCACAAAAGGCCAGCAGAGTCTTCCCTGCGCTTTCCTAACAAAAGCGTAGGCAGTTTCCAAACATAGCGTGTGTTTGGAAACTGTCTACTCTAATCTCTAAAAGATTACACGTTATGAGTAAAAAAAAAACATAAAGATGTGTTTTTTTTATCAAATTACAAACCCTGCACTGCGTATGGGAATTATACACCCTTATTTGGTACATAATTAAAAGCACCAATAACTTGTGAGTTCACACTTCCCTACTTCAGATATGTTATAACCCCATGGAGCGAGCCAGTGACAGGAGGGCACAAGATTGCAAACAAGTGGTACAAAAGCCACAAGCCCAGTTTCAGATCACAATTACATCGTGCAGTAAAATACACAAGCACTAAAATCAGTGTCAGATCACGAACCGTTGCTACATTTCATCGTACATTCCCTAGAGATGGGCGAGCCAGCAAATTAAGGTTATTATTATAAGTGAGAGTTTTTAAACATGCACCAAGCTTAGTGGACGCGTCAGAATCAGATCACAGGCCCCTTGTGGTGCAGTCAGTTAACAAGCTTTCCTAACAAAAGCGTAGGCAGTTTCCAAACACAGCGTGTGTTTGGAAACTGTCTACTCTTTTGTTTGGAAAGCGCAGGGAAGACGCTGGCCTTTTGTTTAAGTATTACTGTTAATCGGAGCCCGTGAAGGGGCTCTGATTAACAGCAATACTTAAACAAAAGGCCAGAGTCTACCCCGCCCTCCCTCATAGCCTCTAGCGCCACAAGCCCTCCCCCACCTCCTTACCTGCACGCCTCACGACCGCTCCGCCGCATTCGCGCCGCTCGCTTCTTTCAAAGAGGCCGGCGGCGCGACTTCCTGACTGTGTGCGCGCTCCACGCTAGGTGGTGCGCGGTGAGGTCAGGAGCAGTGCGCGCGCGCGCACGCGCGCGCCTTAGAGGGAACGTAGGCTGCAACCCTTCAGAGTTTTCGGTGGTTGGAGCAGCGCACACTTTTCTAAAAAGTTTGCTGCCAGGCTCTTGCCTTCACTTGATATCTCATATGGCAAAAATAGGACATTAACCCTTTCCATGCGGCCGCAATTCCCCTGGTGTGCTGTAAACAGCACGAACAGGAGCGGGCCGTGACGAACCCCAGCCGTCATCAGCACACGAGCACCGTAGTGCATGACGGCTGGGGTTCGTCATCAGCATGGAAGGGGTTAAGATGGACAATTTTTCATTTCTTGAAATTAAATTTGTAGCCCAAGTTGGTGAATCCCACAATGATATTGTTCACGCTTCACAAGTGGTCAAGTAATTAATTGTCCATCAGATAGGTGGCATCTACATAAGACACTGCCTCCTCATTGTATCTTTGTAATAATTCTGATACTCTTGTCGAGAATAGCCACGGTCTGTTCTTATACCCTTGGGGCAAACAACAGAAATTATGCTGAGTGCAGAAAATGCTGTCAAATATCTGCTTTCTGGAGCTATATCTTTGGCAGAAGAATTGATTCGCGATATCTAATGTTGTTTTGTATTTCTTCCTCCCAATATTTTTAATTAATGCGGCACTATGTGCGTTTTGAACAGCAAATGTTCTTGTGCGTGTGTTTTTCAAAACTTGATGATGTGAGTTGTCAGGTTTCATTACAAGAAACAAAGAATTGTTCATTGGGGAGGTGCAAGTCTCAATCACACCTTGGTTTTAAAGTTGGTCTAAGATTTATTTGACCTGTCCTTTTCCAATGTTTTGAATATGGTACTGTTTCTGTGGATTTGGAGTAGATTTTAATGGGATTTCGTGGTGAGAATACTCCACGTCCCACCCTACATGGTTGCCATATAATGCCAGAGTTAGCGCCCACTTCTGCACTTATGAATGTTTTAAAGATTCTGTAATGAGGTCGGAGACAGCAGGCAAAATGACACTTTCACCTTTTTGGGAAATCTATCACAAATTCTGATGGTCAATCTTTTTCTGTGAAAAGGATGTCATATCCAAATGTTAAGGTATCCCAAAAGAGACCTTTAACTTTTCTTGAGATGTCCCCCTCTATTTGGCTGTAATTTTGTGGAATCGATGTGGGACACTAACTCTGGTGTAAGGTTTTTCCACTGTGATATGTTCATTCAATACTGCTGTCACCAGAGAATCCTTCAGGTTCTGGTGTGCTATTGTTACTTCTGCAACGCTGTCTAGCATCGTCGGAGCCCATTCCTTATTTAGAAGCAGAGTTCTCAGTAACCTGGGCATGTCTAATTTTTAAGCCAACTACTTTCTTCTTTTTGAATTGAGGCTTTCTTTAAGTTGTTCTTCCTGCTTGATAATGTAATCTGAATTACGATGTGTTTCCCTTTTTGTCTTTAGTCGATCTTCTGTCTTTTGTTCTGATTGCTCGTCCCTCTCTTGAGTTTTTTGAGGAACCCTGAAAGGAACATGTATCAGTTTCCTGATACCTGTCAGGATTCCTAATGTTATCACCATTTCTAAGGTTATGCCTTTTTTCAGGAGACTCCCGTTGGGGAGACCCACCCCTTCATCGTGAATTATTTTCTGCATTGTTATTTTTAAATTGTTTGTTATCCCATTTCTTTTCAGAAGAAGAGGTTGCTTGCTTCGAGTTGTCCTTGTCAGGATTACCCAACATTTGTGGTTTTCCTGGTTTGGCTCCCAAACTATCGCTAGCTATTCGGAGGGGATAAACGAACAAAGATGAGGATTAAATGGCCTAGATTGTTAAAGGTTAACATGGTAATTTATCTAGAAGCCCAGGGCCCGGGCAAAACAGACAACGTAGAAGAGACTTATAATAGGTGGACTAAATGGATTAATAATGTAGCAGCCCAATACCGGTAAAGAACTAGACCAAACAAACAACCATCGAGGAAAAAAGCAGCCTTGTTCAACAATAACCTAATACAGTCAACAAAGGCATATAAAAAACTAGAAAGACTCTGGAGAAAAAAATTATGATCCTGCTATTAAAAGCCAATACAAGACAGCTATTAGACAGCACCATAATGAAATGCTCCAAGCCCAAGCCAATTTCTTTGATGGAAGAATTAACTCAGCATGTAACTCATCCAGAGAACTCTTTAAGATAGTGCGATCACTCACTTCACCTGAGCAGGAAACAAACAATCCCACCATGTGATAGGATGGCAAACTTCTTTAAGAACAAAGTTGAAATCATTTACTACTCCATGCTAGGAGACAATTGCCCAACTCAGTGTCACATTCAACAAAGTAACATAGATGACGTGGAATGTAAAGCATGGATGAGATTAGACCACTTCACAAACCTAAGTGAGGAAGCTATGACCTCCATCTTGACAAAGATTAAATCCGGCTCCCCCCTAGACCCGATGCCTCAAGACATTTTGAGACAAGGAGGTAAGAAAAACATTTCAATTACGCAGCAGGCATTTCACTCTCCCTGACACAAGAGACTGTCCCCAATCTTGGAAACATGCTATTGTCCGGCCGCTGCTAAAAAAAAGCCCCAGCTAGACCCAGCAGAACTGGGGAACTACCGACCCATTGCACTCTTGCCACTACTAGGCAAAATAGCAGAAAAACATGTTAATCAGACTGTCCCAATACATAGGATAATCAGATACAGCACGTCACGCGAATAGGCTTTCGACCCTAACATAGCCCATAGTCAGCTCTGTTGGTAGCAACAGAGGAACTGACGTGAATCCTAGACCAGGGAAGTTCAGCAGCTATTTTGCTCCTGGACCTCAGCGCCGCCTTTGATACGGTGAAATTTAAAACCATGATAGGCAAGCTAAAGGAAACCAGTGTCACAGGCTCTGCCCTAAAGTGGATAACCTCTTTCCTAGAAAACAGATCCTTCCAGCAAATGGAAGGTGAGCATTTCTCTGATATGCTCCAACTGTCCCACAGGGATCCGCACTAAGCCCGAAACTTTTCAATCTATCAATGCAACCACTAGCAGAGATAGTGCAACAATTTGGATTGTCAATAGTGTCATATGCAGATGACACCTAGCTGATTCTATCTGTGATGGAGGGTGCCCAATCAAGCCACCACAACCTGGCTCCTTGCATGATGCAAGTTGCAAATTGGATGAACGGAGGCAAAACAGAGCTCATGTTCCTGGGGAACATGGAGGTTCCAAGAAACACTATTTTGTGGCCCCCAGAACTAGGAGAGCCCGGGTCCCTAAAACAAAGCTAAAGAATCTTGGAATTTGGTTGGCCAAAAATGTTTCCATGGAGACTCAAGCCAGAAAAATAGCAGGCTCATGCTTCGGAGCACTGCAAATGCTTCAGAAGATCTTACCTCTCGTTCCTGAAACCACCCAGAGGTACAGGCCCTAGTTCTATCACGGCTGGACTATGGCAAATCCCTGTATCTGGGTGCACCCAAATACGTCATAAACAGACTACAGGTGGCACAAAATGCAGCAGCTAGGATTCTACTCCACATCCCTAGACAGCAGTCAGCTAAGGCAGCCCTGAAGACACTACATTGGCTCCCAATAAAGTCCAGAATAGAGTTCAACTCACTATGCATCGCTCAAAGATCCATGAGTTTTAAAGGCCCGACTTCAATTAAAAAACTTGTCACACCATACGTCCCAGGTAGGCATCTTAGATCCTCCTCAGATCTACTCATGACACTGAACAGGATAAAGAGAGCCAGATGGGGAGGTAGATCCGTCTCCTATCTGGTCCTGGGACTATGGAACTCCTTGCCTAGGGAAACACGCATGATAACTGATGAACTGGCATTCAGAAAGAAGCTCAAAACATGGCTCTTCCCGCAATCCTCCACGCAACCTCTGTCAACTCTTTCAGAGCTGGGAAGCACATGGGCAGCTATGCGCTTTACAAATTCAATAAACATAAACATAAATATATTGCGGCATAGGTTTCTTCGATAATTTTTGGTAACTCTTGCTCTTTATTTATAGGAGCTAATTCCTTTAGGCGGTGGTGTATAGCCACTGCTGCTGCCTCCCCTTTTATGTTGCTGAGCATGATTGCAGAGACATTGGCAAAATTGCCCATCAGTTTCATCCACAAGTCCAGGGCAGGTCCTGCCCATACTCATTCTGTATCTGTTTCAAATCCTCTGAAATGACTGCTATGGAAGGGGTACAATGTATTCTGATGTAAACAGCAGCAAAGATTATTCCCCAAGTGGTACAATCCTCAATCGAGGGAACCATCCCCATTGGCAAGCAAATGGTTCACATTCTGTGTTTTTCCTGCAGACCCATGTGGGGAAATAATGCTTCCTGCTGTGAAATTTTTGTTCTATCTAGAACGGAATTTGCTCCCGTTTGGAGAGGATTTTCCCTATTTCTGATTTTAGCGTCTGTGGGTTAATCATAGGTGCGGTCTGATGTGGACAAACTGGAGCATTTCTCGCAGGTTGGACTCTAATGTTTGCATGACAAACTGAACAATGTGTCTGTATAGCTGGACTATGTCTTTATATATTGTATGGACTTCATCCACTGGTAGTGTATTTATCTCAGGATGTGAAGTGTATGCCTATAAGACCAGCCAGGTCGCTACTTCTAAGCTGAGTGGACCAAGTCTTACAACAGATGTTGTGTGTGGGAGTGCGCCCTTAAAACAGTTTCTGTGTTGCTGGTAAGTTAACAGGACTTCAATGTCTTCATATGGAATGTATTCTTCTGGTAGTTCAACTACCGGTATTTGGTTAAAGCGTAGCCTAACTATACATATACAGTACTTCAATAATTGGCTGCGCAGGAATTATAACTGCAAACTCAAACTAGTACTTTGAGGGGCACTTATAAATGCTAGATCTCTGCCCAAACATAAATTAGACATTGCCGAGCTACTGTATGTCCAGGGCCTAGAACTGCTCTTCATTACCAAAACATGGGATGACCAGGCATCAGGCCCGGACCTCTGTACGGTGGTGCCTCCTGGCTATACAGTTTTCAGACAAGAGAGAAAGCACAAAAAGGGGGCGGCCTTGCTATTATATATCCTTCGAGACCATCTCTTCCTCAGAATGTGAGGCCTTATATTTCAGTTTCAAAATAGCCAATGGTCTCACATTCAAATGAATGTTCTTATATCGCCCACCAGGGGAAAAGAAAAATACGTTCCTTGCCTTCCTCAATACACTACTTAAAATGTGTGTGCTGGAGAACAATTTTTCTTTACTAAGTGATTTTAATTTTCATTTGGACGTGGACATGGACTAAAACACAATCTCATTACATGATACCATGACACTTGCTGGGCTAAATCTACACATCTCGGTGCAACGCTTAATTGAAATTGTATTCACTTACCCTGTACTGGGCTTCGTTCCGCCGCGGCTTGTGCCGTTAGAGCGGCGGGCCCACAGCAACACCATTTCCGGCACCCAACTCGGAAACCTCACTTCCGCCCTGACCTGCTGCTGAACAGGCAGGTTAGCGGTACAGTGTATCCCCTCCCCCTGTATAAATGGCACTGTGGAGGAAGCGCAGCAGACGAGCGCAGCGGGAGCGCCGACTTCGCGCCGAAGTCGTGCCAAAGTCCTGCCCGTCTGCGCCTGTCCGCGGCCGACCGGGGCAAGGGGCCACACCCTCTGTCCAACCAACCCCAAACCATGCCACCACAAGTACGACTCCCAAACCCTGATCAAACTTATGACGCCTATCCCCGACGGCTGCCTACACTCTATTGTACTCGGCAACTCAACCAGCACATGTACCCACTGCAGATACCGCCCTACGTGTCAGGCAAAGCACTCACAACCTGCCAAAACATACCAAATGTTTCTGCTAAACTGCCGCTCTCTTACTAAACATGCGGTTCAAATGTCGCTTCTTTTAGAGGACATTAGCCCCGATGCCATTTTTCTCACAGAGACATGGCTCAAAGAGGCATCAGACCCTGACATCACCTCCCTCCTGCAACAGGGATATCTACTCCAAAGAGTCGATAGGCCGGAGGGCAGAGGAGGAGGAATAGGTATCCTTTATAAAAATCAATACCAATGTAGGACTAATGCAGGCTCAATATCAAACTGCGAAAGTATGCAGTTCGCCCTTGATCTATCACCCACGGCGACCTTTTCAGGCATACTTATTTATCGCCCCCCAAACCAAATGGGAGAATTCCTCGACTCCTTACAACTTTAAGTCGCTGAACTAGCTGTCACTAGCTCACACTTCACCATATTAGGTGACGTTAACATCCATCTGGATAACCCAGATGACCCCTCAACCAAAGCCTTGCTAGATAATTTGGAAGCTATCCAACTCATTCAGAAGGGCTTCGAACCCACACACGAGAAAGGCCATCTCCTGAACGGAGTGTTTAGTAATGACCACAGACTGGTAGTAGGGACCCTTATGGCCCTCACATGGTCTGACCACTACTTGGTCCCCCTACGGTGGCAACACACCGCCTCCGCCCCGCTACCCCCGCGTACATCGCTCCAGGGGAGAGAATGGACTAAACTCTCTGTCGACAGATGCTTTGCTCGCCACCATCCCACAAACAAAGGACGACCCAACACTATTGTATGACAACTACTCCCTTTGGATATCCAAGGCCCTTGACTCTGTGTTACTGCAAACAACCCTAAAAGAAAAGACTAAATCCAAGGAATCACCATGGTACACTCCCAAACTTAAAGAAATGAAAAGACATTGTAGGAAGCTAGAAAGAACCTGGAGGGAATCTCGCAGCAACTCAGATAAAGTAAACCATCATGATGCTATAAAAGAGTACAAAACCGAGATTAACTCAACCAAGGCTTGTTTCGTTGAAGACAAAATCAACAACGCCCACAATTGTCCCAGAGAAATATTCCAAATTGCTAAATCTCTAATTGACACCCCGTCCACCCCAGCACAATTTCGATGCAGCAATCAGGCGGAATATTTCTATAAAAAAATACAAACAATCTCATCGGCCTTTGTCGCACCAAATCTAGCTGACCTGGAAGGAGCTACGCCATCCTGCATCACACCCCATAAATTAGCAGAGTTCCCCTTAGTAGGAGCTGACGTTCTGGATCACACTATGAAAAAAGTTAAATCTGGATCCCCAGGTGATCCCGCACCTCCATGTCATTTAAAAAAGATTACAGACACAATACTACCAGTCATTCTCAACATCCTTAACAAATCCATCACTACTGGCATAGTCCCCACGGCCTGGAAAAAAGCGCAAGTACGAGCTCTTTTGAAAAAACCCACCTTAGACGCAGACAACATGGCCAATTATAGCCCAATATCCCTGCTCCCCTGGGTTAGTAAACTGCTCAAAAGACATATCAACACATCTCTCACACAGTATTTGGAATCAAATAGTATACTCCACGACTCCCAAGCAGGTTTCCGCCCCAGGTTGGGAACGGAAGCAGCCCTTCTGACAGTGACCGAGTTAGCCAGGAAACAGATGGACTTAGGCGGCACCACAGCAATCATTTTGCTTGATCTTAGTGCCGCCTTCGACACCGTAAACAACACCATCCTTATTCACCGCCTTAATCAAATAGGAGTGTCAGGAACAGCCATCCGATGGCTACAATCTTTCCTAGAAAACCGCTCATTTAGAGTAGTTGAGGGCACTACTCACTCCAGAACCTGGCCTCTTGCTCAGGGTGTGCCTCAGGGTTCGTCCTTGAGCCCCACCCTTTTTAACATATATATGCTCCCCTTGGCAGACATTGTCCACTCATTTGGCCTGGAGTTAGTCACATACGCTGACGATACTCAATTGATCGTCTCCCTGAACCAAACTAACACCTCCCCGCCTAATCTCAGTAATTGTTTAGTAGCAGTCAATAAATGGATGGCCACCTCCCACCTAAGACTCAATGGCGATAAAACAGAGCTCATGATTCTTGGGAACCCAAACATCCCCTGCCCATTGCCTGACTGGCCCCCATGCATGGGCACCCAGCCTCAGTCCAAACCCCAAATAAAGAGTCTGGGCATCTGGCTTGATGCCAATCTTAATGTTAATCACCAAGCAACCATCATATCTGCCACCTTCTTCGGATTGATGCGTATGCTTAGGAAAGTATTACCACTTCTCCCCACACAAGCCCGCAGGATCATGGTGCAAGCCATCATTCTGTCCCGTTTGGACTACGGGAATGCGCTGTACCTAGGGGCTCCGGCCACTACAACGAAGAAGCTTCAGGTCACGCAAAATGCAGCAGCCCGCCTCCTGCTGGGCCTCAACAGGCGGGACTCAGGGACTGACGCCCTAAAAAGACTCTACTGGCTGCCCATTAAGGCCAGAATACTGTTTAAATCAATGTGCTTTATGCATAAGGCCATGTGGAAGGAAGCACCAGCAATGATCTGCTCGCTGGCTACTCCATATCTCCCTCACAGGTCGCTGCGCTCCAGTACAGCCTTTCTGCCCACTGAGAACAAAGTCAAACGTTCCAGATGGGGGGGCCCCTCCTTTTCCTGGAATGCGGCCAAGGCATGGAACTCCCTGCCGGCCTCCCTGCGCAGCGAACCTAACCTCCTAAAGTTCCGGAAGGAATTAAAAACCATCCTTTTCACCTAAATCACACTGCCCTCACTTGCCCCCCAGTCATACTCAGCGCTACGAGGCCTCCGGGTAGTCTGCGCTTAACAAAACCCATTTAATAATAATAATAACATCTGGCCTGCCATACTGTGGATGGTATTTTTACTAACCGCGACGACAACTAGTTCAAGGGCCATACAAGCCAATTCAACCAGTTAGCTGGATCATATCGTAACTGGCAACAGGTAGACAACAACCAGCTTAACCTCCAGCTTATACATCTACTCACAAAAGTACCACTGGAACCAAAACAGGCCTCTATTCATTTTAATCAATGGCTCACAGCAACTGCCAATTGGATAGCCCCCCTCAAAAAATCCTCAGGAAATAGGACTACTCCTTCTGCCCCCTGGTTCTCTGACACTCTTAGACTTAAAAAACAGGAGTGCAAAAGACAGTAGAGACGTTGGAGAATTAACTATGACGAACAGGAACTGGTAAAATACAAAATGCTACTAGCCGACTACAAAAAACTGATCCTGTCAGAAAAGGCTTCCTATTTTTCTAAACAAATTAAGAAAGCAGAAAACTCCTCCAAAGAGCTCTTTCGGGTGGTAACTAAACTGTCTTTACCCCCTGAAAGAAAGGGGTGCAATCACTCTTAGGAATTCTATAACATACTCGCACAGCACTTTCAAAATAAAGTGGAGCAAATCTTCACCACCTTTGTCAATGGGGCAAACTCGGATAATCAGAACACATCAAGGGGACCACATTCAAATGCCCCCATCCTTGCAGAATTCAGAGCAGTAACTGTTGACGAGACAATCACTCTTATTTCCAAAGTAAGATCAGGCTCACCCTACGATCCACTCCCTCCTATGATATTCAAACAAGCCTTGGAACTAGCCATACCATCCATTTTCAACTCTATGTTTACAGAAGGTGTCTTTCCCTCTATCTGGAAGAGAGCCTCGATGTTACCCCTTTTGAAAAAACCCAACCTGGATGCACTGGACCCAGGCAACTATAGGCCCATCTCACGCCTTCCAGTTCCAGCCAAACTGGCTGAAAAGGTTATGAACAACCAGCTTACTTCATATTTACATATGAAGGCACAATTTGGATTCAGGGCAGAGCATATCACCGAAACAGCACAATAAAGGCCACTGATGAAATAAGAACAGTAATGGACGCAGGGGGCGCTGCGGCTCTTGTCCTGTTTAACCTGTCGGCGGCCTTCAACATAGTAGACCACAAAACCCTGCTTCAAATTTTTTATTCTTTTGGCATCTCCGGAAATGCACTGGCATTGGTCTCCTCCTTTCTAGCTGATAGGACACAATTGGTCGCTTTGGGAAACTTGACTTTCCCGTCCTTCACACTTCCATGTGAAGTCCCACAAGGCTCTTCCTTTAGTCCTATGCTTTTCAATGTATATGTTTCAGAACTGGCAGCTCTTATTAGATCTTTTGGAATGGCACTAACATCGTACGCGGTTGACACCCAAATCATGGTAACCATTAGCAAAAATACATTACCACCAGTAAACAGATTTAGGGACTGTATGACAGCAGTCAGCTCATGGATGAGTTTGCACTGCCTCAAGCTAAATTCCAGGAAATCCGAGGTTATTCTGTTTGGTAGCTTTTTCCCCATCTGGTCACAGATTTGGTGGCCAGATGACCTGGGAACAGCACCTATCCCGGTCCCTGAAGTAAAAAACCTGGGTGTGATGATACTGTAATGTGTTATATCTTGGCATGCCCATGAAGCAATTACAGAGTCTCCAGTTGATCCAAAACGCGACCACAAGACTCCTCTTGGGGATTCTCGAATTCCAATTGGTGGGAATCCATCTCCAGAGTCTGCACTGGCTGCCAATTAAAAGTCAGATAAAGTTTAAAACCGTGTGTATTACATACAAGGCACTACACGGGACCAGCCCTTAGTTCCTGAAACGTTCACTGCACTGAAACTCTCCAAATAGATGCCTGAGATCATGAGGCAGAAATCATACTTTCTCAGAGATTTTTCAAATCAAACTAAGGTGGCAGAAGATTTGTGGTGGGAGCCACAAGGCTCTGGAACTCCCTCCCATTTAACACCAGAAATCTTCCCTCCCTAACTTTGTTCAGGAAGGCCATCAAGACATGGCTGTTCTTTGGTAAATGCTTCTACTTGCTTCTCCGTTTTCTAGTGCCAAGACACCGTTGATAATCGTGCGCTGTATACATTTATAGCATAACTACAATGTATGTGTGAAACAATTTAGTCTGTAGATCTGCAAGCGGAAACTGAACCCAAGAATAGAGTACCTCTGGCCCAGACACCTCGTGTGCCTCATTCACGAAGGTAACACAGCCACCTGTTCCGGGTACGCTGTGTTCTAACAATTTTATAGTTACTGCATGTCTGCAGTTTTCTGTAATGTTGAGAGTGTTTGAAATTTCCTCTTCCCCTGAACCTCCACTGCTACTGGCAGGGTCTGTCATTTTTGAAGGAGAATAGGAGTAAAAGAGCTAGGGTTTTGCACAATTTTGGAACCTTTTATTCTTACAAGCTTGTTTAGACCTTCAGCCAATACATATATCTGCTCAGCTGAGGCAGATCTCCCTTCCCACTTCAGACGTCCCTGAAAAGTGTGAGCAGGGCTTTCTGAAAAAGCTTGACTGAACTACTTAGATTTTAACCGCATCGCTGCTCCGGTGATTTTTGCGCTGTGCTGCAAATTGCCATTTTGTTGGTTCCATGACGAGCTCAGCTCGTCATCAGCACACGACACCCGTGGGTGATGACGAGCTAAGCTCGTCATCAGCATCGAAAGGGTTAACTGTTAATATAAGAACCAAACCAGCGTTGGCGGCACCATGTCGTGTAGTTCCTAAGAATCCCCAGGACCTGTGCGTTTTGGATGACCTAACTGAGGGCTTGGAGTCCAAACTGCTTACGGACACCCCCACAGGCTATGTCAGCTATTAGACCAGTTAGCTCTATAGTGCCACTAACACCCACCCCTGCATCTTACAGTGGTGTAGGTAGTTTCTTGCAATCACTGAACATGACAACCCTGATTCCTGAGGGATTGTGGAAAACAGTACAAGACTTTTCGCTCAGTCACTCGTGCTTGCTTATTTACAGAAAATACGCAGGATGGTGATTAGGCCATTTCAATAAGTATTTATTGGTCCAGCATCAGTCTTGTGTAAAACAAATTTGCTGCGACAATCAGGAGACAGAAGCAAATGAAAGAAATCGCAAGTACTAACATAGTAAACAGTAGATATATTTCTACCATAGTGCTAAGTAGATGAACATATATAGTTCAGATAAGACAGTAGCACTTGCATACTCCTACAATGTGTGCTCTACGTCATTTTACTAAATGTACCTAGCCTAGATATGTAGGTGTAGCATGTATATGTGTGTAGACATATCTGTTTATAGGCAAGAATCCCCCAGGGAAGAACCAACTCTCTCACCTGATGGTAGAGAATGAAGGACCCCGTCTCTGGTTCCAGGATGACACCTCGCAAGGGATGTCAGGCCACTGCGCGTCAAAGATTCAGCATTCAGGACCATATGTCCGCGTGGAAGGAATTCTCCTCTAATTTCCAGGGGGAGGGAATAAGGGTAATATATACTAGAGTGGTCACTCCAGGGTTTCTTCTAGAATCGATATGGTGTGAAAACAATCATAAATGTTTTGAAAACAATCATAAATGTTTTTCTAAACAATGCGGTCATGCACAGAGGGCCTGTTTGCCAAGGATAAAAATAGTGGAGACCCTTATACAGAATAATTATGCAGTGCCTGAGGAAATGTTTATGTACATCAGGTACAGGGATTATGATAACATACTAGCCCCTAGATGCATCAACGTTGTCATTTGTGATTCCTTATTTGCGAAAAATAAGGAATCGCAAATAAGGAATCGCAAATGGCAATGCATCATTAATTTCGCTATTTTATTGAGATTCGGTAAAAATCGCAATTTTTACCGAATTCCAATAAAATTGCGAGTTCCAAATAGCGAATCCGCAATTCCCATTCATTCCTATGGGCTGAAATGCCCATAGGAATGAATGGGAATTGCGAATTCGCAATTTGAAATCGGAATGCATCAAAGCCTTTCAAAGGACCCCCCCCTGCACCCATGAAATGCACTTTTACATGTGAGTTACATACACACATGTCCTAAGGACATGTGTGTCTGTAACGTACACGTTTAAAAAATGCATTTTTATGCGTTTTTAAACATTTTTGCAAATTACCACGAAGTTCAACTTTGTGGTAATTTGCATTTGCAATTTCTAAAATCGCAAATGTTTTGAGGATGATGCATTGCATTTAAGGAATCGCAAATTTGCGATTCCTTAAAAGCAATCTCATTTTTGGAACTCGCAAAAAATAGCGATTTTCCAAAAATGCTTGATGCATCCCAGTAACCAATTTAGGAAGTGCAAAAGGCCGATTTTTGCGAATCGCACCGTTTGCACTTCCTAAAAAGGTTGATGCATCTGGGCATAAGAACCTGGTGTTGAAGAAACAGGAGCAAACTACTAGGTAAAAAGTCGTGTGGATGGGACACTACATGTAAAAAGGGGGCATACATGAAAGGAATAACCTAAAGCACATGACAATGATATACCACTTGGGACTTATTAGTAAATTTAAAATACCAATTAAGTATATGCCAATCCAATGGTTAGCAGTGTCCTAATGCCAACAAAAACTAAATCCATCAGAAATTGGAGATAAGTAGGCAAAACGTGCAGGGGGAAGACCGTCCTAAGGCTGACAGGGCTAACCGGGAGACAAAGTTAATTGAAATAGTGCAGTAAACTATACAAAAATACAACACTGAAAAAATATATTGCTTAGTTCCTGCACCACAAATGCACTCATTTTCCCACAGTGTAGGCACTTTATTGATACCAATTGGGTCTTTGGTGAAAAAATAAGGTGTGCTCGAGGCTTGAGTGGTTTAGTGGAGGAAGGGTTATACAGGATGTAGTTACTAGCAGCAACTGAGTGAGTGGAAGTTTGTATAGGATTATAGGAGCTGTCTGTTCTATAGTGCCACAAAGGAGGTGCATTCTGGGTGAGGTAGGAGCCAGAGGTGTTGCAGATTGCATGGCATTCAAGACCCAATGAAGGGATAACAAATGGGTTCTGGTGGGGGCACTGGTAGATGTTGCATGGCCAGAAAGTAGATGTTGTGGCAGAAGCAAGGTGGTCTGTTCCACTATTTTTTAGAGACAAACAGTCTGGCTGCAATGGGTCTCAGGGAATGGTCACTCGGTGCAGAAGGTCAGGAGTCATAGGGATTGGGGAAGATCTTGGGAAATTGTTGAGGCAAAGTCAGAATGTCTCTGAGGAGCTCACTCCAGTGGATTACCACACCCAATGGGCAGAGGTATGTGGTAGTAAGTTTCTCTATTGGGCCCTCCTGACAGAAGTTGAGATGTGATGGTAGTCAAGTCGCAGTACTATGTGGGAAGAGGAGCAACCTCTTCTCGGGAGGCCTGTGCACATCTTTTAAGTAAACCGCTAGGGTTTTTCTTCTTGTGTAAACAGAGTTGTTCATATTAACAACTACCGGAAGTGAGGGAAGGAAAGAGCAGTGAACCAAACTCGCTCGTTTGAGGCCCCTGACGAAGGGTCATCTTTTTATTTTGACCCGAAATGCATTGGGCAATATGATACAAAAGAAGACTGTTTAATGAATTATTTCTTACAATGGAAAATTACAAGAAACATGATAAAAATAAAACAGTGATTTACAACTGAACAGTAGTCTAACGGATTTAATTAAGTGATTTAACTCTGTTTACACAAGAAGAAAAACCCTAGCGGTTTACTTAAAAGAAGTGCGCAGGCCTCCCGAGAAGAGGTTGCTCCTCTTCCCACATAGTACTACAATTATTAAGGCACGGTGGGCACTGTGCAACAGAAGTAGCGCCTGACCTGAAAAGGAATACCTTGAAGTAATTAGGATAACTTTTGAGTGCAACAGGACAACATACTATGGTGCAAAGTGCAAAGATGCCACAGGTAATTCAGTTTGCAGGTGGTCTCAAGGAGACACCATGTTATAGAGATTTCATTTAGTCTCCATTTCAGTTTTCCTTTTTAACTTAGCTTCTTTTTAAGATGGTGGTTTGAACATGTTTTTCACTAACACAAGAAAATGCTGTGCACGCATTTCTTTTTGGTAGACGTTGTTCTGTAGTCTGCACTGTTAGTTCCAGTAACACACATACTAGAATGCTATGGCCTTGCTTTATTATATACTCATAGGAGACAACTGTTTTCCCCAGACTAAGTAAAGATGTTATTCAGCTTCTCTAACAGAAGGCAATAAGGTGCTTTATTATTTAAACAGCATCTGTTTTGTATTCGGTGAGAGGCACTTCACACCGGAGTTATCAAAAATGCTGCAGAGAACTGTCGATGAGATGCAGTTCTGCAGGCCCCGACATTCATCCTGAGAGGGAAGGTAGCAGTGCGAGCAGAGATGTTTCTAGGCATGCAAAATTAGCACCGAGACACCTACGGGTATTTGCTCGCTTTATAAATTGTTAAAATAAAAATATAAATAAACAATGAGATGGAGGGCATTTGTTAATGCACTGAGTGTACACAGACAAAATATCGAGTTTTAAATTTCGATATACAATTATATCGAAGTTTAAATATCGATGGGACAAAATATCGAAGGTAAGTAATATCGACAGTCTTTAATATCGATATTAGTATGATATCAGTAATATCGAAGTTTTAAATATCGATGTCAATAATATCGAAATAAATAACTTCGATGTTACTAATATCAATTTTTAAATAAATTTAGTGTATATTATATTGTATTTATTATGTTTTATTATTAATTTTAATGTAATTTAATTAAATATTGTCTTTTACTACTGTAGCGGGTTGTGGGTTTATAGGGGAATAGGGTGGGAAGTAATTTAATTATGTTAAATTAATTATTAATTAGTAGGAATTATTAATTAATTAATTGAGAATTAATTTTCAATTAATTTTAATTAATTGATAAATATGTTCTGTAGCGGGTTATGGGTTTATAGGGGAATAGGGTGGGAAGTAATTTGATCCCTCTGTGCTTCTGCCCCGAGTGGTCGCTCCTCTGCCTCTCCACCATGTAGCGGTATCGTTGACCCACGCTGCTTCTGCCATTTAATTAATTGTTTTAACCTCGCTAGCATACTTTTTGTACTGCCATTTAATTAATTGTTTTAACCTCGCTAGCATATTTGCACTGCCATTTAAATAATTGTTTCAACCTCGCTTGCCTGCCGGTATCATAGAACTGAGCTGCATTATTTAACTGTGCCTTTAACCGCACTGAGTGCACCTCGCCTGCTTGCACCATTGTTTTCTTGCCAAAGTAATAGCGCGATACCCCCCAGCGCCCTGCTCGACTCCCCCCTCCATTTTGTAGCTGTTGTTGTTGTGCTTCGTGTTGACCCGAGCCCGCCCCGCCTCCCAGCCGAGCCGCCCTCCCACTATCTATTTACAGCGCTTCCTGTACCAGAAGCGCCGTGATCCCTCTGTGCTTCTGCCCCGAGTGGTCGCTCCTCTGCCTCTCCACCTTGTAGCGGTATTGTTGACCCACGCTGCTTCTGCCATTTAATTAATTGTTTTAACCTCGCTAGCATACTTTTTGTACTGCCATTTAATTAATTGTTTTAACCTCGCTAGCATATTTGCACTGCCATTTAAATAATTGTTTCAACCTCGCTTGCCTGCCGGTATCATAGAACTGAGCTGCATTATTTAACTGTGCCTTTAACCGCACTGAGTGCACCTCGCCTGCTTGCACCATTGTTTTCTTGCCAAAGTAATAGCGCGATACCCCCCAGCGCCCTGCTCGACTCCCCCCTCCATTTTGTAGCTGTTGTTGTTGTGCTTCGTGTTGACCCGAGCCCGCCCCGCCTCCCAGCCAAGCCGCCCTCGCCCCTCCCCCTCCACTATCCATATATGACAGTAGTTCCCACGCGCAGCGTTCACGCGCAGCGACCGCGCCCAATCCGCGCCGAAGGTGCGCCAAAGGTAGGCCCGTCTACGCCCGTCCGCGCCTGGACCGCGCCCAGCGCCAGAGCCCCTGGTCCTCGCAATGCCCAGCCCTCCCGCATTACCTACAATGCCGCCACCCTTCTAACCCTTAACCCCGGTCGCGCCCCCGATTGCGTCCTAGCCGCTCCCGGACACACCCATGGACCTTTCTCCTGCTACTCCTGCAAATTCTCCGGTACCGTCACCAACTCCGCTACGAACACACCTCAGATTCCCGACCCCAACCACCTTCAATGCATCCTGCTCAACACCCGTTCGGTCCACAGGCACGCCATCGACCTATGGAATCTACTAGACACCACCTTTCCGGACGTCGCCTTCCTAACGGAAACATGGATGAACGCTTCCTCCGCCCCAGACATCACCATTGCCATCCCTGAAGACTATAAGATCACACGCAAGGACCGTACCGGCAACACAGGAGGAGGAATCGCTATCGTCCATAAGAAATCAATCCGCATCTCAACCAGCTCTGACGCCAACCTCGCCAACTCCGAACACCTTCACTTCCAGATCCACATCGACCCCAAGACCACACTCAGAGGCACCCTTCTCTACAGACCACCAGGACCCCGCGCACAATTCAGTGAAGACATCACGGACTTCATCACTCCACACGCGCTCCCCTCAAAAGACTACATCCTCCTGGGTGACCTCAACTTTCACCTTGAAAAGCTCAACGACCGCAACACCACCACTCTCTTGGACAACCTCGCCAACCTCGGACTTAAACAACTGGTCACTTCCCCCACCCACATCGCAGGTCACACTCTCGACCCTATCTTCACCTCCAGCAACCACGTCTCCTTCAGCCACACTACGGATCTCCTCTGGACTGACCACAGCTGCGTTCACTTCACCTACAACAAGCCAAAACCCATCAACCACCTCCAACCAACTCTACAAAGAAACTGGAACAAAATCACCATCGACCAGATCTCCTCATCGCTTCTTCTCAACCCCCCAGCCCACTCTTCCAACACAGACCAATCCGCCGTCAACTTCACCGGATGGTTATCCAACACCGCCGAAACCTTAGCACCACTGAAAAAACGTCAAAACAAACCTGGCAGCAAGAAGGCCTCATGGTTCAACGATGATCTCAAAAAGTCCAAGAAACTCTGCCGCTCCCTTGAAAAGATCTGGAAAAAAGACCCAACCACCAGCACCAAGGACGCCTTCAAAAACGCCACCCGCACACACCACCAACTAATCCAAAAGGTCAAGAAAACAGCACTCAAGGATCGACTTGACAACAACACCCACAACAGCAAGGAACTTTTCAACATCGTCAAGGAATTTACCAACCCCTCGGCCAACTCCAACGACATCACCCCCTCTCAAGCCCTCTGCGACTCCCTAGCCTCATTCTTCCACAACAAAATCGCTGACATCCACAACAGCTTCGACAACCAACCTGGAGACCAACCCACCCAACCATATGCTGGACCTTCACCCCCCTCGAAAATCCTTAATGACTGGAACCCAATCTCCACTGAGGACACCATCCGCCTGATGAACTCCATCCACTCAGGATCCCCAACTGACCCATGCCCTCACCACATCTTCAACAAAGCAGACTCCATCATAGCACCACACCTCCGAGATGTCATCAACTGCTCCTTCAACTCCGCCACCTTCCCGGAAAGCTGGAAACACGCTGAACTCACCGCCCTTCTGAAAAAACCCACAGCGGACCCCACCGAACTCAAAAATTACCGCCCCATCTCGCTCCTTCCATTCCCGGCCAAAGTCATCGAGAAAGCTGTCAACAACCAGCTCGCCACTTTCCTTGAAGCCAACAAATCCCTCGACTCCTCACAATCTGGCTTCCGAGCAAAACACAGCACTGAGACCGCCCTCATCGCAGCAACAGATGACATTCGAACTCTACTGGACAATGGAGACACAGTCGCCCTCATCCTCCTCGACCTCTCCGCGGCCTTCGACACAGTCTGCCACAGCACCCTTCTACAACGCCTCAGTAACATCGGAATACAAGGAAAAGCACTTGAATGGATCACCTCATTCCTCACCGGAAGGACCCAGAGAGTCCGCCTCCCACCATTCAAGTCCGAGGCCACTGAAGTCATCTGTGGCGTCCCACAAGGATCCTCGCTCAGCCCCACCCTCTTCAACGTATACATGAGCCCCCTGGCGGCCATCGCTCGCCAACACAATTTCAACATCATCTCCTACGCAGATGACACTCAACTGATCCTATCACTCACCAATGATCCTAGCACCGCCAAAACTAACCTACACGAAGGAATGAAAGAAGTAGCCGAATGGATGAAACACAGCCGTCTGAAACTGAACTCAGATAAAACAGAAGTCCTCATCTTAGGCACTTCCCCCTCTGCATGGGACGACTCTTGGTGGCCGGAAGCCCTTGGGAAGGCACCCATCCCGACAGACCACGCACGGAACCTTGGCGTTATCCTGGATTCTTCACTCTCAATGAACAGACAAGTCAACGCCGTATCCTCATCCTGCTTCAACATTCTCCGCATGCTCAAAAAAACATTTCGCTGGATCCCCACCGAATCCAGGAAAACTGTCACCCACGCCCTGGTCACGAGCCGACTGGACTACGGAAACACCCTCTACGCAGGTACTACCGCTAAACTCCAGAAGAAACTCCAACGAATCCAAAACGCCTCAGCCAGAATCATATTAGACATCCCGCGCAACGAACACATCTCTGGCCACTTGAAAGACCTCCACTGGCTACCCGTCAATAAAAGGATCACTTTCCGACTGCTAACCCACGCACACAAATCGCTCTACGACATCGGACCAGAATGCCTCAACTCACGACTGTCCTTCTACACCCCCCCCCCGCCAACTACGTTCTTCTAGCCAAGCCCTCGCCACTGTACCTCGCATCAACAAGACCACCATGGGAGGCAGATCCTTCTCTTACCTGGCTGCTAAAACATGGAACTCACTCCCCACCCACCTGCGCCTTACCCAGAACCACCTAGCATTCAGAAAGCAACTTAAAACGTGGATATTTGACAAGTAATCCCTCCTCCCCTCCCTAAGCGCCTTGAAACCCCCTGGGTATGTAGTGCGCTATATAAATTCCTTGACTTGACTTGACAATAATAATTAATTAATTAATATATGTTTGTACATATTTTAAATAATAATTACTTGGTATTTAATTTATATTAATTAGTTAATTAATTAATATAATTTTGTACATATTTTTTATTATTAATTAGTTGGTAATTAATTAATATTATTTAGTTAATTACATTAATTAGAGTAATTTATTTTATATATATTTTTTTGTTATTCTTAATTAATTAATTGGGGAAAATAATATTAATTATTAAATTAAATTAATTACAGCTAATGTGCTAATATATTTACTTTATTGTTATTGTTAATTAATAATTAATTAATTTTGGGTAAAGGAGTATTTTTAGGCTTCAGGGTCAGTTTTCAGTTTTTGGGTAAAGGGGTATTTTTAGGGTTCAGGGTCAGTTTTCAGTTCTTGGGTAAAGGGGTATTTTTAGGGTTCAGGGTCAGTTTTCAGTTTTTGGGTAAAGGGGTATTTTTAGGGTTCAGGGTCAGTTTTCAGTTTTTGGGTAAAGGGGTATTTTTAGGGTTCTGGGTCAGTTTTCAGTTCTTGGGTAAAGGGGTATTTTTAGGGTTCAGGGTCAGTTTTCAGTTTTTGGGTAAAGGGGTATTTTTAGGGTTCAGGGTCAGTTTTCAGTTCTTGGGTAAAGGGGTATTTTTAGGGTTCAGGTTCAGTTTTCAGTTTTTGGGTAAAGGGGTATTTTTAGGGTTCAGGGTCAGTTTTCAGTTTTTGGGTAAAGGGGTATTTTTAGGGTTCAGGGTCAGTTTTGGGTTTTTGGGGTACAGGGATATTTTTAGGGTTCAGGGTCAGTTTTGGGTTTTTGGGGTACAGGGATATTTTTAGGGTTCAGGGTCAGTTTTGGGTTTTTGGGGTACAGGCATACAGGGTAAAAATAAAAATAATTTACATTAAATCAATTAAATGAAATTAAAAAAAGAAAATTACATTAAATTATTAAGTGTTTTATTTATTTTAAATGTATATGTATTAGTTGTAATTTTGTTTTAATATTTTTATTTAACATTTGTAAAATTATATGTATTTTAAAATTATATTTTACATTATTATTAATACATTTAAAAAAACGATATTTTTAATTTCGATATTTTTGTACTACGATATTATTTTTTCAATATTTTTGTACTTACCTTTATGAAGATATGACTCCGATATTTTTGATGTCGATATTTTTGTGCCGATATTTTTGTATTTCGATATTCTGTCTGTCGATATTATGTCAGACATTCGCACTGAGGCCAGATTCCAGAGAAATTACACCAAGGCATTGGTTCAGATCAATCCAAATGGGACTTGCAGGCAGTGGCGTCACTAGGGTTGGTGTCACCCAGTGCGGTAACTCATGGTGTCACCCCCTCACAACTTACCAGATGATGGACCTCCTCCGAGTCCGCCAGTGCCACATAACGGTCAGCATTGCACAAAGAAGATAAAAAGTCCCTAGAATTACACCTTTCATAGAAGGTAAACGTATTCGGCAAACCACCACTGCTATATTGCCCCCATGATATTGTGTAAATTTTTTTATTCATTTATTTCAGTGTGGGTTTGAGCTCTGGGCTGCAGCACTGTGCTGGTGAGGCCCGGATTTTGAATGCCCACTTCCATTAGCTTTGTAATCGGCTGGACGGCAGCGCGTGCCTCAATGGTGGCTGATGAGATTTAAAAGTGGCAGGGCGTAAAAAACTGTTTCCAAAGTAAAAAAAGTGAGCATGTAAACATTACTATTTTCTGTATATATGTTGCAAACTCAGACCAATGAAATTGGACCAGAGCACTCTGCAAGAACACCAGTTAAATTTCACAAGGTTCGAGTCCTTGTTAAGCATAAAGAGATTAATTGATTTGCCGAGAGTCACAGGATGTTCAGCCGGTGTCAGGAAGACTCAACCACAGTTCCCCACTTACAAAAGTTGGTGACGGCACATTATTATAAAGAAAATTAAAGCCTTTTCTCTCACCTGGCTCGAAAGAGAAAATATGTTTATTGTGATTACCCTGGAGCTGGGTTTCCAAACTCTGTGTTTATATCTAAGAACTGTTCATGAGCCAAACGGACGTGCGCTGATCTTTATTCTTTGCTAGAGGATCCGCTCTCAGTTTCTGTTTTCCACTGACCTGCCCAGCCCAGCCAATCCCTAAGCTGCTTTATAAAATAAAGAGCGCACTGTTCTTTCAACAGCCTTGCGTCTCTTTGTGCGTTCTGCCTGCACAAAATTGAACAAACATATTTTGGCTTACGCTCAGCTTCATCTACATACTTAAAAAATATATAAATGTATTTGTTTTATCGGGTAGTATTTATATGTCACAGTCACACACATATTAGGAAATTCAGTGTACTCGACTTCTGCCTCGGTGTAAATTAATTTGTAAAACATAGTGGAGCGTATCCAGTTTGCTCATGTTTTGTAGCACAAACAGTAAACACAGTGCAAAAGAGGATTCATGCTTGTTTTTCACTGTCCACAACGATAGATTACAACAAGACCTGATGCACCGTGTCATAACACCAGTAAAATAACATCAGCTAATATCAGAAATCGTGTTCACTATTGTTCCTTCACACTTCACAACAGAGGATGGCTGGGATTCTACTTTATGGCTTATATTTTTATTATTTCCTCTTCTCTTCCTCAACATAGGACTGTAGAGAGGATAATTGTAGGGCACCAGCTCAAGGTGATGTCACTTCTGTTTTTCGTAGCTTTTGGCGAATTTCCTTCAATGAAGGGTAGAAAAGAGGAAAGGATCCCAGTGCTCACTGAACTGCTGCAGCAGGCGCATTAACCGCCTGGGCTTCTGTTAATGCCAATATTACACCTAAGATAGTGCAGCTTTGGTAAACAGGTTAAAGAAACGTAAACCCCATACCTAGATTTTTAATAGAGTCACTGTAACTCCATCAAAAACACAAAAGTTCCAAAAAGGCTGGCAATATCTCTGGAAATGAACACGCCCAGATCTTGGGAAGAGCCTGTTTTGAGCGGTTTTAGATTTGTCAAATAAAAGAACCTCGCCAGAGGCAGAAGAAGTCACCAGGCGAGGATCAAACATTTCTGTTAACCAGGAAGAGGGGTTTAGGAATCCGAAAATAGATTATGTAAAGTTTGCACCCGTCCAAAACAAGGAAAAAATCCATTTGTCTTGCGCTGGCTGCGTGCAAATTCAAAGTTAATGAAGAGACATCTTCTGTGTCGCTCCTGTATTTGACAGGTTTGTGGTGCTCTCTCCGTCCTTTCGTCTGCTCCTCTGCCTTCAGGCGCCATATTTCAAAGCACTAACCGGTAGATGCATCAACGTTTTCATTTGTGATTCCTTATTTGCGAAAAATAAGGAATCGCAAATAAGGAATCGCAAATGGCAGTGCATCATTTATTTCGCAATTTTATTGAGATTCGGTACAAATCGCAATTTTTACTGAATAGCAATAAAATTGCGAGTTTCAAATTGCGATTTCGCAATTCCCATTAATTCCTATGGGCCAAAAGGCCCATAGGAATCAATGGGAATTGCGAATTCGCAATTTGGAACTCGCAAAATGTTAATGCATTCCATGGGTGCAGGGGGGGTCCAAAGGAACCCCCCCTGCACCCCTGAAATGTATTTTAAAGTGCATGTTACACACACACATGTCCTAAAGACATGTGTGTCTGTAACATGACAGTGTTTTAAAATGCATCTTTGGGCATTTGACACATTTTTGCAAATTACCACGAGGTTCAACATCGTGGTAATTTGCACCCCCTATTTGCGAAATCGCAATTTTAAAAATAATCATGCATTGCTTTTAAGGAATCGCAAATTTGCGATTTCTTAAAAGCAATTGCATTTTTGGAATTCGCTAAAAATAGCGATTTTCCCAAAATGCTTGATGCATCCCAGACACCTATTTAGGAAGTGCAAACGGCCGAATTTTGCGATTTGCACCGTTTGCACTTCCTAAATACGTTGATGCATCTAGGCATTGGTTCCTTGCTGGACCCCTGCTCCAGCTGAAAATGTTCCTCAGTATAATACCACCGCTGCCTCTGCCCTGCACTCACTGTGACAGCTGCTCCCGTCTCCGTTGGGCGTTCATTGTAGCTGACAGCTCTCGCAGCATGCTGGCTTACCCGCGGCGCTTGGAGATGGATTGGATTGCAGTAGTTAAGGAGTTCCAATACAGAAGTCTTCGAGTTCGAGAGGCTCACGGTGTCACCCCATGTGGTGGTGTCACCCGGTGCGGTTGGCACCCCCTCACCCCTCTAGTGACGCCACTGCTTGCAGGGTACTCCTATCATGCTATCACTAGTGTAGAGCTATTAGTGATAGATAGGAATAACATTATGAACAAGGTTGAATTATTTGTGTTTTTTACCATTCTAATAATGCCTATAACGACGTGTCTCATCTGTCCAATTATCGCAGTTCATGTTTTACTTACAAATTAGATCTTTTCAATAATCATTTGAAAATGTGTTACTATCTCTTCTCTTTGTGAAACTTTGGGCATGCAAGAGTGACAAACAAAAGGACTGGATCTGTTTCCACAGATTTCTTGGGAATAAGAGTGGTCATATTTGAGGTTGCTGACCGCATCTATATATCTGAAGGTTTAAGAGTTTAGATGCGGTACTGTGAGCAAGCCAAACTAGTATTTACTGATGATGTAAGACTCAGTCTCTGTATTATGAAGTTTTTTTAATCTAATGCACAGTCTTAGTAAATGTGTAGGAAACATATAACAACCATTTCATGTATAAGGATACTCTTAACTACAAGAGGTGCCAGATTCTGAGACCGTCTGTCCGATATCCAAAGATCTTGATTTCCATTCCACTATCCCTGAGCTATGCTTCCCATGGAGACATATATGTACCTTATAAGATGAAAGTATATGCATACTTGAATGTCTTCAGTACTCAAACCTACAGGACAATGTGTTTCCACATCCCCTGTGCGGATGGATCATTAGCTTAAGTGCTGTACTATGTGCATAATAAATAGGACCTTCCAGCTCTGTACTATGGACATAATAAATAGGATCTTTTAGTCAATTATGCAATCGTTGACTGCTTATTTGTATATGTTACTGCTTCTGTGTATTATTTGCATATTCTCTGATACTAATGATCATTGATACTCATTTGGTGTACTCCAGACATATTATCTTTATAATTTAAGTTAGGTTTTTAAAATTACTCTAATTTCCACCTCTTTGGTAGGAGGATGCTGCCTGAAGAAGGACCCACTCACATTAATATTGGTTTAATTCATATACTTTGCTCACTTGTGTAGAGCGACAATAAGCTGGGGATGTGCAGTGATCATATCAACTGCTATCATTGTAAAGGTGGGTTGTAACTATCCTCTTACCATGTTCTGTACATGCTAGTAATAAAATGGACATATTGTAAGCAATCTCAAAGTCACTTTATATGTACTGAGTCTTACAATTAGTTGATCATTGCATTCTTTGGCCAAGAAGGTTCTTCGAGGTAATATAATAGCAATGAGCTTGAATTAACAGTGATTAGCCATTATTTGACCTATAGCTCTTAGCCTTGAAAAAGATCCACGCCTGTGCCCACCTCAGGGTAAAACATGTGCTGACTGTTGTTCAAAGCACACCCAGATGCATTAGGTATCTTGGGTGGGAACCTTATGATGAAGCATGCCACGAGCTACTAGTAGTGGTGAGAGTTTTTTTTATAAATCTAGTAGGATTCCCTGCTTATCCATGTGAGGGGTATGATAGGATTTAGGATTTTGGTAGTGGGCTCTCTGGTCTCAAATCTGCTACACAGGCCTTGGTTAAATACAAAATTACCCTATAGTCCTCCAACTAAGAGGCACTAAGTGTCAGGACTTCCAAGACCACCTCATAATTTGAAGTAGCTTTCCTTTCATGCTCAAGATATTCACAAGGCTGTCTCTAGTGCTGCTAGTACTTTTGACACTGCAATTGACTCTTCTCTGAATTTCTGGGCCTAATTCTGCTACTGTTACTGATCTGAGTCCTGGTATAACTACTCTTGTTTTTTTTTCCTATACTAATGAAACATTTTGAATTGGATAATGCCGGTATTGTAACAGTCTACCAAGTTGATCCCGTCCACATCTTTGCTGAAGTCTCAGAAGCAAATTGTTCAACTATCACTTGAGACTGTGTTTCTGTGTCTGATTCTGTGCATTGCTTCCAAATAGACCTGGTTTCCATGCCTAATCCAGAGCCACTTTCTAGTACTGAGACAAAAGAATCACTCATACTAGACAGTCAGTTTGAAGAGACCAATGACCTTTCCCCATCAACAAAGCCTTGCCTCATGTAAAGATGGAAGACATTACTTGGGCTCATCTGTTTCAAGACCTCATGATCAGTATAGTTCTTAGTGTCATGCTGATTGATGCTGTCAATAAATGAACTGTAAGATACATGGACTTCATGTGCATGCTCACAGTTTTGTCCTGACTATTGAACACCTGATCCTACTAATGTTCTTTCCAGCGATGCCGTCAGCCTTGACCTTGTTACTGTTGAAATCCTAGGTAGAAGTGCATAAAAATCATCCTGCTGAAATCCTAACTCCAGCTAGTTCTGCCACAGATCAAAATTATATTCCTGGCATCGTAATTACCTTGTCTAACACCCAATCTTTGAGTGATTCCATGCCAGTACCTTCAGAAGTCTCTGTTTATCACAGTGGCACACCAGAAAAGAGTATGAACAATGTGCCGGCACCACAACTAAATCTCCTTAGTTGAGCTGCAAAGCTTTGAGAAATGAGAGAAACCATTTTTCAGATAAGCCCATCATTCAACTTGTATGCCCTAAAGGGCTTTAGAAAAGTCTGTGAAATTAATTTTAGAGCCTTGTTCAGGTTTCTATTGTTACTACACCATCTCCAAGTACTTTTGCAGTTTGAGGGACTTTGTTCTGCCTTTGGTCATGGTGAGAGCACCTTGAAGGGGGGATAGTGTAAGAATCAAACAGAAGGAGACCAGGACAGTTACTCCCAAGGCAAGGAAGATGAGGATCTTCCACCCCCACTGGGAAAGAAGGCCCCAGATCCAGCCTGTGAGGGACCAGTTGCCTTCATCCAGATGAATTTTGGAAGAAAGGAGATGCAGACGTTGGATGGCATCGTACACTGTAGGTGCGTTGTCTGGGATGTACACGCAGCAGCTGGCGCCGATCAATTTACACACACCACCACGATCGGCAAGGATGATATCTAAGACCATTCTGTTCTGAAGCGTTATGAGGCGGTCCGCCTGCAGCTCTGCAGTGATGTTGGAGAGGGCACCAGCTGTTACTGTGATAGTGGCTTCAAGGACCCTGGTCAGTCCTCGTACAGCCCGACTGTTGGCCAGGGGGCCCCAGAAAGGAAGGAAACCTTTAAAGAAGTCCCCGCTTTCCTGGCCTTCTGTATCCTCGACTGATATGACACCCCTACTTGAGCGGCGCAGAGCACCCTTCATTGACAGGTGGTAACCTCCATGGGTGGAATACGTTGGTGGAAGGAGGGAAGCCAGATAGCAGGCACCAGACCAGTTGCGGGGGAGCCAAGTGTAGGCGGCAGTGCCACAGATGAAATAGGTGTTGGGGGATGCCACCAGCTTCGGAGGAGATGTAGAGTTTAAAGTTTTTGTGATATCACACGTACTGGTACCAACTTTCTTAGTCCCTAGACCATGAATCCAGACACGGCCTTGCACATTTATGACATTCACAGTGTCTCGTTCATCAGGCAGTATCCTTCTTGTGCGGAATCTGGAAAATGTTTGTCGATTAGTTGAGTTGAATACTACCATCTCACCGAGTTCATCTGGTGATAGTAGCGCTGTGGATGAGCTGGTCGGGCAAAAAAGGAGCATTGGCATGGCCGGATCTGTTCCGCCAGAAGTCATCCCGAAATGTTCCAAGGGCAGAATTGGCAGTACCATTGACAGTGTTGGCCTCCTGCATCAACATCCACCATGCTAGGCAAAACCCAGAGATGGAAAAGGGGTAGGGAAAGAATGGGACAGGGTGTATGATGGAATGTGGCATCAGTGCACACTCCCAGCAGTTGGAAGTGTTCATGATCAGCTGGTGATGATGCAAACATTGGATGAAGGTTTTGTTGACGAATTCCGCACGGCGGGGTAACTCGTGGGCTGGTAATGTGTAATACTGGTGTTCTGCAGGTGCCGGGGTAGGATTTGGTGAGGTAACAGGATGGTAGATTAGTAACAGCCAAACAAGGATAGGCAGGATGAGGGAGACAAACAGCGTCACCACGGTGACCATAAAGCATTTACTATGTCGGAGGCTGACATCTTGTTTCTGGATTCGGGTGTTTTGGACGGCGGCCATTGTGCTAAGCCAGGGACCTCTAGTGGCTGTCTGTGATTGGTGGTTGCTTCACTGGGTGCAGGTGCCAAGGGCCGTTATGCCTTACCTTAGTCTGACACACCAGCACTACTCTCAGCCGTGGAAGATCACAGCCTTACAGCCTGTAGGTACTTGGCAAAGTCAAGGGCAAGCCTTCCCTCGGGGTCACCACAAGTTGTATCGGTCGGAAGTAGGGACAGTATGGTCGGGAAACAATTGTTCTTGGTGTTGAGCAGAGTTATGGGAGGGTTCCACCCTTCCTTTCAGTATGCTGTCACTCCCTGCTTCCGTAGATGTAGAATGCAGTCTGGCATCACTGAATGGGACAAACGTCGGGACTGTTTCTGAGTCTTCTAGTCCTTCCCTCACCCACTGATCATAGGGGAGGGGCAGAGGCACACGCCTGCAGTGCGATGAATGCACCCAATTCTTCCGACCTTCTACTTTCACGATGGTGCGGGTGGCTAGTAACATCTGATGGGGTTATGTCCAGTGGGGCTCGAGGCTCTTAGTCCGTTGAAAATTCCAGAGCAGGACCCAGTCACCAGGGTGAATAACGTGTCCTGGGCCCTCACTTTTGTCAGGTATGGCCTCATGCACCTGGTGATAAAGAGTATGAAAGGTATTAGTCAGACTGTACAGATAATCAGTTAATACAGGGTATTCGACATCAGACAGTTTCTTAGGCCGCGGGACACCCCATACATTGGCAGGTCTCCCAAATACAATTCCATGGGGCGATAGCCCTATCCTGGTGGGGGCCGTTGTTCTTGTGGACAGTAGAGCTAAGGGCAGAGCATCAACCCAAGTGACACCTGTCTCGGCTACTATTTTGGCCATATTAGTTTTCAGGATACCATTGTTAAGTATGGGCGGAAAATCCGTTTCGCTCGCGGATTTTGCGGATTTTTGGGAAATTCGCAATCCGTGAGATTTGCGAATTTCCCGCAAAATCCGCAAATTCGCACGCAGCGGATTTTTTTTGCGGCGCGCGGCGTTGGTGATACAATTTTTGCGGCGCGCGGCGTTTATCATCGTTTGCCGAGTTGTTTTTCTCGATAGTTTGCGAGTGCTGTGCCATTTTGGATCTTGCTGTGTGATCCCGCGGGAATTGGCGAGCGCGATTACGTCATCGCGGCTTGCCAGCGATAGTTTGTCAACGCGAGTACGGCGAGATCACGTCTCGCGGTACTTCGCAATTGCGAGATTTGAGATGCGGCGAGCAGCAAGAATCTCGCACAAGCTAAAATATAAAATTTGCAATTCTGCACAAGAAATCCACCAGCAAGCAGCATAAACCTTCTTGAAATGATGATTTTTATCTGAATAACTCCTTAGGTTGACATTTGCCTGCACTTTTTTTTAGCGAGGAGTCCATTTTGGGGAGGGGGGAGGGGGGTGGGAGGAAGGAAGTGCCCCACAGTCTTCAACTTCCTGTTCCTGTTCAGCAGGCTCCTCCCAGTGCTTTGTCCATCTCCTGGTCACTTTTCATTTGGATCTGGAGCTGGAAGGATTACTTTTTGTGGATGCTGCTGGATCTTTGGATTTGAGGCCTTTTTGACTTTCTTTGGATCACAGTTGTATTAGAAATTTTACAAGTAAGTTTGTTTGGGGCATTACAGTTGCTGCAACTAAAATTTTGTAATTTTCGATTTTTGGGCTGTTTTGGGGCCTTTTGCCCAGGGGTACTCAGTGGTGGGTGGACTGAGTCTTTCTGTGGGTTGTCTTGAACTTAAACATCATGGAGGGAATGGATGGATTGGGATTGTGCTGATTTTTCAGTGATTTTCGTTTTTTGGGGCTGTACTTGTGGCCTTTTCACCAGGGGTATTTGAGTCTAGCATGGGCCTAGTCTTTCTGTGGGCTGTCTTGAACTTAAACATCATGGAGGCCATGGATGGAATGGGATTGTGCTGATTTTTCAGTGATTTTCGTTTTTTGGGGCTGAACTTGTGGCCTTTTCACCAGGGGTATTTGAGTCTAGCATGGGCCTAGTCTTTCTGTGGGCTGTCTTGAACTTAATCATCATGGAGGGCATGGATGGAATGGGATTGTGCTGATTTTGCAGTGTTTTTCGATTTTTGGGGGTGTTCATGGGGAGGGACAGGCCATGTGGCTGGTGGCCATTTTGAGTGCAGCTACAGGCACTGGCCATGTGCTGGCAGGCAAGTGGCCATTTTGAATGCAGGCTTTGTTGTTAGGCCTGCAACCATTTTGCCTACTTTTCAACCTTTATTTATGCCCAGGGGTAGTGGGTCTTGCATGGGCCTAGTCTTTCTGTGGGTTGTCTTGAATTTAAACATCATGGAGGGCATGGATGGATTGGGATTGTGCTGATTTTGCAGTGTTTTTCGATTTTTGGGGGTGTTCATGGGGAGGGACAGGCCATGTGGCTGGTGGCCATTTTGAGTGCAGCTACAGGCACTGGCCATGTGCTGGCAGGCAAGTGGCCATTTTGAATGCAGGCTTTGTTGTTAGGCCTGCAACCATTTTGCCTACTTTTCAACCTTTATTTATGCCCAGGGGTAGTGAGTCTTGCATGGGCCTAGTCTTTCTGTGGGTTGTCTTGAATTTAAACATCATGGAGGGCATGGATGGATTGGGATTGTGCTCATTTTTCAGTGATTTTCGTTTTTTGGGGCTGTACTTGTGGCCTTTTCACCAGGGGTATTTGAGTCTAGCATGGGCCTAGTCTTTCTGTAGGTTGCCTTGAATTTAAACATCACGGAGGGCATGGATGGATTGGGATTGTGCTGATTTTTCAGTGATTTTCGTTTTTTGGGGCTGTACTTGTGGCCTTTTCACCAGGGGTATTTGAGTCTAGCATGGGCCTAGTCTTTCTGTGGGCTGTCTTGAATTTAAACATCATGGAGGGCATGGATGGATTGGGATTGTGCTGATTTTGCAGTGTTTTTCGATTTTTGGGGGTGTTCATGGGGAGGGACAGGCCATGTGGCCATTTTGAGTGCAGCTACAGGCACTGGCCATGTGCTGGCAGGCAAGTGGCCATTTTGAATGCAGGATTTGTTGTTAGGCCTGCAACCATTTTGCCTACTTTTCAACCTTTATTTATGCCCAGGGGTAGTGAGTCTTGCATGGGCCTGGTCTTTCTGTGGGTTGTCTTGAATTTAAACATCATGGAGGGCATGGATGGATTGGGATTGTGCTGATTTTTCAGTGATTTTCGTTTTTTGGGGCTGTACTTGTGGCCTTTTCACCAGGGGTATTTGAGTCTAGCATGGGCCTAGTCTTTCTGTGGGCTGTCTTGAACTTAAACATCATGGAGGGCATGGATGGATTGGGATTGTGCTGATTTTGCAGTGTTCTTCGATTTTTTTTGTGCTGTATAACTGAACTGATGTTCCTCTGTCTTCCATTGTTTTTAGGTGCACAAGACTCAAGAGAACCACCAGTGCCAGGAAGAAGTCCTGCAGCGGTGTGTGTGTGCAGCATAACGTCACGCGACGTCCCGTCTGGCCTCAGACAACTCTACAATTCGTGCAACTGCGGCCTGCTGTCTGACCTGCTCTGAAGAAGATGGCCCCAAAAAAAGGTCTCCGTAGCTCCTCTAGCAAGAAAGTTGCTAGTAAGGAGCAGAAGAAGCAAGTTACCAAGGAGGCTGGTGTGCCACCCGCCATTTTTTTTGGGAGCAAAAAAAAAAGTACACCTGCAGCAGCAGGATCTGCTGGGGACCAAGCTGGGAGCAGCACCCCTGCTCCATTGGGTTCAGTGCCTCCACAACCACGCCAACTTAAGTCAAAGCCCTTGAGTGCTTCAGAGGCAGTCAGTGTACTTCTCCAATCACCATCGACCAGTGATGTTGGCTCATCGCAAGAAAGTAGCAGCAATGTCCCTGAATCAACACAGGTTGTTGTAACTCATCTGACAAGTGTTGAACAACCACAGCCGCAACAACAACACCATGTGCAAGTACACGCCCAAGTACATGTGGAAGGAGAGGCAGCAAAAGGAGATGCGCAAGCAAAGGTGCATGGAGGTTCACAAGTGCCCACAATAGTTGTTCCTCCCGAAGTAGGGGCACATCAGGAAATCGACAATGAAGCCGAGGTATCATTGGAAGCCACTCCTCCTGATGATCATTCACTGTCTTCCATATCCCCAGCAAGGAAAAGATCAAGGGGGGTGTCTACATCTTCTTCAAGCCCACCTCCTACTGATGATCTGGATGACGATTGGGTGCCATCACCGCAGCCTGAGAGTGAGGCACACCATGATCTGACAAAGGTATCTAAGCGTAAAAGGAAGGTCGTCGAAAAACTCATAGCTATGGAGTGTGATGAGGCTCAACAAGAAGTGACAGATACTGCTGGTGATGAAGCCTCTCACGATGACGACGAGCCAGTCATCACAAAGGTCACTGCAGCCCCACCGGGCATGCAGCAAAGAGACATTTTGACCCTATCCCGAGAAGCTGCTGAGCGTGATGATGATGTCGACGAGGAGGCAATGGAAATGTAATCATTAGATTTGGAGTTAAGTAGTACACCAAAACCTACCGCTTCCATATTTCTTCCTCGCAAGAAGGTACCCACCTCGACCTCAATTCGTGGTGGTGAAAGTGCAAAACGTACTGAAGTTCGGCAATCCACATCCTCCACTTCATCTGGCATTAGCAGCAGGACCACCACCCCCAGTATCGCCGCCTCCTCCGGCCCCCAAAGACATTTCAAGTCTCCAGTTTGGGACTTCTTTAGTGTTTGCCCAAAAATGGAAAACGTAGCCATTTGTAGCATTTGTAAGGTTCGAGTTGGTCGTGGTAAGCTTGGTTCTAACTATGGTACCGGAGGCCAGAGAGGTCATCTTAAGAGAGCGCACGCTGTCCAATGGTTTCCGCACCTAGAGGCGTTTAAGCAAGCCAGAATTGCACGTAATGAAAACGTTGATTTTTCATCTGATGATGACGAGGAGGAAGAAGACGATTCAAACACTTCACTTACAACCAGTACCCCTGTCAGCAGCACACCCCATGTGAGGCACACTAAGAGTGTGGGAGAGAGTGAGACATCAATGCGGAAAAGTTCATCAGCGAGCGTAACTGGGTCGAAGATATCATCATCATCCCGTAAATCCTTGGTCCAGGGCAACATTAAAAAGATGTTGTTTACAGAAGCGCAATATGAACGCAACCACCCACTGACGCGTCTGTATAACACTAAGCTGGCTAAAATGCTAGCTCTGGACCTTCTCCCTTTTTCTTTTGTAGAAGGGGTTGGTTTTCTAGAATTAGTGGCAGCGCTCGGCCCTAAATGGAAGGTTCCTAGCCAGTTCTATTTTGCCCGAGTTGCGGTTCCAGCACTACATGAAGATGTTCTGAAGGTGATTGGGGCAGCTTTGCAGAAGAGTGCTGTTCACACTATACATCTGACAATAGACATGTGGACCAGTGGCGCAGGCGCTGATTACATGTGCATCACTGCACACTGGGTCTCTTTTTCAGGGGCTAAAGCAAAGCTAAACACAGGTGTTGCCACGGACATTGTTTTTAAAGCTGCTCGGAAACATGCAACACTAGCCATGTTTGGTTTGGAGAAACGTCACACAGCAGAAAACATTTTGGATGTCTTTAAGACAAAGGTCCTTAAGTGGCTGTCCCCACTAAAACGCCAGGTTGGTTATGTTTCCACGGACAATGGCGCCAATATAGTTAAGGCCATGAGGCTGGGTGACTATTTCAGAGTGCCGTGTTTGGCGCACTGTATAAACCTGGTTGTCCAAAAATTCTTGGGTAATAAAGGCAGTGCAGCGTACAGTGTATTGGACACCTGCCGAAAAATGTGCAAGCATTTCAGCCATTCTTTTAAGGCCCGGAAGCAGCTGAGGAGCCTGCTATATCAACATCAAATGCCAGTGAAAGCACTCATCCAGGAGGTGGTAACACGTTGGAACTCAACCTTCTACATGCTTGAGCGTCTGTATGAGCAGTTTAAGGAACTCGATCAATATTTCCTTACAGAGGGTACAGAGGAGCTGAGGATGGGTGCGGCGCAATGGAACATAGTTCAAAGCCTGACACGCATGCTTCGTCCTTTTGAGTTCTTCACGCGTGCAGTCAGCAAGGAGGACTCTAATTTGGGAAAAGCTATCCCATTGTTGTACATGCTGGAGGACCAACTGAAAGAGGTGTGTTCTGTGTTTGCAGACGATGACAAAAACCAAGACTCTTTGCTTCTGGCTGAGAAATTATTAGAGCTCCTACAAGGTGATGAACGTCTTAAAAAGATCCACTCAGAAGAGCATTACATTTGTGCTACTATTCTGGATCCACACTACAAAAAGGCGCTGGCAGGCCAAGCATTCTTTCCTTTTGATGATGAACATGTTCCAAAGTACAAACGTTGGCTAGCCTGGTCAGCCAAGAGGTTTGAAAGAGAACGGCTGGAAATTGAAGGAAATGGCAGTACATCAGCAGGCCATCCCCAGTCAAAACAATCCACTTCTGCACCTGTGGCTGTGGCACAAGTGACCTCTCAGCCGTTAAAGACACCGGCAACCGGATCATCTGCACGAAACACAACAGAAACATTGGAGGCTGAAGAGGATTGGCTAGCTCTGCGTGGGTTTGGTTCTCAAAAGGTCAGAGGCACAGCAAGAGCTAAGCAAAGTGGAGGAACCTTGGATGAGGACCTTGAGTCGATGGTGAAGGACTATCTGAATGACTCAACAGAGGTCTATGTTAATTCTGACCCATTGGCGTATTGGCATGGGAAAAAAGAATTGTGGCCACAGCTCACCAACCTGGCTTTAAACTACTTGTCTTGCCCACTCGCAAGCGTGTCTTCTGAACGGATTTTCAGTGCTGCTGGTGGCATTGTAACTCCCAAACGGAGCCGCCTCTCGCCCAAAAATGTGGAGAGGTTAACAATGATCAAGATGAATCAGCACCTCATACCACCAGATTTCAGAGTACGAGAGAGCGTGCCGGATGAAGAGGAGGTGGCCAGCAACATAGATGAGGGAATTTCTACTCTGTCAGGTGACACTGAGCTCACCCTGCCTGAATTCGCAGAGTATGATGACGAAGCCTTATTCTTATTCCTGGACCGTGATACCGAGCCCTGAAAATGAGACAACGAATCAATAACTTTCTTTTTCGTCCCTATTCACTTTTATTCCTGTGTGTCTGTCTTTCTTTGTTGTGCACAGTTAATATATTTCAAACTTTAATCAGATAATCACAAAATCAAGCCCATCAGCAGAACTGTCTTCACTGGTTTGCTAATTGATTTGAAGTTGCCGCAGTCTGCATTCCTCAGGTTCACAAGTTCAGAAGAACATGCTCCTCTATCCTCCTCCTCCAGACTCCTATTTCCATCAAACCAGAGGGCTGGTTTACGCCCAATGAAGAAAGACTCAGCACTTGTGGGGGTGTTGTTGTACCTCTTTGCAGGTGAGTTGACGGCTCTGGGACTATTGTTGGGAAGCTCTAATACCGGATAAAAGTGGTTTGGACCAAATCCCAGGAAGAACTTTTTTTGTGTTTTTGATGACTTGCTTGCCTTTTAGGTGCTCTTAGGGAAGGTTCCGTCTGTTTGTGGGTGAGTTTTGTGGTCTGGGAGCATTGCTGGGACACTCTAATCTTGATTGCATTTGCTTTTCAGGAAATCCGTCGTGGCAACCCCGACTTATGGCCTAGCTACGCAGCGCGTTTGGACCGAAGGCCGAGAAATATTGCAAGTATGAGATTTTGCTTTCTGCCTGTCTGGGGGTGTTATGCTTCTTGGCGGGTGGGTTGGCGGGTCTTGGGGCATTCCTGGGAAGGTCTAATACCGGGTAGAAGTGGTTGGGACAAAATCCAGGCCGATTTTTTTTTGGCTATTTCTGACATTTTGCTCAATGTAGCGTTTTCGGGGGCCTGTTTGGGGGGCTTCCTGGTGTTTGTGGGTGGGTTTCGGGGTCTGGGCGCACTGCTGGCTATATATACTTTACTTTGCAAGAGGCTTGAAGCAAATCCATGGTGGCAGAGGGGAGTTAGGGCCTAGCTGCAGAGCGCGCGCGGAGTGATTTGGGAAATTTGTGAAAAATTGACTAAGTCCCCATTTTTGTACTTTTGCTCTTTGGCTGTTTGGGGGTCTTCTACTCGTTTTCTCCTGGGTTGACGGCTCTGGGGCCATTGCTGGGAAGCTCTAATACCGGATAAAAGTGTTTTGGACCAAATCCCAGGCGGAACATTTTTTGTGTTTTTGATGACTTGCTTGCCTTTGAGGTGCTCTTAGGGGGGGTTCCGTCTGTTTGTGGGTGAGTTTCGTGGTCTGGGAGCACTGCTGGGACACTCTAATCTTGATTGCATTTGCTTTTCAGGAAATCCGTCGTGGCAACCCCGACTTATGGCCTAGCTACGCAGCGCGTTTGGACCGAAGGCCGAGAAATATTGCAAGTATGAGATTTTGCTTTTGGCCTGTTTGGGGGTGTTATGCTTCTTGGCGGGTGGGTTGGCGTGTCTTGGGGCATTCCTGGGAAGGTCTAATACCGGGTAGAAGTGGTTGGGACAAAATCCAGGCCGATTTTTTTTGGCTATTTCTGACATTTTGCTCAATGTAGCGTTTTCGGGGGCCTGTTTGGGGGGCTTCCTGGTGTTTGTGGGTGAGTTTCGTGGTCTGGGAGCACTGCTGGGACACTCTAATCTTGATTGCATTTGCTTTTCAGGAAATCCGTCGTGGCAACCCCGACTTATGGCCTAGCTACGCAGCGCGTTTGGACCGAAGGCCGAGAAATATTGCAAGTATGAGATTTTGCTTTTGGCCTGTTTGGGGGTGTTATGCTTCTTGGCGGGTGGGTTGGGTTGGCGGGTCTTTGCCTTGGGGCATTCCTGGGAAGGTCTAATACCGGGTAGAAGTGGTTGGGACAAAATCCTTGCGGAAAAGCCTTTTGGTACTTTTTGTAACTTAGGGTTCGTTAGGGTTAGCCCTAGCAGCAGGATTGCATGTGTTTCGGGGTGTTCTAGATTTTTGCAACTGAGTTCTGGGGTCTTAGAGCACTCGTGAGAATGTGTAATTTTGGTTGCAAGTCATTTGAAGAAAATCCATGGTGGGAAAAGGGGGATTTGGCATAGTTAAAGAAAGCCTTTGCCACTATTCTTAACTTAGGGTTCGTTAGGGTTAGCAGTATTTCTATTGCATGTGTTTGAGTGGGGCGGATTTCGAGTCTTGGAGCGATGCTGGCTATGGCTAATTTTGCTTGGTTGCTTGCAAGTGGTTTGAATGCAATCCACGGTGGGTAAGGGGTAATTAGGAAGGGGGTACTTCGGCCTACTTTTACTTTCAAAGTAAGTTTTGTCACCAGTTTTCTGCTAGGCCTCGTTTTTTGAGATTTGATTGGGGGTCTTCTACATTTTTGCGACTGGCTTTAGTAAGGGTCTGGGTGGGAGCACTGCTAGGAAGATCTAATTTTGTTCTAAAACACAGTTTACAGTACACCTAGCTTGAGGGGAAAGATCCGCTACATTGATTTGCCCATACTTATTTATCCTTCAAAAGGTGACTCAGACAGAGTACGCACTTTCAAAAATATTGTACTGTCTACTAGGAAAATCAAATTGTGACTTTTTGCACTCCACAGCCTACATACCTTATATTTATTTATCAGTGGTGTTGTAATATTATATCACTTCCTGTTTTTCGTTGAATAATTACAGGCTGGGTTTCAGTCTCTGCAATGGGGAAAAAAGGATGGAGTCAGGCTTCACAGTAGCGAGCCACCATTCAGCATCAGGCAGGCAGTGGACAGGGTGTCTTCTGGTGACCAACATCGATGGACGAAGCGTCGGCTGCAATGGAGGAGTGCCGCTAATAAGAGGATTTTTTTTCTGCAGGCAACTTACTTACCACTTCCAACAGGACAACTACAACCACATAGATACAGTATCCCTTGCCTTTTACTCTGACTGTGACTGCATTTCTTGGATCTCTCTCTGCTTCTAAATTGATCCCTTAACACATCACTTAGTCCACTCCACTATCACATCTGCACCACACATAGTCATTTGTAAGTGCTCCTACGTAATTCACAAGTCGCAGCACGCCCCAGGCCGTAGAGGACTGGGATGGCCCCAATGATGAAGCATGTCACCAAGGGGCAACCCTGGTGAGTGAGGGGACACCTAGAAAAAAAGCAATTTCTCCTTTTCTATCTACTAGACCTTCCCGACCAACCTCATTGAGTGTTGTTGTGAATGGATTTATAGTGACCAGCAAGGCTCTCGTGTATCTGGCTACAGAGACCTTATGTTGAATATCGTTATCAATAATTCCACACAGGCCCTGTACTGTTGCATTCTTTCTTCCACAGTTGTCGAATGTACTACTTACTTTTCACTGGCATGCATGCAGTAGTGCATGCACTTTCAAAGATTGATGGATAGGTTTGTACCCAAAGAATTGTTTATGTTCAATTGTTTGTCTATGCTGTGCTTTTTTTTTACAGGGTGTCTTCTGGTGACCAACATCGATGGACGAAGCGTCGGCTGCAATGGAGGAGTGCCGCTAATAGGAGGATTTTTTTTCTGCAGGCAACTTACTTACCACTTCCAACAGGACCACTACAACCACATAGATACAGTATCCCTTGCCTTTTTCTCTGACTGTGACTGCATTTCTTGGATCTCTCTCTGCTTCTAAATTGATCCCTTAACACATCACTTAGTCCACTCCACTATCACATCTGCACCACACATAGTCATTTGTAAGTGCTCCTACGTAATTCGCAAGTCGCAGCACGCCCCAGGCCGTAGAGGACTGGGATGGCCCCAATGATGAAGCATGTCACCAAGGGGCAACCCTGGTGAGTGAGGGGACACCTAGAAAAAAAAGCAATTTCTCCTTTTCTATCTACTATACCTTCCAGACCAACCCCATTGAGTGTTGTTGTGAATGGATTTATAGTGACCAGCAAGGCTCTCGGGTATCTGGCTACAGAGACCTTATGTTGAATATCGTTATCAATAATTCCACACAGGCCCTGTACTGTCGCATTCTTTCTTCCACAGTTGTCGAATGTACTACTTACTTTTCACAGACATGCATGCAGTAGTGCTTGCACTTTCAAAGATTGATGGATAGGTTTGTACCCAAAGAATTGTTTATGTTCAATTGTTTGTCTATGCTGTGCTTTTTTTTACAGGGTGTCTTCTGGTGACCAACATCGATGGACGAAGCGTCGGCTGCAATGGAGGAGTGCCGCTAATAGGAGGATTTTTTTCTGCAGGCAATTTACTTACCACTTCCAACAGGACCACTACAACCACATAGATACAGCATCCCTTGCCTTTTTCTCTGACTGTGACTGCATTTCTTGGATCTCTCTCTGCTTCTAAATTGATCCCTTAACACATCACTTAGTCCACTCCACTATCACATCTGCACCACACATAGTCATTTGTAAGTGCTCCTACGTAATTCGCAAGTCGCAGCACGCCCCAGGCCGTAGAGGACTGGGATGGCCCCAATGATGAAGCATGTCACCAAGGGGCAACCCTGGTGAGTGAGGGGACACCTAGAAAAAAAGCAATTTCTCCTTTTCTATCTACTATACCTTCCAGACCAACCCCACTGAGTGTTGTTGTGAATGGATTTATAGTGACCAGCAAGGCTCTCGGGTATCTGGCTACAGAGACCTTATGTTGAATATCGTTATCAATAATTCCACACAGGCCCTGTACTGTCGCATTCTTTCTTCCACAGTTGTCGAAAGTACTACTTACTTTTCACTGACATGCATGCAGTAGTGCATGCACTTTCAAAGATTGATGGATAGGTTTGTACCCAAAGATTTGTTTATGTTCACAATTGTTTGTCTATGCTGTGCTATTTTTTCTTGTCTCCCAAAACCTTTCCCAAAAACCCCCGTACCCATCCATTTTTCAAACCCTAACCCTCTTCTCCCGGGCTGTGTGGTTTTGATTGATGTGTGACTAAATTACAGCAATAAATCCACACACTTGCTGGGGAGGATAAGGTGATAGCAACAGGCTGGTGAAGAAATCCGAGGATATATTCTTACTCTGCTTGACAAAGAACCATTGCTTATGTGAAAGAACTTCAACCGAATTAGTAGTTATACTTTACCATTTGTTAGGCTACAATGTGGCACTGTTCTACTGTACTTCTGTCACCTGCTATATTCTCAGTTGTACCGTTGAATTGCTCAGGAGGACAAACCAGATTTCATTTTCTTTTTTTTCATAGGCATGCAACTGCCACTGTGTCACACCACTAGTACCACCGCTATGAGGAAATTTTATCCGACCTTGATTGCCAACCTTATTCGCTGTTTCCCGTGGAGCCAGCCCTGGGTCTAGCCCTACTTTCAAACACAAATTACAGGTAAGATAAGCGTTTGGTGGTTTGGGGGTATAATGGAGTATTAGTAGGAGAGACGAGAGACTGAAGGTAGTACTACTAAAGTCCTAGGACTCTTGGATTCACTTCACTTAGTCTGTGAGAGGCACTTAGTGTTGAAAACATTTGGGCATTTACACTTAAAGGAAGAAAATGGAACTAAACTTTCAGGCAAACAAGGTCACTGTTAAACCCCCACCCACCAGGCAAGCAGTAAGAAACGGGTATGCTCAGATAAAGTTTGAAAAAGTATATTTATATCCCTAACAAAATAATCTCCCGCAAGACCCTCCCTAACCCCAACGATTGTCCTTCAAAAGTCCCAAAAAACCCAACTCCCAATTCCCACCCCCCAAAAGTCTCTAAAAAAGGGGCAAGGGACACTATGGGTGGATGCTGTCAACTTTTTGGGCCAGGGCATCATGCTCCTGGCGGAGCAAGGCGTGCTCTACGCGGAGCCCCTCCAACTCCTTTGAAAAGTGGTGGAGCTCCTGCTGGAGGCGGGACACCATCAGGGTACTGCGGCGCAGGCGTGCCTTCAATGCCTTGTAGGTGCAACGGCTGTGAGAGGAAGCTGTTGTCCTTGCTACTCGGCGGTGGCGTTTGGCTTTGGCAGCCTGGCTCAGTCTGGGTGGACCACTGTGCTGGGTGGCACTGACAGCCCGTGGGGGAACGGAGGCCGATGCAGACGACGTAGTTGTTGTGGTCGACTGCACACTTTCTTCGTCCTCCAGGGCCACCGGCCGCTGATATTCGGCCACAGTGGCATCGATCCTCCGTTGCCGGGCCGCTCTAGCCAGCTCCTTCCTCCTTGTTCGTTTGGAAGGAGAACCTATATGAAGAAAGAAAGACATAGTCTGTAACCAATGCTCTTTAAGATTAACTCAATCATTCAGCAGAAATTTGTGTTGCACTACAACTAGCAACTTGCAAGCGCATTACATAACTATTGAGGCCAGTATCTATCTAACCTCACACTTCTTCATCCTTGCTCTAACATTAGTGGGAGTTTAAGGAACAAATTCTACGAGCACTATGGACTTCCATTGGAGTCGACTATGAAAGTACACCAGTCTTATTCTTCTTCTTGTCTCTTGTTTAGGAAAATTGGTACGTTATCTTCTGCAATCCGGCATAATGCCAGCGCAGTAAACTTGCACCCGAGAAAAAGAGACGCACGCCATGAGGAGTGACCTAGACTTGCGTTGCGTTACTGTACCCGTCCAGTACATGCAGGTGGTGAAGCTCTTACTTTTCTATTACGGGTGGCACTGAGAATACTCTGTTACAACTCAAGGGCTACTGCTTAATTAATTTAACTTTCACCCTACAGTGGAAATGAGTACTAGAAATGGAAAATTGAAGAAGATAAATAATATGATTATCTATCACTTCACATGGGATGTTTTTGTTTATATATGGGATGACTTTAGGTGCTTTGCTTTTTATTGAGTGACCAGTGATACATCCACACATGAATGACTGAGTACTACTAAACTTATTAAGAAAGGTAGGGAGTGGCCACCGTAATAACCGGATCTATGCTGTGCTTGCAATACAAACTACTGCTACTATTGATGGTAGTATTTGGACAAAATTAAAACTTCTTTTCCTTGCCTTTCCTACACTGGAATGGACGTGCGGGTGCAGTGTTACATGCTCTTCAAAGTTACACTTAGTTCATCCACTGACCGTCTACTCTCTCTAGATCATGGGTACTCACAAACTTTCTCTCAGGGGCTAAATTTACAGTGTAGTTTGTGGCCGAGGGCCGCACTGGTGGGGGCGGAGTCAAAGGGGGCGGGGCTAAAGCAAAACGATAACTTGTGACCATGAGGTTGCACACTGGTCCCTGCAGCAGATGCCCTCATCCACTGAGCCACCAGACCCAGCATTTACATACATCTCTCTCCCTCCTGCTCTCCCTCCTGCCCTCCCTCTCCATCTCTCTCTCCCTCCTGTCCTCCCTCTCCCTCCCCCTCTGTCATCTCACTGTGTGTGTGTCTATCTGTGTCAGCCTTCAGCCCGGGTTGAGACCGCTTCCTCAACGCGCACACACAGACAACAACACCAAAGTACTTAACAGGTCTTTAAAAGACCATTAACATATTATTGAGGCTTTGTTTGTTGTAGCGCCCCTGCTTCTCCACCCTGACAATCACTGCTTGCCCGGCCCCACAGAGCAGAGGCTTTGTTCTATTTCACCTCTTTGTGGCCTACTGACAGGCATGCTTAAAAAAAACGGGTAACAAACATCAGCAGGTTTAAAAAAATCAAATCGCTTGCTTGGCATTTGCAAAAGTCAAGAACAGCAGAATCATACAGAACAGACACCAGTGGGTTTCTAAATACTCACCTCGCTTGCTTGGCTTTGGCAAAAGTCAATAACAATTTTGCTGTTGGGAAAGTCAATAACAGAATCATACAGACTTGGTGGGTGATCAGTCCACCCTTACCTTACAGGGGTAGTTCTCTTCTGCAGACGTAGGGCTGTGTCCTGCTCCAGAAATTATTTGCTAGGGGACTCCAGGGAGAACGCGATCAAGTGGCCCAGACCAATTGGGGAGGAACAGCGGGCGAGTCGTACCGCTTACCAGATTGCAAGAATCCCTCGGGTAGGGTACCTCCCTCGCATTCTCTCCATGCACCCCCTCACATCCACCGGGCCTGACCTTCGGGCTCGTGGAGTCCCTGTTCAGGCGCCATTTGAAGAATTGGAATAACCCGCTTACTGGGTCTTAGCGGCGGGGGAACCACTCAAGTCTTCCATACCTTCCATACTTAGTAAAAGGAGACACAGGAGCCTTCGTCTGCAGGAGGAACCCAGATTTATTCAATAGCCCGGGCCATGGAACAGAGTCCCAAGCTCATCAGAAACAAGGCAGAGGAGGCTTCTGCTTTACTCCGCAGCTTACAAGCCTTTTATACTTTTTCATTCCAGTCTTTTGGCTGTTGGTTTATTGTTCAATCAGGGCAGTGTTTGCAGTTTATAACCAGATCCAGACGACGTTTGTAGATGGTGACCTGGTCAAGGCTTGGTACACAAATCATTGTTCACTTGCCTTGATCAAGGCTCTGTCTTTTAGGTCATTGTTCAATCACCTTGATCAAAGCCCGGTATTTCAAGTCATTGTTTAATCACCCTGATCAAGGCCCAGCAGTCAGACCATTGTCCGGATAACCTAATCACAGTGTCAAGGATGTTTACCAGGCTGGGAGCAGGAGATAGAAAACAAATCATTTACTCAGGGTGTGAGTGTCTCGTGGCTTTCAGTTGAACTGCAAAGAACAGGGGGGTTGGGTGTGCGACAGTTCCTTGGCAGAAATGCAGGCTGCAGGATGGCTGTTGTTGTGTTAGTTCGTTTTTCCTCAGGCATCAGCAGAAACGACCAGGTGCGTCGTGTGGAAGTGTTTGACACAAGATGGCAATGAAAAAGCAATGGAGTCCCGGTACAAATTATGCCGATCAGAAAAACACTTTTCCTCATATGCTTTACCCGAGACTTAGAACTGTACAGGAGCTTTTTGATGAATCTTATTATACTTTGTACTTTAAGAACTTCTAGCATGTCCATGTACTCCAATGGATGAATTCTTGCTATGTTCAGAAACAAGATATAATCCCTGTTCCATTCCTGAATTTCACTCTGCCATTAGTTGCTTCCAGGAACCTTAGAGCACTCTGTCAGGCAGAGAGCTGGAGGAAGGACTTTAACTGCTCTCACCTGCTCTGTGCTGCAGGTAGCTCACACCTTTTCTGGGTTCTAATCACCCTGTGCGTCTGTAGGCTAGGAGGAGGTATTTAATACTAGCCTCTGCTTTCAGAATTAGTCATACAAGTGCTTTTACTATGAGCTCCTGCTTTCTTCTTCAGTAGCCTGCACTGCTGAACCCTTAAAATCCTGAGAGGAGTCCTGATTCCTGCTACTGCTTTTGCAGTGTCCTGCTTTCTTGTGCTTGCCCCATGCAGCATTGTGCTTTATGTGTTTTCCTTGCTTCACAGGTGCTTGAGCAGATGTGTAGATGTGTGATCCCCAAGATGTTTATACTGAGAGCCAGGGGGCATATTATCAAGCACCAGTGTTACAATAATCGCTGTTTTATCGGCAGGAAACTGCCGATAAAACGGCGTTATTGGGCTTGATAATACGCCCTTGTTAATTCCCATAGAAGCCCATGTTCTGGTGTTAACATGGGCTTCTATGGGAATTAACAAGGGCGTATTATCAAGCCCATTATCGCCGTTTTATTGGCAGTTTCATGCCGATAAAACAGTGATAATTTTAACACCGGTCCTTGATAATATGCCCCCAGGTCTTCAGCTTCTTGCAGATTATGAGAAGTGGGGAGGAGGCTCTGATGTGCTTAGGGAGGTTGTTCCATGTCTTGGGTATGATGAAGGTCAACAAGCAATCTCCTGTTTTGCTTTTTCAGAAGCGGGAATGTGTGCGAGTGAGACAGAGTGTAGGTGTCTGATTGGTTGGTATGTGGCTGTTCTTGTATTCTGGTCCTGTGTTGTCTTGGGCTTTATATATGTGCGTGAGAAGTCTGAATTGGTTGTGCTTGTGAATGGGGAACCAGTTACGCCTCCTGAGGTGTGGTGTGATTTGGGTGGGGTGTGGGAAGGCAAATACAAGTCTTGGAACAGCATTGTAAATGGTCTGGAGTCTGTGTAGGAGTTGTTTGGAGATTCTGGCATAGAGAGTGTTGCCGTAGTCGATCCTGTTGGTGATGAGTGACTGTGTTATCACGGTCCATCTGGTGTTCTGAGGCTACCATTAGAAGATCTTTCACAACATGCATAGAATCTGGAAGCTGGAGGTGCTCACTGTGTTGACTTGAGCCATCATGTTGAGCTTGCTGTCTAGGATGATCCCTATATTTCTTGCATGATCTGTGGGTGTGAGTGTTGGTCCTGGCTCCAATGGCCACCAGATGGACATCTTGTTGCCAAAGACCAGTACTTGTATCTTGTCAGAATTGAACCTCAGGCAGTTTGTTTACATCCAGTCTTCTACCATGTTCATGATGTTGGTGAATTTGTTTCTGGTGATGGTTGTCTTGTCCATCAGAGAGAGGATACGTTGGGTATCATTGGCATAGGACCGTGGTTCCCAAACTGTGCGCCGCGGCGCCCCGGAGCGCCGTTATCAGTTGCCAGGGGCGCCGCGGCACGATGTGTGAAATTGCAGTGGCAGCGCTAGCAATTTAGAAATGACACCTGCATAATAGTGTCAAACCCGCCGCTTTAAGGAAACAGGGATGGAAAGAAAGGGTGAGCTGCAGGGGCTCTTGGAAGGGGTGAAACAATAGCAAGGCCTCATTAACATGCAAATGGTCTTTTAACGACCTGTGAAGTGCTGGGGTGTGGCTGTGTGTGCGCTCTAACAAGAAGAAAAGTGTGTGTGTGTGTGCACCGTTACCGGTGTGCACGAGGCATTCAGTCTCACACCAGGATGCATGCTCTTCAGAGTGCATGTCTAGTGCACTGTTACAGCACATTCCTTTCACCATCACAGTGGATAAATGCTACCTGGTTCTGCTCACTACTGCTGTCTGAGAAGATGTAGGCATGCGCATTTATCTGGCATGTGTTTAAAGAACGTGCCCCTCACAGTGAAGTGTGGTCTCCTGCCTCAGCTGTGCGCCGCCTGAAATCACAGACCCGAGCGGACAGCCGTCTGTCTCCGGACAACCAGGAACCATTGTGCTGGTGGAGCACACGCCAGGTCCCCTCACTGCTTCGCGAGCACAGACCTCTCTTGACGTGTAAGGAGCTGAGGGGCTGCTGAGGGTCAGCTTTGTCCCCTTACTGGTCGCCACATCGGTGGCTGGCTGTGCTTGCAGCACCGGCTGTGAAAGGAACGAGGTCGGTCCTCAGAAGGAGATGCTGATGACTGTCTGAATCACAGCTGCTTTGAAGAGCTGTATGCTGGGATATGTAGTGAGGTACAACTGCTGTAGGGTGCGCAGCTCGTGTAATTAGATGCTTAACATGCTGTCCAGAGCGGTTAGCTGCACATTATTGAAGCAGGTTTTCTCAAGTGATTTGTCTGCTAATCTTCTATAGTCCTTCGAATAAAATATCTCAGTGCCTATATTCAACCATAAATCCATGCAGAGGCTTTTTTTCTTTCATGGACATGTCTACTTGATTATCTGAATAAGAAAAAATGGTTCGCCCCCACTGACACCTGGAGTCTGCTTCATGCTGTTCTGTCTAATATAATCTTGGTAATTCAGCTTCTCCTTCTGCTGTATTTCTAATAATATCCCCTCAAGCATCAAGGAGGAAGCCTCTCTGGCCTGGGACCCCATGATCCAGAAGGGCCCAAGGCTTCTGGGGGGAAATGAGTGAAGCTCCTCTGATTTACTTACATTGTGACATCACAGACAATGACATCACAGGAGGTGCCAGCGATTAACGATTGCCGAAGCTCCTTTGCAAGAAGCAACCTTATTGATGAAGATAGCAGAAAAACATAAAAAGTCTAAATCATAACCTTGATAAAATAGGTACATATATTTTGAAGTTCTATTTAGAGGAAATACTTCATTATACACAGAGTGGGAAGAAGGGTTTGGCCAAGGTCTCTCCAAGTCTTCTATATTTAAGAAAATTCCCCAATTTTGTTTGATTAGTGTATTATGCCTGTATGTATGTGGTATTAATACAGCACAAACTTAGCCAAATGTCTGCAGACCTCTGTACAGACCTCTGTACAGGGCCAAAGAGTCAGTCAACATTTGATAGGGGGGGTAGATGGCTGGTGGTCTGTTACTGCATGACGATGTAGTGTGCGGGCTGCCCAGATGGATATGGGGATATTGTTCCAAATCCTTGGTGCATTGCCAGCTTTTCATTCCACACCTAAGTATAACATACATGAGCCCTGGTGCCACTTCATCTGCTGCACTACTGATAGCTATGCCCATGGCATGAATTGATGAACAGAACCATTGTACAGTGTGGGGTACCCATTGACATTAAAAAAAATGGACTGATGTTACTTGGGGAGGGGCGAGGTTGGTATATTCACCTATACGCAGGAGTAAATGTATATAGCAGTCTCAGGGCGCGAAGGGAGCAGGCATGGAGGGAAGGGGCAGTCTCAGGGCACAAAGGGAGAAGGCATGGAGGGAAGGGGCAGTCTCAGGGCACGAAGGGAGCAGGCATGGATAGAAGGGGGAGTCTCAGGGCACGAAGGGAGCAGACATGGAGGGAAGGGGCAGTCTCAGGGCACAAAGGGAGGAGGCATGGAGGGAAGGGGCTGTCTCAGGGCACGAAGGGAGCAGGCATGGAGGAAAGGGGCAGTCTCAGGGCACAAAGGGAGAAGGCATGGAGGGAAGGGGCAGTCTCATGGCACGAAGGGAGCAGGCATGGATAGAAGGGGGAGTCTCAGGGCACAAAGGGAGAAGGCATGGAGGGAAGGGGCAGTCTCAGGGCACAAAGGGAGCAGGCATGGAGGGAAGGGGCAGTCTCAGGGCACGAAGGGAGCAGGCATGGATAGAAGGGGGAGTCTCAGGGCACAAAGGGAGAAGGCATGGAGGGAAGGGGCAGTCTCAGGGCACAAAGGGAGCAGGCATGGAGGGAGGGGGGCAGTCTCAGGGCACGAAGGGAGCAGGCATGGATAGAAGGGGGAGTCTCAGGGCACAAAGGGAGAAGGCATGGAGTGAAGGGGCAGTCTCAGGGCACAAAGGGAGCAGGCATGGATAGAAGGGGGAGTCTCAGGGCACGAAGAAAGGAGGCATGGAGGGAAGGGGCAGTCTGAGGGCGTGGGGACAGGCATGGACAGAGGGGGCAGTCAGAGTGCAACAGGAAGTACTCCCGAGGTCGGGCTTACATCCCCACCCACCCGTCCACCGGTAAAAAAATGGGGGGGAGCCACGGCCAACTGCGAATTAGGGCAAGGGAGCCACGGGTCAAAAAAGTTTGGGAACCACTGGCATAGGAGATGATGGTGATGTCTTGTGATTGGATAATGTTATGAAGTGGTGTCATGTATATGTTGAAAAGGGTGGGGCTGAGGGACGATTCCTGTGGGACTCATATTTAAGTTTCCTGGTTCCTGATGTGAATGTTGGTAGCCTGACCCATTGGGTCCTTCCCGTGAGGAAGGGACAGATCAATATGAGAGCAGATCCTTGTATGAAAATCTCATGGAGTCTTTTGAAGAGGGTGTAGTGGGAGACAGTGTTGAAGGCTGCGAAGAGGTCAAGCAGGATGAGGGCTACTCTTTCTCCTTGGCCCAGGATAGTTTGAATGTCATTGGTGCCCACGATGAGTGCTGTTTCAGTGCTGTGGTTTTCTAAAAACCTGATTGAGTGCTGTCTAGAATATGGTGAAGCTTGAAGTAGTCTGTGAGTTGCTTGTTGATGGCCTTCTCAATCACTTTGGATTGATAGAGGAGCAAGGACATGGGGCAGAATCTGCTCAGTTGATTCAGGTCAGTGGTGGGCTGGTTGAGGAGGGCGTTTATTTCTTCAAGTTTCAATTCATATGGGAAAGTGGTGGACGTGATGAAGGTGTTAATGATATTGGTCTGGGTGGTGCTGATTAGTGATTTTCCCAGGTTGTAGAGGAGGTGGGGGCAAGGACTCATTGGGGCCCCTGATTGGATGGCCTGCAGGATTGCCTCTGTGTCGTTCCTGGTGATGGTTGTCCATTCGGTCAGGTGGCCATCTTGGTTGGGGATGGGTAGATTAGCGATTAGTTATCTGAAGCTGGGTTGGTATGTGAAGCTACTGTAGGTGTTTGCTATTTTGCTGTGGAAAACATTGGATAGGTTTTCTCAGAGTTGTTGGGAGGCAGTGATGTTGACAGTGGCTGAGGGCAAGGTGTGATGATTGAGAAGATCTCCTTGCAGCTGTTGAAGCTTTATTTGATGCGGTCCACTAGTGCTTTTTTCTTGGTGTATCTTATTTGCTGGTGATAGCATCTGAGTGCAGCATTGTAGGTTGTTCTGTCTGGGGTGTCGTTACTGACTATACATTTCCTTTCTAACTGTTTACAGTGTTGTTTGGTTTCTCCGAGAACTTATGTGTATCAGCAGGCCTGCTTGTTTAATCTTCTGTTCTTGTTGGGTTTCATTGATGCGAGGGAGTGCACACAGATCTTGATTTAGCTGTTGAACTCTTTGTAGAGTATATCTGTAGGGCTAGGTTGATCCATGCTTAGGGAGCAGAGCCAGTCTGCTTTTGTGATTTTGCTGCAGCTCTAATGCTTGCTGAACCTGGTAAGGGTGTTGACTTAAAATGTGTTGATTTGGAAACGGATTATGGAGTAGTCGGTCCATGCGAACAGTGTGGTGAAGTTGTAGTTGATGCTGTCACATTTGGTGAAGATAGCATCCAGTGTGTGTCCTACAGTGTGTGTTGGTTCTGAGATGAGCTGGGTGAGTCCAATGTTGCTCAAGCTTTAGAGAAGTGCTGTGGAGCATGTGTTATGAAGTCGCTGACAAGAATGTAGGCTCTGGAGTCGATGGTGAGCAGGGCGACGAAGTCAGTGATGAGGTTGGTAAAGGTAGCTCATGGTAAGGGTGGCAGGTAGGTGAGGGTTCCATTCATGGTGAAGTTTTCAGAGAATTGCAGTTTGAAGAGCACGTTTTCCATAAATGAGGTAGCATTCTCTGTGGATGTTGTGCATTTGATGGATTCCTTGTAGATGACAATGAGTCTCCTTGGCTTGTGAAGGCAGTACTGTTGAGCAATCTTGTAGCCCGCTGGGAGTTCTGTGGCGATGTTGGGAGCTGATGAGGGGTTGAGCCAGGTCTCTGTGATGTAGAGGATGTTGTGTGCACCATTGCTTAATAGGTCTCATATTTCAGTTGAATGTTTGCTGAGTGATCGTGTGTTGAGAAGCATGCATGCAAGAGGGTGTTGACGTGCAGGTTTGCTGTGGTGTGTGGTGTAGGGTAGGGTGTTGGAGGCGTTGTTGGTGCTTGTGTGGAATGTGTGTTGAGAGGAGGTGTTAAGGGTATTTTAAGTATTTGCGTGGGGGTGTGAGTGGGTGGCTGTATGAGAACTGGTAGTGCGTGCAGGTGAAAGCTCCAACTGTGATGTGAGGTGCGGCATGGTAGCAGTTAGAAAAACTGCATCTGGGAGTCTAGTAACCTAGGGAGTGCTGCGGAGTATCACTGGGTGGTGATTGGAGCAGCGTTCCTGATGCTGGGCGAGGTCCAGGGGCAGACGGGAGCAATGGGCTCCCTTTGGCGTGCCAGTGACGCAGCAAATGCACACGTCTGCTGAACGTCTGTGTTGCAGCTGTCATTAATTAGGGTCAGGGAGAGAGAAGGAGTACAGGGCACAGTTATGTCGTTTCCTGTGCTTACAGGTGATGGGAATGGACTCCTCTTGCTTTGCTTCTTATTCTGAAGATGGTTTTGGTGGGAAACCAGAAATGTCACTTCATGTCCAGATGTCTGATGGGAAATTAGGGAGAAGCGAAGTACCCACAACCAATGTTTGAATTTGTATCTTTTGACAAGCACATACACATTGGCCAAGGATGGGCTGCTCTATATGGGCTTTATGGACCTTTCCTCGGCCTTTGACCTGGTCAACCGGGCAAAGCTTTGGTCAATTTTGCTGAGTATAGGGATTGACCCATCTTTGGTAAACTTTTTAGCAGCTCTTCATCAGGGTCTTTTAGCGTCAGTCAGGGTTACAAGGGAAGGTAGATGCACCAGTCACTTTAGTTCTAAGCGGGGTGTTAGGCAGGGCTGCATCCTGGCGGCCCTTCTTTTTACTCTATATATCAATGCTTTTGACAAGTCTTTAGAGGGGGCCTCTCTGGATGTTCCATGTATAGGAGATTCTGTAATCCCTGTTCTCCTATACGCAGATGATGCAGTATTATTGGCCCGTACTGGCCTTGGTCTCCAGAGGTTGCTGGACTCCTTTGGCGACTTTATGGGATCTTTGGACCTGCAGATTAATAACAAAGATTCACACGTGATGGTTGTTGGTAAACGCCCCAGGGGACTAAAACTAAAACCCTTTTTATGCAAAGGTGAAGAGGTAACAAGGGTACCCGTCTTCACATACCTTGGGGTCCTCTTCGGTGAAACAGGTACATGGGGTCCTCAACAGAAGATGGAAAGTAACGCTGTAGCTAGGTCTACGGCGGCACTGATGGGCTTTGCGAAGCGGTTGGGGGCAAGACCCATGGAGGCACTCCTGAATGTTTATAAATCCAAATGCCTTGCTATTGCCACGTATGGGGCTTCTATATGGGGCTTTACACCACAAGAGAAGATACAGGTCGCAGAAAACACATTTTTAAGATACCTTTTGGCGGTACCGCAATCCACTCCCAGATATTCATTGCACACAGAATTAGGGTTGGGGTATGTTACCGATCAGTTGAAAGTTGCCCCATTGATTTGTTGGATAAAGACCTGAATGAACCGAGAAATCACATTAAATCACCTTATTTTAAATGTTTTTATTTCAATGGAGAAGGCTGATAGGGTGCCCTGGTTAACTTATATTAAAGAAATGTTTACAAAACTCTGGCGCCCTGATATTTACACATCACCTAATCTTATTAAAAAAGAGAATTTAAGTTGGACAAAGAAAAACTATTTGGGTATGCTATCATTGGATCGTGAGGAATTGGAGTTGAAGAAACCTTGTGTAAGAGCTAATTATGTTCTACTTACTTCTCCCTCACTTGAGCCGCACCTAAAAATTGTTACAATCCCTTTTCACCGTCATCTTTTAATTAGATTCCGATGTAATATAATTCATTTGTCTTTTGGTTCTTGCCCAGTCTGGGGAAAACCTGAAACTTCTAACCCTTGTAGTTGTGACAATTTTTCTACCCAAGACACGATGCACTTTATTATGTGAGTACTATGCGGATATTAGGAAAAAGTTTTTAGTTCCGATATTGAGAGAGGCGGGTTTTTTACAAGTTAGGCCCGCTCTTATTTATCTGCATTCGTTAAGCTGTACTCGTGACATTTTTGGTGTTGCTAGTTTCTTGGTGACTGCTGTACGGAATAAGGCCAAAAGACAAGCTGTTCATAATTTCCCTGTCTGATTTATTTTCATTATTAAGATATTATGACAATTTTTTATCATGGAATTTTATTATACTCTGTACATTGTATGACAATTGTAATTATGATTAGATGTATACATTTGTATGTATATATTTGTTATGAAGTGTTTATATTGTCTTTTATGATTTTAAGTAATCGGATAAAGTGCTTTGACTGACTGACAGTAGTGTCAATTCCAGTGCAGGTGAATGATGGGATATCCAGTAATGTCACATCCTGTGCTGATGGTTGATGGGAAATGAATTCCTCTTGCTTGCTCCTTATCCCCAATGGTGCCTCCCCAGGCCGTGGACCCTAGGCTGGAACCAGAGTGTGCTACTCTGCATGAAAATATGAGAATCCTGAAGTTCGGGCTCCTCACAACCACGAACAAGCTCGTTCATGCCACAATGAGTGCCACGGTGAAGCACCAGTGAGGCTTGCTCGTCATGGTACAGCGACCACCAGTGACAACCAGAAACATGAGAGTCGCACTTTGCACTACAGCAACAACAGTCCACAGTGACTGTCAATTCCCAGCGACAACTGCCTTCAATGCTCAACTGGCTCTTCAAGCTACAACAATGACAGCCTGCATCATAGGGCCTGCTCTTTCGGTATACACCTGTTACAACGCAACTTTTACAACTACCTACTGTTACAACGCAACTTTTACAATGCATACCATTACAACGCATTGCGCTGGGGGGCGCTCTAGGATAGGGAATAAGTATAATTTACTATCCAACACCTTCCCTAGTGTCCACGGGGACTGGAGTTAGAATAGTAAATTATACTTACCACTATCCAGCACCTCAAAGCGCTATGCGTTGTAATGGTATGCGTTGTAATGGTCGCGTTGTAACAGTAGGTAGTTGTAATGGTATGCGTTGTAACATGGTACATCCTGCTCTTTCTGCTACAGTGATGACCGTCTGTGTCACTAAGCCCTCTCATCGCTGCCTCCTCCACCCCAAAGGTAACTTTTCAGAATGACTAACCTGGTCCCTGTATCTGACCAGGATCTCATCACTGTTGGCCTGAATGTGTGACTTTCCCCAGGTCTAGCATGACCAGATAGCAGCGAGTGGCACTTTGTGCTTTTAGGTACTATTTTCACTGATCAATTTGAAATGGCATATCTCCCATTCTACTGATTGGAGTTTTGTTGTCCTGGTACCATTGTATTGATTCAAATTTACTAGATTGGTTTTGGATTTTTTTTTGTGCTTTGTGTCGAGTCTTCACTTTATCACTGTTTCTGTGATGCATAAATACTTTACACATTGTCTCTAAGCTAAGCTTGACTGCTTTGTGTCGAGCTACCAGGGAGTTAGGGAAAGGTTAATTTGGTGACTTTTGTGGTTCACCCTGACCAGTATTGTAGTTGTTACTTGAGTGGGGCTTCCACCCCCAGACCAAAAATCCAATTTCCTACATCCTTGTCGTGGCTTTGTACCGGTCTCCTTGCTGTCTTGCCTCTCCTCTATTCTGGTAATTCTTACCACTCTGAGTTTCTGTTCCATTCCAAATTTGATCCACTGTTGTAGTCCATATCCATTTACAGTGTGACCTCTGGCTTGGCCTCTGTTCCAATCAAACACGTAAGAGAAAGACTTCTATTTTTGCACCCACTCCCTGTAGAGCCTTACCTGTTTCAGTGTTGTTGTGTGTCTTGGTCCACTTTTACACTAAGTACATCAACCTCAAAAACAGCAGATCCTAGATAGGGTGGTGGTTATAATTCTTTGAAACTATGGTTCTTTGATGGCTTTCCCGCTATCAAGGTGTTTAGGATGGTGGTGCTGACTAAGATTCCAAAATATTATGTTATCAATGTTTTTATAGCATGCCATTCACCCATAAGGGCATCTAGGCACTCTTTAGGAGGTGTGTGAGGGGCGTCCTGGGGGCTTTCTTAATAATGCAACACAAAAAGATGATGGACGGAATGTTGAACATGGTCAAACAGATGATAGTATTTTTTAACTGATTTTTAATTAATAATTTTAATTAATAATTAACTGTTGTGGTCTTCACTAAATTAGCCAGCCAGTACCACCTTTAGGCAGCATGTCTGCCAAGCTCCAGTGCTGACAATTAAGTGTCAGTGCCGAGCACCGGAAACAACCGGCTCAAATTAAGCCTGGATTAAACCCGGGTCTCTTGATTGAGGGTGAGTGGTTGAAAAGTTTCAGCACTCAGTCCATCTTCTTGTTGTGTTTGCTATGTTCACCATAAGTGGCTACGGGTATGTTCAGATGTGGGTCCCATGCTTGCTGAGGTACTGGATTTAAGCTAGCCTGGCTGATACGGGGGATACCCCAAAACCAGTCACAGGATTCTTGTTTATGGGAAAGTTAGAACCTGCTCTGCTCTGGCAGTGCAGGCTGGACTGTTCCAATGAGGAGCACGGTCAGGAGTCATTTGCATATGGCTGGGTTTAAACTGGGGTGGCATAGTGAGCAAAAGAATGATTGATTAAACCCAGATCTCTTGACCGGGGTGAGTGGCTGAAAAGTTTCAGCACCCCGTCCATCATTTTGTTGTATTGGCTTTCTTAAACAGTTAGGTCTTTAGCTTTAGATAGTCAAGAAGAGAGGAGGAAGCTCTGATGTGTTAAGGAAGGTAATTACAGGCTTTAGGAGCCAGATATGCAGTAGGGGCTCCTGGTGGGAGTGCTGCCGGGAGGAGACGCAGGGCAGGGAAGTGGCAGGGTGGGGGGTAGTAAACTCCAGATTATGGCCGAACAGAGGTAAGTATACAAATAAATACATAAAACAAATTTCGTTGCGCGCACTGCATGGCCAAATGCCGGCAGCACTCCCTCTAGTAGCCGCTACTGCAGATATGAGGACATGCAGGAGCCGGACCTACTTTTGTGTGTATGTGTGGCGTGTATGCTAATAAGAGACCAAACAAATGGAGGTGTTTAGAAGGTTGATGGAAGTTAATGCAGCTGTTTAGGTAGGCAGAGGCCAGACTTGTGGAGAACTTTGTAGGTGTGAGCGAGGAGTTTAAAATGTTAACACGTGGTATCAGAAACAGTGGAGGTCCCTAAGGTGTGAGATGATGGGGAACATCAGAAACTAATGGTGTCTCTTACTTCTAAATAAGCCCAGGAACCAGTGCTGTGTGGCCAGAAATTAAGTGTATTTTTACTGGGCTTCCTATTACCTTTCACCTCTAAATGACGCCCTAAGTCGTCAATTCTGTCTATGCATTACATGGACTTTTTATTAATAAAAACAATTATGTCACTCGAATCATTTTTGTGCAACTATTTACAAGACTCCTGTTTCCCTTTCTCTGTATTGCATCCACCTCTCTTTCAGTAACATATTGGTTGCCTACAAATTATTTTGACGAGTTAGAAATTAATTCAGTTTATGCACTTATCCGCAATTCTATCTTAATCTTCAACAGAGAAAACATAACTTTGATCTTTTCGTACAGCGTTAGGATATCTTTTTACTGAAAAATAAAACCAGGCATATATCTGCTCTTTTGTAATGTTTTTCATTATGTTTCATTTCTGTTCCTAATGTGAAGCGCTCTGACGCCTTCGGGTAAAGTCCGCGCTATATAAAAATGCATAAATAAATAAATAAATAAATAAATATTTAGCAGGGTTTGCCTTAGCTTGCATTACCCTCGAATTCAAAGTGAACTATCTACATGAAAACCACTAGAGGGCGCCGTAATCATAAGAAAAAGGAGAGTGAAATGTTGACCAGATGGTGATTAAGTACATTTTATTTGCTGCATTGATCTCTCTGGTTGAATGTTCAAATCGTGCGAAAATATGGGATTTTAATATTATGAAAAAGGACAAAACGCAGATAGTATTCCATTGTCACTGCAAGATCGTCATTTTTGCTTGCAGACCCCTAACTACCATTTTGTGATCTGTATATCCTAGCTCACATGCACGCGCAATAAGAAAGGCCCAGGCGACGTGTGTGGTAAGGACATTAGACATTGAGGCTAGAGGCCAGGCTCTCTTGCCAGCCTAATGGCCAAAGACCATTTGCCGTGAGGGTTAGGTGCTCAATAGGGGGTGGCAAGCGGGCAAAAACCGCTGCCCACAGCTAAAGGATAATAGAGTCTGCTTTTATTTTGTTATGTCCCTTGACGTGGCCACAGACTCTAGGGCCTTATTTCTGAAATCCTTGCAACACTTTTGCGCCACTGTTACGTCATTTTTCATGACAATGCGCCATATTACACGGGTGGCGCATAGTCAGATGCGTCCCCTTGTAAAGCCCTGCGCCACATTATACCTGTGTCAAGTATAATGTATTCAGGGTGGGCGTTACCACGTAAAAAAAAGGGTTGTAGAAGTGTTGCAGTGAAATCTATCAGATTTCATTGCGACACTTGTAGAGCCACTGTGTCAAAACCTTAAGCCTGCCACATGGCAGGCGTAAAGCTAAGGCAATACCATAAGCACAGCCTACACCATGCATTGCTGGAGTTGCAGCATGCTTGTAACACAATTCCAGCGATGTGTGACTTTTGCGCCGACAGATACGGCAGGATTCCTGAAGTAGTCGTCATTCCGTGCGACATCGAGCCCCGTACATTAAATACAGCACATCCATCGTGTCACAAGGAAGGCCCAGTGAAAGCTGTTGCATCAGTTTTATCAAAGCGATGCAACAGTTTTCATAAAAGAGACCCCTAGAGTTTAGCTACATGATTTGTCCAGAAAGTGCAATTATAATATTTTATGTTTGTGAGTTCTGTTGAAAAAGTCATTGTCAAAGAATAATGAGTAAACTATATTTGCATGAAAAGCCATTTGTAACTTACAGAAGAAAATAAAAAAGATAGAAGCTGTTCTGTTTTGTACCAATAAAATTATCTCTAAAAAGATCCTTTTAACTTTAAGAATTTTTGGAGGGATTTTGTTGTATTAACACAATTTGTTTGTAAGCCTGCAAACTGTTGACTTTGAAAAGCAGCAATGCAACGCCAATATTTCTGACGATAAAGCATACTAATAACTGCATGCACAAATGGAATGTTGGTGATAATGGTGGTGATGGTAATGGTAGTAATAATGCTGGCGGTAATAGTAACAGTGGTCGTAATTGAGGCGGTTTTGATAATGCTCATGGTAATGGTTCTGGTGGTGGCTCACACTTGAATCATTTAAAAAAACATGTAACAAGCTTACTACAGTAAGAATCTCTTTGCATACATAATGCAAAGAGATTCTTGAGTGTCTGTTTTTTCAGGTGTATAACAGTACCTAATATAATGTAATTTAATCCTCTATAGGATGTGAAATAATGCAGCAAACAGTCAATAATATGAGGTAAGAGAGCAATAATCCTTTGGATGGAGCCAAAGATGACTGTATGTATATTTTTAAAGTATTGATACTGATACATCTTAAAGACGACTGTGCAGTCAAATCATAAAAGCTATGGGAAAGCTGATAGGTCTGCGTCATCCTGCAGCCTTTTGGCAATACTTATTTTGTGTTATGTCAATTTACTTTGGGCCACTTGACTTTTTGACTTCTGCCACTTTCCGAGGGAGAACTCGGACATAATTAGACTGACCTGCATTTCTGCCCTGCTGAGCCCGTCTGGAGACTCCTTTGCCGTCTGGGACCCTCGCAGCTTTCCACCCTCCTCCTCTGAAGTTGGGTACCGCGCCCTGCTGACTACAACATTCATCAGGCAGCGCGGTCCCGCGAGAGGAGTGGAGGGGCGGAGCTACACTCTGACATAAGAACACAGCGGGCGTCCCGCTGCGCGGGACGCAGTAATTTACTTTAGGACACTTAACTTTTTGACTTCTGCCACTTTCCGAGGGAGAACTCGGACACCATTAGACTGACCTAGATTTCTGCCCTGCTGAGCCCGTCTGGAGACTCCCTTGCCGTCTGGGACCCTTGCAGCTTTCCACCCTCCTCCTCTGAAGTCGGGTACCGCGTGCTGCCGATTACAACATCCATCAGGCAGCGCGGTCCCGCGAGAGGAGTGGAGGGGGCGGAGCTACACGCTGACATAAGAACACAGCGGGCTTCCCGCGGCGCGGGAGGCCGTAATTTACTTTGGGCCATTTGACTTTTTGACTTCTGCCACTTTCCGAGCGAGAACTCGGACATCATTAGACTGACCTGCATTTCTACCCTGCTGAGCCCATCTGGAGACTCCTTTGCCATCGGGACCCTTGCAGCTTTCCACCCTCCTCCTCTGAAGTAGGGTACCGCGCGCTGCCGACTACAACATCCATCAGGCAGTTCCGCGAGAGGAGTGGAGGGGCGGAGCTACACGCTGACATAAGGAACACAGCAGTCCTCCCGCGGTGCGGGACGCGCGCGGGTGAAGCCCGGGCCATGGGCGGGCCCGTCCTTGCCCGTTTGTGCCCGGTTGGGGCTGGGCTGGGCCCATTCTCTTGGCTTCATCTTTTCTCCGGCTAAAATAATTGGGTATATGAGCTTGATCCTCTGTCTTACTTGTATGCCATACAGGTAATCTTAATATTCAATCACGTAAATCCCTTGAAGTTCAGCAACAATGGGCAAAAGAAAGTTACCTAGCCCAAAGACTACGACAGAGAAAAGACCTCATATTGAAACCCAACAAACGCTATTGGGCTATTTGACGGGGGCGATGGGGGCAGTGGATAAACAAATTAGCTCTGTGGTAGAATCACTGGAGGTCGCATCAGCTAGAATAAGTGGTGATCTGGAATGTAGCGGGGTAGGGAAAATTCAAGACAAGAGGTTCCAAATAGGAACTCTTCAAATGGGTGTATCCAATATGTATCAGACCATATTGATTTAGATGAATCTGATTCCCCATTACAATTACCTGAAAATAACCACAAAAAAACGCTATTTCAAGGGACTATACCACCTCTCACAAAACCAAATGGTAGAAACCCCAAAACAATCTTTCCAATAGCCTATAACAAAGGCAAATCAGTTGAAAGGGGTAGGTGTAAAAGGGCTCAAAGAAAACAGTCTACAAAAGAAAAAACAATAAACAGGGTAAATCTGGATCCCTCTAACGATCTCCTGAAAAAACTAACTGATACAGTAGAAAGACTAGACTCATATTTGAGAGTTAGAATGGAACAGATGGACCATAGACTAGCTTCCATTGAAAAAAAAAGCGAGAGGGCTCTAGAAAACAACAGGATTCTGTACCCTTTTTACATGCATTAGGGACCTCGCATTTGCATCCTGATCAATCATCGGGGGCCCCTGCACATTGTGTTGAACAACCTCAATTTTCCCGGGAAGTAAATAATCATCCCACTGACGTGCCGCTCCTCAATTCCCTGGTTTATAATACAAGGAGTGAGCGGCCTCACCCTGCAAGAACGTTTCCACTAACAAGGGCAAACAACCCAAGCGAAGAAATTGACCCAGTTAAACGAACTACTGACTACTTAGGCCCAAGAACACATCATCCACGATCACACCAAACAAATAACCCTCTAACTCAAAAACCTGTATGGACAAATCTTCACCTTGGTGAACATCTAGATCTACCCCCAGCAGCTACCCCATATACCATCGTATTGGCTAACGGCCCTAAGAAGGAAGCATTGGTCCCAGAGGGCTGGGAGACACTTAGAAACAAAGCTCTCTGTCTCCTAAATAGGAGAACAGGTATAACTGAACCCTTATTCAAAGAATTTAAGATGATAAGAAGGGTCCAGTCACTGGGGACACGAGGAATTTTTTTATGGGTGACTCTATAGTACTGACCTTTAGATCCCCCTACCTGGTAAATAGAATACTACAGGAGAGTGGAACTCAAGTTGTGGAGCCTGGTGAAATTAACATCTTACCACTTGGCTTCTTCTATCCGCCTTCATCAAGGACAAATAGCGCATGGGGTGGGCACAAATCGACACACCTTGAACCCAGTCTTTGATCTAGTAACTAGTAATATATTTGACCTGTTATCAGGAATGGAAGAGACTGACTGACTGGAAACGGAACTCTTCAAAATCTGCCAGACCTCCGATGATTCTAAACAGGTTCCCTATAATAGAAGTGCTGAAAAATTCTATTTGAAAACCCCTATAGAGTCAAAAACCACTGACAGAAATATAGATCTCCTCACAGTAAATGAGGACGACATGGCAACAGACCTAGACTTAATTATCACTAAACGACAAGAGAAGCTAGATGTAATTCCTACTGTGAGTAGTGTCCAATCCGAGATAGTCATCTCGACCGCCAAACCTGGGCCCCAGGCAACAAACCCCAAATTAAGTTACACTATTGGAATATTGCTGGCCATCACTCAAAGGAGGGGAATGATACCTGGCTTTCTTTTGTCAAAAATGTTAACATCCTTTGTTTTCAGGAGACGTGGGCAACCACTGCAATTCATCTAGAGGGATATAAAACGCATTTCTCCCCAGCTCTCCTGTCACCATCAGGCAGACCAAAAGGCAGCCTGTCTATCTATATTTCAAACCTGGTAAAAATTAAGGAGATTATTGTAGTTAAACTGGAATCCAATTTTCGAATCAACAGTTTATGTATGAGTAAGGACGACCTCCTGCTCTTGGTCAACTTCTATAACAACCTACCCCAGGGAGAACTGACAACAGTACTTCGATCCATCTTGCTCTCCCTTCGGGAACAAGCTGCCCAGACTAACAAAGAGGTCGTAAGAATCTGGGGAGAAGATTTTAATCAGCGATTGTGTAGATACGCAGACCAGAATATATGTGGCCTCACTGACGAAAACTACTCCACAATTATGCATTTTTCACATACAAAGATAAGGGAATGCCTAAATGATACCATTTTTGGTTTAGGATTAGGATTAGCCAGCTCAATAATAAATTCATTGGCAATCCCGACTCCTACGTTTAATGGTAGAAGTAGACCAAGCACCATAGATTTTATACTGATCTCCTCTAAGGCTGAAACAAGGGTTATAAATTATACGACACACGATAATACTATGAGTGATCACTACCCTATTAGTCTTATAATATCACTGTGGATTAATCCAGACTGTCAGCATATTGCCAAAACGCTAGACTAAAATACCCTTATCATAGCCAGGCTAAATGGGTTTGCCTTAAAATGGGATACAGTGGACCCGGCAACTATAATCTCACGGGTCTTTAAATCTGCCGGTGAAGCGATCGAAAAATGCTTAGACCCCGCCACCTCAAATAAGGATATTTTGGCAAATTTTTCTATTATTAACAAAGCCATAAAGGAAGCCCTCTTTCTTAAACTAAAAAATAATAAACCCAAAAAGAAAGGCTGGTTCAACACTAATTGCACAAAAGCCCATTCCAAGCTGAAAATAGCATTACAAAATCCAAAACGAGATCGCCACTCCATTGCCATCCTTAGAAAATAATATAAACAAGCAATAAAATCTAGGAAAGGAGAATTGAAATCGAGCTGTGGGTTCAACTCCACAAAAGCTGTACCCTAAAGGACAGCGCTGCCTTTTGGGCCGTTATCAAATCTCCTTTCCTTTCAGACACCAGATTTCTCCCAAAAATGGATGTGGCAATAGACAAAGAAACCTGGGTAGAGCATTTTGCCCATATTTTTTCCTCCCCCGACAATATTTATGAACCAGTTCATGCTCAGTATACGACAATCCAAGACTCTGATAAAAACCCGTACCCTAGCTCTTGATATTTCCCATAGCGAGGTGGTAATAGCACTGCAGGCTAGAAAAAATGGCAAAGCTCCAGGGCCAGATTGGGTGCCAATCAATTTTTTTTAAACACACCCCAGATTTGTGGTCCCCTATTCCTACTAGAGTACTGAGGGCCTCATGTGCGGAGGGACTCGTGGACTCATGGTCAGAGTCAATACTAGTTCCAATCTTTAAAAAAGGGGACCGCCAACTTCCAACTTGCTACCGCCCGATCTCCCTGTTAGACTCCCTTGGAAAAGTCGCGGGTCGAGCTATCCTTGAGCGCCTGCAGGCTTGGGCGGAAGATAGGAAAATTCTGTCAGGCATTCAATTTGGGTTTCGGGAGGGGTTGGGCACCACTGAACAAGCCTTGAATTTATCCTGATTAATGGGCAAATATGTTGGCGCGAAAGGTGGAGCTTTATATTTAGTTTATGTAGACCTCTCCGCAGCTTTCGATTGCGTCAGACACTCGAAACTATGGCAAATTTTGACTGAGATTGGGGTGGAGCAGCCGCTTATTGATTTTCTCTATCAACTATATTCAGATGCCACATCCCGGGTTAGGTATAGGGTAGGGGGGAATTGACAGCGCCGTTTGGTGTAGAGAGAGAAGTTAGACAGGGCTGTGTCCTGGCCCCTTTCCTATTTACGCTTTATACTAATGGCCTGGAGAAAGCCATGTTAAGGGGTGCTCAGGACCTCCCAACTATTAATAAACGTCCCATACCAGCCCTGCTCTACGCCGACGACTCTGTTATACTGGCTCGTACTCCAGTGGAGCTACAACGCGCCCTCAATAGATACAATAACTTTATGACCAGCCTGGACTTGCATGTAAATGTAAAGAAAACTTTTGTCATTTCGAACGGCACAGGTACTAAGAAAAATAAGGCAATCTTTCTAAATAGTGTCAAACTCGATCACACTAACATTTATCTATACTTGGGAATAGTAGTAGACTATAAAATTACCTGGAATCAGGCCATCGATTCCAGGAAACTACTTTTCACAAGGGCTACTGTAGCGCTGGCAAACTTTGCTCGAAGGTTGGGTAGAAGACCCCTGGTGGACCTTCTGGAAATCTATAAAGCCAAATGTGTCCCTGTTGCCATTTATGTAGCAGGAGTATGGGGTTATGGTAAGATTGACTCGTTGCAGAAAGTAGAGAATAGATTCATAAGGTATCTTCTTGCCGTCCCCCAAAGCACTTCTTCTCTCTCGTGCCATGTGGAACTGGGACTCACCTATTTGACTGATACCATCAAAATACAACCTCTCCTCCTCTGGCATCGAATCTGGACATCCGAAAAAACCACTCTGTGCCAAGATTTTCTACAGGATTGTATCCACTTAGACCATGCACATAAAATCGGGTGGATTGAATATGTTAAAAAACTTTCTGTATGATCTCGGAATGGAAAAATATTTCTATTCCCCGATTCAAATCACTGAAGTTTCTAGGAAATCTTTCAAATCGCAATGTTTATTACACCTAGAACAACTGCGCTTCGCTCAAGAAGTTAGAAAACCCTCAGTCCAGCACTCATTGCAAATACAAATAACCCTCAGAATTCAACCTTACCTAACCCTGAACCTCACGGGCTACGAGAGATTTTTCGATTAGTGACTTTTCCTAAAATAAATATGTGGGTGGCAGCACTACCACTTTGCCCTTGCGACGACGTCTCAACTCAATCTACTATACCTACCATATTTTTCTGTAAATTTTATAATGAACCACGAAGCCTTTGGTTGATTCCAATGTTACAAATCATGGGTATTCGTAGGTGCAGACCCGCACTCATCTCCCTGCAAAAAATGCAGGAGGAATAGCAAAACGAAGGAAATAGTCAAATTCCTGAAATTTATTGTCAGGCATAGATCCAATTTAGAGTAGCACTCGCATCTAATAACTAGGATTAAATCTCTTCCTATTATATGAATTTTTATTGTTTTTAAAACTGACTATATAAATGTTGTGCATGTATGGTAACATTTTTATAATGAACTGTTTTTAATTTTAAAAAAACTCTCTTACTGAATTATTAATACTTAATATTTATTGCTTCTCAAAAAATTGTCTTATGTACTTTTATGGTTTTTGCACCTATCAAAACCGAATAAAGAAATTTGACTTGACGTGTTATGTCAAGTCAAAACGAATTGCCTAAAGTCAAAGCCTAAAGTCAAAAATGTTTTTGGTCTAAAACAACACATTACCATTGTACTCCCTCTCACTGAAGGGAACTACTTTGTGTTTGGATGTGCTCCTTGTGAAATTGCAGCATGCCATAACTTATAGTGAAGTCAGCCAAAGGCTGAATTGGAGAGATACATTGCCCCTTGATGCATGCTAAAGTGGGTTGGAGAAAAATGTGACTGACAGAACCACAGACAAACGGATGAAATGTGCCCTATTTGGTACTAAGTCATACACATAATATTAGGAAACTCAGTAGGTCTTGGACAGTACAGACCCAAAAAGTCAATTGTTGTGCCATTGGCTGCTGGCCTCTTGCCTTTGAGGAAGAAGGAAATCAAATCAAATAAAATGTATTCGGTTTACAAATGTAAAACCATAAATGTACACAGATATAAAACAGAGTTAAAATTCCCAAGATCAAACTATCACATAAACAGGGATTAAAAAGGATGTCAACCTTTTCATTAAGAATGTCACACACAGGTACTTCATTTAATATAGAGGCCTCCCCCATAGTGCTGTCATCTAATCAGGAACCCTACATTTTATAGCGGATTTTAGGAAATTGAGAACCAACGGTATAGAGTCTCCAGATAACTACTGAAGATAGGTAAGAACTGGGCGGGCCTGCCTAAATTTCAATCTCCTCAGATATGGGACAAGAAAGCTTTTCCCAGGGACGACAAAAAACCTACAAAAAAAGTAAAAATTTAGCAGATCCTGTGGAGACACCATTGCAGCCAAAGGGTGCTAAAAGCTGCCCTTTACTGCATCCCCTTGGAAAAGCCAACTGAAGATGATACAGGCCCAGGTGAAATCTGGTCAACAGAAAATGCTCTTACGTGCTAAAAGAACCCAACAAGTAAGGCTCTATATTTAATGTAGTTTTCAGAATTATAAATTTCCGCACAGTAGGTTTCTGGCAGTTCCTGCTCTTCCGTTTTCAGTTTCATCAGACTACAAAAGGTCTTCCTGACCCAAGCCAAATCCTTTCTGGATGCCATTTCAGGATTGTTATATAACTCAGGTCTGCCCAATCGGGCTAAGCTAGTCTTTATATATCTAAGCCAAGATATGAGATACGATTGATCCAGAGACATACACTCTTTTAGGATCAGCTGGGTCAAAGGCAGTTCCTCGTTGCGCCATGTATTCAACCAAACAATTATGGGTTGTAAAAGCAGAGTATCACTCAGGTAAGCAACCCCTAATTCTTCATGTACAACCATATTAGAGTTACTGATTGGGACGCCCAGTAAACGCTTCAAGAACTTGTTCTCAGCCACTTGCAGATCTTCCATAACTGCATGTCCCCATATTTCGCTTCCATATGCGGCCATTGCGACACATCTTGCCTGATAGATCTTTAGAAGTGCCGCTACAGGTCTTTTACCTAATTTAGTGGCAAGATTAAAAGTGGCAGAGTTTGCTCGCACTAGATCATCCCTCTTTCTTTGTCTTAGTGGGCCCCAATTCTGTTGTTCATCCAGAATAACTCCCAAGTACGAGAAATCCTCAGTACGGGGGACCTTAGCAGTACCTACCCTAAACTGGAAAATCTTTTTTGTGCGGGGGCCCATCTGCATTACAAGTCCCGGTCCCGCATAAAAGTTGAAAATGTATCTAGCAGGGTTTGAAGCCCCCTGGCTGTCCTGGATATAAGGACAGCGTCATCTGCATATAGTAGGACTGGGAGGCCTCGACGTCCTACCTGCGGAAAATCAACCCATGTATCTTGTAATACCCTATCTAAATCATTAATGTATAGATTAAACAAGAAGGGCCCAAAAAGCAACCTTGTCTTATACCACGCTTACTAGCCACCGTACGGGAAATTCCTAAGTTCTGGGAATACCTAACGTGTGTTCTAGGTGCTTGATGGAGACTTTCCAGGAAATAAACAATGGATTCCTCTACCCCAATAGCAAGCATGGACTGCTAAAGCTTACCCCTGTTCACGCAATCGAATGCAGACGAAAAGTCCATAAAATGCTAGATGGATTGTTCCTGGGCGGGCAATTGTGTATTTATTCAAAATCATGGACAGGTTAAGACATTGTGCCACAGTTGATCTACCAGGGCCAAATCCATACTGTGTGTCTGACAGAATGGCATTTTCATCTGTCCAGGTTGTCAGTCTTGCCAGAAGTACACGGCCTACCACCTTTACCACCAAGTCCAACAATGAAATCGGTCTGGAAGGACGGAGGAAGAAGGTAAGAATGAAGGAAAAAATCAGAAAGGAAAAAGGAAAGAAAGAAAGTAGGAACTACAGTAGGAAGGAAAAGGTAATAAAGAATGGAAAAAAGAAGGAAGGCAAAAGAAGAAGGAAGACCAGAAAGAAGGATGAATAGAAAGAAAGAATAAACAGCCAGAAGGGAGGCACATAAAGAAAGGATAGAAAGACCAAAAGCAGAAAAGAAGGAATAAAAGCAAGAAAGAAGGAAGGAATGAAAGCAGTGGGAGAAAGAAAGATAGAGAAAGAAAGGAGAACAAGAAAGAAGATAAAACAAAAAGAGAAAGAAATCAAGAAAAGGGGAAAGAGGTAAGGTAAGAAGGAATGAAATCAAGAAAGAAGGAACAAAGTGATAAAATCAAGAAAGAAGGAAAGGGGTAAGAAAAAAAGGCAATACAGAAGGCAAGCTTGAAAGAAGTGAAAGGAAGAGTGAAAGAAGAAAGCAAGCAAGAAAGAAAGAATGAAAGAAAGAAAAAGGGAAAGCAAGATAGAAGAAAAAGAATGAAATAAAGGAGATCAAGAAAGGAGAAATTAAGAAATAAAGGAATGAAAAAAGGACACTAAGAAGGAATAAAGAATGAATGAAAAAAGGAAAGCAAGAAAAAAGAAAAGAAGGAGTGCAATAATGAAAGAAAAATGGAAAAAAGGAATGAAAGAAACATGGACAGAAGTAATGAAGGGAAGAAAGAATAAAAGAAGGGAATAAGAAAGAAAGACTGCAGAGAAAGAAGGAATGAAAGAAAAAAGGAAAGAAAGAAGGACAGTAAAGAGGAAAGAAAGAATGAAAGTAGGAAAGAAAGAGGGAGAGGAGTGAAAGCAGGAAATAAACATTAAGCAAGCAAGGTAGAAGGAAAGAAAAAAAGAACAAAGAAAAAGGAAAGAACAAAGGGAAGAAGCGAATTAAACATGATAAACATGTTTTCTTCCTAGGCAAAGTTTATTAGATACCATTGGTAAGCCCAAATAGCCCAAAATAAACACGTTCTGCAGAATTGTTTGCTCATAAATTTACATGAAAAGTATTGAAGCTTTTAACAACTTAATAGAGAACAGTTTCAAACGAACTTGTATGATGTGAAATACCAGCAGTCAGAAAAAGAACATTTCAAAAGGTATTTACAACAGCATTGGCCAGCGACAGCAACTCAAAGTGTGGAATGTGGCCTGTGCTGGTATAAAGTGTTCTGCTGTCACATCTGTCTCTAAACACAAAGGGAACAACAAAGTAATACTTTAGAAATAAGCGTTGAAAATGCAATAGGTCTCGCCTTTGATTGAGCTAAAGCCATTTGCTTTGCTAATGCTATTGTATAGCAACGCACAAGGCTTTAACTTAACGAAAGGCGAGACCTATTGCATGTTTAACGCTTGTTCCTATTGGTCACGGTTACAGAGTCCAGGTCCTGAATGCAGATTCTACACGATATACAGGACACACAACTTCGTTTTCAAATATAAGTTAGGAATGTGAGACGCTAAGAACGAGATCGAAAAGAGTAGCTATGAATACAAAATGTTTAAGAGCATCAACTTGGGGAAACTAAGTTGCACGCAGTTGATCTAAAGCTGTGGCATGAGTGTCCCAAATTGAGCAAAGTTCCATGCTGTTCACATCTGAGAATTAGAGGGGATTCCACTGTCACGAAGAAGGTCTGGAGATGAGGTCTACAAAGGAGTTAGGGGCGGCGCCATACATGTAAAACCCTTGTGCTGAGTACAGACTCATACGCGGGCTCTCCGGTAAGCGGTAGGTAGCCTCAGTCATTGTTTTAAATTTGCAGGTGCTGTCAGAAACACTCTTTACATTTGGAAGGCAGAGTTGCAGCAATTCTCAGTAGCACGCAGGGTCTCCGGCATGGTGGGTACCAGCTCTTCAGTATTTTAATTTCAAGCTGTATTCTCAACCTTTATGGGGTTAAGGATATTGAAGTATCCGCTTTCTTTTGTATCAGTTTGCTGAGTGGTTTCAGGCGGGATGGTCGCTTAGACTATAGCCATCTCAGACTACGCGTGACCTAGGGTTAGAGGGGCTCTATGGCTGAGAGTTGTCCTGGGTTGAAGGAGGTTAATGACTTGGCCTGCGTGAGGGCGGTTAATTTAGATATCTGTAGCGGGGTGAGGGGCTAATGCTGAGAGTATTTGATGCTTAGAATAGTCACATAGAAAATTGGATTAAGAATGGGAGGGTGAGGATTGAGCTGCAATTGGGTCCTCCCTGGCAACAGTGGTCTCAGTACGGTGTTTCAGGATAGATCATGGCTATGTCAGGTTAGAGAGTGATACCAGGATAAATGTGGTCCCCGAACGGAGAGCTATAGGAAAGTCTCGGAAATGTGGTGAATCTCGGACTAGTGGAGTAATGGAAGCACCACAAATAAAAGTTGCATTGGGCAGTGCAGAGCTGCAGGTTCAGTCCCCAACAACCCACGCTCATCTTACCCCGGGATTGGGAGCCCTGGCAGGGGCGCCCTTCGCACCCGGCCCAGCGAGGCGCTCATGAGAGAGGTTCTGAAACTGCTATAAAGGAATTGTGCATCAGTTTCCAGGCAACAGCAGCAAGACTTTTTATTGGATATGTCTTGGTTACCAAGCAACCAACAGTTCACAGAGTCACAAGAAGTGAAAGCTGCTGGAAACATAAACAAAGGAATAAAGAAACGAATTGGAACAACTAGAATGCTAATTTTAATTTTTATGCAATTTTATGTAGCGTAAGCAATACGCAAAAGTGCGAGAACGTTTTCTGATAGAAATATGTAGGTGTATGGATAGTTACAGAGGGTGCAAATATTACCAAAAATAGATACATATGGTCAAGAATTACATAATGGTAAATACTTACAGAACAAGCACGGCCGTGAAAGCGACACAGCCGTGAAAGTGAAAGGCCACGCTAATTAAAACAAGATGACATCGAACTGTCCACTGTCCGGACGTACACGTGCATGTTTAGCTTTGGCTGAATAGCAAGAGCAGCCATCTTTATCCATCTGTACGCGTGCATGTTTAGCATGACGAGGGCAGCGCATGCGCATTGCTAACGCCAGGCGAGACCTAACAAAAACATTGGCACAGAAAGGAACTAGCTTGTGTGCGGATGTGCGCCTTCTGAAAGAGCAAACTGCAGTCACTCAAAGTGAAGCTATCCAGTGGCTGAATTGGGCTAACCCCCTGCACCAGGATGTATGCTATAGTGGGCAGAAGCAAAATGTGAATGACACACAAACAGTCCAATGGTTGAATATACACAAGGAGTCCACCCTCCAAGCGCAAGCTGTATGACTCAAGTATATAGAGAGGGCCGAATGAATATCAAAAGTGTGAAAGAGTTCTTAGCAAAAACCAAGAGGGGGAATGAAGGGGTAGCGTTACAAAATCATAAGAGGTGGATACGTCCTCCACCAGTTAACATGTAATAAACATAGGGATTTGGTACTACCGCTGCTTGTTCCATCATTTACATTAGCTGACTAAGAACTCTTTCATGTAATAAACCTAGGGATCCACCCTTCTAAGATATGAGAAAATGTGTGTCCTTCCATAAAATGGTGTGGTTCATACGCTCTGGGAAAGCACACAGTTTTGTTAAACTACCCCTCACCCACCATAGGACCCTTGGTGTCATGCTTCATCATCGGGGTCTTCCCACCCCGCTAAGGGACGGGGCGTGCTGCAACCTACGACTACGCTGGAGCACTGATTTTGACAATACTATGTGAAGTGTAGGAGTGCAAGTGAAATGGTCGAAAGTGAATAAGTGAAGTGGTGAAATAATAAAAAAAATACCTGGCTATGAGGAAAGGTACACTTTAATGTTCCTACAAACTGGTATCATTAAGAACTGGGGAATAAGCGGAGGTACTTTGCTCTAATGGGCAGTACTTCCTTTGTCGACATGTTTCAAAGCCCTTCCCTGGCTTCTCATCAGGTCCTTGACAGATCCCTTCAACACTGCAATACCTATTAGGGCACAGTATAAAGTGCATACTGATTGTAGTAGACACCACATAGTGATTATAGTATAAAGAATACGGGCTACGGTGTTCAATTGGTTTACCTCCTTTCGAAAAGACCGCCAGCAAACAGTATGGTATGGTCTCCTCCTTTTGCCGCCCCTATACCCTCCTCTAGAAGTAGGTGTACCCCAGGGCTCCATTTTGAGCCCTACCCTTTTCAATATATATATGACCCCATTAGTGACTCTAGCAGAGGAATATGGAGCAAAAATTGTATCATATGTGGATGATACGCAGCTGCTATTCACCAGCAACAAAGATATGGATTTTAATTGAGACAGGTTTAACAGCTGTCTAGCAAAAGTGTTCTCCTGGCTACAGTGTAACCAGCTTAAGTGCAACCTTGGGAAGTCGTAGATCATCTTCTTTGGCTACTGCCGCAGCAATGTCTGGCACAGCTGGTGGCCCGCCGACATGTCCCTTTCTACAACATCTGTTAAATAAGTGAATAATCTGGGGGTTAAGTTGGATGAGGACCTTTCCATGCAGTCACACATTCAGACAGTGGTCGGCACATGTTTCGGCATGCTTAAGATGCTGAACTAGTATCTACCTCTCCTGCCAATCACCCACAGAAAAACGGTGATCCAAGCCTTGATAATCTCCAGGTTGGACTACGTGAATGCACTTTACCTAGGGCTAGAGTATTTACTGGCTAGACTGCAGGTGGCCCAGAACGCAACAGCCTGGCCAGTACTTATGCTTGGCCCTAGAGTCCTCATGACGACACAATTGAGATCCCTGCATTGGCTCCCAGTCCATAAGAGGATCCATTTTAAGGCCTTGGTTCTCGCCTTCAAGGCTCTCCCCGGCAGTGGTGCTGGATATATTGCAAAGAGATTTCAATTCTATCCCCCTCAACGCACTCTTAGGTCTTCGGCACTTCAACTATCACGAACACCCATATATTTGTGAGCCCGCCTCAGGGGACATTCCTTCCAGGTGCAAGATTCCAAACTGTGGAATAATTTGCTGGTGGAATGAAGGATGCTGCTGGATCTCCTGGCATTTAGGAAATCTTAAAAACGTGGTTGTTTCAGCTTTAACGCCCAGTTCACAGTCACTATGGTATAGCGATTTCAGTCTTCACGTCTAGTGCCAGGACACTCAACTGAGTAGCTGTGCACTCTACAAAACTCATTTAACATAACATAACAAAGTGTGCTTTTCCGTATAGCTAGGTATTTTTTATTATTTCACAGCTTTACTTATTAATTTCCGACCCTTCCACTCGTACTCCTACACCACACATATTATTGTCAACATTAGTGCTCCTGCGTAGTTGTAGGTTGCAGCACCCTCGTCCCGCAGCGGGGCGCGAAGACCCCGATGCTGAAGCATGCCACCAAGGGTACGTTTGGTGGGTGAGGGGTATTTTAACAAAACTATGTGCTTTCCCAGAGTGTAGGGACCACACCATTTTCTGGCAGGACACACCTTTTCTCATATCTTAGATGGGTGGATCCCTATGTTTATTACATAAAAGAGTTCTTAGTCAGCTAATGTAGATGATGGAACAAGCAGCGGTAGTACCAAATCCTGATCAACATAAAAATGAGACAGTCATTTGGGAAGAAAGGAAGGGTCAAATCTAAGCCTGCTCTTTTCTTTGCAAAAACATAAAAAAAATTGGTGGGAATGATATGGCGGAATCCAGCATGCATTTACTACACATGTCTTTACAACATAGTCTCCACTCCAACTGCGACGTTACCATGTGTTCCATTACCATGCAAGTCGTTACAACAACTTGCCTTAAGGGCTTAGGGGCATAGCACAGTTGTTCATTGTAATCACAATTATTATATGTGGATATTGTTATTTTATGTATTGTGTTTTGGTTTCAATGCATTTGTGTACCTTTGTGAATGTGGTGTGTATCCTTTGATGCCAAAAACGTTTAAAAAAAAACTTTTCCATAAAACATAAGTGATCAATCACAAATGGGTTGTCCACCTAGCAATTATTTATACTAGGTGTGCATTCGGTTGCATTCATTCAGACTGTCCGGCACTTTCTTGTGTTTGGTTTATAAGAGTGGTCCAAGCCGGCCAGAGACTGGACCCAGCCTTTCTCTCTTTCTCGCAACATAAAAATGAGACAGTCATTTGGGAAGAAAGGAAGGGTCAAATCTAAGCCTGCTCTTTTCTTTGCAAAAACATAAAAAAATTGGTGGGAATGATATGGCGGAATCCAGCATGCATTTACTACACATGTCTTTACAACATAGTCTCCACTCCAACTGCGACGTTACCATGTGTTCCATTACCATGCAAGTCGTTACAACAACTTGCCTTAAGGGCTTAGGGGGCTCTGGGCTTTGGAATAGTATATCATACTATTCCAACTACACTCTACGCAACAGTGGGGTAGGTGTTGGACTTCAAATCCAACACCAGTCCAACAACGAGCCCCCTAAAGAAAGTCATTGTAATGACTTACGTGGTAAATAAACTTGTGGTAACGTCGGGGTTATGACTGCGTTGTAAAGGCAGGTTGTGGTAATGACTGGGTGGTAAAGAATGTTTCCTGTGGAAAGATTAAAAAAAAACAATTCTGCCAATAAAATGGAAATCTTAGCTGACAAATATTTTGAATGCACGGGCTAGTAGTGCAAATTAGTATTTTGTCAGTAATTCTAAAACTAAGATTAGATACAGAGAAGGGATAAAGTTATGTTGAATTGACCTTCTCAAAAACAAACTTTCCAGCAGCCAAGAAGAAAACCAGACAGTGGAAGTAGCTCTAACCTTCTGATTGCCTGTATTGGTGATTGACTTCAGGATATAGAGGTTACAAGCCCAAAAGAAACCCATCAAGTAAAAAATCTAGGGGGCAGATTAACAAGACCCTTGCAACACTTTTGCGCCACTTTTGCATCACTTATGTGACGCAGCAGCGGCGTAAACAACGCTCCACGTTGCAACACATTTACAATGTGACACATCTAGGGAGAGGTCTCACGTTGTAAAGACCTGCACCACGTTATACTAGCGACGGGTATAATGTATGCAGGGTGGGCGTTCCGATGCAAGAAAGCCTCGTAAAAGTGATGCAGTGAAATCTACAAGATTTCACAGCACCACTTCTATGACGACACTGTGTCAAAACCTTACGCCTGCTTAAATCAGACTTAAGCAGTCACGCAGCACAATAAGTATAGGCCTTCCTGAGCATTGCTGGAGTTGCGTCATGCTTACGACATGACTCCAGCAATGCATGACCTTTACGCCAACAGATTCATGATGTATCTGTCAATCCTTTTTTTTTTGCATGACATAAGTAAACTGATGCATCTCTGCTATAATCAGTTTCTTGTAAGTCTGTCCCATGATTTCTAACCTGAGAACTAGAAGCTTGCAGTCCCTCCTTAGTACACCAGATTTGGAAATTTGCCCTGTGTCTATCATATATCTTCAGGGTGGATGTTCGGTAAGAAAGTTGAATTACAGCTGTAAGTACCTTACCTACTAAACCTTTTCTTCTCAATTTCCAAAATCACGTTTCAAATTAAAGAAAACACTGAAATTCACCAGTTATAGTTTACTTAGCTAACTATAACTTGCACCACTGCCATGCTTTGTTTATGATAGGACAGGATTTCAGACATGGAATTAAGTAATAAATGGTGCAGATGCACGTAAATCACAAATTCAGCAGTTATAGTTATCTCAAGAAACTATAGCTCATGCCTTAAGATAACCATAACTTGCGCCCCTGCCACGCACAGCTTTCTTAGCAATAATTCTATTGCAAATGTTGCAGTGATATTAGCAATAATGTCGTAGAAGATGTCATGACTGATGTAATATGTGGGGTGATAAGCAGTGCATCGTGAGGGTGTAAGTTATATCATATAAGCCATAACTTTACGGTGTGTCAATCACCAAGTGGCAGGCTGCTGAATTCGTAAAGTTACACAACCTCCTCACTCACATAGATAAAACAAACTAAAACCTCCTCTTAAGATGGCAGCCAGTATGGATTTGAGTTGATATTTTAGCTCCAGTTGTGCCTATCAAGGATTTAACTAAAAGCTGTACCGCTATCTAACTTCACTCTTAAAATGGCAGCCAACATCGTTGACAATTCACAAATAGGGGGGAGGTAGAGGTATATATCTAGGTCCGTCCTCAATGGCTAATACTTCCATATAACACAACATCGTTGAACATCAATCTCCACAGTTAGTCGGGCTTGAATTGGCAGAGATTGTTGTGAGGCAAACAGCAACAAAAGCACAACATTAACTCCTCGCATAAAATGGCCGTCAAAGTCATTTGGCGTTATTTTCTACAGTTAGTTGGGCTGGTAGAAACTCTCTTTTTTTAAAACTTTATTTAGCATTTAAACATAAAGCGGTGGTATACATACATAATGGCTGCACAAGCCTTGTAGAGCTTGGAAATAAGGTGGATGCTCGAGTGCTCTCAATGACCAGTGAGAGTGGAGAGACATGTCATCTACGTCAAAAGCATGGCCATCTGGGAACAGGTCACCAATTGCGAATATGTTGAATTTAGTGCATGTGTGTTGTATGAGTCTCTCACCTGTGATCGGCAGCCACCTGGCATTTGGGAGTGGAAGGGTTTTAGTATAAAGAATAGGCATGTTAGTCATCTGTCATGCCCAACTGGTAGTGGAGTTCGTTTGGATATCCTTAGGGTCTCTGGGGAAACCTTTGGGCAGGATAGTTGCAAGTGTGTCTGGGCAGGCTAGAGCAGACTCCAGGCGTACATAAGGGATTCTGTCATCAGGGTGATGCCATGCCTGCGCATAACTGCACTGTGCAACTAAATAATATAACGGGAGATCGGGGACTCGGTAACCCCCTCTGTCGTAGGGGAGAGGCATAACCTTCCATCGGACCCGGGCCCTTTTAGCACCCTCCTGGGAGCGGAGTGTCAAGAAGAAGCTATTTGGAAGGGGAATTGGGATGTTATAAAATAAATATAAAAACTTAGGGAGCACCACCATTTTGATAAGAGCCACCCGGCCGGCTGAATATGTGTGAGGGAGTGTCCGAGTTGAATGACACCAGCCAAACAGACTGGGTGAGGTCAACCAATAGTCTATTCTCGTCTAGGTGTTGTGACAACTCGTATGGTGTGTGAAGTCCTTGTGGTGATGGCTGTGTGCCCGACCTATATCGCACAAGGAATGGAGAGCTCTAGGCGCTCGCGGCTTGGGATCGGGAGCCCCTGAAGTGCTGTCTAGGGCCTGGTCTGGGGCAATGTTAAAGTCGCCCCCCAACAGGAAGGCCAAAGATCCAAGTTTCAGAAGCTGAGCTAGCAGGGAAGAATAAAAATCCGGGGCAACATTGTTAGGACCGTATACACATACCATCACAACTTTATGTCCCAGCAATGTGCCGACTACAATCACATATCTACCTTCAGTGTCACTTATAGTAGAGTGTTTGGCTAAATGGGACCCTTTTGTGTACCAAAATGGCTTTTCCCCTTCGCATAGTTGCTAAAATTTGCAAAATATCCATGGGCTTCACAGCTGGCGGCGAACGGGAATGATCAGATATAGGCAAATGGGTCTCTTGTAGGAAGGTGAGGTCTACCCTGTGGCAGGCCAGATAATGTAATACTTGTCGTCTCTTGCGTGTATTGTTTAAACCAAGAATATTCCATGCCATCAGCGATAAATCCGAGGGGCCTGGGACGAGTCCTAACTGGGGCATATATGCAATAAAAAGTGGGACTTGAACAGAAGCAAACACTTATTCATACAATCCATGACTGCATTCAAATACCAACTTGACCAAGTGAATCTAAACAAAAACGAAATACTCCCCCCCCAGCCTCCCCGCCCAACCAGAGAGGCAATACCAACAATATCGAAATATGGTAGAAACTCTCTAATAGCGCTGCACTGTAAATACGTTCCACATAGACAGAGGATGATTCCTCCACCTTCCAGTCACAGCCTCATGCTCATCCCCTGGGATCTACTCCAGGTGTACAGATATCCTTATCCTCAGCTCACAGGTACCGCCTTGCACCTCCTCTCCACGATCAGTGCGAAAGTTCACCAAATGCACTGTCCTCTCTCTTCTTTTTTATCTTCTTCCATTGGGGTATTGAAAGATTAGCCTTTAAGCTCATCGCCATTGTGGCATAGTAAGGAATCAATCAATCAATCAAAAATATCGTTATTTAGATATAAACATATATCTTTAAAAGAAAATTACAAAGTTCACATTGTGTAGCAACTGTTAAAAAGTGAAGAGAAAACAAGTAACAGACAATTACCCAGCCGTGATAAAAGTAGAAGTTATTCACTGTTAGGCCTCCTTGTTCCATAGCAATTTAAAAAGAAAGTAAAAACACAGGGTGGTAGTGATAAGAGAAAGGATAGCTTAAAACATATTGTGCAAGATAACTTTTCTCATCAACTCTTTTATGATATACCCATTGTCGATGGTACCGTACTTATAAAAGACAACCAACATTCCTAAACCTCTATATTAAAATTTCATTTCGTCCCCCCTAAAATTAAAATCTGTTGTAGGGTGCATTAAAGATTAAAAGGAGTAGGGGGCGCATTAGCAGGACCCATTTTGATTAAAATTACGGTATGCTAGCTGAATGAATTTTGTGAGTTTTATGTTTAAAACAGTATTTTCGGGGTTCAAAGCCACCATAATTGCTTTCCTACAGGACCGGACACCCAGCCTGTTCCATTCAGCTTTAAGTTTGGATCTGCGTTCGGAGTTAACGGCTGGGCAGAGACAGACCACATGCAACAGAGTTTCAGCTGTTTTGCCACATCCTCTGCAAGTTAGATCCTCCGTCATGCGTCGCCATGTAGGTAGATCTTGCAGAAATCGCCAGTCACCCATTCTGATAGCGGTAAGACTACGTTTTAGGTAAAATGAGTATGTACAGGCCAGGTAGGTGACAGGGGCTAGCCTTCTGTACGAATTTAAAACAGCCCAAGCATGACTGCGTTCTGAAAAGTGTGCTTTATCCATGATGAGAGATTTCATTCTCACATATTTTTTGATCCCCATTTTAAAAGCTGTCTGACTGGGGTTAAGGGCCCATAGGTCACTCTCTGACATTTGCTGAATTGCATCCTTGAAAAGGTGACCGAATGATCCGCCTGAATTTTTCTGGGAGATTTCTAACCAGACTAGGGATTCTAATGTGCCAGGGTCCGCCTGCCTCAGTTTGTGACAAAGGTTCAGGTATGCCCCGGTGTCGGAGGCATGATAGTTTAATAGCCCCATCTCTAGTCTAATCAGTGCAGCAGATGCGGACTTGGTTAGCTGGAGAACCTTTTTATAAATTTTAGTTGTGTGCTTATTCAAAGCAGTGTTCATTTTTCCCCTGAATATCTTGTTGCCATATGATAAAGTGGGGCTAATTTTCGCTCTCATTACTTCAAGAAGAGGAGATAGAGTTGGGCCTGAGAGTTTTTTTGAGAGCTTGCCTAGTGACACCGCAAGGGTCGTAGCTTTGACTGGGATCTCACTACGCTGTTTTGTGAGAATCCAGATGGACACCTAGGTATTTATACGACTGACCTGTGACAAGGCTTGCGTTGTTAAATGGCCACCCGCCACCATCGTAACGTTTCTTACCAAAGGGGACAACTTGCGTTTTCTTTAGGTTGACCTCTAGCTGGTTCATGATCGTGTAGCTAAGCAATTTGTCCAGGAGGTTTTGTAGCCCGACCGTCGTAAGACTAAAAAGAACTAGTTCGTCGGCATACAAAAGGTTGCTTAATGCCAAGCCTCCCACCTTTGGAGGATGACTATTTCTATCATCCAAGGTCGTCGGCAGATCTGCTATGAACAGGTTGAAGAGAAGGGGGGCCAGCACATCCCTGCTTCACGCCTCTGGTTGTCATAATTTTCCGCGAGAGATGTGTGCTGGACCCCAACTTCACCCGGACCCAAGTGCGGGAATGTAGTTGGATGATTGCCTCTAACAAATTCTCTGGAATCCCCCACTTCCTTAGTTTTACCCATAAAGCCGCCCTGGGGACTCTATCAAATGCTGCTTTGAAGTAGACAAAGCAACAGAACACTGACCTAGATGTTAAAAATGCTTTGTCGACAATGGTTGATACTGCTAACAGATTAGTCCTGGTCCCTGAATTAGCAACGAACCCTGTTTGATTAATCGGCATCAAGTTGTGGTCTTTTACCCATAGGCTCAGGTCCTCCAAAAGGAGGCCTGCATAGTGCTTGGCCTCGATGTCCAAAAGAGCGATGAGTCTGTAGTTATTCGGCGAGGCGCGTGATCCTGATTTGTGGATTGGATGGATGATGGTGCCCCGCCATGAGTCGGGGATTGTTGCAGTTCTCAAAGCGTAGTTGAAGAAGTTTGTTAGCGTCCCAGACCTGAAGGAAATGTCCGATTTTAACAGGCTCTGTGGCAATCAGCTCTTGCTTTTGTTATAGCTTTGACAACCCTTTCTTGTGTCACCTCGAGATCCTCATGGGCGGGCTGTGAGCACTCGGTTGGTGTACTCCGCTTGATACCAAGGCCCGTATCAGTCTCTTTAGGGATCCTGCTTCCGGTGAGCCCTAGATGTTCTGAAGACTTAAAATGATCTGTTAGAAATGATTCCTGGATATTTGCGGATCCAAACGTCGATGTGCTATAATTTGAGCGGTTGATTAGGGCCCCGAATTTTCTAGAGTTTTTGCTCTTGCTCTCCCACGCCAGTGTGCACCAGAATTGGTTATCGTGTGATCGTTTATCTTTTCTAATCGGCAGCTTAGACGATTTTTGGGCAGTTTGGTAGAGCATTAAACGTTCACTGTTCCCCGGGGAGTTTGCCAGTGCCCGCAAGGCGTTGTTTCTAACTTTCTTGAGTGACTTGGTCAGGGGTGAAATTGTAAACTGACGAGCCTGGGTTGCCCTTTGGAACTGCTGTTTTGCAAGGAAAAGGTTGGTCAGATGGGAACAGAGCATCGACCATGTTGCGGTCGGAGAGGCCTCCTGCTCGATTCCGTCTCTTATGGTGTCCATGCTTACACGCAGAATATTCGGGCTAATATCTTCACTCCACTTGAGGCGCATTAGGTTTTCCGTGTATATTCCCCGGCAGGTTGGGGTGGCAGATTTGTGATTGGCTGGACATGTATGGAAGGATATGACCTGGGGCCTATGGTCACTTTCAGTTCGTGGACAGATGGGGAAGTTAGCTAGACATTGAAGCAAGGCGGCGTTGCAGATGGTATAATCCAGGTAGGATTGCTTGCTGCCATTAGTCCAGGACCAGTGTCGGGGGTGTCGCCTGCCGACCTACCATTAATAACAAGATATCCTGCGCTATAGAATCTCTTCACACAGAGTTCGCCCAACCCGCATTGAGCTTGGTTGGGCGGTTTGGTTTGTATCATGAACTCGGTGATAGGAAATAAGAAAGGCCCATCAGGATCTGCTAGTTCCCCTTGGAATAGGTTGGTGTTAAAATCCCCCCTAACAATACAGTCTGAGTTGGGGTGTTCCGAGGCTCACTCATTCATGATGTCCGTTAGGCGTGCCAGATGATCTTTTTTTGTACGTGTACTCGGATTGATGTACACATTTAGGATAAAGACTGGGCGCTGTTTCCGCCATGAGTTGATTTTTACCCCAAGTAGCCAGTCTTCCTCAAGGGGTAATCGTGAAATTGGACTTTTTATGATGTCTGATATATATATTGACAGCCCGCCTTTGGACTGTCCGAAGCGGCTGTCCCCAAGTGCTGGTTTTCATAACTCAATGAAGCGAATAACTGGACATCCTTGTGTGGCCCAAGTTTCCTGCAGAGCTATTACTGCATGCTCACACAAGAAGGCGAGAGTATTGGGATTTGTAATTTTGTGATGAAGGCCGCTTATGTTCCAGGAACACATTTGAAAAATGGGGTCCGCTTGTGGATTAGATACGGTTGTTAGTACAGCTACTGGGAGGTTTGACTTTACCAGGCGTTTGTGGTTGTGGCCCACGGACTCTGATTCGAGAGGTCATTCTTTGCTTCTCGTTGACAAGATGGTTGGGAGCCATCCCCATACTTGACATATGTCTTTGTTAGGGACCGCTTTTGGCGAGGTTTTATGATTCACTTCGAAGACAATAAGAAAGAAGCTAAAAGAATCTTTATTAATAACACCAGCTCCTTCAATAGCTCCAACCGCTGACTCCTTTAATAGCTTCAACTATCTCCTCTAACCTCTCTCTGCCACCCATTCTATTCTAGAGGACAATGAGCTTATATTGCCACCAACACACTTTGACACCATAAACACAACAACGTTTAACTTCTCTATGCAGAGAGACACCACAGTAATCACTATGGATACAATTCCAACCCTTAATTGTTTCCACACTATTTCACTCTAGGCAGAGACTTGCCTATTGCAAGTCAGTGCTGACCCTGCTCCTAGTGGGAACAGTCTATTCAGAACGGGCAGGAGAGACCTCCTCCAGAATGGAACACAATCAACCCCAGATCAATTCAGGCCTGGGTATGGCTCCCCAGTAGGAGACAGCTTCGATCCCGTAGCAGAGCGAGCTATTGCACAGGTCTGGGCATACTCTTGGTATTACATCAGTACACAAAATGCGATTGAAACATACAGAACAGAAACATATGGAAATAAAACGTGCATTGCCATAGAGGCCTCTTATAGTCGACTGGAAGGAGTAGCCAGTAGTAAGAATCAATATGCAGTAGACTTGCCCTTTATGTTTAATGATTTATTTAAAAGTAAAACCTGTAAGTCAGAGCACGGTTCAATATCTCATAAGCAATTTGCACAATGTCACTCATATGTGTTTGTTTGAAAAGATAAAAACATTTTTTAAACATTCAACAAGCACATCATACATAAGTGGCAGTACTTAAAGTGCATAAATACAGTATCAACAGAGGCGACTTCTACATTTTAAGAAACACATTTACTCACAGAACCTGCAAAATTTTTTTGAAAGAAATGTGCAAATAGGTCCGACACCCAAATCCTGTATTTGAAAGTAGCTCTTCTTCCCACTGGAGTGTGTGGGGTAATGTACTTATGTCAGGTGAAAGAATGGTATAAACTTCCTAAGAAATGGTTCATTCCATGAGAGATTGGGAATCCAAGCTATGATGATCAAATCAGTGTTGCAGCAAACCATATCCAGGCGCTACCACAGTGCTGCTACTATATCGTGGCACTTTTAGTGTTACTCGGGTGATGTCCAGTGCCTCTTGTCTCCGCCTGCTCTCATTGTGTTAAACATAGATGCCAGTACATGTAGGCTAGACCACTGAAAGGGAGAGAAAAATTGGTCCGTAGACAGCAAGGTGATTCCAAACAAATCTATCCATATGCTAGATTGGGAGGAGATGACACTTCCTGCTTTATCAACACTAATAGCTTAAATTACATTAAATGAACCAAAACACGTTCAGATAAATCATCCAAACCATCCAGTTTTTAAGCGGTGTCTAATGCAGAAAACGTCCATGTTTCCATCCACTGTGCACGACTATCTTTGTCCTGCTTAGTGCTATCTTACTAAAGAGCAATTTACATTTTCAGTCCTTGAAGAAGGATCCCCCTCACATTGTTTCAAATCAGAGTGAAAGATAGCATTGCCCTGCTAGTGCATTGATTGCGCCACCTTGTAACATTGAAACATTATGTATCGTATCCCCAATTTATATGCTAGCTAAAAGCAACATATCAGTGGTTTAATAAATAATACACTATGGCCACAATATCAAAAATTACCTAAAAAACTCAAATATATGACAGAAATACCACAAACCAATAGGGGAGGAAGGAGTAGTGAGGGCATCTTCAGTGCTGTAGATTCATGCGGGACACAGGGTGGCTCCATGTCAGAGAACTGGCTGATGAACATGCAGAGTTCTCAATTTCATCCTCATCCTTGATTCCTTTCAGTGATTCCGAACAAAGGTCTTGGTGTATCGGTGTATGTATGCATGTCTGCATGTGTATTGTAACTCGCCGAAGCTCAGGAAGCACAGAAGACACAACCTAAGAGCATCATAAAATGTCACCCTGTACAACTTCATTCTAACTGCAGTAAGGCAAGACCATTTACACATAATATCCTTTCCCTTCTCTTCTTCCTTTTGTAGGTCATCATTCAAACAAACATTATTGCCGTTGTTTCCAAACCTCTTACTCTTAAAGGGTTTTGAAGCTTACCTGGTTGAAGGTAAAAAGGAAAGCTACATTATTTTTTATATAGATTTCAACCCCATAATTCCTAGTTATCGTGCACAAACCTGTAACGTCATTAAGAATCAGTTGCCCCTGTTGCACAGGTGTAATGTTAGCTGCAATGTGTATTTTACATTTTATGAAGGGTACAAGGGCAAGAGCAGCCATTTGTAGCACTCCAATACCATGAGGTGTTATCCCTTGAAATTAGGGAATTTCCTATTCCCCGGGGTCTAGGCCGGTCGCTGTGGTGCGCTCAGGGCCACCTATCCTGCAAGTGTCAGGACCCAAGGCCTTTGAAATCAGAGGTAAAAGGGTTTGGAAGTTTGGAACTGGAAAGTCAAGACTTTCCAAAGCCATGTATCTGCAGCGGATGCCACTGTTCAGGTATTGGAGAAAAGAACTATTTTCAACCCATCAAAAGAAATAGTGTTGTTTTTTTTAATTTACTCTTTTCTAACAATATCCTACGCGCTCTGGCAGCTTTAGCAGCACATCAGGTGTCTCTACAAAGGAAACTTTAGGACTATCTGTGCTCCTCTCTGCATCCTACAGCTGTAGTTTCTACTCTTTTGTTGTGCAGCTTGAGCGAGTCGACTCAAGTTCCTTCGCAAACGTAGTTTAGGTATTCCAAAAAACAAAAGTTTGTTTTTTCAGAACAAAATATAAATGGCTGAGACATGAAGGGGTTTTTCTCCCTAGCGGATGCCAGTCTGCATTTTCAACTAGGCATAGTGGACAGTGGACACGGGTGGAAAATAAATTACAGTATTCATGCCATCAGTAGGATGAGATCACCATCACTGTGACCTGGTGACCTCTTGGTGGACAGACCACCAGGTCAAAGGTATACACCAGCGGAACTAGCAGAGGTTCTGTCTGTGTGAACCTAGTGTTTCCCTACCTCCCCCACGCTAAAATGAGTTGAGGAACTGCAAATTTTGAATCTACGGGAGCACCACTAATTTCCAATGGTGCTCCCACTCCACCAGTCCCTAAATTAGGCTGTGTTGGTAACAGATTGAGAGCGCTATCATTTCAACAATTACAGAATTTAAATAATTGCTTTAATAGTTTGGTAGGTACAAATGGAGAGGGTGACAGAGCTTCCTGTGCTGTGTTATAAAGCGGGGTTGGAGAAAAGCTCCAGGGTCCCTCTGCCTGAGCGAGTGTCAAGTCAGTCCAGCTCTGTCAATCACAGCGCTGCTTACATGCTGGTACATAATATTACCAGCATGAGAGCAGAGCTGTGATTGCACCCTGGGAGTCTGTGCAGCGTGACAAGCTCCGGAAGAGAAGCACCAAGGCGGCGGCTGCAGGTGAAGGTAAGTGAGTTAATTTATTCCCCCCGCCGTTCGCATTGCCCTCACTGCTTCAGTTTTAGAGCAGCTGCCACTGAATGTCCCTCAAATTGTGGATTCTTCTCCTTTTTCATACTTTAAATCACAATTAATACATGAATCCCAGATGTCAAGGTACCCTACTGAAGACTCCCATGGAGAATAAACATGTACTTGCATGATAGTTTATCCATTTTCTCCTTGATCGTAATATGGTGGGTTCAGATTTCATAACCTATGTTGTACTAAGGTCAAACTCTCTGCAAAATTTACAGAAAGAAATTAAACACCTGTAGGTTTAGGGGATTTGTAAAGCGTGTGGCTACCCATGTGCATCTCAGCACTGAGGTGAAACATTACAGGCAGATGTTAGCACATGGGTTTAGGGGAAGAGCCATTTTTTGAGTCTTATTTTGAAGACACTTCGTTTTCAATTACTCGGAGTTCTGGATCCATGCTGTTCCACAGTTTGGGTACCAGATGAGTGAATGACCTTACACCCCATCAGGCTCTCTTGAATGTGGTAGGATTCATCAAAAAGTTAGAGCTTGACCTAAAGTGGCGATGGGGTGAATAATCTGGGACTAACTTTTGGATCCGGGAGGTGCCTCTCCCATATATGGGTCAGTGAGCCAGGCTTAAGGACTTAAATTTGATCCTGGCTTGGACCCGGAGCCAGTGAACCTCCCTCAGTGAGGGTCCGGCTGAATGGTGTCTGGGTATATTCAACAGCAGTCGGGCAGCTGCATTTGTATGACATGCAGTCTATTCGTAAGGTATTTAGGAGAGCCCAGAAAGAGAGAGTTGTCATAGTCCAGCCTTGATACCACCAAGGCTTGCACTACACTCTTCCTCGACTCCTCTGAGAGCAAGGCCATTATTTTTCTGATCATACAGAGTATCTCAAAGCAGCTACTTGATAGTTTTTTGGCCTGGACCTCCATCATTTAACCTTTAACAGTTAATATCACTGGTAGATGACAATCCATCAACCGCAGAAGCTAGGATCCCTACTGGTTATTGTAAAATGGAGTCTAGATACATGTCTACTAACATTGATTCAAAGGTGATGCTTCAAATCATAATACCACCTAAATCTCAGTTTGAGGAGGCTACCTCTAAAAATGTACTGCCATGTGCACTGCTGCTCAGTCTAATGCCACTGCAAGTCCTACTTTAGGCCATTTTATTTCTACTCCACAAATGAATACCTTACTCTTGCCATTAAATGAAAATCCTCCACATGGCAGGAGTAAACTGGCTAGTACCATATGCACTCTGTCCAATTCTACTCTGCTGCAAGTCTGTGAACAATGGCCGTGCCTGATAATGGTAATCTAATGCTTCCATGTACGTCTTATGCTATACTTGATTCAAAAAAACTAACTAAATCATGTAAAAACTTAAAATCCGTTCCCACGAACATGAAGAGAATTTTTATGGAAGGCTTCGCCATTTGATGTCTTCCACAACCAAATATTTGCATGCCTTTGCCTACATTGTGGACCATTACACATTAACACATTAAATGTCCTTAAATGCAATGATGACACAAAGATCATGCATTTACTGGGAGGTATCCTGAAAGCAACCTAGTCATCTCAGGCTGCTCCACCCATGTCCAAGGATGGATGGATGGTAGCAGCAATCTTCCCTATACTAATGATAAGAAAAGCATGAGCCAATTAAGAGGGAGAGGAGTTGGCCTAACAGCTAGGGCAGTTGACCTCGAAACTGGGGAACCGGGTTTGAGTCTCGGCAATGATACTGAAAATCCTGTGATTCTGGGTAAATCACTTAATCTACCTGTGCCTAACAACAATGAATGTGTCCTCATGCAACTCGACTGGTGCTGTGTAAAGCTCTCTGATACCCAATACCTTCAAGTCAAGTTCGCACTATAAAAAACTCAGTAAAAAAAAAAAATATTGCAATCCTGTGCTTGATTAAAAAATATGATGCAATGCGACAAAATCTGTGAAGATTTTGCATAACTACCCCCAACCTCTAGGCCTAAAGACTCTCTACTCACCCTGGTGCTGGACAACTTAATAGAACTGTATTGCTGATATATTACATGTCTACTCAATGTGCTTCTTTCTCTGAGCTTCCTGTATCGCCTATCTCTTGCTCCATATCATGAAACTTTTTTGTCAACACCTTTCTTTGCACATTGCACTGATTGACCATGGAATAAAGACTCACCTTCCAGGTGCTGTGGATTGGCCATTTCCTTCTCTACCATGGTTGTAATTGAGGTATGCAACACACACAGAATCACAACACCATCTGAGATGCAGAAGAAATCCTGATAGTAGACAGTCCAGATGCATGGATCAAGCTAAATCCTGAATTGAGGCAACAAAAAGACCACTACTACTTCAGCAGTTAATTGAAAGATACTTTCTTCTACCACACCTCACTGTTTCACTAAGTAAACACCTGCTCAGGACTGGGAGAGGATCATTCAATCTGATGTCACAGGGAAGGCAGGCAAGCCTACTCCCGGTAGCCTGGACCCCATTCAAGAACTTGAAGTGTGGTGATAGAAAGGTGTGCAAGTAATTGTGTGTGTGTGTATATTCTCAAGATAATACACATAACTAAACGAAGATAGAGGGTGAAAGTAGAAAACAAACATTTTCCATGTTTGAATTAAGGTATTTGGGACCCATAATTGTCTGAAACTACAAAAACATTCAAAAGCTGGCAATACCTGCTCTATACATTTTTAAAACAGTAAAACAATTAGCAAAAGTAGTGCTTAATAATACATATGTAGTTAACAAAACTGGGAGTACAGTATGCACCTACACATTATTTCAAAATACCCTAACAATAACAGAATTTTAAAAAAAAATGTTTTTCATGCTCATACATAAAATCATACTTTAATACCTAAACTTTCCAGCAAATGTGTGCAGCATATGCAAGTTGGTTCTGAGTAAACTTATAAAAAGCTTGGTTACCTCCCAAAATCATATTGTTTAAATTGGCTACATTAAAAACGAGGCAACAGGGTGCAAGTGATTCTTCTGCCATCTCAGATAAATATATTGTATTGGATAGCGCCAGAGGAAGTATTAGCCACTTGAATTGATGGCTACGGTTAGCCCAGCCAGGTTTTTAGCTAAGGTATGAATTGAGCAGTATTAGGACACAAAACCGTAAACTGAAGCACCACTCAGTGCTTCTCGGGGAGCAGAATACTCACTTTTTACAGCACGTAATTCTAAGTACTTAGTACTAGCGTTTGGTCTGTTTTTAAGCATTCACAACTTTGTAATTGAAAAAGGGAACAAGCACTTGCCCAGGGCAACACAATTTTGCAAATGCAGTGGATATCCTTGTACTAAATGTGGCATCTTAGCCACTGGTTCACGCCTCCTTTCTGGAGAACTCCAACGAAGAGTACGCATTTTGACTCGAAAAGGACACATTTTCCAGTGGTTTCTATGAATTAAGATGGTTCTCTTTAACTCACTTGGCTGGAAGGAGAAAACTCTAAATGTGAGAGTGAACATTGCTCTTGAAACTGGCAAAAACTAATGGTACAAGTTGTACTTTGTGAGTGAGAAGGGAACTGTAGGTCTGATCTGATCAGTCATGTAACTGGGAAAGGGACGGCTGTAATTTGTGGGTGTGGATTGACTATGGCCTTGTCTGACTGATGGAGGAACGGTATCATATCACTGGCCTTTGTAGACCAGATACAGCAGATCAAATCAGTTTCTGAATTCAACAGAAATTGGCATGAGAATTCTGCCACACCATCCCTCAACGGCTCATGTAATCTTTCCAGCAACAGCATCCCGCTCTTACGGCAGATTTGTTTCGGTACTGCCTGCACTGGGTGGATGTTTTTCATACTTATGAACAGACAGAATGGGTGCCTTCCAGTCTTCAGTTGATAGTTCCAATGACAAACTCAAGAATGCAAGCTGTGTCATATCTCTAACATACCAAGAGAAGGACCCTATAGCAGTGCTTAATTTGTAAAAGAACAAGTGCTGGTGCACACAGCTCTGCTCTGCCATTACAAATTCATGGCTGCGTAGAGTTCAATTCATCTCATGCCTCTTTAATCCACTACCAGACAGTTCTGCCGCTTTTTCTCACTCTTGCCAGTCCCTACTTTTTCTCTTTGTGGACTGTTTTCCATCTTTCTATTCCTCCTTCCTTCCTGTTTGTATGATTTTCCCTCTCTTGCTTGTGGTCAATATTTGATGAGGAAAAATGAGTACCGATCCTTAAAAATAAGTGCTGGTTTCCCCAACGGCAACCACTGGCTCAAATTAAGCACTACCCTAAAAGCAGGAATGCAGGGTTTGAGAAGCACCATGAGTGTAAGGCATTTAACCCAGAGCCGAATCTTTGTGTATATACCTGAGGGTGGACTCAAACACAGACACAAACAGAGAACATATTTGATTAATGTGGAATAAACCAGCACAACCAAAGCAGCTCTTGGTGTATATACATGTACAATTTTGTTCTCAGAAACAGTCAAACGAAATTAGTTTCAGCAGAGTAAGTTTGGCAAAACAGAATGCAGTTTGCAACAAAGAAATGGAATACATGCAAATGTGATACCTGCAAAATTGTATAGAAACAACCGATAAATGTAAACAAATGTCTGAATCTCTCCACAGTCACAAGCTGTGTAAAATACCTATGACTCCTTTTCGGTGCAGTATGATTACTTTCTTTAACGTATATACAGGTAGGTTCTCATGTGACAGCGAGTTTCATCTGTTTTCTCTGACTGTCTATGCCCAATACTCAACAGGATATAACCCATTCTAGCAGTTAATCCGGGTTCTTGCTTTCAAAAGGCGGCCATTTTATTCGCGCTTCGGTGAACGCCGCTACAAACGTGTCTTCAGTCGCGGCTGCGGTCAGTCTACTGGAGGTCTGCTTCTACTCGCCTCTTACGAACTGTGCCAAAAGAACAGAAAAAGAGATTTAGCTGCATGCTTCCTAAAGCTATGTGAAAGACAAAAGGAGATTGCTTTGAAATAATACAAATAAGAACTCGTTCAATGTTAAGCTCTTGAAATGATGAATGTTATCAATACCCACTATATGGTACTTACTTTACCAGCCTATAGAAAGATGAGCATGCCTTCCCGGGATTCGCTCTCAAAACCCCCAGAGTTCATTCTCATGTGCAGTGGCACACCACCACATTTTGTCAGGTGGGGGCATTAAGGACCCCTAAAATTGTACACCACAAAAAATTACCTCAACAATACGCCCACGGGTTGTTGAATTGGATACATTATTATACCTTATTTTCATGAGGCAATGTGTCCTCTAGATAAGGCATGTCAAAATACAGTCAATAAAGTAAGAACGGCTTCAACGATTGAGTCCTAGAGCAGAAATAAACATTTTTGAGATTTATTACACAAATTCAAAAGGTGAAGTACAGACATTAAAGATGCAAAGGTATAAAGTCATTGCCAGGCTCTTCGTAGATAAGGCAATACAGAATAAAAGGAACATTCTAAGGGGCACATGCATGAAGCATTTTTGTATGTGCAAACGGGCCGATCGCAGAATGGCCCCGTTTGCGAATACAAAAAAGGCTTTTCACATGCTTCAAACCCAAATTGTGATTCGGTAACCTGTTACCGAATCACAAATTGGGTTTTGCGATTCGGTATTTGGAAGGGGCATGTTAAGGGCGTCTCTTCCAAATACCAAATCCTAACAGTATGCATGAATGTTTTGTGACCCTGAATGCGGTGTAGCAAAAAAATTGCATATGGTGGTAACCCATTCGCAAATGGAAAGGGGTCCCCGAGGGACCCCTTCCCCTTTGTGAATGGTTATCAAGGCATTTTTAAGAGCAGGCAGTGGTCCCACGGACCATTGCCTGCTCTTAAAAAAAGAAAAGAAAACTTTTCATTTTACTGTTTGTAAAGCACCTTGTTTACCTTTAACTCTTTAGATGCGTCGGACGGCCCCCGGACAGCACCCGTATGGCGTGCGCGTCGGACGGATGGGAGATGTCCGATTTGCGCACTGGTACTGCGGGAAAATTTAGGCCGCATCCAAAGGGCTAAGGAAAACGGACTGCTTTACAAAAAAAAGATTGCTTTGTTTAGAAACAATCACGGACATGGTGGTCTGCTGACCGCAGCAGGCCACCAATTTTAGGCGTTCTTAATGCCCCCACCTGATAAAATGTGGTATACCACAGCACATCCCTACTAGTAATGGAAAGTCTTCGAGCTCACCCCCAAACACACAGGTTTTTATACAGTTCTCTTGCAGAGGAAATCATTAGTTGTGCTAAATGATCATAATGAGAGCAAAATAATTAGATTCTCAGCAACTTGGCGCACGATTCTATGAAATGTCGGATTGCATTCGCATGTAAGCACTATCCCACCACATTAAATATTAATTCTTCCCACTTTAGGTTAATGTCATCTGGAGATGGCAGGACAAACCAGTTATAGAAGCAAACTATTGTGAATGAATACGGTACATTGAGCTAGCGGAGGCTCCTTGGGAAATGCAACATTTCCCACACATTTGTGTGCGTGGAAAGTTTTCTTCGAGAACAGCAAGACAGCATCATTGGAAATAAATAAGCATGAGATTGCTTGTTGTGTGCTGCAGAAGTGAAAGTGAACACGCAGAAGGAGACAGCCATGTTGAACAAGATGGTGTCAAGGCCTAAACTGAGGGCTAGTTAACATAAGTCAGAACAACACACTTTAACAAGCCATAGCAAATGTGTTTCAAATGAAATAACACAATATAAGTGAGTGTCATTTCAAAAGCAAATCCACCACGTTCGGCACGTTATTACTACTGCACAAAAATATAAAAAGCACAAAACCTTTGATCCATGATATTCTGCACAATCTGAACTTACGGTTGTTTTTCACTAAGGTTAAAAAATTTACCTGTCGTTGAAAATACCACCATCACCTTCATTTGCTTGCTCCTTAACTTGTTTTGTCACCTATAGATAAGGTAACAACGTTTCTCTTTCCATAAGGCCTAATCTCCAATTGAGGCTTAATCAATCAATCAATCAGAGTACTTGTAAAGCGCGCTACTTACCCGTGAGGATCTCAAAGCGCTGAGGGGAGGGGGTCCCGCTACTGCTCGAAGAGCCAGGTCTTGAGGAGTCTTCTGAAGGCGAGTAGGTCTTGGGTCTGCCGTAGGTGGGTAGGGAGGGTGTTTCAGGTCTTGGCGGCGAGGAAGGAGAAGGATCTGCCACCGGAGGTTGTTCGTTGGATGCGGGGGACAGCGGCGAGGGCGAGTCTGGTGGAGCGGAGCTGGCGGGTGGGGGTCTAGAAGCTGAGTCTGCTGTTCAGGTAGGCTGGTCCGGCGTTGGGGAGTGCTTTGTGTGCGTGGATGAGGAGCTTGAAGGTGATCCTCTTGTCGACGGGGAGCCAGTGTAGGACTCTCAGGTGGGGGGTGATGTGGCTGCGGCAGGGGACGTTGACGATCAGTCGGGCGGAGGCGTTTTGGATGCATTGTAGTCGTCGTAGGTGTTTGGCTGGGATTCCAGCGTAGAGTGCGTCGCCTTAGTCCAGTCTGGTGCTGACGAGGGCTGTGTCACCGTTCTTCTTGTTTCAGTTGGGATCCACTTGTAGATCCTGTGGAGCATGCAGAGGGTGTTGTAGCTGGAGGAGGAGACAGCGTTGACCTATTTAGACATGGAGAGGGAGGGGTCGAGGATGAATCCTAGGTTGTGTGCATGGTCGGTGGGTGTTGGTGCTGTTCCCAGTGTTGTCGGCCACCAGGAGTCGTCCCAGGCTGAGGGGGTGGGTCCGAGGAGGAGTACCTCCGTCTTGTCCGAGTTTAGCTTCAGACGGCTGTTGCTCATCCAGTCGGCGACGGCTTTCATTCTCTCCTGGAGGTTTGTTTTGGCGATGTGTGGGTCCTTGGTGAGGGAGAGAATGAGCTGGGTGTCGTCGGCATAGGAGATGATGTTGAGGTTGTGTTGGCGGGCCACTTGTGCAAGGGGGGCCATGTAGACGTTGAACAGCGCCGGGCTGAGGGATGAGCCCTGGGGGACGCGCAGATGATGTCGGTGGCTTCGGATCGGAAGGGCGGGAGGCGGATGCTCTGGTGTCTGCCGTAGAGGAAAGACGTGATCCAGTCAAGGGCCTTCTCTTGGATGCCGGCTTCTAGGAGGCGTGTCTTTAGGGCCATGCGAAGACTCTAGTCGAGTATCAGATTATTGTATTTCATCAAAACCCATTTTGAGTGGTACATTTTTTTGATGTGGTAATAAAGTACCAAGAAAAAACAGACTCCTCAGTGTGAGTTATTTACCGGATGAGGTACTTCCTCTTAAACTTCCAACAAGCTCTGATAATATACACCATAACACCTTGGGACTAGTAGCTTAAATTTTCCCATCTACAAATTATTTTAGGCCAGTAAGCACCCATGTTCCTAGAAGATATTTTTTTTATTTAAATTCAATTATGCCCATTATATTGTTAAAAATACCTTATCCTGAAGGCAATTTTACAGCGGTTCTCTCTGAAATGATTCTTGAGAAAAAATAAGCTGTAGACTATTTGTTTTAAAATAGGAACAGGCCCTACTGTTAACAAAAAAGCTTTTTTTTAGAGGAGTTCAGGGTGCAATCTATATATTTTTTTAACAATCAGTGGAACTGTGCATTTCTAGAACACGTTTGCTAAATGCATTAATACAGACTGGGTCACATTAGTGCCATCTCTTGACAATGGGCCATGTTGCCTATAACCAGGTCTTTTGGTTTTAGAGAGTCACCACTAAAAGTGACAGTGTCGTGAGGAAATACTATGTAGAATTTTCATTTTATGATAAGGAAGTGGTATAACATTTAATTTATACCTTTGATATTATTCCCAGCAGCAATAACATAAATTCGGATAGTTTTGTCAACAATTACAATATATAATTTCTATGTTACTGGCACTGGGCCTTGGTAAGCTTCCTCCCTCCCTTTTCCATCATAGCAGAGGATATGACCTTTTGCTGGTATGTATATTACAAATAACAATGTTTGAGGATTAGATTAAGGAACACATGAGTCCAAGACCCAGAAAGCTTATACAAGGCCCCTATTGGGGTCAAGCTGTTCTGTTGTTGCCTTCACCCTCTCCTCTACCAAATTCCAGTAATTTCTTCCACCATGTCTGGTTTTGAGGAAGGCAAAATGGGTGCCTCTCCCCTCATACTTCCCAAGTACAATTGCATAAGGCCATTGATTTTACTAAAGCCCACTCCCAGTCCTCATTGAACTCTTCGGTTAATTCACCCCTCACAGATGTTCTGTCAGCTTCTTCTGGATTAAACCCAGATCAGTTGACTGGGGTTGAGTGCTTGCAATGTTCAACACTCCGTCCATCATTCCCTTTGGTTTTGCTTTGTTCACCCTAAGTTGGCAGGGTATGCCCAGACGTGGATCCCTTGTACACTTTGCCACTGGATTCAAGCTAGCCTGGCTAATTAGCTGGAAATCAGTCCCAGGATGCTTGTTTCAGGTCCAGGCAATGCTTAGCTTGGCAGTTCGGGCTTGACTGTTCCCATGAGGCACAGGGTCAGACTGATTTGCATATGGCCATGTCAACTGGGGTGGCGGAGTGAGCTAAAGAATGATGATGGATTAAACCCAGATCAGTTGACTGGGGGTGAGTGCTTGCAATGTTCAACACTCCGTCCATCATCCCTATTTGGTTTAGCTTCTTCTGCCTCCCAGGAAGGCCCCATCCCAAACATTGCTACCAGCAAGTCTTGGAAGGCTACAAGCGTCTACAAGAGCCCTTAACCCCGCACAAATACTCCTTCTTCAAAAAAAAGGCACAGTAAGCACACCAATGAATATGAGACCCTCCTCCTGGGATGATAATGATAAGGCTGAACAGACTACTAAGAGCTGTTATCTTTAGAAATGATTGTGATAGAAAAAACACAAAGTTTAGGTCCTGGCAGACCGTTGTAGGTATACTTGGGGGCAATGTCGGCTTCTCCAATTTTGGGGTTGTGAAGCAACACGAATGCGGGGGGCATGAGGGGATTTTTTTTTTAACACTTGCTTGCTCCTGCGCCTGCCGCCTCGGTGCTCCTCTCCCGACACTGGTCACACTGTACAGGCTCCCAGGGGGCAATCACGGCACTGCTCTCAGGAAGGTACTACCAGTATGAAGCAGCGCTGTTATTGGCCTGAGCGGGCTTACTTGATGCTCTCTCAGGCTCAGGGAGCCTGGGGATTTCTCCAACCTGGCTGTTGCAACACAGCTGGGAGGGAGAAGCATGAGTGCGCATATCTGATTGGCCCAGCCTAAGATAGCGGGCCAAACTGACATGCGGACTTACAAGATCCCTACACTCCTCCCTGTAGTGTGACGCCCGGCAGGATGACCCCGCCCCAATCTCGGCTGGCTGTAATGAAAAGTAAAATGATAATAAAGTGGTTTTATTATAATTTTATTTTTCCGTGGGGCGATGCTCCTCCCCCATAACAGGGGAAGAGCAGTTCCTGCTTGGGGGGAGCAAATCATTGTCCAGAATAAGTGGAAAACACAAATACTTGGGCACAAACCTTTTTCAAGGTCCGATAGTATGCAAAGCTGCCAGGCCATGCTATGCTACATCCGACTCTGGGCGCTTGAATCTTGAACATTGAAATGCTTCACTCAATGACCCTGCCTCGCACGTTCCCGCATGCCAGGTCTCCCTGCTGCCGGCTGCCTGACCCCCGACCCTGCCATCGCACGGTCTCCGGGGGCCAGGTCACCCTGCTGCCCGTCTGATCCCTGCCCCTGCCTCTTGCCCGCTGCCTGCTAGTGACTGCCCTCAGGCCTTCCCCCTCGCCGCTCCACCGTTTTCTTCCCGCCTCTCCTTTCCCGCCACCCATCCTCCTCCCGCCGTTCTCTTCCCTCCCTCCCCTCCGCTGCCCCCCTGCGGCCCGCCCCCTTCCTTTCCTCGACCCTCATTCGCCGCCCCGCTCCCGCCTCCCAGCTGCCCCTCCCTCCCACTGGGACACATAAGGCTGAGACCGCACGGCAGTGAGCTGTGACCCTCCTGGTCGCTCCACCTGTTGCACTGTCCCCGTGTACCAGGGCCCCCTGCTGCCTGACGCCTGCCTGCCAGGTCTCCGTGCTGCCTACCTCCTGCCTCTCCCTCGCACGTTCCAGCGTGCCAGGTCTCCCTGCTGCCGGCTGCCTGACCCCCGACCCTGCCATCGCACGGTCTCCGGGGGCCAGGTCACCCTGCTGCCTGTCTGATCCCTGCCCCTGCCTCTTGCCCGCTGCCTGCTAGGGACTACCCTCAGGCCTCCCCCCTCGCCGCTCCGCCATTTTCTTCCCGCCTCTCCTTTCCCGCCACCCCTCCTCCTCCCGCCATTCTCTTCCCTCCCTCCCCGCCGCTGCCCCCCTGCGGCCCGCCCCCTTCCTTTCCTCGACCCTCATTCGCCGCCCCACTCCGACCTCCCAGCTGCCCCTCCCTCGCTCCGCCCCCCCACTCTCCACATATGGCAGAGTGGCAAACGCGCAGCGTTGACGCGCAGCGGGCGCGCCCTAAGTGCGCTGAAGGTGCGCCAAAGGTAAGCCCGTCTGCGCCCGTCCACGCCTGGACCGCGCCCAGTGCCAGGACCCCTGGCCCCCGCAGACACCAGCCCACCTGCCGGACCTGTCACCGAGCTCAACGCACTCAACGCCGGCCGGATCCCGGGGTGCTACCGAGCCACCCCGAGACGCACCCACTGACCTTTCTGCTGCCACTCCTGCAAGTTCACCTGCATCCGGACCTGCACTACACCAGCACCGACCAAGACGAGCACCAGCAGCAGCCACCTGAAGTGCATCCTGCTCAACACCCGCTCCGTCCACAGACACGCCATCGAGCTCTGGAACCTGCTCGATACCACAGCCCCTGACGTTGCCTTCCTCACGGAAACCTGGATGAACGCCTCCTCAGCGCCCGACATCGCCATCGCCATCGCCATCCCGGACAGCTACAAGATCATGCGGAGGGACAGCGTCAACCAGACAGGAGGAGGCATCGCCATCATCCACAGGAACACCATCCCATCACGACCAACACCAACGACACCCTCGCACCCGCCGAACACCTGCACTTCCAGATCCACATCAACCCTAAGACCACCCTCAGAGGCACCCTCATCTACAGACCCCCGGGACCACGCACACAATTCAGCGAAGACATCGCCGACTTCATCAGCCCGCACGCCCTCCCCTCCGCTGACTACATCCTCCTCGGGGACCTAAACTTCCACCTGGAGAACAACAATGACCGCAACACCACCACCCTGCTGGACAACCTCGCAAACCTCGGACTCAAGCAGCTGGTGACCAACCCCACCCACTACGCTGGACACACACTCGACCCTGTGTTCTCATCCAGCAAGGACATCACCTTCAGCCACGCCACCGGACTCCACTGGACGGACCACAGCTGCGTCCACTTCAGCTTCAGAAGGACCACGATCCACCACCACCAGCAACAGGTTGCACGCAGAAGCTGGAACAAGATCACAGCCGAACAGCTCGCACTTCCCTGAGCAAGAACCCTCCCACCGGTGCAACAAACCCCAGCCAGGCGGCCACCAACCTCACAAAGTGGATCAGCAACTGCACAGACGACCTCGCCCCTCTGAGGACCCCGCCTAGCAGACCCGGCAGCAAGAAAGCCCCATGGTTCACCGACGAACTAAAGAGCTCCAAGAGGAACTGGCGAGCACTCGTGAAAGCCTGGTGCAGAGACCCAACACCGGACAACATGACTGCCCTCAAGCTCGCCACCCGAAAACACCACCAACTGATTCACGCCACCAAGAAAACTGCATTCAAGGAACGACTGGACAACAACGCACCCAACAGCAAGGAACTCTTCAACATCGTCAAAGAGCTCTCCAACCCCAACGCCGGAAACAACAACATCACCCCTTCACAAGACCTCTGCAACTCCCTCGCCTCCTACTTCTACAACAAGATCGCGGACATACACAACAGCTTCAGCACTCAACCGACGCACGCCACGACCGAACCACCGCCCCCCACCACCACCCACCGCACCTGGACCCCGATCACCACCGAAGACACCGTCCGCACGATGAACTCCATCCACTCCGGATCTCCGACTGACCCCTGCCCTCACCACGTCTTCAACAAGGCCAACGCTGTCATCGCACCCCACCTGCGGGACATCATCAACACCTCCTTTGACACCGCTACCTTCCCGGAGAGCTGGAAACACGCCGAAATCAGCGCTCTACTAAAGAAGCCATCAGCCGACCCCACCGACCTCAAGAACTACCGCCCCATCTCGCTGCTCCTGTTTCCTGCAAAAGTCATCGAGAAGACCGTCAACAAGCAGCTGGCCGCCTTTCTCGAGACGAACGGATCCCTCGACCTCTCGCAGTCTGGCTTCCGGGCCAACCACAGCACCGAGACCACCCTGATCGCAGCCACCGATGACATCCGAGCCCTGCTCGACAACGGAGAAACAGCGGCCCTCATCCTCCTAGACCTCTCCGCGGCTTTCGACACTGTCTGCCACCGTACCCAAGTGCAGCGCCTCAGCAACGTCGGAATCCAGGAGAAGGCACTGAAATGGATCATCTCCTTCCTCGCCGGAAGGACACAGAGAGTCCGCCTCCCCCCGTCGCAGCCACATCTCCGGACACCTGAGAGACCTGCACTGGCTCCCGGTCAACAAGAGAATCACCTTCCGTCTCCTCACCCACGCACACAAAGCCCTACACAACCTAGGCCCAGGATACCTCAACAGCCGCCTCAACTTCTACGCTCCCACACACCAGCTTCGATCGACCGGCCATGCCCTCGCCACCGCCCCCTGCTTCCGAAGAGCCACCAGAGGGGGAAGGTCCTTCTCCTACATGGCCGCCAAGACTTGGAACTCCCTCCCGACCCACCTCCGCCTGACCCAGGACCACCTCGCCTTCAGGAAGCAGCTCAAGACCTGGCTGTTCGAGCAGTAGCGGACCCCCCCCCCCTCCCCTAGCGCCTTGAGACCCTTCGGGTGAGTAGTGCGCTATATAAATGCTTTGATTGATTGATTGATTGATGTATATTGCGGGGGCTCCTTCCATGTTAAGGGATGGAATACAAGTGAAAACATACTTTGCAATTGCAATGGCAGTGTGTAAAATGCGGGTTTGCAAGTGGCCATGCAGACCATGCATTCCGTTGCTATGAAGAGCATGCATGTTTCTGCAATTCCAAATCAAGGTGCAGGGTTAGAAAATGGCAGAATCTGTATAAAGCAGAAGAAGGGCTAAAGGTGTGAGTGGGGATGTACATTGACCAGAATTGCATTTGAATTCTTTGAGAGTGTCATGGGTGCATGAAGAAAGATAATGACGCTGGCAGCCTGCAGGAGGATTATTCAGTACATAGCAGTGTGCGCATGTACACAAGGATGGACAAGAGCAGCTGCGGAATCTCACCTAGGTCGTTATTCTTCGTGATCGACGCTGCGGCCCTGGTTCTCGGGCCCTGCTGTGTGAACTGGTATCCAAACTTGAGAATCACAGAGTTTTCTTCCAGCATTTTGGCAATCTCCATTTCTACAGCTGTTCCCAGCTGCTGCCTCTGTTTTATATGAGACAAACAGCAAAAATCAAACACAATATAACACTGACATATTCCCTTGGAAAAACGGTATTTATAGGTCAACAATGAAATATAGTATTTGAATTCCAAATCCTCCGGTCAAATACATCCTGGCCTTTCAGTGCAGAGGATCACAGGCTGGTGCTCAAAGCCAGGCAAACACTGACCTTTCTTCTAGTCCGGAATGGGGCGATTGTAAGCGACCTAATTAGAGACCCCTTTGGTTGAATAGCCATTTCTCAGAAACACTGAGAAGTTCATATCACTCCATCAAACTGTGGGGCATATTTACAAGCCCCTACCGCCACCACAACTTCCCTGAATGCCACCACAAAGTTCCTTTCATTGTGATGGCGAGAGGGGCCTCGCCTTATTTACAATGCAACCTTCAGCCACTTAACGTGGCTTATTTCTGCCTTGTAAATAAAGCACCTTTTCACGCTGTGTTTAGCGTGAAAGGGGCAGGCAATGGGTGTTACGGTGGTAGTTCCGCTGCAACACCCATTAATTTTGATGTCCCTCCTATTTACAAGTCTGGAGTAAATAGGAGGCAGTGACAAAATTAAGATCAGGGAAAACCTGGTCTTAAACAAGTGAAACGAGGAGAAATGCTGTATTTCTCCTCGTTTTTGCTGTTTCCATGTGTGCTGCATTGTGGAGCACACATAAAAACAGCAAATTGCTTATGATTGTTTATGTGCAGGAATGTCCCCCTTCCTGCACATAGACATTCACTTTGAAAAAAAATGCAGTTTGGCACTTCTATGTGTGCGACATTAACCAGCACACATAGAAGTTACAAAACGGCATTTAAAGATAGTTTATGTGCAGGAAGGGGGACCTTCCTGCACATAAACAATCCCCCAACAATCCCCCAACACTATGGTACAAGGGTGACGGTGTTGGCATTAGGCAGCTGAACTCAGCGCCAGCGCTAGGGGAAACACAGGGGTGCACTGCATTCTTGTGAATACGGTGCAGCCTTGCGTTTTCAGAATGGAGAAGCGTGGTATTAACAATGTTTGCTGAACGCCACACTTCTTCATTCTGTTGTGAATATGCCCCTGTGCCTGCTAAAACGCCAGTACTGTTTGAAAGACACCTATAGGAGCCCAACCTCACCTCTTACTTGTGCTTGGAATCACTTCCACATTTTTCTACGCTTTTATGCGGTTTGGTTGTTTCACTCGTGCTGTGCTCAGGTTCAGAGCTATGTTATAATTTAAAATATTATAGTTAAATTGGAATGATAAAGGCGTGTATGTAACTTCGCATATACTGTAATTCCTTAAGGCGATGGGTGTGGAAATTGGCAGAAATCCAACACCTGAGCAGGCTAAACGGGCTGTCAATGAAGGATTGACACATTTCTCCTGTAAGGCTCTTCGCCAGAAATGTGAGTTCACCAACAGCGCCCCTTTCTCTTTAACTTAATGCACCTACCTCTGACGAGAGTTAATTTCCTTTGTGAAGAGTAACTTACACATGATTCAGCAAATGATTACTCTTCTGAAGAGCTCTTAGAGTGGAACTTGTCACAAATTGCTGTTACTCTACTCCAGGAAGCCTTGAGTTGCTATCTACTAAACACAAAGGTGTAATGTTTTACCTCTTACAGTGAGAAAGATGTCACATACCTCATGCTCTCATACTGCCAGCTTTTCATACTCTATGTACACAAATATACACATTCCACCATCTAGGGTATGGATTTTGAAAGTACAACCTATTTTGTTGTTTCACATTTGGTTGAAAGTTGATGGAAGGTGAGTCCAGAATGACTCCATCTGATGTTGTCCAGAAAAGGACGCACAAACTCCATCTCCTGATTTGTGCATTTTCCCCTGGTGCCTAATATATCCGTGTCTCTGGTATATTAAAATCATAAAGCTCATCCACGTTACAGGGAGAACTCCCTGGGGATCTATATCAGAGTCCAGCTACAAAACAATTTTTTCACATAAATAATGTTTTGGTTTTGTTGCACGAATCTATTGCAGTGGTCTTCAAAGTTTTTAATGCCGAGTCCTCTCTGGTGTAAAAGAAATCACTGGGCCCCTTAATAAAAATGTATTTTTCCAAATTATTCTATAACCTTGACAATCTTTAAATATGTATAAACATTCCAGGTGACTGTTTTAAAATGATTGCCAGCATACTATTCTAGTCAGCCAAGTCTTACTAAAGTGTAAAAGTATCATTCAGTGGCCCTCCCCTTTGACAGCTATTCCCAGCCATCATATGAATGACAAAAAATGTTAGCAATGGCCCATTACAAAGTAGCCTTCTGCCCCTCTGTTTTCTTTCTGTAAAAACAAAGCACTGTTAGTGGTGTGACGATTCTCTTGGACAGTGCCTGGCATCACATTGGGATCAATTAGGGCCCCATCAGGGAGGGGGGCGCCCCCAGTTTGAAGATCTCTGGTCTATTGGTATCTAATGGTATCTCACAACCACATACATGAGATTATCTCTGTCCACCTTCTTGTAAATAACTTGAGAGCCTTAGAGTAGGGGCAGATTGAATCTCTAGTCATTGTCTTGGTACAGTGGCACTCCTCCCTAGTCATTATCTAGGTATAGTGGCACTCCTCCCTAGTCATTGTCTTGGTACAGTGGCACTCCTCCCTAGTCATTGTCTAGGTATAGTGGCACTCTTTCCTCCCTAGTCATTATCTCGGTACAGTAGCACTCCTTCCTCCCTAGGTATTGTCTAGGTACAGTAGCACTCCTTCCTCCCTAGTCATTGTCTAGGTACACTGGCACTCCTCCTTAGTTATTATCTAGGTACAGTGGCACTCGTTCCATGTCATTGTCTAGGTACAGTGGCCCTCCTTCTTCTCTAGTTATTGTCTATGTACAGTGGCATTCCTCCCTAGTCATTGTCTAGGTACAGTAGCACTCCTTCCCTATTCATTGACCTGGTACAGTGGCACTCCTTCATCCCTTGTCATTGTCTAGGTACAGTGGCACTCCTTCCTCCCTAAGCATAGTCTAGGTACAGTGGCACTTCTTCCTCCCTAGTTAAATATCTAGGTACAGTGGCACTCCTTCCTCCCTATTCATTGTCTAGGTACATTGGGGCACTCCTCCCTAGTCATTGTATAGGTACAGTGGCACTCCTTCCTCCCTAGTCATTGTCTAGGCACATTGGATCTCCTTCCTCCCTAGTAATTGTCTAGGTACAGTGGCACTCCTCCCTAGTCATTGTCTAGGTATAGTGGCACTCTTTCCTCCCTAGTCATTGTGTAGGCACAGTGGCACTCCTCCGTAGTGATTGTCTAGGTATGGTGGCACTCCTTCCTCCCTAGTCATTGTCTAAGTACAGTGGCAGTTCTTCCCTCCTAGTTATTGTCTAGGTACAGTAGCACTACTTCCTCCCTAGTCACTGGGCACAGTGGCACTCCTCATTAGTCATTGTCTAGGTACAGTGGCACTCCTTCATCCCTCATCATTGACTAGGTACAGTGGCACTCACGGGAGCGAGGTGAGGCAACCTAGTCATTCTGCCGCCCGAGCTGAACACTGCCAGAGCGCACCCCCCACTCCTCTTTTAAAAACTGTTTGTAACTTTTAAAAAGAAAGCGTCATTTTTAAATCCCCCTCTATCCCCCTACCTGCGTTTTTGCACAGCTTCTGTTCCTTGGGACTTTGCCCTCAGCCCCGGTCCACTGCGGCAGTAGCCGTTTGAGTGGAGGGCGGGGCCAAACCCTCCCAGCTGACACGACAGGGGCGGGGAAGGGGCGGAAGCACTTTGGACTTCCCTACATTTAAATCCATGGGCCACTGGCGCGCCATAGGGAAGCCCGTCTGCGCCCGTCCGCGACCTTCCGGGACTAGGGGCTAGGATCCCTGCCCATAATTCTATATCCCCGAGAAGAGTCCTCACCTATACAAGATCAGAACTCTTAATAATAAAGGACACAATACTCCCGCACTGTCAGCGCGTGTTCAATATAGGCCAAGCCCTGAACTGCCCGGTATGTAAGTTCCCAGGATACGCGAAGAACAACCACAGGCTCGACACAGAGGCTAAATGGGAAACAGTTAAAATGGTACTCATTAACTGTAGATCCCTACCTAAGCATGCGCTAGAAATTAATTTACTACTGGAAGAAGAGCACTTAGAGGCTCTCTATATAACCGAAAGGTGGCTTAGAGATAGCTCAGCCCCTGATATCGTAAAAGCACTTCCCCCGGGATACAAAATTGCCCACCTTGATAGGGAAGGAGCAATAGGAGGAGGTCTGGCTATTATACACCAGGCTCGACGGGAGTGCATAATAGCCCCTCTGCATAATAACAATGCCGAAGCCTTTGGCTTTAGATTATCCCTCTCCGCAACCAACTCCTTTGCAGGGGGGTTAATCTATAGGCCGCCAGGACCTTCCACTGGATTCCTAGACTCAGCCCCAGACCTTCTTGCAAGCATGCTTATAGAGAAAAACGCCATTACGGTGCTTGGCGACTTTAATTTCCATTTGGATGATCCTCACGACCCTTGCGCTAAGAGGTGCCTAACCAACATGGAAGCCCTACAACTCGCACAACTAGTTTCCTCCGGTACACATGAGAAAGGACACATTTTAAATCCTATCTTCTCCAAAGATCAAAGACTAAAAGTATCAGATCCAATCTGGATGCGGTGGACAGATCATGCCTTCATTCCTTTTGAGCTCCAGATCCCCAGTAACGTCCCTCACAAAACCAACACGGTTATAGGACGGAAATGGCCAAAAACTGTGCAAGAGGCCTGAACCCATGATCTGGGGTCCTCGACACCCCCTGAAACCAAAGATCTGCACAAGGCAACTAGCAACAGGCATACTTGGATAACCAGCTCCATCGATAGGAACTTCAGGCAGCCAGGCCCCCTATTACATAAAAACACCAATCGATCCTTCTGGTTCTCCCCCACACTAGTGCAGGAGAAAAAAAACTGCAAAAGACTGGAGAGAGAGTGGAGGAAGTCTTATGACCCCGAATTAAAAACTTCATACAGAGTGGCCATCAGGCGGTATCAATACAGCGTCCGGAAAGCACAGGATATCTTCTATGAAGATAGAATTGCCAAATCCTCCAACTCCCCGAGGGAACTATTTAAGATTGTGAAAGCCCTCACCAGTCCAGCCCAAGAGCCCAACAGCCCAGAACACTCTAAAGAAAGGTGCAATGGATTAGCAACTTTTTTAAAGAATAAAATCGAAATCATATATAACTCCCTCCAGCCCAAACCCCCAGAGTCGCCGGTAAACCTCCATTCCACATCATCCGAATCTCAAAGCCCTGCTCCGCCGGACGGAACAGTCCTTATGGCCATCCCCCCCTTAGAACTAGAGCAGACAACAGTACTACTAAAGAAAATCAAGTCAGGCTCTCCCTTAGACCCGGCACCCCCAACATTCTTGCCCAAGGTGGGAAAGCTGTTGCCACCCAACCGAGGAACCTTATCAACCTCTCCTATGAGCAGGGCATTGTTCCAAAAGAATGGAAACATGCCGTCATCAAACCCTTGCTAAAAAAGCCACACTTAGATCAAGCCGAACCCTCCAATTACTGACCAATATCCCTTCTGCCAATAGTGGGTAAAATGGCGGAGAAACACGTTAACTCCGTAATCTCCACCTTCCTTGAAAATCATGATATAATCCACCAAACACAAATGGGGTTTCGACCCAAGCATAGTACCGAGTCAGCACTGCTGGTGGTAGCGGAACAACTTAAATCCATCCTAGATCAAGGAAAAATGGCAGCTGTGGTGCTTCTAGATCTCAGCGCCGCATTTGATACGGTCGACCACGCAGTGCTAACACTAAAAATGGAAGAAGTGGGCATAAAAGGCACAGCGAAAAAATAGGCGGCCTGGTTCTTAAGGGACAGATCCTTCCAATGTGCGGAAGGTGGGTTCAAGTCCGATCCCTTGATGATTTTGGGCAACAACCTGAATCCCCACGTTAACATCCCATGTTAGCTGGGGACCACCTCCTTCATCTAAACCAGCCATAATAAATCTGGGCAGGTGGCTGGATAAAAATCTCACAATGGGGACACAGGCTAAAAAGCTGTCCAGCACCTGTTTCGGGACATTGCGCATGCTCAGAAAGATCATGCCCTTACTACCCGAAGATGGAAAAAAAACAGTGGTCCAGGCCTTAGTGGTCTCAAGGCTGGACTACGGCAACTCCCACTTCCTGGGATCCCCGAAACATGTAGTTACCGTCTGCAAGTCGTCCAAAACGCAGCAGCTCGGTTACTACTAAACACACCCAGACGCCAATCAATTACACCCAGACTGAAGGAACTTCACTGGATCCCTGTTCAGGCAAGAATCAAATTCAAAGCACTCAATCTGGCTCATCGCGCTATGCACAGGAGGGGCCTTGCACTCATTCAAAAACTGGTTACCCCCTACATTCCCCAACAACAACTGAGATCCAGTTCAAAATTCCTCATGAAGAACACCATTGCTAAAAGAGCCAGATGGGGGGTAGGTACTTTTCCCATCTAATACCCAAACTCTGGAACAGCTTGGACCCCGACATCCGATCCATCCAAAATGAAACCCAGTTCAGGAAAAAAATCAAGACATGGCTCTTTCCACAAGGCTAGTCTTTCCCTCCTGCCTTCTCTGCATCACAGTGCTGAGATGCCAAAGGGTAGTCACGCGCTTTATAAATCCCATAAACATAAACTCCTTCCTCCCTAGTCATAGTCTAGGTACAGTGGCACTCCTTTCTCCCTAGTTAAATATCTAGGTACAGTGGCACTCCTTCCTCCCTAGTTATTGTTTAGGTACATTGGGGGCACTCCTTCCTAGTCATTGTATAGGTACATTGGCACTCCTTCCTCCCTAGTCATTGTATAGGTACATTGGCACTCCTTCCTCCCTAGTCATTGTCTAGGTACAGTGGATCTCCTTCCTCCCTAATAATTGTCTAGGTACAGTGGCACTCCTCCCTAGCAATTGTCTAGGTACAGTGACACTCCTCCCTAGTCATTGTCTAGGTATAGTGGCACTCTTTCCTCCCTAGTCATTGTGTAGGTACAGTGGCACTCCTCCGTAGTCCTTGTCTAGGTACAGTGGCACTCCTTCTTCCCTAGTTATTGTCTAAGTGCAGTCGGACTCCTCTCTAGTCACTGTCAAGGTACAGTGGCACTCCTTCTCTAGTTATTGTCTAGGTACAGTGACACTCCTCCCTAGTCATTGTCTAGGTACAGTAGCACTCCTTCTTCCCTATTCATTGTCTAGGTACAGTGGCACTCCTCCCTAGTCATTGTCTAGGGTACAGTGGCACTCCTTCCTCCCTAGTCATAGTCTAGGTACAGTGGCACTCCTTCCTCCCTAGTTAAATATCTAGGTACAGTGGTCCTCCTCCCTCCCTAGTCATTGCCTAGGTATAGTGGCACTCCTTCCTCCCTAGTCATTGTCTTGGTACAGTTGCACTCCTCCCATTCTAGTTATTGTCTTGGTACACTGGCACTCCTTCCTAGTCATTGTCTAGGTACAGTGGCACTCTTTCCTAGTCATTGTATAGGTATAGTGGCACTGCTCCCTAGTCATTGCCTAGGTACAGTGGCCCTCCTCCCTAGGCGGCCAGATTAATCTTAAATGCTCCTGCAAGAACTCCGTCTAAAACCTTATTAAATTACCTTCATTGGCTGCCCATACGGCAACGCATTAAATTTAAAATCTGCTGCTCAGTGCACAAATGTCTTTATGGACAAGGCCCCAGATACTTGGCCCAAAAATTTCAGATATATAAACCTGAACGTCTTCTGCTCTCCAGCAACCAGTGTTTACTGGAAACTCCAACCATCAAAAAGGTCAGGCAAGGTGGTCGTACCCTATCATTTGTGGGACCGACCCTGTGGAATAAACTTCCAACCGACCTAAGACACAATACCAACCACCTGTGCTTTAGGAAAGCCCTAAAAACGCACCTGTTTCAGGAAGTATAACTCACCCTGTGGTATCCTACAGAGGCACCGCATTTCTGTATTTAAGGCGAGCAAAGCGCGGAGATACCCCATGGGTCGATTCTGGCGCGATACAAGCAACTAAATAAAAAATAAATAAATAAATAGTCATTGTCTAGGTACAGTGGCACTCCTCCCTAGCCATTGTCTAGCTAGGTACAGTGGCACTCATCCCTAGTCATTGTCTAGGTGTAGAGGCACTTCTCCCTAGCCATTGTCTAGGTATAGTGGCACGCCTTCCTCCCTAGTCATTGTGTAGGTACAGTGGCACTCCTCCCCAGTCATCGTCTAGGTACAGTGGCACTCCTCCCTAGTCATTGTCTAGGTATAGTGGCACTCCTTCCTCCTTGGTTACTACATAGAATGTCGGTTAATCAGTATGCACTCAATGAAAACCTAAAAAAGTTAATACTGGCAACATAAAATCAACATTCAGGTATAATATAGTCAATCAATGCAATATTATGTATCAATGCAATAGGTGCTCGTGTGGTGTGGAAGGGTCAGTGCTCAGTGCAACAACGTACATACCAATTAATTGTGCAGAAATGACTTAGTAGGCCGAACATGTGAACATTTTTCCAGCACAGTTTCTCTGGCTAAGATTCTCATACACGTCATAAAGAAGAAAACACCTTATCACACACTTTTTTTTAACTCTGGGAGAACTGATACAAAAGGGCACCATGCTCTGACTAATGGATTAGAGAGCATAGGATGGACCTGGAAGCTGCAGCTACAGGGATATCTGCCATTTTCCATGTGGTTAGCCAAGGTTTATCCATGGTCTGTGTTACCTCAGGTAGTACCCGGGCTCACTCGAGGTATGCAGACTTATTATCTCACTACTCATTCTGGCAGATTGATAGATCTCAGCAACTTAAATGCTAAGCTCCATAGGGAACTATACATTAGTATTTAATGCTGGGGGTTTTATACCCTGCACTCTTCTTGTGTTCACTATTGCCAACAGCTTGCATTATAAAAGGTGCATAATGGAACATGTTTACGACTTTTGTGGCACAAGACAGTACAGTAACTCACCGTGCTGCGCTGCCCTGCGTCACGGGGAAAGGGCAGGAATGCACCCTATTTATCCAATATGGCACATTTCTGTCCTATTCCGTTGTGCTTGCGCTGTTTTGCGTGGTTTAGCACCAATGCAAGCACCCTTGCACTATGGTGCAATGGCATCTCTGTTGTAGGAAAGGGTTACCTCCCTGTATACAAACAATCCTGCAAGGATTTTTTCTCTTTCTATGTGTGCTGCACAATGCAGATCACATAGAAAGAGGAAAATAGGAGGCGAAATAAACATATTTCTCCTTGTTATGCCTCCCCGGGGAGGTGTATAATTTTGGTGCATTCCCTGGTTTACAAAGTTTTGTAGATCTCGGAATGTATAAAAAAATCATGGGTATTGCATGGGAACTCCCATGCAACACTCATGGAAAGACTACCCAGGGCAGAGTAACACCACACAGTATTTTAGGCTGTGTTGTGTTACTTCATATTTTTGGAGCCACACAAAGTGGCTTTGCGTGGCTTCAAAAATATGACGTACGGTTTGGGTCACTCTTACACCACATTGGATGGTGCAAGAGCGACACAGACTGGGTTATAAATATGACCCTAAGTAGTGTACAATAAAGACCTACAGTTAGGGTCACCAGAATTTTAAAGCCACAAACCAGAACATGTCACAAAAATAGAAGAACTACAATTGTACTTCAACCAAATCTACGCGGTGCCACGGGTCGTACCAGACCTGCAAAGGACAAGCCTTCAGAACAATTGTGTTCTCTGGCGTCCTGTACACCGGATACCAGTGCGAGTGTTTGTAACTCATAAACTCGTGATTGTTTTCCCGCACTTAAGGGGACACTCTCCATAGATTACACAGGATTGGTAAGGATCTCTTGGACCTACCTACTTGTAGGGGTATTAACTTTCCCCCAGATTACGGGAGGGCCCCCAAAAGAAACCGAATGCGACGGTCCTGACGAAGACCGGAGTGACCATACAGGCGCATCAATAGCGGTCGAAACATGTTGACTCTGGCAGTGGTAGGAGGGAAGCCTTGAGGTTCCTAATTATCTCCTGAAGGCATTTCCCATCCTCTGTTTTTTCATCTTTTTAATCCTGGTAGAGGTGCCAAGTAACGTTTAATAAAGTTGTTTTTCTAGTTGACACCTTTAATCAGTCTTAAATCACTCCCCATACTGCACAATTTTTTTGTCGCACTTTTCGGTTTGGAAACACAAGGTGTTTGCACTATTTTCACCACAGTGGATGTGTTAAGTGTTGTGTCTGTCTAGTCTGTTTGACTATATGTTGTGTTAAGTGGAATTTATTATTTTTCCCCCCTCCCTTATGCTCCGTCCTGTGTGGGGTACACCAGGGCGTATTGTAAGCAGGCCCAATGATGAAGCATGTCACATACCTCGATATGTGAGTGAGGGCAGTTTTTCCAAATAGAGCGATTTGCCCTATTGGGGCTGACTCTATTTTTTACCATATTAGTATATACTGTATTATTATTTACTCTTCCACCCCTTTCGTGTGTACACTAGTGTTCTCTCGGGGGGGTTCGGGGTGGCGGAGTATAAATTGTCTTTAACCCTCACCCCTTTTTTGTGATTACACTTCAACCAAATTCACAGAATGACAACGCTCATCAGCATAGAATTACAGAAGAGGCAGTAAGAACATAAATAAAATACAATTTGTAAAGCCAGCATCATGTCTCTTAATTCAATTACATTCTTATTACAGCTGCTAACTATCCCTGATTTAGAAAACATAAAAAGGCACCTACCACGGTTTTCAGTCGACCCTCTCTAAAAACCAGGACATGGGCTAAATTTCCTGAAATCGGGCGGGACTGTCCGGACAAATCCAGGATGCCTGGACACACTACCTATAATGTTAGACCAGACACCCTATTGTGGTATTCCCCAAACATTTTACCTTCACCCCTCCTGTATGCTGAATTTGTTTTTGTTGGCTTTAGGACTCTATGCTCCTTACCACTGCAAACCAGTGATAAAGTCCTTGTGCTGTCTCCAGCAACATGATAAAATTGGACTACATCAAATTGGCACATTTAATTTACTTGTAAGTCCCTAATAAATAGTACTACCAGTACCCAGGGCCTGTAAATTAAATGCTACTAGTGGTCAGCAGCACTCATTTTGTCACCTGCAGTGTTGTTGAGTTTGTAAGGAGTTAGAATGGAAACCTTGTGGCTCCTGATGAACTCCATAGACCTGTAACTGAAGCATTAGAGCATAGTGTAGTGAATGCAGGTTTAGAATGTGGAGTTCACTGTTACACGCAGAAGAACAAAGACGTTATAGTAAGCTTTGTGTGTTGGGTAGTCATCGGCGAATACTGGAACCGGAACAGAGGTGAACCAGTGCCTGGAATCTGCATAGCACACCGCTAGAGGTCTTGTTGAAGCGGTAGACCCGCCCCTCAACACGAGAACAAGCACTTACGTTCTGGGATCTCCGTTAGATCGGAGCTTCCCTATTTCTTTTAACACTCCCAAGGACTTCTCCGTTAATTGTTCTTTCCTTAATCCAGACTAGCCGGGTAGGAATTATCACCGGCGGAGCGATTTCCCAAAGACATCTACGCTTTCTCATGCAGCCCTGAAGATGTCACGGGACACTTCCCATTGTGATGAAACATGTTTTGGCTGGTTGTGTCCTTTTACGATAAAGATTAAATAACTAAAGAAACTTTAAACTACTTGAGTGGACCGTACATGATAACTCTCCAAATGCACGAGACTGTATTAACCATAGTTTTCACTCTATAACGCGTGCCCAGGACATTGCTTATCATCAAGCATTGCTGACTACCTTTCACAATCCAAAGGCAAAAATGCCACCTCGCTTTGAACGTTAGGTTCTGCAATTGCAAGAATACAACTACACCATTGTGCATCAACCAAGGAAAGGTCAAAACCCTGCTGACTACTTCTAACGAGTCCCTATACAATGCCCTGGCACCCATTCTAAGATGGCTGAAGCGTACATAAACTTCATTGTGAAATCCAACACCCTAGCTGCTATTTCATTGGAGAGAACTGTTATTGCCATAAGTCAAGATACTAACATGCTAAAACTGAAGGACATTATTACATATCAGTCTTGGTATCAGCACTCTCCACCTCTTACCAGTGACAGTGTATACCAGAAGTTTAAAAATGTCAAAGATGTACTGTCCATTACTCAGGAAGGTAGTGTTCTGAGAGCTTTAAGAACTTTCATTCAGGAGAGTCTGTGACAACAGATAAATAATGTGGCCCATGAAGGACATCATGGAATTGTTACCACCAAGTGAGCTCACCAAGACAGAGTTTGGTTTCCACACCATGAATAGAAAGTTGCAAACCAAATAAAGGCATCTCATCTATGCAACTGCCTGTCATCGCAAACCACCCAAACACCCCTTAAACATGTCAGAGTTGTCACCCCATGCATGGAAAAGAATAGTTGGTGACTTTCATTGCTATTGAAAATTAACATCAACTGATGGCAATCGTTGATGAATACTTCTGTTTTCCATTGATAGATCTCTTATCTATCACTGAAGAACGAGTCATTCAAAGATCAGACAGCATGTTTGTCACATAGGGTGTTCCTGCACTCTTAAAAATGGCCCACCTTTCACCACTCAAGAACTCAGAGACTTTCTCGGTCATCTTAACATGAAGCATCAGAAAAGTACTTGAAACAAATGCATGCAAATCTGGGTTTGTCAAATGTTTTGTCTCCCACCTGTAGGATCCTCCAGTGTTTATTAATCAAATTTTTCAATAGGTTTGATTCTGGGGTGAAGGTGGTGACACAGGTGAGGACTTCTGATATGGCTTTTTCTTGTTTCTCCAGGAGCGCCAGTCTGTTGGTGTTCTGGGCTCTCTTTTTGGCATTTTTTATCTGTCTAGCGGGGTACTGATGTTTGGTCAAGTTGGCGCTAAGTTCAAAAGCCTGATTTTTGAAGTCCTCTAGCTCGGTGCAATTTCTCCTGAGCCTTAGGAATTGCCCGTAATGGAGATTTTCCTTAAGGGTTTTGGGTTGGAAGCTCTGATATTGGAGAGGACAATGGCTGTCAGTGGGTTTTTGGTAAGTGGTAGTGGTGAGTTTATTAGGATGTTTCTTAATCAGGAGGTCCAGGAAGGGTACTTCACAGGAGGAGCTGTGGCCAGTAAATTTCAGATATGGATTGAGGCTATTGATCCAATCTAAGAAGAGTGTGATGTTGTCACTGGGACCTTTCCAGAACACCAATGGCAAATTTCAATATGGTTAAAGAGCGTTCCACGCTTCAAGAACCTGAACTAACCACCAGCCCCAACTGACAGACTACCTGCCTCAAGGCACATTCCTTCGCCATGTGTTCCCCTATCATCCTTCACCAGCACCTGATGAATCCGTCATGCGAAGGGCTCCTCAAAGCTCCCCATGTGTCCCATACATATCCATTGTAGATTGGGTTATTCCCCTTCATGATTATTTTATTTTTAGAATACTCTTGATCCTTAAATGTTGGAATACAATGTTTCCCTCCTCCCCGCCTTTAACATACTCCTTGTCTTTTGTTTTTTCTCACAGGTTTTCAACCGCCCAGTACAGGACTACTAGGGCCCCACACCAGGCTACCTTCTAAATTACTTCGAGCCTGTTATTAGCTGTGCACTACATTTTCACATAGGTCCTGAAGAAGTGCCACCCAATTCCTTAGGAACAACCAGGCACGAAACATGTCGACCCCACCTTAGTGACTGCCCGTTAGGAACATCACATTCCCACAGGCCATCCATTTCATTTTATTTAGGCAGGATCTACCTTAACCATTAAAGTTTTTTGAGAATAGGACTGACCCTGACTTAGTTTAGATCTCACCTCACATGCACGAAAAACCTCCACTGCCTCCTCACCCACACGCACCCAACGGCTTCTTCTAAAAATATCTCCGAAAAGAGCCCCTTTTACGGTGACCCCATCAGGCATTGCAGCGCCGGCCCGATGAGGAGCAAGGCCCAAAGATGAAGCATGACACCTCTCGGGGTGTGTGAGGGCAACATGACAAAAGATTTGTCTTTTCCTCTTTCCCTTTCATCCTCACTTTAGGAACTGCACTCTCCTTCGTTGACAAGCATCAGAAGAGCACACCTCTTTGGCCATAGGCCAATGGCCTTGGCAAAGGTTTCATGAGTACTCTTAAGAAATTTGTACTATAAAAGCTCAACCTTAAAACTTTCTTTAATTAGACACTTCAAGCTTAACGTTTGACCCTTCACTCGACCAAGGGTGAAAGCCCTGCAATCTTGATGTTTGGGAGAGCTATGAAGATCAAGCTACCTCAAAGGATCAACAGAAGATCAAATACTGAGGAAGAAACCCACATGAAAGACATGGATCATAAGAGGAAAGTGAAGGCCTATACAGACAATTGTCGACATGCAAAGGACTTTACGTTCACTAGAGGAGATCGAGCGTTTGTTCGTCAGCATAGAAAACAAAAGTCTGAACCGTTTCATGTTGTGACTAGCAAAGGACACGTGGTGACTGCTTAATGTCCATTACACGAGATTCCTCTCAATTCTGACATGTGCCTTATCGCTAGTCAGGCACTGATGTCAATGTGGAGACTGGGTCAAAAGGGACAAGTGAAGACCCCTGACTGCTGCTGTTTCTACATCACCAACGCCGATCAAGGACACTTCTACTGTCCGTCCCCAGTATCCAAAGACACAGTCGGGACATATGATCAAGATGCCAAAAAGCTCACTGAAGAGCTATGTTTGTGAATATATTTGTAAAATATTGACAATTTTTTATTTAACAGAGGTGGGGGAGATGTAGTATTGTGTGAGTTTGTAATGACGGAACCCTTGCGGCTCCTGAGGGACTCCTTAAAACTATGAGGTAAGCATTATAGCATAGTGAAAAAATGCAAGTTAAGACTGTGGAGTTCAAGGTTACATGCAAAAGAATAAAGACGTGTTATACTAAGCTCTGTGTGTGGCGTAGTCATTGGCTAGTACCCAGGCTGGGAAGGATGTCTCACTACCCACTATCATAGCCCTGTAAAACATGCCTCAGGTGCACTCCTGCAGCATATGTGGGTAGCTTTAAACTGCCATTTCGACCTGACAAAATAAACATTTTGGCAGGCCTAAACCTTACTTTTTAATACATATACGTCAGTCCAAAGGTATATCCTAAATGCTCAAAGGGCAGGTTGCATAGTATTGAAAAAGTGAGACTTGTACTACGTTTTACATGTCCTGGCAGTGAAAAACTCCTAAAGTCATTTTTCGCTGCTATAAGGCACAGGCCTAGAAAAATCATAAAACTTTTACTAGACTTGCAGGTCTAGTAACTTAAATAATCTACTCAACCTATTTGTAATACTCTTGACTCATAAACCGGTTTCAAATTATGTGATCGTGGGCAAATAATTTCATTTATTGAGCCGCCATTTTCTTCATTATCGCATATGAGAGCACCTTCAACTGTGCGAGTTCAGCATGTCTGCTGTACAAAAAAACTCTTTCGTTTGATATAATAAACTAAACTTATTTCCCTTATAGAATACAAATCTAGTTACATATAGGATACACATGACCCCTGACTTGCCTTTTAGTAGATTAAGAGCATTTTAATCAGGGCGTGGGCAGTAATGTTTCTCAAATCATGATTAAAAACTATAATTTTTAATAAATACATAACTAAAGCATGTAGTGACAGCACACTGTCATTTGTAATTAGCGGATTTTAAATTGAATTGGCCACACATTTTCCACTGACATGCAGCTTTACTGATAAAACTATACAGTGTACAAACAATAATGTTTGGAAATAGAGTTTCTGCAAATGTGTGTCATTTGCACATCCCCATGTAAAGTGTTCTGGTTTGTTTTGCTCCTAGTTAACTCTTTTTGTGCACCACTCTTCTTAATTTAAAAAAAATGGCCTTTTGTAATTCCTGATATATTTTGAAATATTTGCAATATTAATTTACAGGCTATTTATTTAAATGTTATGTATTAGAAAAAAATAAATGGCATCTTCAGACAGCTCACTTGATAAAAACCTCTAACTCTAGTAAGAGAGAGAAAATATAGCTAATTTCCAAAGCAGCAATTAGTTAAAAGACAAACTGACATTTGACCTCTATCCTTGAACAGTCAGAAAACGGTATTACTTCCAGAAAGGGGGACAAAAGACTTCTGGGTGTAGAGGGAGGGGGTTTTACTCATGGGATGAATGTGGAAGAGTTGCACCCTGCCCTGATTACACTTCAATGGATTAGGCCTGCAGCACATGCAAAGGAACCTGACACCAGGCCTGTCCTTGCCTTTGTCACCCTAGACACGTTGAAGCCAAACCCAGGGGAAGGGAAAGAACTGACCAGTATCAGTTTGGGAGTAAGTAAGGGATTGCCTACACACAAAGGTTGGTATGGGTATAACTTTGGCACCCTCAGAACCTCTTATCAGATTACTGCTGGACCTATGGAAGATTAAGAAAAAGGACTGCCCTGGTTTCTGAAGAAGGAAGAATGGACCTGCTTTCCTTGAACTTTGGGATCCCAGAAGTGACTCCCAGGGTTGGATGGCTGACCTACTGTTTGATCTGCAAGGACACAACAAGCTTCCAGAGGCATTTCCTTCAACTTCCCAGCTGACCGGCACCACATGGACCTGACTGAGCCCTGCATTGGCCTTTGCAGGAGTGAGCCCTGATTCCTAAGAGATGTCCCCTAGATACTAGGTCCTCGGATGTCATCAGAGTGCACTCCTTCAACTTAAAAAAAACTCCAGATGAAAATCCAGATATTTTGGGCTCTTCATTGCAGCGAGGGGGTTCTTTGTGGCATCCTGCTCTTCGTGACAGTGAACGCATGTGTCTCCCGCAACGAGGAGCTCCAGTAACAACTGCTCCTCGTGCTAACAGTGATCTCCTTGTGGCCCCGGACAACGCCAAGCTCATGCTGAGGCTCCTCTAGTGGACTAGGACTTTGTGAAAGTAAAATCTTCATCGAGCCAAAGCTGGTCCCTGAATCCAAACCGCGCTGCATCACAGATGGCCTGAACTTGTCACCTTGACCCGTTCCAGCAAGATTAGATACCTGCAAGTGGTGCTTTGTGCTTTTTGGTGCAATTTTCCCTTTAAACTTTAAAAACTCATAACTCCGGTTCTACTTATTGAAATTGTGTTAAAATGTACTCTGTTTGGTATTTTTCTTGTGTTCTGTTTTCACTTTATTACTATTGAGTGCTGCATAAATACTTTAAACATTGCCTCTAAGTTAAGACCAACTGCATTAGTGCCAAGCTACCAGAGAGTTAAGAACAGGTTTATTTAGTGACTTTTTGTGGTTCACTCTGACATGGATTGTGTTTATTATTTTAGTGGGGCTTCCAGCCCTCTCTACTAATAACCCAATTTCTTACAACCGGGATTTTAAAAGTGCACTTGTAAAGAAAGCAAATATAGTACTGATCATCTACTAAGAAATGTTAGAGGGTCTATGTTACTATCTACAGGGGAAATGGTTGTTGCATTTTGAGCAGAATTTACAAAGCATGTTTACCATTATGAACATTTAGTGAATGATTTATGGTGCAGAGTCATTCTAAAATGGCATGTAATTAAAATAAAAGGTGGTGCTGATTTAATCTGATGGCTCTGCAGCCCCTGTGGGCTCTTGATGTCTTCTTTCCATTCATTTCATTTGGGTCTTCTTTATCATAATACAGCTTGCATCCAAACTCAATGAAAACATACAGATATGTCATTGTAATCTGTGCCTCATGCAATGTTTGTTCATGGGCAACATCATGGAAGCCATAGTGAGTCCAAGACCAAGGGTACGGGTGTACTGGAAATCAGATGACGCAATTACACAGCCACCAACTTCATTGCGCCCACGAGGTGGGCTTCAATTACTATACGTGCTGACTGAAGCAAGAGATCCATGAAACATGCTCCATCCATGGATGAAGTAGAGGTGGCAATAATTGTTTGTTTTTTTGGTTTGGACATTTGCCTCCAGCTGTGAAGGAACTCGTGGTGATACATGCAAGCACCAACAGCCAAAAAGGGCTGCAATGATGGCTATCCCAGTTGCAATCCTGGCTTGCAACTCCACCCCACACACAGGGAGGTGCACAATGAGGTTACTGGGGTCTTCAACACCCCAATTGCGTGGGGAGTCTCGGGAGGGTGCAGGAAACCCCATCTCCAAATGCAAGAAGGGTGCTTTCAAGATACAGGACAATCCAACCTCTTGTAGGGGTTGAGAGAAGGGCAAGGCAAGGTCACCCTGCACCAAAGGGAGAGCAGGGAGGCTTGATGGTACCCACACTCCCTAGAGTATTGGCAAAGAGCAACAATGGTACTACTCTACAACACCGAACACAGCATGTAGCAGTGGGTGAAAATTTCAGTCCATGACAGCAATCTGAAGGGATAATTGACTCAAGTGTGCCTCCACCTAATGTTTTGGATAATCATGGTCAGTAGGAGGTGACTGGCTTCCTTGCATGAGAGTGGACATGGGTGGCTGGTGTGTCCCTCATGTCAAGGAGAACCTCTGTCAAAAAAAAGATACCAGTGGGGGGAAAGGGTGCTGTTGGCATGCAGTTGTCATGTAGTCAACAGTGGTGGAAGTATACAAGGTAAGCCAGGGGTATGGGGAAGGGGACTACAGGCTTACTGGTAAAAGCATGACTTCAGGACAGTCGGGTCAGGGCATTAATAAACAGAACGAAGGTGGGGTGGAGATAGAAGCCTAGGCAGGGGTGAGGGATGAGAGGAAGAAGAAGAAATGGTTTCAGCACCTGTGGTAAGACAGAAGAGTTATAAACACCAGAACAGGGAAGGAGTACAGAAGGGCAGTTAGTGCAAGTGCACAAAGGAGAGTGGTCGAAGCACCTATAGACAAGGAACAGCTACATTTGGGATGGTTGAAAGGGAGAGTGGAAGTAAGGGAAAAGAGGCCCAGAAAGTTGAGGGGCCAAAGCTGGAATAGGGACAATAAATAAGGATATGGTATTGATAGCCAGCACTGAGAAGCATGGAATAGGGAAAGGGAGATGCTGATTCAGGTAAGGAGAAAGGGGGAAATGGTGACTAACAAGACAAGTTACCATATAGATGGGCATTTTTTTATTGAGTAACAAATTGAAAAATGGTCAAACAAGTAAATTGATAAATTCAAGTGGTTACACAGAAAAACGGTGTGCAAAGAGGGATCAAAAGCTGAGGATAGGGAGCTAGCCAAATGAAACTGCATCTAAACCAACATAGACATGCAGCTGAGGCATTCACAATTCATGCCAGTACTGTCTGTTAGTGTTTGGATTATTGGTTGACTGAGGTGTGAGCCCTGTCAAGCAGCAACCAAAATCCTAGTCAGGGTAAGGCATAAGCAAACCTCAAATTAACCCTGTGGTAGCTGTACACAGAACAATCAGGCTTAACTTAAAGACAATGTGTAAAGTATTTGTGCAACTCTACAAACAGTGAAAAAACAACACAAAAAGAAAACCACAGCAACTTAGAAAAACAGATCTGAATTTAATAAATAAAAAAGACCAAAGCGACAAAAATCCAATCAGTAGGACCGGGTTTAATAATTTTTAAAGAATAAACTTTAAAATAGCACCGACCATGGGTATCTGGTCGTGCTGGACCGAGTCAAGTCAAAATTTTAGGCTGACAGCGATGTACAGTCCCAGATTAGTCCAGCTGAATTTTTACCTTCTCAAGTTTTGTGCCAAGAGTACCATTTGGTTTGGAGAGAGTCGCAAGGAGAGTGCCACAGGCAGTGGTCAGCATGGGGCGAAGAGCAGGCCAGAGGGTGAAACACCGGCGGCCTAGAGCTTCAGGGTGGAAGTCATCCATGGGCGTGGATGGGTGGGGTGTGTTGCTATCAAGGAGGAATAGACAAAGTTAATCTATCAGCTACAACCAGCTACAACCAGTCATGTGACCAGAGACAGCCTACAGGCACTAAATGACTAATGCAAGAAAATCGCAACTTTCTAAAAGAGGCATTTTCTGAATTATACTTTAAAATCTGAATTTACCATAAGTTAGGTACACCTAAGCTCCCTATTGTGTGTGGCTGTCTAGGAGGAATACACAAAGTTCAACTATCAGGTACATCCAGCTATGTGACCAGAGACAAGCTACAGGTACTAAATGGCTAAGGCAAGAAAATGCCACTTTCTAAAATTGGTATTTTCAGAAGTGCAATTTCACATCCAACTTCACCATAAGTTATGATTTTAAATTGTGATTCTAGGGACACCAAGCATAAACTGGTTATCTCTTCCTATTTGGAAATTACTCTTATAACATGTAATAAGGCAAATTCAATGTTATCTTACGGGAAAAATAGTTGCAGTATTGAAAAACTAATTTAAGAGTTTTTCACTACAAGGACAGAACCACTTTACTAGGGAGCTAGAAGTAAATTAAATATTCCAAGTAATGATAAGCCAATATTCATGTGTTTAGAGGAGAGAGCACAAGCAATTTAGCACTGGTTAGCAGTGGTAAAGTACACAGTGTACTAACACCAGCAAAAATAAGTTCAGCAAACAAAAGTGGAGGAGACAGGCAGAAAGTTGGGAGGAAGATTCTCCTAAGACTGCCAGGTCGAAAAGTGAAAAAGTCCCATTAATTGAGTTGTTCGTTGAGGAGGGTGTGAACCCTTCTCAAGCAACAGCCACAATCCTTGTCAGGGTGCACCACAAAAAATCACTATATTTACCTATGCTTAACCCTCTGCAAGCTTGGCACAAAAGAAGTCAGGCTTAACTTAGGCTCAGACTTAAGTTAGAGGCAATGTATGAAGTATTTACTCAGCACATTAACAGTAATAACGTGAAAACTGAAGACAAGAAAAATACCACACCAAGTAAAACAAATAGCGTAAATTATAATAAATTATTTAACAACAAAACAAGAAGAATCCAATTGGTAGAGCAAGAGCTATGAATTTTGAAAATTTAAAGTGAAATATACCACCAACCACAGACATTTAGTTGCACGGTAAAAAGTGATAAGTTATGGCCGACCTCGATGGAGGGCGTTTAGGATACAAGAAGTGGATTGGGCTCGGTCGCTGCTTACCTTCGAAGTCAGACTAATTGTTGAAGAAAAATGGATGAGAATGTAAAGTTTAGTGGGGCAAGGCAGCCGGCGGTGTCCCAGGAGGAAGTGTTATCGCAGGGGAGCCACTGAAGGAAGTCGCTGTAAAGATTTCTGTGTTAGGACTTAGTACCTTTTATAGAAGTGTGAAATGTCCAGTGGGGCAAAGCTGCAGGCTGTAGCCAAAGAGGACTGCATTAGGCCAGATACCCCGTGTGTGAGAAGCAAATGAACAAGATTTGCTGCTGTAGAGAAGAACATAGCAGGATCTGCTGTGATGTCAGGTTGACCAGTGATGTGCCTTGGAGGGATCGGCAAGCAGGAAGGTATGGGCCTCCTTTCGGTTCTCAGAGCACATTTTAGTAGCAACTTTTAAGTTTGGGATTTGAGCTATCTGGAAACCTTTTGCACCATTTCCGAGGGGACAGATCTGGATGGGCATCATTTGTAGGTTTGGTACTCACTCAGGCTGGATCAAGGTGCCGGTTCAAGATGGTTGGAGCCTGTTCTGTCCCTGATGCTCTGATCAAGAGGCCAGACAACTGGCCTTTATAATCACTCTAGAGTTCTTGGGTTCAAATAGGAAAGCAGGTCTCAAGCAGTAGGGCTGTCCTCTGAGGGCATACGTCAGGCTTCAGGCTGCAGGGCAGTCCTTTTGGTGCAGCAGTGCAGTCCTCTGAGAATCCTTTCGCAAGTCCAAGAGTGAACTGAAGAGTGGGTCAGAGGGTTCTATTTTTATACCTGATGCGTGCTATAGAGTGGAAGAAAATTCTGGTCTTTTCCTTCCACAAAAGTGTCTGGGATTTCCTGTCTCCCTACCCTGGTCTCAATTTATCTGGTGGCACAATAGGCTAGTGTGAAGTTCTTTGTGTGTGTGCTGCGGTAGGTCCTTTGAAGCGCAAGCACGGCTGTGCACGGTCCTGCAACCCCATCCTGACAACATCAAGTCCCTCTATTGTGTGGTTGTCTGAAAAGAATGCACAAAGGCCAACTGCCAGCTACACCTAGTCAAATGACCTAGGAAATTGGCGGCAGGCACACAATGGTTAGGACAATAGAATGCCACCTTTGAGGTTAGTAGGCCACAAAATTACGTTTTTAATTAACAGGGCATGTAAAACTCAAAAGTACATGTCCTGCTTTTTAAATACAATGCACCCTGCCCTATGGGCTGTTAGGGCATACCTTAGGAGTGATGTAAGGAGTCTTAAGCATGAGAAAAGGGTTAATTTGCCAAGGTTTAAAACTGCTCACCGGCTGCATTGACAGGCCTGTGACATTTTCTATGGGGCTTCATAAGTGGGTGGCACAATAAATGCTGCAGGCCCACTAATAGCATGTAGCTTACTATCCCTGGGTATATGGTACACCACTTCATGAGGAACTTATAAGTAATTCAAAAATACCGATTAGGTATAAGCCAATTTTCCCTTTTAGGGAGCAAGCACAAGCATTTTAGCACAGGTTAACAGTGGTAAAGTGCACAGAGCCCTAGGGTCAACAAAAACAAATTCAGTAAAACAGGAGGAGAGAAGGTAAAAGGTTTTGGGGGAAGACCACCCTAGGGCTGAAAGGTCTAAGAATGTAATTCTTGGACTTAACAATGTGATTGCTAATGACCTATTTTATTCACAGCGGAGCAAGTCCCATGGTTTAACATCAGAGGTGGCTTTTATGACAACTGCACTGCCATGCAAGATGTGCATATCCAGACTGTAATAGCATTGCAGCTAGCTCAGAAGTCAATGGCAGTATAGTGAAAAAACTCATACGGTTAGGTGTGGCGTCCAGGTAGGAAGCAGACACAGGGGAGAGCTGGTGCACAGGAGAGATTACATGGCTAGATCATGGAAACCGGTAGGGATTGTGTTCTATCGGAAATATTTCTAGGGTTATGAGCCAAGTGGTGGGGAGTTGAATTAGGAATGGAGGGTTTTAGAAAATGAAACTGCGAGAGATGGAAGAGAAGTGATTATTTCTAGCTGATGACTGTGGACATTCTGAAAGGTATCATCAAACAGATGAGAGCTGTGTGCATGCCCACTTGAGAATTTAAGCTTTTTAATGTGATCTTCTTGTTTTGTTCTCTAGGGCAATCCAAGTGTTGGAGTAATGGAGTATGGTGATTTTATGAGAGGATGCATGGATGAGAAGTGATTGATGCATGTGGGGTTAAAGAAATCTAAGACGGATCAGAAGTTAGTGGGCACTGGGGTGTGGATATGGTCTTCTTGTGTGGTGAAAGTATATCCGGGACAGCTAGATAGATAGATGTTTTAATGGTTTGAGAGGTGGGGTGGGAAGTTGTTTGTTTTTGGGCAAGTGTGGAAGTAATGTCAGAGGCAAAGGCTGGAAGATGTTCAGGGTGTTAAGGTTGTTCATAAAGAAAGGTGTCTGGGGCGCAATCATATTTGGTACTCATTCTTTTTGGATGTATTCAACCACGGAACGGTTTATGATAGGCTTGAAGGATGGTAAATCAAAGTCTCAGGGATTATGGTGGAATGATTGCATGTGGAACTATGTGCACCCAGAAAGTGAGACAGCAGGATACAGGGAGTTATGATCATTGCTTTTGTTTTACAAGTTCCCTTGGTGAAGAGTGGCAGGAAGGACGAGTTATGTATTTGCAGTCACTCCACCTTGTAGAAGGCTGGGTACAGAAATAAGGACAACTAATGAGGCTGGAGTTTGGCAAAGTGTCAGTCCATTGAAATGGTTTGGGAGGTGAGAGGTATGGGTCATTTACTGCACACCTTGTGGGGCTGAGGGATAAATGGCCTCACCTTGTTGCAGCATTGATTCATCTGTGAGAAAATAACGTCATCCAAACCACTAGACTGGAACTGATTAAGATGGCGAAACAAGACTCAGGAAGGTGATAGAAAGGTAGGCCAGATGTTCCTGTTTTGGAAGGAAATGCTACCCATATAAAATGAAATGAAATGAAATGAAAAAGACATTTATTAAGCGCAAAGCTAACCGGGGGTATCCCAGCGCTGACAGCGGCAAGTAATAGACACCACAACCAGACTAGGGGAAGAGCCAGGTTTTTAATAGTTTACAAAAAGCCAGATGATTGGATTCCTTAAGCAAATGAAGTGTTGACAGGAGTTAGGAAACAATCAGCAATCAACAGGAAGCAAGAATGGGAACAGGTAGGTGTGAGGTAACAGCACGGTTAGGGAATTAGGCAGCGGGGCATATTGCAGGACGGTCCGGTGCTATTTAAGTATGATGGTGCCCACGTGTCCATACTGGGCAACAGGCTGTTTTTGGAAATGCTGACTGAAGTGCTGGAGGATATGTGGAGAATACCAGGTGGAGATGGTGTGGGGAGACAGACAGAACACCAGATATTTTTCTGGTGGCAGTGTAAGGGCTATAACAAAAGAGATTTAGTTAACAAGCAAGGGGAAGAATAGGCGGAGCAGGGTGGAGAGTGAATGAAAAGTGAACTGAAAGCAGGTCTCGCCCTGCAATCGGCAGGCCAGGCCAGGCAATCAATGAGAAACAATTGGTAACGGATAGAAGCCTTAAGACAGGAAGGTTAACTGAATGTCAGTATTTTAGGAAGGGTGCAAGGAAAAGTTATTCATTATTAAGATGTTGTATAGTGCATTTTAGAGTATGCTGCATAGTATAAGGATTGGGATTTTGAGCTCAACTTGCTCCCATGAAAGTGGCCTTCCACACAACGTCAAAACTGTGTTTGGTATTTCCTCTCCATTCTTTGTATGCCTTCTATTGACACCCCAACAACTGTTTGATAAAAAATATATGTATTTTCCAAATCCCAAAAATAGGTATTGAAATATGCACAAGTGAATCCACAAATGGTTGACCCTATGCATCGCTTAGTCAAGTCAAGTCAAAGGATTTGTATAGCGCGCTACATACCCGGAGGGTCTCAAGGCGCTTGAAGAAGGGGGGGGATTACTTGTCAAATATCCAAGTTTTAAGTTGCTTTCTGAATGCAAGGTGGTTCTGAGTGAGACGAAGGTGAGTGGGGAGTGAGTTCCAGGTTTTAGCTGCGAGGTAGGAGAAGGATCTACCTCCCATGGTGGTTTTATTGATGCGAGGTACAGTAGCAAGGGCTTGGTTGGAAGATCGTAACTGGCGAGAGGGGGTGTAGAAGGAAAGTCGTGTGTTGAGGCATTCGGGTCCAAGATCGTAAAGTGCTTTGTGTGTGTGGGTTAGGAGGCGGAAAGTAATCCTCTTATTGACGGGGAGCCAGTGGAGGTTTTTCAGGTGACTAGAGATGTGGTCTTTACGCGGGATGTCTAGTATGAGTCTGGCTGATGCGTTGTGGATGCGTTGGAGTTTTTTCTGGAGTTTTGCGGTGATACCGGCGTATAGGGTGTTTCCGTAGTACAGGCGGCTTGTAACCAGTGCATGGGTGACTGTTTTTCTGGTTTCGGTGGGGATCCAGCAAAATGTTTTTTTGAGCATGCGAAGAATGTTGAAGCATGATGATGAAACGGCGTTGACTTGTCTGTTCATAGAGAGTGAGGAGTCCAGGATGACGCCCAGGTTCCGTGCGTGGTCCGTTGGGATGGGTGCTTTTCCAAGGGCCTCTGGCCACCAAGAGTCATCCCAAGTGGAGGGGGAGGTACCTAAGATAAGATTCACATAGATGCAATTTCACTTCTACAGTGTTTAAAGACCTGCCAGGAGAGAAGTATTTTCAAAGGCAAAATAGAAGTTTAATGGTGCTCCAATGAATTTGACTTCAAATTCTCTCTGCCTACAATAAAAGCCGACCGGGAGCATGTATTTCTGTATTGCATTAGAGTTATTGAAATGGGTTTGAGAAAAAGATCATTAATGCACATAGTAAATATGATATGCACCATTTATGTAAAAATGTAGAACTGTAAGTGGCAGGAAACTCAAATGCATTTCTGAAAAACATCTTGTCTACTTTTTACAGGTTTTATTTGTGTCTTCTGAAATAATAGCTTGGACATGACATAAAAGACCTCCACAATAACATGCAATCTAATATGCCAAAACCCAAAGTGGCTTGTTGTAACAATGAACATATAAAATAGCACTACCCATGTACCATTAAGACAACTTAAAAGAAATATATATATGGCTATTACACTATAGCCTTATAGCCCGCCGTAGAGGGCTATACCGGCTATTGAAGGCCCTCTCCAGCGTTAAAGGCCCCGAGCACTTTCAAAGATATGTTCTACAAGCTCACCACGCATGGCCAAATGTTTCCTGTGGTTACACTGTTTAGATGATTTTAGGGTCAAAAAGTTTGACATTGAGCTTTAGTGACAGCAAAATGCCTTGTTTTATATGTACCGAACCTATATTGTGATTTGTTAACATGTTACCAAATCGAAATTTGGGTTTTAGAATAAATACAGAATCTGTATTTGGAAGGGGTGTGTAAAGTGCTTCCCTTCCAAATACAGATTCGCATACCATTCATTTGTTTGTAATTGTAAGCATTCGCAAACGGGAAGGGGTTGCAGGACTACTGCCTGCTCGCAAAACATGTTTATAAAGTATTCATTTTCTCTTTTAAATGCAGCCCGTTTTTTTCCCTTAGGAATAAAGACTGCAAAAGGAAAATGGTTTGCATTTACAAAAAAAAAAATTACTTTATTTAAAAGCAATTCCAGGTATGGGGGACTGCTGACCCCAACAGGCCACCATACTTGTGACTTTAAATAATCATATAGGGTATCAATTTGCGACCTATCTCATGCATATTAGCACGGTAGATCCAATTGCAACTCGCTACGAATCAGTATTTTCTGAATCAACCTATTAATACATAAGTTGGTTCACAAAATACCAGTGCATTCGGTAGAAGTCGAAGTCCAAATTGCTCCCACTTCCACCAAATGCATTTTTAGTAGATTCCTGTTAAGAAATCGCAAATTGCAAATCATTGTTTGAGTCAATTTATGATTTCTTAACGGGAATCCTAATACATCAGTATTCTATTACATTAATTGCTAAAACCATAGGTATTTTCCAAGGAATCTCTTCAACCGTGATCTTTACTATGGACCTGTCATAAAGAATGGAAGGGAACTCAAAATATTCCAATTGCTTGGGAATCTCTAAATAAGGAGTACAGTATACATATTGAATTTCCTCCACGGTAGGGACAGTTCTGTGGAGGTCATTCAAGTGGTGGATTCTAGTCTGTATTTTGAATTCCCACCAGAAACGTGGCAATTTTCAGTTCCCTCCAAACTGGAACTGAGCCGCATATCCAGTTGGCACCAAGAAGCTTATGTCATTCAATAACATAAGAAAACGTAATAACATAACATCTTACCTGGTTGGCAATCTTTATCTCTGTCAACGTTTGATTTTCTTTCAATGCTTCCACTAGAGCCAGGATACCCCTTCCGGTGATGAAATTGGTCTCTACATTAAAACTCTTAAGAGTTTTGTTAACTTTCAGCATCTCTGAAAAAGCCTAGATATTTGGAAAAAGCACATGAATGGAAAGCCAGGTACATGTTAGAGCATTTGAGACTTTAGAATTAAGATTCAGCAATAATGCCCTAAAGAAACATTCTAGGTAGCATGCCAGTTACAAATGATATAGCAGGCAGAGATATGCAATAATCAGTAGTAATTTAAAAGTTCAAGATGCGCTATCCTGTTCTTTGCAATTAGTGCATCTTTAAAAATAAAGAAAATCATGAAGGTCTAAGTCCAAATCATGTCTTGCATTTCTGTCTACCATTTTACCATTCAAAACTATTCCCTTTTCCAATTCAATACTCACTAGAGTGTTAGTTGCCCGTAAGACTCTATTTATAAACCTACTTAAGACTCTAAAGTTAAAGGTTTACAAATCTGAAGGTTAACTATGCTGTACTTAGTACTCAAACTCCCTTCCCCTGACTTTGCAACCAATTGACGACCATTTCAGGTGTTGCAAACTGAAATAACCACTAATAAAATGCCACCCAGTATTCTGTCATGCAAAAATCTGCCATTTGTGGTTAAAGTGAACTTGCCTGATAACACTAGCATAACAAAATTAATGGTTGCAACCAGAAACTGGATTTTTAGCTGAGTGCCCAATGGAAATGAAATATGTGTGGCATCAAAGTCAACAGGAAGACCAGAAATCTTATGGGGTCCCACAAATGCTGAAAAAGTATTTGCAGATGACATACCTTAGAGAAACCTTTTACAATGTGAATGTGAGCATATTTCTGAAGAGAAAACTACAAACCCTGACAAACTATTCTAAGCAACTATGTTCTCCATGTATGCATTTAAAATACTGTCTGTTAGTCCAGTGAACGTGTTAAAGTCTACATTTTTCATAAAAAGGTGCCTTGGTTAACAATGAAGAGAATGTGTCCGACATCAGAACATGTGTTTAACTTTATCGCAACTGTAGAAGAGATAATGGAAAACATAGAAAATGATTTTTTTAAATGTGATAATTAAATCATGTAGCTTTAACCATATCAGACGATGCTTTCTTGAACATGTAAACAAAAACAATTATAAACGTGCAGCTTAAATTACTAGTAGGCTCTCATACCTAATGTGCTTCTACAACTAGGCCTGAAATATATTTTGTTGGCTTCTGTTTGACATTAAAATAAAGTGCCTTTCAGAAACTGCTGATCTAATCCTTTCACTGTAAAATCATTCATCACTTTAAAATGTGCCACTCTAAGAGAAATTTATTTCTTTGCTTCCTCACACCATATGATTTCCTCATTTCACTGAACAATGTATTCTGCTATATTTTATAATGAATAGAGTATTAGCAATGTTGAACTTCCTGAAGATATTGGTTTGCATGGTCTCATCAAAACATTCTGATATAAATGTTTAATTGCTTTGGACTAGCCGTTTGTCCACACAATGGGATACTGACAACAGCTAACAGAAGAGACCTTCAAGGGATCTCATGAGAACCTTTCCTCATGTATCTAGTGCAAGACGTATTAGAAACCTGTAGGTAACTGCTCACCAGCATTAATGTTTACCATGGGAAATGAGAGGAGAGACAACAGACCATTGGAAGGTCAGTTTCCATTGGACGAACCATGCTGAGTGTTGCAAATGTTTTATGTTTTCATATATACGTGCTCCTAGTTAGAGAGTAAATCCATTCTATGTCATTCTTCTCTTTTCCATGCCACATTACCCTTCATGCTTTATGCATTATTTCTTCCTTATTCTTGTCAAGATGCTGTGTGCTACTAATAACAGTGATTTCCTATTATCCTGATATTTTTGCAGGGGGACTTTCTCTTATAGCTCTCTTTTATAGATACTGCTTTGATTTAAATCTCATTGATTTAATTAACCTCCTGGTTGCTCATGACGGCGTGTTCTCTAGCCGGCGTGTAGCTGTCATACTGCTGCCACTCCACCCACGCAGTATTAATTCCCCGCCTGTGCGGGCAAATTATTGAGTGGGCAGGTCATGGCGGCACCATGCCGTCATGAGCACACGCTGCCCGTGACTCATGATGGCAAGGAGCCGTCATGAGCACTGAAGCGCCACGCCCACCCCTTAGCCCCCCCCCCCACCCCACGGCAGAATTTGTGGCGCAGGGAAGGGGTTAACAGTTGTTACTGCAACCTGTTGTGGAACTCGGCTAGTTTTCCTGAACTACTTTTTACGGGGAGTTCATTCATTGACTAACTTGATGCTCCAGAGTCTTGCTCTTTTCCACAAGAGCTCTTTTTGGGTTCTTATTTAGGTTAGGACTCTTAGACTAAGATAGGGACTATTTCCTTTATGAAATATGCTGTCTATATTAAGCTGATTCCAACAAAACCTATTTTTGATATTTCTGTAAATTGACTAACCTGAATAAAAATAACAAAAACAATACTGATTTCTTAATGAGAAAAAATGCCTTAAAAATTTATAAAATCTCTCATCATTGACTGAACATTAAGTTACTGAAGTTGATGATTATATGTAAATTTAAATTTATTACAGCTCCATTCTGCCATGGAGGCAAAGATCCATTTGCCTGCCAAAAATAGGAGGCTTTTAATAATAAGTGCTTGGAATTGCACTGGTCATCAAATTGCCATCCCAAATGTTGGGCTCTAAAAAAAATTCATGAGTTCAAAAGAAATTAGTAGTGATTTTCAGAGCATTAATTGTGAGATATTTTCTTTTTCTATGTACCCCAATATACAAGAGAGAGCTATGACACAACAGGGTAGGATTGCATGGAGAAGGGTTAATATTTGAAGCTGTTGTACTAAAACAAATAAAAGTATGTCTAGAAAGCCTGTTGGGGGGAATGTCCCCTGCATGGCATATAGAAGTATGCAGCTCTGAGTGACTAAACTGCATGTGACTCTGATTTGTACTGACCCAGTTATCATCCTAATCTAGTGTACATGGTAATGCCTAGACCTGTCCCTTTTATTGCCAAAGCCCAGAAATAGCTTTGTGACCTGGAGGGGCACAACAAGGAGGCTGCACGCACTAGGGATGCCTGGCCCGGTTGCTGCACCTGCCAATAATGCCCAGTCTGGAGGTTATTCAAACAACAGTGGTCCCATTAACCTCATAACGGCTATGGAACGTCCAGCTCCAGTGCTGGACGTTCCATTGCAGCTATGAGGTTCGAACGTTCAATGGCCGACGGCAGCACTCCTGAGGTCGTGGTGCCGTTGACCGCCGAACGTTCGAAGCACTTAAGAGGTTAAGGAGGAATATACACAATGAATAAATATAGACACAGTTGTAGCTATATTGATTGGGACATGTCCAGTCGGACAGGGGTCTAGTGTTTACTTATAGATGACTATTAAGAATGTTAAGAAACAGTTTTGAAAGTTAAGATTAGCGATAAACAAACTTATGTCCAAGGAAAGAACCAACTGTATGTCATCAGTGTAGGAAGTGGTCTCAATTCCATATGAGGTAATTAGAGAGATGAGAGGGACCATATAAATATTAAAAAGGGCGATACTAAGGGCAGATCCCTGTGGCACTTCCATATTGACCGATCTTTCGGCTGACAAAAATTGTCCAAAGGCAACTGTTTTCCGACTTTCGGTCAGGAAGGAATTAATCCAAGATACAACCTTGTGGGAGATCCCTATTTCTTGAATCCGCTGGTGAAGGATGGGGTGGTGGATGGTATGAAATGCTGCGGAAAAATCCAGCAGTATCAACACCACATTGTTTCCAGCATCCAGAGTCCTTTCAATGGTTTCAGAATCTTCAAGTAGAGCTGACTCAGTGGAATGTTTGGGTCTGAAACCGGATTGTTGGATATGGAGTTAGTTAGAATTTTCATGATGAGTTGTTGTTTTACGATTTATTTAAGTACTTTTGTAAATACCGGAAGTAGGGAGATTGGCCAGAGGTTTGGGATAGTGGCTGGATCTGCTAGGTTATTTTTGGAAAGGTTTTACAACTACCAGTGTCCAAGATGAGGACATAAATATGTGTATATATATATATATATATATATATATATATATATATATATATATATATATATATATATATATATATATATATATATATTTTGCATGTTCTATTCAGTGTTGGGTAATGAATTTACCATTGATTTTTTTAGATACATTTCGTTATTGCAATGTCTTCCTCTTGTGCAAAGTATGCCTTATTGTTTGCCTACTATATTATAGAATACATCATTTATTTACTATTTAATAGTCTGCAAAAGTGATTTCATCATTTCATTTTGTTAACCGAAACCACTTGGTTCCTATGTATCTGCTCCCGCAGGAACCACTGTTTCTTTATGTACTGACAAAGAGATGACAATGTGAGTCCTTTGCTGAACAGGTGACAGAGACTGTACATATGAGCAACCTGCCTTATTTTTATCGCTAGGACTTTTTTGGCCAAAAGAACTTTCTGAATTGAACCACCAGTGTCCCATTGGAAACCAATTAGTGAAACACTTGCACTAAACTCCACTTACAGGAGGGGGCCATCCTAGACACAGGAGAGATGCCACAGGCGGGTGCAGCATTTTACCATAAACCCAAGGGTGAGATAATTTAACCTTAAATCTGATATCTCTCTAATTGTGTAGTATTTCATACCACTGTGATATTAAAAGTACCTTATTTTCTAAAAAGACAAACAGTTGGATGGGTAGTGATTTATTAGGTCTGCTGGTTGATTGTTGAGTTTTCAGTCATTACCACTCACACTAATTCCCTGAGAAGCCTTGGACTGCTCACCCATGCAACTTGGAGAATCAAATGTGTTATGGGTATACAAGTCACAGTTTGCCGAGCGGTAGAAGATACCAGTGGCGATCAATTTCCGCCACCATAGTTCCATCCCAGTAGCCCCAGTGTACCCCATGGCGTCCCAAATGTTGGAAGAAAAGGTCAGTGCGTAATTTTCATGACACAAGCATAATTCCGTATAATTCCGGAATTTTACATTATAAGAAACACTGGTAACCCTCGCCATTTCATTGAATGCAAACCTTTGTGTAATTTCTGCCTATCGTAGTCTAGTTTGAGCAGAAAAACAGTCAGCCTTTGCCACGCAGCCTTTACAAAGCAACTGCTTTACCACGCAGCCTTTACTACTCAGGTAAGTTCCCCACTGGTGCGTGTTTGTAACTTTACCAGGCATGCTTTTACCACATAAATAAATAGTTTTTTTAGATTATATTATTATTATTTTATTTAAATGAAAGGTTTTAGGTGTGGGTAGTGGTAAAGGGCGGTAACAGTAATTTTAGGGGTTAGGTGTGGGGAGAGGTAAAGAGAGTTAGGGGACTGTTTATCGTTTAGGGGTGGGTAGTGGTAAAGGAAGGTAATTTTAGTATGCAACGTTGGTAGTGGTAAAGAGAGCTAAGGGTAATTTTAGGGTTTAGGGTGGGTAGTGTTAAAAGGAGATTAGTAGTAAATGAAAAACATGAAGGTTTTAGGGGGTTCACCATTCAAAAATAAAAATTATACATACTTACACTTACATACACTTATTAATCATAGTAAAGGCAGCGGCTTTGAAAGTCTGTGTGGAAAAGGTATGCGTAGTAATTGCAGGCGTTATAGTTATACATTTGCAAAAAATATCTCCCTGAGAGACATTTCGTGCTTATACTAGACTCCTGTAAACCGTACCCAAATATTTAACACACCTCAGGAGCTTTTCCTGTAATTTCGAAATAAAATCAGAGGAAATCCTTATTGCCTCAAGTATGCTGAATATGTTCTTGGAAGTAACCAAACAAGATCCTACTTACAATGGCGACGGGGTCGTTGCTCCGGGTGGCTGCTAGGCTCAGTTTGTTCACATGGGTGTTGGCTTCCATCGCCTTCGCAAATTCTTTCAGTGTTGGAATCGGAATGTTCTGCAGTTCCAGGAAACACACATGGGGTCATTAAAACGAATACACTCGACAAGACGCTGACCTCAGATTATAACCAGATTTCTAACATGCGGAGGTCACCCGGCAGTCCCTGGCCACATCCAGACTCACATGAAAGCATTTCCTTTATGGCATTTACCCAGATGCTTTCGAAACAATCTCAATCACATTTAGGCCACTATGAACAGACAAAAACAACAAAAATAACACATGTTCTTATTTCATAGTGTTTTCTTGCAAACATGCCACAGGCTTTTTTCAGTTTTACGTTCCAACTCTTCAGAGGCAGAGGAGCGGGGAGGAGAACCATTAAATGAGGAGTGTTTTTGTTAACGCTGTGACGAAGCATTATAGCGCACACCACAGGCTGGTGCCAATTTAACTGTTCCTTTTGAAGATAATAAGTTTAAAGGATCGTATAGAAAAATAGAAGACGCCTACAGTCTTTTAGCTGAGGCGGCAAGGCAAGGTTTCAAGTTTCTTCGCGCCAGTGCCTTTGCAAGGGTGCCCGGACCCTTCAGCAAGCGAGGAATTGACACCTGAGGTCCTCAGTTGGGTAGTAAAAGAGCCATAATTGGGGCTCAGTGGCCCCTGACGCCGGTGCACTTGCTGCACTAAATAAAGCAGAGCTCCGGTTTCGGGCACTGTAGTTAAAGTCCCCTTGGAAGGACATGCACAAAACCTACAACATAACAAGCATTGGAAATGCAATAGGTCTCGCATTAGGAAAGTTTGAGCAATTGGTATTGTAAATGACACTTTTTTTATTTATGTGTTGGTTTTGAAAATAGCAAAAGTAATAGCTTTGTCAGTTACAATGTCAATAGTTTTAACTTTCGCAAATGTGACACCTATAGCATTTGTAATGCAATGTGTGTTGTCTTTACGTGACTTAGATGTATTGATATTGCAAATAACAATGGCTTTTAATTTTGTAAATAATTAATACTTAAATAAAATTTATTGTAATTTATAATGGCAATAGCTTAAACGTTTGTAAATTAATTTTGTGAAGATTATGTTCAGTGTATTTTATTGTGACGAAAATCCAAGAACATTGCATTTGCACCTGGTGGTGGATGTGGTGGTGGTGGGTGTGGTGGATGTGGTGGTGGTGCATGTGGTGGATGTGGTGGTGGTGGATGTGGTGGTGGATGTGGCGGTGGATGTCATGGTGGACGTGGAGGTGATGGTGGATGTGGTGGATGTGGTGGTGGATGTGGTGGTGGTGGTGGATGCGGTGGATGTGGTGGTGGATGTGGTGGTGGATGTGGTGGTGGTGGATGCAGTGGATGTGGTGGTGCATGTGGTGGATGTGGTGGTGGATGTCATGGTGGATGTGGAGGTGATGGTGGATGTGGTGGATGTGGTGGTGGTGGTGGATGCTGTGGATGTGGTGTTGGATGTGGTGGTGGATGTGGTGGTGCATGTGGTGGATGTGGTGGATGTCATGGTGGATGTGGAGGTGATGGTGGATGTGGTGGATGTGGTGGTGGATGCGGTGGTGGTGGTGGTGGATGCGGTGGATGTGATGGTGGATGTAGTGGTGGATGTGGTGGTGGATGTGGTGGTGGATGTGGTGGTGCATGTGGTGGATGTGGTGGTGGATGTCATGGTGGATGTGGAGGTGATGGTGGATGTGGTGGATGTGGTGGTGGATGCGGTGGTGGTTGTGTTGGATGTGGTGGTGGATGTGGTGGTGGATGTGCTGGTGGATGTGGTGGATGTGGTGGATGTGGGTGTGGTGGGTGAGGGTGTGGTGGATGTGGGTGTGGTGAATGTGGTGGTGGATGTGGTGGTGGATGTGGTGGTGGTGGGTGTGGTGGATGTGGCGGTGGATGTGGTGGTGGATGTCATGGTGGATGTGGAGGTGATGGTGGATGTGGAGGTGATGGTGGATGTGGTGGTGATGGTGGATGTGGTGGTGGATGTGGTGGTGGATGCGGTGGTGGAAGCGGTGGATGTGGTAGCGGTGGATGTGGTGGTGGATGCAGTGGTGGTGGTGGATGCGGTGGTGGTGGTGGTGGTGGATGGGGTGGTGGATGTGGCGGTGGATGTCATGGTGGATGTGGAGGTGATGGTGGATGTGGTGGTGGATGTGGTGGTGGATGTGGTGGTGGTGGTGGTGGATGCGGTGGATGTGATGGTGGATGTGGTGGTGGATGTGGTGGTGTTGGTGGATGTGGTGGTGTTCAGTGGGAATTTGCCAGACAATTTACATTAAGATGTTTTATACTTCATGGACATTTTCAGGGTTGTCTTTGCTTTGTTGTGAAAACTAAAGGGCAGACCGAAACGGAGATCTGAACCCATCTACCCTTGAACAACCAACATAGTACCATGGCACTCGTGCACTGCAATGCTTGCACCAAAATCTGCACAGAATGATCAATGCAACCACATTTGCGCCGATTGCTGCAGAAGCCCGTTTTGTGCAGCCATCCATCTGTGAAAATATTATATTTGCACTTAGAAGGTCGGTGCAAAAAAAGCTCATGCAAAATTTACTGCACTTGTACAAAGTTTGCATAGTCTGGCCACACTCAGAAATTTTTCGTTGTCTAGGCTGCAGTTACACGTGTGCTTACAAGCATCTTTCTGAGCGTGTACGTGTGTGTTTGAGAGAGAAAAACAGAGCGAGAGAGAGAGAGGGGCATAATATGAGAGAGAAACAGAGACAGTCATGAAGACAGATAGGCTGCGGAAAGAGTGACTGAAAGAGAAAGAGTAAAAGAAGGGAACAGCAGAGAGTGTCGTGGAAGCTGACAGCAAAAAATGTGTGTGCAAAAGGGAGGACGAGAGTGCCATGGAGGCTAAGAGTAAATGTGTGTGTGTTTGAGCGTGCGAGTGAGAGAATACAAGGGACGAGTGATAGCTATGAAAGGCAGATAGAGCGTGCACTTGGGAGAATTTAAAAACAAGCATTTACAATGCAATGGTCTCGGCATCATTAAAGGTAGAGCTATTGGCATTGCTCATGACATTTCTTTTTTTTCTTTAAATCATAAATAAATGGCATTGTCATTTACATTGCCAGCACACACCACTCTGCACTCAAACTCTGCACTCAACAGCACACACCGCTCTGCACTCAACAGCACACACCGCTCTGCACTCAACAGCACTCACCGCTCTGCACCTGCACTCACCGCTCTGCACCTGCACTCACCGCTCTGCACGCGCACTCACCGCTCTGCACGCGCACTCACCGCTCTGCACGCGCACTCACCGCTCTGCGCACTCACCGCTCTGCGCACTCACCACTCTGCACTCACCACTCTGACAACTTAGGGATAAAAGTACGTCAAAGATGACCTTTTCCAGACACAACACCAGTTTGGGTTCAAATAAATAGGGCACTTTTGTGAAATAAGGATCAATGATATTCGTTGCACACAGTGCTTTAAATGGAAAAAAATAAGTGCAGGTACTCATCAAATGGAGTTAGAGGTGCGGGTAGTGGGCGGGGCTATGGGCGGAGTTAGAGGTGGGACATGATACAATGGTACTACTTCCATCTGTTGTGTATTCATACTGTTAAATTATATGCAATGGTGAATCCTTTTTTATTTAAATACATTTTTGCATGCTTAGGCTCTCCACATATAGGAAGTATTTTTTTTGGATGACATACTAGTGCAATATTCTTTTTTGAATTAATGATTGCAACAGCGTTACCAAGAAGTGGAATTATATGATTTCATTTCACATAAATAATGGATCTGCCACATTTGCCACATCTGCTGCATAATCTGAAGATTTTAACAAAAAACAATTGTTTCTACCCCAAACAGTAAAACAATTCGTAAAATAGTAGCAACACATGCTACTGTGTAGTGAAGGTCCTTTACAAAGGTTCACTGCTCACCTTTCTGTTGCTCATCGCTATGTTTTGGGGTTAAACTGAAATGCAACTAATGCCCGGACAGTATTACAAGTATAAAAATGACAAAATATTTAAAACAATCAGCAAATGTTCTGCATTACACCGCATACTTTGCCTTTTGTTGCTGCATACTTTTATCAAACCTGCTTGCACAAGGCAATTCTCCGAGGTTTAGATGCTGACCCATCCACCTAAGAAAATGTAGAGAGGACGATTGCAGCCGGTGAGCTCAGTAATCCACGGTCAGCCGGCAGGGCCAGCTTCACGGCAAGAAGAGGTTCTAGCTGTGCTTTAGGAGCTACTTGGGGTTTCCTGGTGAAGTGGAGAACCTTTGCACTAGAGTCCTGCGGCCTGCCTACTCGCAGGCAACTATAATGTCTACCCATGATCACGCTGCCGCTGGGGTATGCTAGAAAAAGGAGTACGAAAAAAAACACAAGAAGCTTTAACTTCAGAAAGAAAAAAATGAAAATCACGAAAAAACAGTTGCTTCGCGGAAAGAAATTACTCGGGACGCCCACTACCTTGAAAAAGGCCTTCCTAGAAAAAACAAAATATACATGTTGCTTTTGTATCGGTGTTCGGTGAACCTTTAACATGGATTTACAATCCAAACAGCAAGCTCCAAAGAGACAGTTGCATTTATCATACAAGTAAAAGCAAAGTCACGAAAAAAAAATGTATATTAATAATTGATGCAGGCATTCTGAATGCTTCTGCACAGACCATCAGCGGCGTGTAGACTGATTTAATACTGCTTAAACATTGGGACTTGTCAGTATGGCTAACTCGGTTTCAGAAATGTTTGCTGTATCCGGCCCATCGAAACAGTAACAGCAGCAAAGTATATTTTAATGTAGTGATTGCAACATCTATCTATCAATCAACAAATCAATCAGTCAGTATCTGAGTAGCTCTCTCATCACCACGGGTGTATCCAGGCGCTGTATATAGCTAGCTGCACTGCGTGGGGTCTGAGGTTGAAAGGATGTCTTTGCTTTTGAGCCTGAGTGAGAAGTTTTTCTATGGAGTGTGGGGACCTCTGAGGCGCCGTTATAGCGTCATGGGACACAGCGCTTAGAAGCAGTGTGCGGGATGAAGAGGTGTGAGGGACGGACCTGCAGTTTACGGTTTTGAGTAACCTGGCAGCTTGGAGCAGCTCTGTGGGGGAGGGGCAGTGCCACCGCACATGCCAACATTTTAACTAGCAGAGAGGGAGATTTTGAAAACAAATAGGGGGATGGGGGTGGGGAGGGGGGCTGCATTTTTCCCTTTCACTGAAGCAGAGGCAACACATTCACCAGAGTGCACACCTCCAATTCGTGCAAAGCGTTCTGATACCCGCCGTCTCGGGTCCAATTCGCGCTATATAAAACTATAAATAATACTCACCATTCACCAGGGTGCCCACTTAGCACTACATTATCCAACACTGTGCCAGTTAAGTTAGGTAACCGGTTCTCAATAGTGCTAGAGAGTACAGAAACATTGAGGTGTCGTTGCGGAAAGCAAAATGACGGGGCCCCTGTACAATGTGCTGAGTGCCACCTGGGTCGAGCATACACCACAGATATGCATTGGCCTCTGACTGGGTGAGCCCCCCTGAAGGCTTGGGACCTCGCAGCTTCTCGGGGGCTGAGTTACGGCCCTGCTGCGGAACCTCCTGGCCTACAGTAACACATTAGCCAACACACTCACAAGAATGCAGACTCGGCAACGTATTCACAAGGGACACACACTCTGTCAGACGCATTCGCCACGACATAAACTCACCGACCTGTTCACCGCTGCGCTCTCATGGACTCACATTTCAGTGCCCGCAGCGGGCGCGCGCACCCACCTGTGCCACGGATCGGCCTCACCCGAGAGCTATACACATATAGGCATTTACGTTTAGCTGACACTGTGCATTTCATTTGCAACTGGTTTATAAGTCAGGGAGGGAGGGGTGGGGGCCGGGGAGCGGCAGAGCACGACGGAGGAGAGCTGCAGCAGAGGGAGGGGGGGGAGGGAGGCGAGAGCACGACGGAGGAGGGCGGGGGGAGGCGAGCGGAGCCAAGCAGCTCCTAAAAGCAGCAGGGAAGGGAGGCGAGTGGCCTAATCACGATTACGAATGCGGGAGGGAGGGGTGGGGGCCGGGGAGCGGCAGAGCACGACGGAGGAGAGCTGCAGCAGAGGGAGGGGGGGGGGGAGGCGAGAGCACGACGGAGGAGGGCGGGGGGAGGCGAGCGGAGCCAAGCAGCTCCTAAAAGCAGCAGGGAAGGGAGGCGAGCAGCTACGAAAACACGACCACGTCTCTCCGAGGCAAGGAGACAATGCCTCGGAGAAACGCACGGCCATTTTCGGATTCGGGAGCGTGTTTTTTGCGCCCTGAGTGACAGACGACGTCACAGGGCTAAAGAATGCAAAAAATCACGCCCCCGAATCCGAAAAAGACGGAGCTTATTTGGAGGGACGGCTCTCTCCTCCAATGGCTGGCCTCCTTTTAGGAAGCCAGCCAATTGAGGTGAGACGGCCGAGGGAGGCGGGTTCCAGATCCCTACTAAGTATCATACGATCCCATCCCGGAAATGCTGGCAAGCCAGCATTTCCGGTCCTCGACCGAAAAAGGATGCGGAAAGAGTGAATGAAAGAGAAAGAGTTAAAGAAGGGAATAGCAGAGAGTGTCGTGGAAGCTGACAGCAAAAAATGTGCGTGCCAAAGGGAGGACGAGAGTGCCACGGAGGCTAAGAGTAAATGTGTGTGTGTTTGAGGTACAAAGTTTACATAGTCTAGCCACACTCAGATGTTTTTCGTTGTCCGGGCTGCAGTTAGACGTGTGCTTACAAGCATCTTTCTGAGCGTGTATGTGTGTGTGTTTGAGAGAGAAAAACAGAGCGAGAGAGAGAGGGGCAAAATATGAGAGAAAAACTGAGACAGCCGTGGAGACAGATAGGCTGCGGAAAGAGTGAATGAAAGAGAAAGCGTAAAAGAAGGAGAGCAGCAGAGAGTGTCATGAAAGGTAAGAGTAAATGTGTGTGTGTTTGAGAGTGCGAGAGAGAATACAAGAGACAAGTGAATGTGCGTGCAAAAGGGAGTACGAGAGTGCCACGGAGGCTAAGAGTAAATGTGTGTGTGCTTGAGGTACAAAGTTTACGTAGTCTAGCCACACTCAGATGTTTTTCGTTGTCCGGGCTGCAGTTAGACGTGTGCTTACAAGCATCTTTCTGAGCATGTATGGAACTCCCAAACAAGTTTTTTTTTAAAAACACTGGGAGGGGGGAGGAGAAACACGAGAGACGGCCTGGGGCCGTCAAAGTGAAATTGCTGTGGGGAGGGGGAGGAGAAAAGCGGGGGCCTTTGAAGTGAAGCTTCACTTGTGTGTGAGAGGTGTGGGAGGAGTGCGGCTCGGCTGAGCCAGAGCGCACGCTGGGGGAAGCTTGTGGGGCGGAGCTGCTGGGGAACAGATGGCAGATGGCCGGCGATTTGATGCTGTGCACGAGCATTTCATGGGCACAGCACCAAATCGCCAGCTAGTTAAATCTCTGTTTAAGCCCCTTTATATCGAGCTCCCGCTCAATGCGCATGCGCATTGAGATAGGTCGCTCGACCTAAAAACTGGCCCAAACGTGCAAAAAGCGTTTCAAAATTCGTGCAGATTCGTGAAATGACAGCAAAGGTATTAGCAAGTAAATAATAGTAACTATGACTATAGATAGAGTTTAATGTGTGCCTTGGTTGCAGGTGAGGGGCACGAATATGCGATGTTACATCACATGCTGTACAACACATGCTATTTCAACGCAGTCCTTACAATGACCGCATTGTTCCAACGCATACCATCACATTGCAATTTGTTTCTATGACTTGCTGTAGAGGGCACGCTGGACTTAGGAATAGTATAATTTACAATTTACTATTCCAACTCCTGCGTGCGCAACAGTAGGGAAGGTTTTGGAATAGTAAATTATACTATTCCTTAATTTACAGCGCCCCCTGCAGCAAGTCGTAGAAAGGACATGCATTGTAATGCTTAGTGTTGTAACAACGCGGTTGTGGTAATGACCGCGTTGTAATCGCATGCGTTGAACCGCATGCAATGTAAACGCTGCTTCCCGATGGGCACATGGACCAATATTTGGGGACAAGACTTTAAACTAAAGCAAAAGAGAAAAAAGCAGAAGAGTGAAGATAGGAAAACAGTCACACAGAGAAAAAGAAGGGATAAAAACGAGCCTGCAACAGTGATATAGACAGTCAGGAAGAAAGCGATTTCAGGTTTAACTAGTCAGTCACTGTAAAACTCCTCTTGCAAAGATTACAAACAAGCAGCTGGTAGCTCCTACTGAAAGGGCCTTCCAGCAGCAGTTGGTAACCTCAAAATATATTGGAGCGGGACACTACATACATTAAAACAAACATAAATTAAAAAATTCCAATAAAACACATTCAAATAAAAATCTATGTAGGAAAAAAATAAAAGTTACTTACTATTGGAAAGTAGATCATTAGTAGTGGTATATATGCATCTACCACTGGCAATAATACCACTAACACAATATGGGGCTAAACATAGGTCCTAGAAAATTATTCCCATGCTCAACCCTTGGTAGTTTGGCTGCGAGCGGGCAGGCTTAACTTCAAAAACGTATGTAAAGCATTTAAAAACACCAATTCAGTAAACAATTAAGAATAAACTCACAATAAAAATCTAACACCAATTTATAAAAACAGGAAATATTTGTATCTTTAAAATTACACCAATGTAGGGAAGCGGAGATATGAATTTATAAAGATTTAGCACTATATAGAACATAGAAACCTATAGCACCTATTAGGACATCTGATTGCGCTAGACCGGGACAAAGTCAAAGTTTCAGGCCGACTGCAATGGAACCATGTGCAGCTACCCCTCAAAGTAGGTCTTGGTCAAAGTTTTTACTTTCTGATTTAGAAACTTTTCTGGAGCTTTTCTTCCCGGGGTACCACAGTGCTCTCAGCCAGTCCGGATTCAGTGAAGGTTTGCCGGTTTGCCTTGCGATGAGCTCCCGGTCAAACTTATGGAAAGGAGACCTCTGGAGCTTTCTAGCAGGACGAACTAGAGATCCAGGCTGCCTCGTGGTTGAAGGTGGGTGACTTGACTCTTGCGGTTGGTCTAGGTCACCTTTTCGGCGTTCTGACTTAGAAAGGTTTACAGAGCTTTTTCTCCCAGTGTCCCGTGATGCTCTTCACCAGGCTGGATTCTGTGAGGGTTTTCCAGCTTGGGTTTTGACGATCTACTGGTCAATCGCTGGAAGTTTGACCTCCAGAGCTTTTCACCAAGATGAACCTGAATGGCAGACCAGCTGTGGTTCAGGGTCGCCGGCTGGGTTGGTCAGGTGGAGTCGGTCCACTTATGGAGCTTTTTTCCAAAGTTACTCCAAATGTCTTCAAACTTTTGGAACTTCTTCCTGAAGTTCCTTTGAGGGTCCTAAAGTGTCCAAAACTTACTCCAAGGATCTGGAAGCTTCAATATGGTCCTTGAAAGATTTGGAATTCAATTTCCACAATCCGCTTGGACAAAACCCGTATTAATCCACTGGTAGTGCTTCAGGCTGGAGATTCTTGGTGGTGACAGTCCATGGGAGCTTGGTTAACCTGTAGCTTGCAGAGAGGCCAGTCTTTCGTCCTTTTGAAGCAGGTTTGATCAACATGGCTGTAGTTCCATATTGTGCAGCAGGCGCAGTCAGTCAGAGTGCAGGGCCTGGTTGGTACAAATCAAACTTCCAGCATGGCTCCTTCTTCTTCTGTAGTTTCAAGCAACAGATCTAAGAGGCACTGCCCCTCTCAGATAATTATTCAGTGTTCTCTGGGGTCACAATGAGGGCACTCATGCCCAATGCAGTGCAGGCCAACTCCCCAGAGCATGACCACTTCCTCCAAAGTGTGGCACAATGGTCTCTCAGAAAGCACAATTTCTCCAAAATTCAATATGCCTAAAGTTCCAGTAGAGAGGCAAGAGCTGGCAAAACTAACATCCAGGATGGCTCATCTCCATATTTCCCTCCCCTTGACATCTGCACATCCCTTCCTTAAGCCTGTCATCTGTCTGGGTCCAAAGAGTAGGGGTGTAAATGAAATTGGCTTCTCCTGTCTACTTCTTCTATTGAAGATTGTTTATGACACCTCAAACTGGCTCTGGCATCCCTATGTAGCAAAACCCTCTCCTCTCAGAATGGGTCCTTCACCCCAGGGGCTACTTATCACCTCATCAAACCAGCCTGGCTAATTCACTTAACTCTGCCAAATCAGGACAGAGCACTGTGAGGCTGAATTATGGCATTCAGACAAGAAAGTCTTATAACTTCTTTTCTGTAAATTTTAGGATACATTCAACAATAGCATATTGTTGGATTCATCAATTACCAATATAGTAAGTCCTTGAATATTATTTATATGATTCTCATGATATTAGTGAATAACTTCTTGCCATGTTTACCTATGTGGCTGGGAATCTTCAATGGGGAAAATGAACTGGGCGGTTTCTCCAACACCATGGCTTATAAAATATATTTTATAAGGACCCTGCCTATATCTTCAGGACTTGGTTCTGAATATGCAAAAACATTGCAGATCCTCACTTCACAGTGCTCCTAGCACAAAAGTCGATTTTGGGAATCACTTTTATGCAATGTGGGAGTGAAATGTGCAATTGCACTAAACCGAAGGCATACAAAACATATTTTATAAGGGTCCTCCTTATAAATAACTAACCCCCCACCACTGCAATACCTAGGGGAGACATCGGGAGTATCTATTATGCCTAAGCATTGTATTTTATTAATTTGGAATTGTCCCACACACCAAAGTCGAGATTGGGCATGCTTTACATGTTAAAAGCAGTCCTGCAACACAGTGCTGCTTTCAAACTGAACTCATGCCTCAGCAGTGCACACAGGCAAGTGCAGAAAGGGCTGATGGCCTCTAAACTGCCATGCCCTATTATCTACTAGGGACTTAAAGGTAGTTTTGATCCCCCTGCCCTATTATGTACTAGGGCCTTAAAGGGGAGGTCATACCAATCATAGGGGTACCCTACCCCATAGTGTATGTAGGTGTTTTCACTGTATTCTAAGTGAGTTTTCAGCAAATGATTTTTCAGCATTGCACTGGCCCTGGGCCTGGTCAAGCAGAGTCCAGGGACAGTTAGAGTCAGTTACCACAAGTAGCAGTCAGCAAAAAATATGGGTGCCCAGGGCACAAGGATGACTTTGCAACCCTTACCTCATTCTGCAGGACGTCCTCGATGCTCTCAGTCCCTGTCTCCAGACTCCTCTGACCGTGAGGTGTCGTCACACAGCCAACTGCGTTATCCAATCCAGATGCTGCTCTCATCCTGTGAAAACCACAGTTGATGGACAGAATGCAGAACAATGTCATACATTTACCCCAGTACAGAGATCTGGTCCTAAATCCATCGTTCTGCATTCTGTCCATCAACTGTGGTTTTTGCATTTGTCACCCCGAGTGGGATGGGTATGCTCAGATGTGAGTCCCATGCTCTCCACACCACTGGATTCAAGCAAGCCGGGCTGAAGACGGCTGGAATGCCAGAAACCGGTCCTCGGAAGCTTGTTTCTGGTCCAGGGAAGGCATGGCTTGGCAGTTCGGGCTGGACTGTTTCCATGAGGCACAGGGTCAGACTGATTTGCATATGGCCATGTCTGAACTGGGGTGGTGTGGAGTGCAAAAAAACGATGGATTTAGGCCCAGATCTCTGTACTGGGGTGAATGTAAGACATTGTTCTGCATTCTGTCCACCAACTGTGGTTTTTGCAGCTCTCATGCTGTGAAGCAGCATGAGTGAAGCGTCTGGGTTGGATGAAGCAGGCTGCCTCAGCACTCCAAAAGACATTAGAGGCCAGTGACTGCTCTCCAACCCAGCTATCTAAGACAGGTGGGTTGGAGAGGTTTGAATTGTGCATGTCTGGATTGCCGTGGGAAGATAGCCGGCCAAACCTATATGCACACTTCAAATTATGGGCCACTTCTCATTCCTGGCAATCAGCAGCAATGATGCACAAGCCCTGCCCACACACTCCATTCAGCAAAGAGTAAAAACATGAAACGGTAATAAAATAATTGTTTTATTTTTCACACTTTCTGCAGCGGGGTGGGGGGGGGGTGGCAACTCTCCTATGGAGGAACCGCAGCCGGAGCCATCCCGAGAAAGATCTGTCAGCCCAATCACACAGGAGCATTATAGAATGCTAATTTTCTGTGACTGTTAGTGATGTAGGACGAGGTAATGCAAAATGTTTAAGGGATAGGTATATCTTTTCTTCCTACTGCACATTCCATGGCATATTTACCACTGACTTTCTTGACATTGTTTAATTTTTTATTACCACATTTTTGTTGTATAGTAACTAATAATTATCAGTTTTTGTCATGCATAATCTGATGTGCAGAACGATACGCAAAACAAAATCGAACAATGAAGATTTGGATTTTAAATATTCTTGGGCTCCAATTGCAAACGTTGTTTCACATTCACTTGTCTCTCAGGTGCACGAAAAGTGCAGCTCAAGTTGTAAATTCCACCTCTTTACTCATCAGCTTTGTGGATTTTGAATCATTGTAAGTTTAAGGCAAAGGGTTGGAACAGTGGTTTACACTGTGCAGCGGAATGCAGTATGTTTTAGGAACGCAGTAAACACCACAATGCCGTAAGTTACAAACACACCTTCCAATGGTGTTCTCAAGCAATCTGCGCACCTGTACTTTGTCCCCAAAAAGTCTGATGTATGTGGGTAAAGTGAGAAAATGAAACACCCAAGTGCCCTCCTATTTCATAGGGGTGTGGAGGAAGTGGCTCTCTACAGCAAAACATAGTCTATCTGCTGAGAAAAAAAAAATACACAAGCAACTGAAATTTAACTGTAAAGTGGCAGATTTTCTATCTTTTAAAATATATGATTTCAATAGATTTCCATGTATAGCCCTCAGGATTTTTGGCATTCTCTGAAATGTTAATGGAAATCAAAGGAGGAAATGTGTGATTATTAATTTTCTCAAGTCTTCCTGATTGTTTGTGACCGTAGGTCATAGAGTTCATGAACTGAGGCAGATTGCCCAGCCATGACAACTGTTGGCACATACAATAATTGTAACCTTGCTTACTGCTTGTCATAAACTGCGATTCCCAAGTAGTAATCAAACAGGTACCTTTATGTTATTAAGATTCACTTCCTGCACACTTGGATCATTGGCTTTTATTTTCTGTAGCGTCTCCTCCACATTGGTGGTATTAGGTGGATCCTCATAAACTGGTTTGACCTTTTCTGCTTTCACGACACCTGCAAAAAATAGAAAATATTATTCAGGGCTTTCTGTCTCTTGCTACATAGATAACATTTTCTGCACAATGACATACCCACTATTGGGAAGAAAATTGAGTATAGCAAATCTGCTTTTTTATGTGGAGCACCCTATTTTTTACCTTTTGCTAGGCCCCATGTTTTTGCTGGCTTTAGAACACTTTGCACTTTACCCCAGCCAACCAGTTGTTAAGTGCCTGTTCTCCCCCTTTAAATAGGGCTGAATTGGCATACTCCTAACTGATATGTTTAACTTTCCTATATTAGCATACTCCTAATTGCTATATGTAATTTACATATAAGTCCCACATATCTTGCACAAAGTGTACCCAGGTCCTGTAAGTCAAATGGCACTGCTAGACTGCAGCATCTATTGAGCCATACCTACACAAGCAGTGTAAACATGGCTCCAGGCCTACCAGTGTAGCCTGATTGTAGCAACGTAAAAAACGCATTTCAACCTATCAAAATAAAGCCTGTTCACAGGTCAAAACCTCAATTTTAAATATTATTGGTCACCCCTATGTAGGGCTTGTGGCTGAAAAGCAGGATGCAAGGTAGTTAACAATAGGACATATGGAAATATAATGTTAACATGTCCTCACAGTGTCTACCCCAAACATTATTTTTCACTGTGGCCATCCTAGCTGTCCTATGTAGAAAACCAAAGAACATATTAAAAATCCTATTACTGGTTCTCGGAAATTAAACTAGCAAGAAAGAACTATCTGTAATAACTATTACAAATCTGATCAAATGGTGTAGTTGAATTTTAATAAATATTGAATAAAAGTAACTTTTAGAAAGTTACTATTCCCTGCCTGAAGTCCTGTAGGTTAAATTTGCATTTGCACTCCAGCTTCTGCCTGTCAGTAATAAGCATTCAAATAAGTGTAAAACAGGTGTGAAATACCTCCGAGGTGCAAACATAGGCTGACTAGGTGGGCAGAGATGACTCATTAGAAACTCATAGATTATGCAGGGCTGTTAGCATCTTTTTTGACATTACAGTGTCAAATCCTGCTGGAGTGTTAAATTCTGCTTGACAGGTGACACTTGACACTGGGGATGCACTTGATAGGAAGGGAACAGAATAGTAAGACAATTCTTGTATATCTACTGTCTGGCTGCTCGTAAACCCTGCTTTGTTCAGCCACACTACTGTCTCTGGGCTTATTGGAGTAACAGTGGCTGTTTCAAACTGAAATGATGTTTGATATGGGAGGACACTAGGATTACCATAGTACTGTCCCCACAAACACACCCAGGCCTCAGAGCCCAAGTTTAATGTGAATGACATCTTTGGCTATCTTGCAAATGCCCACAGTGGGGAGAGTTGTCCCCAGAAACTATTAACCTTTTGATTTTGGGCATGCCCATGAGTCTTTTCAATCCACTAGCCCGTGCCAGGATGAAATGTCACCCACTTCAGAACACTGTTGGACCTGAGGAAGAACAGAAGAGGACTGGACCTAGTGTCTGTGGCCTGAATGGAGCCCCAAAATACTGAATGTCCTCTCTCTTGTACCCAGGACAAAGAAGTAGACTCCAAGGGTCATAAGGCTGACCTCCTATTCAAGCTGCAGGCATACAACAAGCTACAAGAAACATTTTGTACAACTGCCAAGCTGACCAGTGGCAAATGGACCTGGACTGGAGCCTATTGTTGGCCTCTGCCTGACACCCTTTGAGTTTCTAAGTGCCTCTCCTGAAGTCCTGGGGGCTTTAGAAGTATATTCCTTTGGTGGACTGGACCTCAAAGGACTAAAGTAAGGAGGTAAAATCTTTGATCAGGTGAACCTGGTTGGTGTATCCAACCCGTGCACCATCGCACCCAGCATAAGATTGGGCCTAGGTCCTGGTCTACCGTGACATGACTATCATGGTTTTTTGGCACTATTTCTACTTAAACATATAAAATGTCATATATACTGTAACCCTTATTGGATTTTTGCCTTTTTTGGTATATTGTTATGTGCCAAAATCATCTTCAGTTTTCCAATTTTAAATTGGGATTTTTTTTGTTTGTTTTGCATTTTGATATTATTACTGTTTTGGTGCTACATAAATATTTTACACATTGCCCTAAGTTAAGCCTGTCGGCTAAGTACCACAGCCTCTAGGGGGTTGAGTTTAGGATACTGTAGTAATTTAAAGGAGTCATCCTGACAAGGATTGTCATTATTCTTTAGGTGAGTAGTCACCCACCCTAAGACATAACTCAATTTCTTATAGTAAGCATCATATCAGTCACGAATCGAGCTCCACAAATATACTTAGATTGAGCAAGTATGTTTGATCTTGGGTTGTTATGGAATTGGTGGGCTTCTGATAAATGAGTTGCGTAGTGGTTACTTTTCTGACTGACAACTGCTAAAGGTGTGTTTTTGACTGTGTTTTATTTATTATGCATGAGTGACTGATTGATTTCTATGTTTATAAGCTGCACTGTTAACACCCAAGAATGTGTTAGCACTGGCCGGATTGCGGTAAGACAATACATAGGTCTCCTTATGGGTGTTCCACCAGAATATCAAGTGCACGGTATGGTCCTGTAAAAAAACACATACATGGAGGTCCTCTTATAATGTTTTTTCTAATGCTCTATGAAATAACATTACACGATGGCAGCTGTTGGACTTGGCCCTTTCTGCAGGGTCATCTCCAAAAATTTTGCCATCACCCTTCTGTATTCTGAACCTGTTTTGGTTGGCTTTTTGGACTCTCTGCACTTTACCACTGTTAACCAGTGCGGATGTGCTTGCACTCTCTCCTTAAAACATAGTAAAATTGGCTTACACCCTTTTGGCCCATTCAATTTTACTTGTACTTTCCTAGTATGGTGGCACTACATGTACTCAGGGCCTGTAAATTGAATGCTAATAGTGGGCCTGCAGCACTAATTGTGCCACATGCTTAAACTGCCTTTTTAAACATGTCTCAAGCCTACTGCTGCATCGTGTGTGCAAATTTAAACTGCCATTCCGACAGGGCAAAATAAATCTTTTGTGAGGCCTAAATGTTCCTTTTTAATACATATAAATAACCCCTAGAGTACACCCTAAACAGCCCAGAGGGCAGGGTGCAGTGCATTAAAAAAGTTAGACATGTACTTTATATGTCCTGGTAGTGAAAAACTATTACATTCATTTTTCACTACTGCAAGGTCTACCTCTTCTATAGAATAACATTGGATTGCCTTATTACATTTAATAGGTGCTAACTTTCAAATGGTAAAAAGTAGGGATGTCAAGTTTGGTGCTAAAAAGAATTGTAATTTAAAACCCTCTTTATTGGGAAAGTCGGATTTTAAGTCACAATTCTGAAAATGCCACTTTCAGAAAGTTTACATTTTCTTGTCCTAACCATTTTGTGCCTGCAGCTGCATCCTGGGTCACATAACTAGGTGTATCTGGCAGTTGGTCTTTGTGTATTGCTCTCAGACAGTGAGACAAAGGAGCATAGGTTTTGTCAGGATGGGCCATCTCTGATGTGATGAGGGGGAGTAGCTGGCATACAACCACACTTGCATATCACAAAGTCTCTGCATGAGCACACTAACAAAGAGTTTGATACTAGTCTATTGTGATCTCAGACAAGGTGGAGCCAGGGTAGGGAGAAGGGAAATTCCAAGCTTCTCTTTGGATGGAAACCTCCATAGGCCTCTCCTACTTCAAAGTGGGCACAGGTTTAAATAACTGTGTTGGGTTTCAGTGCCGAGATGCCCTTTCGGGGGCGATTCGATGCGCTATATTAAGTCAACAAGAGTAATCTGGAGTCGCCAAATTAAGCCAATTCCAAGGGCAGAATGAAACATTCCACCCACCTCTACTCAACAGCTATCTTGGAAGAAAAAAAAAGTAGCACAGTCTTCAGTCTACTCCAGGTATTAAAGTTGCGACCTATTCACTTTGGTAATGCTTGTTTTGTTCAGGTAGGTGCTTAAAGAAGGTATTTGTGTTTGTATTCTAAATTCTGAATGGATATCACAGAGTAACTGCCCTAAAGGCTCCTAAATTTTATTTTCCAATTTGAAAAGCAGCTACTATTATTATCACATTCAAAGTTACTCTTTTCCTTGAACTTAGAAGGGTGGAAGACTGAATTGGTCCTGCAGTGACCGAAACATCAAAGTAATGATGACACACACACACACCCTTTAACACCCCCAAATTGTCTACTTTGTACGTGAGCATCTGGCCTTCAAGTCATATGGTATCAGCACTAGAGTGTCATTCACTGCATGGTACATGTCTAGTAGCCAGGTACAGAGCAAGAGCTGGTCTTTCGACCTGCTTTTTATTACTACAGTCATTCATGGAAATAGAAGAAGATACAGTTATCCTTTACTGTTTGTTGTACTAGCAGTCCATTTCGAAAAACTGTAATGGAAATAATGGAAAGACTGCGGTTCTCCCTCATGGACGCCATGCGTACACCTCTCTAGGTAGTCCTAATGCAGACAGACAGATGAGTAAGGTAAGGACTTCATCCCTGGCCTACAACCTCTCCTCTCTCTACCTGAACTCTGATAAAAATGTGGGGACTGGTGCACATTTTATTACACAAAAAGCATTGTGCTCATTCCTGGGGTGAGTGCAGGATGCAGCCATTGCCCTATGAATGTCTCATTTGTCAAATATCAATGATTGCTGCAGTTGAAAATAGAGGAGCACTATCTGGAATAGTGGAGTATGTTGCAGCTGGGAATATATGTGCCATGTGAATATTTTGTTAATATCTCATACAGGGATACCAGTGGCTAGTGGAAATCAATAAGACATTATTGAGAAAGCTCTGTAGATGTCTCAGCAGTACAACAGGTGTATGGAGCTGGCCGGTACCATGGTGCATTGTAATAGCTATTTTTATATTTCAGTTCTCTCTGGAAATATGTATGATGTGATATGGTGGGTGTTTAGCTACAGTGTAATAGTCTTGTGGCTATCTCAATCTGGGAATATGGCCCCACTATGCAGGTCAATATATGGTGCACAATGAGAGCTCTGTGAATATCTTCATACTGCGGCATCACTGCACGGTGCAAGTCATTATAGCGGCGCTTTGTGACAGCGCTGTGAATGTCTCAGTATTGGGATACAAGCGCACTGTGCAAGTCAAACCTGAGGATATTGAGTGAGCTATGTGGATGTCTCTGCACTGTTATATACCAGCGCTTACAGAGATGTATTGTGATTCACTGCTTGAATGAGACCAGTGCACAGTGAAAGTCAGACTAGTGATAATTTGTAAAAGGTATGAGGATGCCTCAGTAATGGTATAGTAATTTATGACAGAGGTGGGAGGCTGGAATATTATTGGGGTGGTGGTGAATGAGAGAACCCTGGAGATGGCTCTTTGTTGTGCTAGCAGTGCATGGGGAAATCAAGCCCTGTGAATGTCTCTGCACTGAAATAACAGTGCACTCTGCTGTTCAGAATAGATATATTATGTATGTTTGCATGTTGTAGGTCCGACGAATTTAGAAAGTCCACTGAAGAAAAGTCAGAAATGTGCTCTTCTAGGATTACTGATATATTCTAAATTAAATACTGACTTTTCAGGGATTCACAAGCTATCCTGGAGTACTCTTGGAGAATTACAATAGTCAAAAAATTTCCAGCGAACTCAAACCCTGGCCTACACAGAATTTCTACTAGGTTGAAAACTGTGCACATGAAGACCTGACTCTGATGTGCACTTGTACATTTAACTTCTCATTTTCCCATGTGGAAACTATTCCTCCTTTACTTCCAATAAATGTAGAAATGTTCACTACACATTCCCACCCTTGTAACACACTTACTCTTGTCCTTGAAAACAGGACATTTGCATACTTTTCAAGAAGAGGAAATAATCTGCAAGAAGTGTGTGAATATTATCAAATATTCAAGTTTGTAAGGTAGAACCTCAATTAGTTGCCTACAAACCTTATCCTAGCCCCAAATATGTGAATATAGAAATGCCTCCATGCTGGCAGAATATTGTATTTACAATTTACATTTGTAATCGAAAAAGTCTGCCATTCCCGATTATGCGCATTACAACGGCGATATTTCCATTGCAGATGTATTTGGAGTATTTAACTACACACCTTAATTAAAGCTAGGAGCACAACTACCTTTGAGACTTGGGCCTTACGAGCCCCCATGAGACCACCCCAACAGGGACACTACCAACCACAGCGCAAACCACCACAACCCCAGAAAAGACCTGCCACCGCCGCAAAACAAACGTACCCCCTGTGCTCCTCCTCTTTCCTCTCTCTCTTCTTTCCACCTCGCTCAGATTTTTTTCACCTCTAAGCAAGACAATGTAAGGCACACAGGAGGACAAGTGTATAAGCTGAAATGTAACCATAACTCTGTAACCAAGACTTACTTGTATCCTATAGATGTTTAGTGAATGCACAGTAAAACTCAATAACATACTTTGAAATGGAAAATGTGTCAGCACTGGGAGATCAGAGAAAGTTGAACCTCAAAATAGAGGGACACTGTGAGCCTATGTAGAGGATTTCGTTTCTAAAATTATAACTGTATGAATCGACTACGGATGTAATGTACCATAGGTTAAATTGTAATATTATTCCATTTTTAAGTGAACAATAAAAATAGATGAAATATTTATTAATGCTATGAACAATGTGTGTTACTTTCCCCAATACCGATCACTCAACAGTTCCTAATCCTCACTCCCTTTGTCATAACACCCTACGTAGGGGGGTGCACATAATGCTTCATTAGAAATCATAGAAATGGCTCATACTTATAAATTTCATAAGGTGCAAACAGTCAGCACTTAGGTGGTCTCTTGGCACTGGGGAATGAAACCACAAAAGCATTTCATAGCTAAATAAAAAAAATGGTGAAGGCCGCTGACACATCTGACAGATGGCAGCTGCAACAGACTCTATGCAGTGGAATGGGTAAAAGCCCACCTGATGATCATGCAGAATATGATGGGAGTCAGTCTACGTACAGCTGAAGTTGTTACCCAGCTGTTTGCTTAATGGCTTTGGAAGTATATGGGGGATTTTATATGGTGTGTAAGTCCCAAGCTCAGCAGGTTCTACCTTTGGATTTTAAAATCAGGAACACTGTTGTTTTAAAACTATATGGAACTTGTACCAAAGCTAGAAACACACTCACTGTGAAGAATGAGCGTAACTGTTGGAAGCTGCACTAACTCCTTAAAGAATTTTGTTGGACAACCATGCAGGGGAGAACTTGAAGTTTTACAATTGTTCATTAATTGTGTAGTTTCAGAGAGAATGGAGTAAATATGTGTTCAGGTTTTCTCTTTTCCAATAAGGGATCAGTGCTTCATGAACTTAGATGATTCTGATCTTTCTTTTCTTTGTAATGTTGAACTTTTGTGTAATGTGTTATTTGTCCAGTGCTTACTCTAAAATGAAGGTGTGTAGTTGCATATGGTGGGCACACACCCTCATTTTAGAGTACTAGGACTTATCCGTCAGCCCTTGATCAAGAGAGACAAAGGTAGAACAGGGAGAAAGGAGGAGGAATGGAAAAATAAGAATGGAATGACAGAGGGAGAAAGCAGGGATGAAAAGGAACCTACAAAAGTGGTGAAGGCGCAAGAGGAGGAAGGTGGTAAAAAAAAGGCACATGTGGTAGAAACCAGACTAAGCAACATACGCATTCAACAGCGCGTACAAGGTTTTTTAAAGAAAACGTTGGGCCCCAGGATCAATTTTATTATAAACTCAGTACTGCTTTTTCACAGTGGTGTGAATTGTAAAACAAAGTAAATTGAAGAGCTTCCTAGTTTTGAGCCTAAAGTTAATCCTGCCAGATACTCTGTAATTCACTCTACGTGAAGGCATCTGTACCATCTCAAATACATTGGCATGGGCTACAATGATTATATTTTATTAGATTTCTCTTTTATAGAACGCTTTGTGATTTATACAGGGTCCCTGGTGCTATAGGGCACAAAAATCGTCAACCCAAATGTCATAAACCAAAGTCAAAGGGTGTCTGCTTCGGGAGTGCGTCACAGACGCAGGACACTAAGATAGCAGGAAGGCAGAAGAAATGTTTTGGTAAAATCCAAAAAGCGTGCGGTGAATAAAGCTATATTTAATTGAAACCAGGCGAGGACTGAATGAAAGTGATTTTGTAAATGAAAGAGATGAATTAATGTTTACAGATGTAAATCATGAATATAAATTAAGTTACTTATTATATATACTAACTGCACCTGTTTCAACAAGGAAAGAGAACTATCATTTACTAACTTCTTCCTTATGCATTCACGGCGCCTCAAGCTTACGCATCTAAATCATTTGTTTAAGGCTGGATCAGATTTTTGACTTTCCTCGAAGCTTTTCGTGGTAGAATATGAACAGCACCGAATGTTCTTTTAGTCTATTTCTATTATAATCACAGGGTGCACGTGCAGACGGACTGCAGTGCTTCCTTAAATAGGAAATCAGATTTTCGGAGGGATTTGTCGTCCATGTTTTTGTAACATTCTTGGGCGTTTTTGTCTCAATCTACCAGCCAATGGTAAAAAAAAATTTAAAAAACTGAAAATGGCCGGTAAGGTCGACATTAGTGGGATTTTAACACTAAACTGGAATACCTCGAGAGAGTATTACAGCCCGAAGAACATGGCCAGGCGTGTATTTTGGCTTACAACAATGTTGCTTTTATGTATTTTTCTTAAAGGGTATTGTCTAAAGCAGGTTATATTAAACATGCAGCCCTCTACCCAATACAAATTAGAGACCCAAATAAAAAACGACAGGTGATTTCATTAATCACAATGCACAAAACTCCGCCAACAGCTCTGTAAAGTACGAGCTGCCTCCACATTATGTACAACTACATGGCTGTTACCAACCAACAACAGCACACATTTTTGTCTGCGCCCAGTTGAAAATTCAAGGGGATTCCTCACGAGAAGCCTTTTTGTCAGTGTCCCTCGTCATTCATAGGACTAGAGGCACCACAAGTTCTTTCGTTCTGAGTTCTGGTCTACTGTAAGACCTGGTAGTGGAATATGCAGTTTCAGAGTTCCTGATGCTACATACGTCTTGAACCTCTGCCCCTCCACACCACAGTATTTTACCTAAGTCTACGGGAAGGTTTGGACCTGGAGCCTGCGCATTTCAACCTTCAAGATGCTAGAATCTGCTGCTTCCAGACAGATAGCACTGACTATTAGTATTCATAAAACTTTAACCTGCTCTTTAATTCTTATTGGTACAGTGATCATGTAACCAGGAACTACAGTACCCATCAGGCATTTTACTGGGGAACCTGTATTCACAAAATCATCCAAATCCAAGCCGAACTAGAACCAAATTATATTCATCGCTGTAGAAAGAAGCTTTCATGTATAGGCAGAGAGCAGTGAATGAATGTCAATGCTGGAAGCGGATGTGGATACAAAAGCTGAAAAACTACATCTTTTTGGGCAGACCTCATTCCAAGATACCCCCAATTGCTCCTCGAATGTACACCTTGCTTAATCATTCTTAAAGCCATCCATGATTTACCTCCCAACACAAGCGAAGACTCTGAGGCCCTAAAAAACAAATCTGTCCTCAGCTGCAAACCAAAGCTGGGTGGCCCAAGAACCTAGCTCAGGAGGTCCTGTCGGTGAGATCTCTGTGTCTTAGCATCCATCCTAAAGATTCTTCCCTGGGCTGTGTTTTAGTGAATTTCAAGAATCTCCGGATCGTTGAATTGTTACTATGGCACCTAAAAAGCATAACACCACCCCAATTGTTCCTACATGTACACCATCGAGAATGAGCTTGTTTTTCACCTGAATGAAAAGCTGATCAGTTGCTCACGGTTCAACAGTGTAGAAGACAGGCCTTGGAGCAGTTGCTTCACTGTCTGAAAAAGTTATTCAATTTTTCGATAAAGATGAAAGATTACTGAGTATTGGCTCCTAGCAGGATTAAGCCAAATGCTGGCATTTATATCTTTCAATACATCTGCTTCAATATCTTCACTTGACTCAGGGCCAATGTGCCTACTTGGGGATCAGCTCTCTTCGTATAAACTATAAGAAACTCCTTTGTACCGCCTTACACTCAGCGTCTATCAAGGACTATATCTCCTTCAATATAGTTTACAGAATTCAGCATTCTGTACATTGTTGTGTTCCAGATTTTATTCCTAAAAGACTAGGGCCTGATTACAAGTTTGGCCGTCCTGGAGCGGGCTGCCACACCACCCTCACAGGTGACAAGCAGCACTCTACAAATCCACCTTATATTGCATTTCACTAGACCAGTACACTTGGAAACTCATTTAAGTAAATCTGGTAAAGTTGAGTGATACAAAGTGGGCGGGAGCGCGAGAGCCTCATGGCTGGCTTAATATACTAGAGGGAGAAGGGAGAGATATCCGTTCTTGTTAGAACATTGTTAGAGAATTATCGTTTTTTGCAGCTAAGCCAAATGCTGTTGCTTGGCTTCCAAATAAAGCAGCCTTTTCCATATAGGCGAAGTGTGTCTATGTTCTGCCCTCCCCCAGTTGTGTGTTTTACCCTTCCTGCCTTTTTTTGTGTGTTTGCTTGTACTTGTTTTTGTGTTCTGTGTTGGCTCCCAATCAAACATAAGCAGAGTTATTATTTTATCTGACCTTTAGGGTTTCTCATAGGAAACGTACAGTGAAAGTAGTTTTTGAGGGCTCGTCACTGTAGGTTCAGGCCAAAATTATATTCTTGCATGTATCATGCTTAAATAATAGGCACCCTACCACGTGGGCTACGAGATCTACTTAAGTGGACTTATCTAAGATTTAAATGTAAATTTCTGTCAAAAAGGGTTATTTTGACTGGCTTTCCTGCAGGTTTAAAATCGACAAGAGTCAGGCAAAATGGTAGCCTTGCAGCCATGTTTTCTTTGTCCTTCTAGTGGATGGCAAAATAAGTGCTTCAGTCCACAGGAAACATGTTACTTTCAATGACACTGGCATATTTCTGTGCACTGCATACTATTGCCTTCCTATAAAGTTAAATATGTCAGTTGGTGATTAGTCAATTTCACCATTTTTTATTGACCATAGCACATTGACGGAGGTCTGTACACTAGTGTCCCAGTGTGCAGAGTTAAACAAAAAACTGCAATACCAGTTGGCAAAAACTGGAGGTGAGCACACAAACACAGGCACATGTACCAGACAATGAACAATGCTTCAAAACGATCATGCAATGGGTAAAGAAATGCAATCTAATTACGTTCCCCTAAGAAGAAAAAATGTATTTCATTTGATTACTTAGAAGTGTTTCGCTTACTCAAAAACCTTCCAGGAAAAAAAACACTTTTACTCTGAAACACGTGTAAACTATTTGAAGGCAACAGCTGGGAGTGATAATGTCTTCCATATGTGTGGATGAAGCATTCCAAGTCATATGAACTGTGGATGGCACCGGGTTTCAAAATGCATTTTGAAATATTTTCATGACAAGAGGCTATCACACTTTAAAACGTTTGAAACTATCCTTTAGTGCGATACACCAATAGGGTACTATGAACTCTTTTTATTTATTGTCGTGAATGATCTGAAAATGCAAGGAGTAGAAGATGAGATTCTGAAATTTAAGGAACAGACATAGAGATTCGTGAAAAGAAAGTGCTAGGAGAAGAGATCCTGCAGAAACTCTATGACTATATAATCCTCTGAGGGGGGAAATCAATGACTCGAAAATATGGTCCTTGAGTCCCTGTGGGGCATCAAGGAGGACTTATGCAATAAACTACCTGGAGACTTCCTGAAGGAGAACACAGTGGCCTTGCTTGTTGTTTGGCTCATTCAAGGCACACACCACTTCGCCGCTGCACTGGATGTCTCTATTGCCCACATCGCCTAGCGGCAGAAGCTGCTTTCGTCATTGGGTCTGCGCCAGGCGGCGCATTCAAGGCGTGCCCAGGCCAAGTACGGGCCCGTCTGCGCCCTTCTAAGGCAGGCCAAGGCTGGGCCACCCCCCTTGGTCCCATGGATTGGAAACTAGATAAAAGAACCGGTAAGGAACCCAGTCATATTAATATCTAACCATAGTCAAAAGCATAACCGATTTGCTGTGAAAATGGGCAAAAGAAAATGAATACTAAGTAATGGAAGCTGCACGGGTAAAAACGTGCCAATTGTTAACTATCTGAAAAGTGTTATGGGCCTGATTAATAATGAGATAGTCCAAGTGGAGGAGGGGTGGGCAGCTACAAAAACAGCATTAAATGCAGCCCAAAAAGAGTCAAAGTCAGACTTGGTAGATCCTGTGAAACCTGATTCTGCCTCTGAACCCCAAGGCATAAGTACAAGTAAGGAGGTCTATATATCTAATATAGACCGTCTTATAAAATACCCTTGCATATTGACACTCCCACTTGACATATATTTTATCAGATCATTCTGAATTGGTTTCCCCACTGGCGAAAAAGAGCAAACAGCAACCTGTAAATACGAAAGTATGCTCCAAAAATCAGTTGAAAAAACTTGAAAAAGGGAAAAAGAATTAAATTAGAGGCAAGAGGGACAGGGCAGACGAAGCAACAATCTACCCAAAAGGCATTGAAACCCTCTTAAAAAAATTACAGGGGAAAATCGACAATATTGAAAGGCGACTTATGTAGGGAATTAAGTCAGTACAAAAAGATATTATTTATTTAACTGATTTGGTCACAAACCTACTGTCCCCGGAAATGTCCCAAAAGGTAATGCCTGGAAGTAACTCGGATGAGAAAATTTAAGCAGGGCATAGCTCCCTAGGTGAAATTGGAAAAACGAATTTGAAAACGGCGCCCCAAACAAAGGAAGCACTTAGAGTACAACCTATTCTAAAATTAAGCGATAATTACTTATGTAATAAACATCGTTTAGAAATTGAAGAAATTGAACACGAAAAATAACTTTTCACGAACTATCGATCTACGAAGCCTGATGAGGTTTCTCTTCATCTAACCCCCCCCCCCGACCCCTCCTCCACCCCCCCACCCCCCTCCCCCGGCAACTCCTTATGTTATTGTTTGTAAAAAAATCCCGAAATTAATAGCCAATACCACAGAGACTTGGGGGACTTTAAAGAATCGTGTTATGTATTAGTTTGCTTCAAATTCTAACTGCTGCATTAACGTGTTTTCTCAGAACATAATAATGTTAAGAAGAGTGAGTTGGGTGGGCAGTATGAAGAAATCATCCAAAGGAGATTGTGTTGTTGTGAATTTCCGCAGTCTGGAGGTGGCGGGGTCTCTGATTGGAGAAATATCAGCTAAATATGGCCGTTTAATCATCTTGATGATATTATCACTGATGTTCCACTTGGCTATTTTTACAAACCTAGAAATGAGCCCCACTCCACCCCCCAATAACTAGTAGAAACTTCCAGAACATGAATCCGTGTATACCATCCATGCCTAATAGGTTTGCTCCTTTAAGACGCTGCAGTGGAATTGATGGATGTAGTGCAATTGAAAGGTGTTACTCATGCCTCCCCTCCCATCAGGCCTGTCGTTAATGATCTAAATGGTCATTAATTACATGGATCCTTAACCATCAAGCCATAGAATGTTGCAGGGGTTAACAATAAGCTACACGATAAGGAATGGCTTAAAACGATACAGAATTGTACTCCAATCTTACTACAAGAATCTTGGCTCACAGAAACTTTTATTATTAATGGCTTTAAAACGAGTTATACTCAAGCTATCCCTTCGAAGGCAGGAAGAGCAAAAAGAGGTTTAGCAGCTTTAGTTTCAGTAACCTCACCATTGACACTAAAGAGAGTCTACACTAAATCACAGTGTTTCCAGTTTTTACTTTTTTGCATTAAAGGGAAACAGTGCATAGTAGTGATACATTTTTATAACAATGTCTTCGACAGTACATGACATAGTGCAATTACATCAATGGAAGAGGATTTGTATGATGTTTTAAAAGGGCTGGGGGGAGACTACTTGCTAATCTAAGAGGGTGATTTTAATAGTGAAATGTGTAAAAGTCTAATAGGGGAACAATATGGTTATAGTGATGGCTATAGGGATCCTAGCTCTCATTTTCCACATAATCCTTATGGAGAAGCGATTAATTCTGCCATGTATAAATATAATTTAGAAATCATGGAGTCAGGTGAACGCAAGGGAGAAACTGTTGCCCAAAGATGTGAAGGGTTGAGGTCTTTGTCGCACATTGCGTAGGTCTAGTATCAGGGAACTGCAAGGGTCTTGTTGAATACAAAATTATTCAGGCAAGCCCTTTTAGTGACCACCATGCACTACTCCTGATACTGAATCAAGCTTGTATCAACAAGAGAAGGCACTCGTTCTCGCAGCTGATATCAAAACATAAGGAGAGAATGGGATTCCCATTAAATGGTCAGGTGTTAATCCCATAGTTTTTATGGAAAACATAGTAGAAAAAAAACATGAACATGTAAACATTTGTTTGGATAGATCCTCCCTAAATGTTGATATTGTTAGTGCATTTCATAATATTGCTGCTGTAATTTCTGAAGACTTGTAAATAAGAAATAAAAAAAATACTGATCACTGCCCTATATGGTTTGACCAGCAGTGCTCCAAATTAAATAAGGAATTAAAGGAAGCACTAAAACTAAGACCGAGGGATAGAGAGAGAATTTGTACTCGTTGGAAAAGCTATAAACAAACTTTAAATTCAAGATAAATAGAAATCCGGGAGAGGGCGTGGGAAAAATTGATACATGCAGCTGATACACGTGATTCTATCTTATTCTGGAAAACAAAAGACCAACCCTTTTTTTAAAGATGTATCATCCGCTAAAATAGAAACACTAGTAACTCCAGAGGAATGGCCGACGCGTTTTGAAAACATTTTTACTCCAACAGAAGAGGTCTCTATGATTGATGGCAATAGTAATTTTATTTTAGTGAACACTGTTAAGACTGCACCCATCACCCTAGACGAGATTAAAATTGCCCTAAATAAAAGCGCACGTAGTAAGGCTGCAGGACCAGATGGGGTCACTATCGATATTTTTAAGTCTATCATCGACTTATGGTCCCCAATCATAGTAAGCCTTTTTGATGCCACATTTGGAGGGGTGCTACCTGCCACTTGGGTAGAAAGCACAATCGTCCCCATTTTTAAACAAGCATTGGAAATGCAATAGGTCTCGCATCATTAGAGTTAGTGCTTTTAGAATTGTTTATGGGTTTTTTTTTGTAAATCTTTAGCATTTTTGTTTCCTGTAGCCAATGCTAAAGAATTACAAATAAAATAAGTTCTCTGGCACTTGAAGTACTTCTCTGTGTCTATTTCATTTCTACTGTTGGCGATTAAATTTGGGAACACCACTCGGGTTACTTTTATAAACAACATATTTACAGCCTTCCGTGGCTGATCTGGTCTACACAATACCGGATTCTACTGAAAAACGCAAAATAATCAGTATACGATCTCAATATTTATAGTTACAACACAAAATAAATAAAGCAAAATGTGGTGCATGATCCAGTTGAAAAACGAACATCTTGAAGTAGTCAAATTTTAACTGTTTGCAACTGACAGTATTCTGAAAATAAGTATTTAGTTTGGAATTCTAAAAATAAGGAGTTCTTAAAAGAGCTGAATGACGACCACATCGGCAATTCTAAACGAATGAAATATGCAACTTACCAGCTGGATATCTGAATGACCGAAAGGCACCACAATACCTGAGTGGGAAGCTTTCAGTCTACTACCGCTGGGGTTGGTCATGGGGTAGAGGGTGCAAAGACTATACATTCGCCGCATGTACAGTCCATTTATAATTAAGTGGTACTCTCGGGTTATAATTTAACGCATTGTTGCAAAGGGAACCTATGGGATGCGAGTCTGAAACACAGCCAAAACAAACACGCCAATTTCATTTAAGAAAATGTAAACGTGGGCTCAAAAACTAAGCAAACTATTTGTAGTTGCCTCTGTCCGAATTGGCATAAAAGGTCCCACACACTGTGACTCCTTGGGACCTTGTGAATCTCACAGTCTACCAGTAGGCACAATATGATCCACAACCCCGCATCCACTTTAGGCAGACCATGTGTGTAGCTATTAGAAAACTTTCAAATGCAAATGATCCACGTATAGAGAACTACGAGGAGTTACCCGTTCAACGTGCCAAACGCTTGGTATCATCATCCAAAACTCGCCCCTCCAACTGAGCAGCTATAAAATAACAAGCTTCTGTGTTCTGCGACACGGCGGGCAGGGGAGGGGGCGGAGCGGGGAGAGGTGCGACACGGCAGGCAGGGGAGGAGAGTAGGAGGAGGAGGGGGGAGGAGAGTAGGAGGAGGAGGGGGGAGGAGAGTAGGGGAGGCACGGCCTGGCGGCCGTGCACCCAAGAAGTGAGGGGGCAGAGCTTTAAGTGGTACTCTCGAGTTATAATTTAACGCATTGTTGCAAAGGGAACCTATGGGATGCGAGTCTGAAACACAGCCAAAACAAACATGCCAATTTCATTTAAGAAAATGTAAACGTGGGCTCAAAAACTAAGCAAACTATTTCGGAGCGGGGAGGTGCGACACGGCAGGCAGGGGAGGAGAGTAGGAGGAGGAGGGGGGAGGATAGTAGGAGGAGGAGGGGGGAGGAGAGTAGGGGAGGCACGGCCTAGCGGCCGTGCAACCAAGAAGTGAGGGGGCGGAGCTGGGGGAGGCTGTGAGAGAGAGAGTGGGCAAGGCAGGCGGCTGGGGGCATGTGCACGCGCTTTTAAGCTCAATGCGCATGCGCATTGAGCTTAAATTTCACGGGCACTGCAAGGAATCGCCACGATTCCTTGCAAGTTTGTTAAAGAGTGTTTAAGCCCCCATAGTCTCGCAAGCTCGATGCGCATGCGCATCGACAGGCGAGACCTAAAAAGCGATAGACGAAATACAAAATGCTACCGTCCAATATCCCTACTTGATTCTACATCAAAATTGATGAGCAGAATTAAGTTAAACAGACTGGAATGCTGGGCAAATGAGAATAACATCTTAACTGAAGCCCAGTGTGGATTTAGAAAGGGTATTGGGACGGTTGAGCAATGCTTTAATCTCAAGTTATTGATAGGGAAATATACCATCGCCAAAGAAGGCCAACTTCATTTTTGCTTTTTTGACCTTACCAAGGGGATACCAAAGGGGATGATGGACGGAGCGTTTGAGCAAATCAAACACCCACCCTCAGTCAACTGATCTGGGTAGAATCATCATCATTCTTTAGCTCACTCCACCACCCCAGTTCAGACATGGCCATATGCAAATCAGTCTGACCCTGTGCCTCATGGGAACAGTCCATCCCGAACTGCCAAGCCATGTCTTCCCTGGACCGGATACAAGCATCCTGGAACCGATTTCGTGTTCATAACCCTCATAAGCCAGGCTATCTTGAATCCAGTGGCAAAGTGAGCAAGGGACCCACGTCTGGGCATACCCTGACAACTTAGGGCGAACAAAGAAATACCAAAGGGGATGATGGATGGAGCGTTTGAGCAAATCAAAGACTGATTTGCATATTCCTGGGTTCAAACTGGAATGGAATGGTGAGCACAAAAACGATGGATTTAGGCCCAGATCTCTGTACTGGGGTGAATGTATGAAATTGGTCTGCATTCTGTCCATCAACTGTGGATTTTGCATTTGTCACCCCGAGTGGGACGGGTATGCTCAGACGTGAGTCCCGTGCTCTCCAAGCCACTGGAATCAAGCTATCCTGGCTGATGAGGGCTAAAAGCCCAAAACCGGTCCTAGGATGCTTGTTTCCAGTCCAGGGAGGACCTGGCTTGGCAGTTCGGGCTGGACTGTTCCCATGGGGCACAGGGTCAAGACTGATTTGCATATGGCTGTGTACAAACTGTAATGGCATGGTAAGCAAAAAAACAATGGATTTAGGCCCAGATCTCTGTACTGGGGTGAATATATGACATTGTTCTGCATTCTGTCCATCCACTGTTGTTTTTGCATTTGTCACCCCCGAGTGGGACGGGTAAGCTCAGACATGAGTCTCGTGCTCTCCATGCCACTGGAATCAAGCTATCCTGGCTGATGAGGGCTGAAAACTCAAAACCAGTCCTAGGATGCTAGTTTCCAGTCCAGGGAGGACCTGGCTTGGCAGTTCGGGCTGGACTGTTCCCATGGGGCACAGGGTCCAGACTGATTTTCATATAGCTGTGTTCAAACTGGAATGGCATGGTGAGGAAAAAACGATGGGTTTAGGCCCAGATCTCTGTACTGGGGTGAGTGTATGACATTGTTCTGCATTCTGTCCATCAACTGTTGTTTTTGTTTTTGACCTTACCAGCACATTTGATTTAGTTAATCATGTTAAACGGTGGCAAACACTGGAAGGGATAGGTGCCCCACACTTTATTATTACTTACTTATCGCAAATTTATGCTCACATAATTTCAAGGATTCGTTATAGCCCAAAAGGTGAATGCACTCCTCATTTTAGCGTCACCCGTGGGATTAGACAAGGTTGTGTCCTTGCACCTCTTTTATTCTCTCTTTACATTAATAATGTTGACTTTTCACTGCAGAATTTAAATGCTGATGCCCTCACTGTAGGTAAATGCGTAACACCAGTACTGCTATATGCAGACGATGCAGTCCTATTATCTAGGACTGCTAACACCCTTCAATGCCTGATAGATAACTTTAGAAAATTCATGACTGGGAAAGATCTACAATTAAACCTAAGTAAAACCCTTGTCATGACTTGAGGGAAAAGCAAAACAAAGAGTAGAAACCACTATGTGGAAGGTGTATATATTGAAAGGACAACATCATTTCCATGTCTGGGACTCCTTTTTAATGGGAATGGTACCTTGGGCGCACATACCGACCTATGTAAGTTAAAGTTTATATGATCAAGTGAGGGTATCTTTAGATTTTCAAAAGAAAATCGGTAATAAGCCAGTGTGGGAAATCCTTACATTTTATAGGAGTAAGTGTATCACAGGTGCATGTTATGGAGCAGCATTATGGGTAGTGGGCAAATATCTTGCTGCTCCAAACCCTCGAAAATAAATTTCTAGTAGGGTGTTGGCAGTTCCAAATGCAACCGCTTCATATATAGTACATGAGGAGACGTGTGTACCCTACATTAGTGATTTCATTAGTATGGCTGCCCTCACACTATGGTATAGGATCTGGACTGAAGATGAGACAAAATTCACCAAGGAAATAATAATGGACTGCCTCACTCTTGATTACTGTAAAAAATCTCTTGGCTACCGTATATTTATATTCTTTTAACTGAGTGTAAGGTGGTTCCTGATTTTTATGACCCCAAGTCCATCCAGACATACAATAAAGGGGAGTTAAAAATTAGGCTAATATATTCTAGGCAATCTATAAGAGATGCTGAGACAAGTACAAAATCAAGTGTTAGATAATTTTGTGAAGGCCCACTTTTGTTGGGTATCTAACCGTACCTTGTCTTAACAAGAAATGTGCAACACAGATTTTACTTAACAAGGTTAAGGATGGGTACCTTACACTACCAGATCGTATAATCTAGAATGGGTAAGTGGAGCCTTAACCTTCTAGCTGCCCATGTGACGGAAAGTCTCTTCAGACCACATTGCATTTTATACTCTTTGTAATTTTTATCGGGATATCAGGAAATCCTTTTTACGGCTGTTATTAATTGATAATACATTGTGTACTTGTAAATTTGCTTTTAATAATATCTGTAGTGTGGAAAATGAAAACACATATAATGCAGTTATTCTTTTTATCCAAATGGCAATCAAGAGAATAAAGGATCTTTCTTATCTGGAAGCCATAATATAGGAACATGAATAGATCCTTTCTTTTAATGACTAGGTTATCACATTTTTACGCGTGAGTATAGCTACTGTATTTTCACCTCTTCAATATACCATACAGAGTTATAGTCCACATAAATACAATAAGTAGTAAACTAAGAATTTACGTATAATGAACTACAACTATGCACTGTATTTTATATTGTTCTTGTGAGTCTAAGTTTACATAATTATTGTTTTTTTTTAGCAAAGAAATTATTATGCACTGATTTAATTTTTAAATGTTTTAAAAATCATTATGGTGCAGTTCTCTGTATAGAAAACCACAGGATGGAACATTATTATGGATTGAATTGTTTTTAAAGTGGTTTTATTATGTAGAAATGTTTATGTAAAGAATGCTTTTATGGTTATAAATTATAGACTGAATAAAGCTTGATTGAATTGAATTGAATTGAATTGAACACAGTGCAGCAAACGGAGAGCAGGCAGGGTTCTGGGACCAGCTGTGGAGTACAATCTAGCTGCAGGCTCCCAAAGATCACAAGTTTTAATTACGTCTACGTTTGGGGGTAAACTTCAGACTTTTTGTGAATTACAGGGAATCTCGGATATGCCTCAGGAAATCTAAGGAAGTTATATAATTCTTGGAGTACCCCAATGAGGAATGCACAATGCAATTTTTGCAAAAGTCTGCATGCATAAACCCTTAATTTTTTTCTTTTTCTCTGTGGGTAAAAAACTTGCTCTCTGGAGAAATCGACTGCCCTACATCCCCATAAAGTACCCGGTCTAAATAAGAAATCACGTTCCCCTGCCTTTACTGGAACAAATTGACATGTCTTTTTCAGGGTACGAAATTACCTGTGCCAGTTAGTCACTCACAAACTTTCTGGCCCATCGTTTTTCACCTATTTCTCCAGGGTTTAATGAGACATATCCATGGTTGTCACATGTGAGGCTTAAGCAAGAATGAATGTGTCCTTGTGTAACTGCGCTCATGTAAAGTGCTCTGATACCCGATACCTTTGGGTCAAGTTCGTGCTAAATAAAACTCCGCAAAAAAAAATAAAGGAAGGGATGGTTGCCCGGGCACCACACTCTTAAGGACCCTGAAGCTCACACAGAAAAATGATTTCAAAACACTTCCTATGAAGAGCTGCCTGCCTTTCTAAGCCTGTTTATGTTGCTAAGCAAGATTTTGTCCTAATAGAACACAGTTGAGAGTGGCCTACACTAGATGGGGTCAAGTCTTGCATAGACCTTTAAATGTTCTACGTCCAGGGTCCTCTCTTTACATAACCAACTTTTCTATGGCTATGTTTTGAAACCTGGTCGTCATAACCAGGGTTGTCAGATGTTCGTGCGAGGTTTGGAGGCAAAACCTAATGTGTGGGTCCTCTGGATGCTAACGATTTGGTCAGGTGCAATAAGCAGCACCTATTTCTAAGTATGAAAAAGTGTCCTTCATGGGAAGAGAAAGCATAGTGCCTGATGCCATCTAGTGGTGCAGCCACACAAGAGGCATCATTGTTAAAAAGATGGCAGCTGTGATGCAATAAAAAATATGTCAATAAATGTTGCTGATGGAAAGTGGAATCTTAGAAAGTGTGGGGCCTGGGGCATAAATAGCCTCTCTGATCCCCAGCTTCCCCTTGGAATGGCCTGCTTCCAGCTTGAGGCTCAGAGAGAGAGAGCCAACTGCAGGTCTAAAGCTGCACTGCTTCCACTGACTGCTGCTGCAAAGAGACTGGGGCTACTGTCTTCCATGACTGGGAGAGTGCTATCAGAAGTCTAGACCCATGCGTCATGACCACCAAGACCTTCTAACTTAAGACATGGACTTCTGGCGCGACCTTCGCTGTAGAACCAGTGAGTGAATTTGTGACAGAAACAATTGCAATGACCAAAATAGAAAATGTGTATTTTTTTGCACAGAAACTGTAATTTAGAGTGATCTGTGTTTGGCCTTCTGGTCACAGGTATACATTTCGGTAGTACCACACAACTGGTTAATCTCTTGAAGTCAATAAAACGAATGCAATAAACAACTTTAATGCAGTATGGAGAAATCACGCAGAGTGACATGAAAACCTTAGAAATTCACTTAGAAAAACAACAGTGAAAATTAACTTATTGTTATGAATACAAACAAAAAAAGCATTGAAATTCACAAGTTAGAGTTAGTACCACAATCCGTAATTTGCACACCAAATGCAGTGCTCAGGACATTCACCTTGATGTAACTGAGGTAATATGAATTTTATGGTCAGTTGTGTCCCCTATCGTAGACCCCACCGGCTCCATGTACGTGCTTTAAGTACATGTATGTTCCCTCCTCTTTCAGCTATGAAGACGCAAATACATTTGCGTCCAACGTTAACATGTCCTCTTTCAGATCCACCATGAATGGGTCAGATATTCCGTTCCTAAGTGTACCTTGCCAACGTCTTTATGTGGTGCACTTTCATGATTTCTAGCTCTGGCGAGTTAGGCCCTGATTTCTGCCATCGAGCCTCTTTCTGCCTTCTGTCTCTGAAAGCCGCAGCCTGCTGCTTCCTGACCCTTGACTTACTCCCTGCGCGGCGAGCTGTGCCAGGCTCGGCCAGCCTTGCCTGCCAAGACTGTATTCAACCTTCAAGTTATCTGCTCCGCTCCTCGAAAATACATTCCTGTCTAGTAGTTTACGAAAACATCCTTCCCAGCTGCAGAGCAAAGGGCCCGGCCTCACTGTCTCCATGCAAGTAATTCATAGCTTCCGTTACCATGGTAGGCCCATGGCCCCTCACATCTCATGTAGACACGTAGTCGCATATGCACGCACTAGCAGTCAGTATAGAATAGCCTCTGCCCGAGAGACCTTTCCTTTCAGATAATACAGTTCCTCAAACACCAGATACCAGATATGATTTGGGATTAGGTTGTTCTGACACCCCAGACTTCTGTCTCCTCATGTAGGGCTAAATGTCAAGTCCCCTTCACCCTCCAGTTCCACGTCAATCACACGTCATGCTGCTGCGCGCGCATCTCTGCCACATATTTTCTGCTGACACTGCAGGATTCACTTATGGATCCACCCACTTGTAATACGTTTCATGTGACGTTGTCTAGCACACGCCTTCATGCACGCCTTCATGCACGCCTTCTGTTACGTACATATGTCATTATCTCGTTTCTCTCAGCTGTTACGCCTCCTGCATAAGTTTTACTGTAATGCATTGACTATATATATGATAACCTGTCAATAAAGTATTGTCTATCCCTTCCTGAACCTTCGTGGTGATGGAACATGATTGCCTGGTTTAAACCAATTCCTTTTTAAGGAATAAAACCCCTTTTAAAACCTCAAATACCACGGATTCTGACTCTTATTTTTGACTGAGTTATTCTTATGATATTTTACCGCATAAATTCCGCATAGGTAATTTAAATTTACCACATAATTGGCGCCCGAATAGGGACCCCTCCCCCACCCCACGCGCCGGAGGTGCGTTGCAGGCCCGGTGCCCTGCCACAGCCGGACGGACAACTACGCGTACCCGCAGGATTTCCTGTATCTCCCTCAGGCCAACGGAGGTGACTGAGGCTGCGATCGACACCCAGACGAGGCGGTGAGGAGTGCAGAGGATCCCGACCAGAGCCTAGCTGAGAGAACAAAGTCCGAGGTATTCAGAGGCCCACCAGGTTCCGAAGTTCCGAAGTACCTACGTCACGAGTCCAGTCCAGTCGAGTCCAGTCCGGTCCAGTCCAGTGTCGAGTTTCCGAGGCCTTCTGTTCCGTGCTTCCCAGTGAGCACCGTTGCTGGGGACGGATCTAGACGAGCGCATTAATTTGTGCCGGTCAAGACGGGTTTGGGTACACAGACCCGGTCTGCACTGTTTTAGCGGTGTATCTGTACTGTTTAGCAGTATATCCGGTCTGCACTGTTTTAGCGGTGTATCTGTACTGTTTAGCAGTATATCCGGTCTGCACTGTTTTAGCGGTGTATCTGTACTGTTTAGCAGTATATCAAGTATGAAGGTAGTAGTTTTATTCTAATTATTATTGTTCGTTCTTAAATGTCTTAAATGTGTTTTAATGTTGTGGTATGAATGATTGTTCGATCTGCATTATCGTGGTTATTGTATTAATTGTGTTCAAATCCAAGTAAGTATCGAGTAGTAAGTTTCAAGATGCCGTTATTCTCTAAACTAAGACAGATAAAAACCAGAAAAGGGGTACTAGAGGAGGCTGTTCCCATTCCACCTAGGGACACTCCAGGGTACTTTATGTACCATAAGCATGGCCTAGATGCCGTATTATTTCTCGATTTGTGGGTGGATTACACCAAAGATCTAGCAGAGAATCAGAGATGGCCCGCTGCTGGGACATGGGATGCCGATTGCATCATGAGAGTAGAAGAAGCATTATGGAAAAAGAAAGCCAGACAGTCACAGAAAGATGCCATTGAATTATGGCGTAAAGAATTGCATAGACGTACAGAGAAAGCACTCAGAAAAGAAGAGAAAAGTAGAGAGGATTCAGAAAAAGCCCGAGAAAACGTATTAGTTGAGGAAGGTATACGAGTAAAAGCCGAACAAGTAGACAGACAACGAAACACTCTTATGAATGGTATGTATCCTCTTCTGGCCGAGGGTTTACCTAAGGCCACCCCGGAAGTACCAAAAGACCTGCCACCTCCATTACTCCCGACTAAATTACACCACAAGACCGCAAAGGACATTTTCCTTTCTTCCTATTTAGACGATGTAGCCCCCGAATATGTTAATGCTCCACCGCCACGCACACCACCTGTTGATGGCACTGCACCCCGAGATAATCTACCGCCACCTCTACAACGACATACTCCCCCTCCCGCTCCACCTCTTCCGCTTCTTCCTCCGCTTCTTCCCGCACCTATTCTCCCCACCATACACCCAACAAATCCATTTGGACCTGGCACCTCAGGAGGTGCCGTAGGAGGTTTTCAAACACCACCACCAGCACATCGATTGACTTATAGGGACTTAGCACACCAACGTACACCCCAAACAGCGGGTTACGACATACTTAATGAGCCTCTTACAGACTGTAGATATGATCCAGTACCCGGTAAAGATGACAGAATGATGCTATCATCAGTACGTCTACGACGAGTTGCAAACTATTTAATGATATTACCAGGAATGATTGATCATCTAGACAGAATATATCACTTTGTTCAGACGGGGGAAGGTCCTGAAAGTATTGGCGATGCCATAGCATACCAGAAAGTTGACACTCAGAAAATGATATTACGTTTTTTCATAAACTGCTTGATAAGAAACCAAGACAGGCCTGGTGTAGACCAGGAAGAAATGAAAGCACTTAATAAATGGGGTCAGAATATAGCGGACGGAAAACATGATAAACAGAATAGTATAGAACATATGTGCCGAAGGATCCGAAAAGCAGTAGAACAAATACATGAAAGACCACGGCCTGAAAGAGAGCTAGAAGCAGATAAGACTGAATCCTCGGAGGAGGAGGAACAACAAGAAACGACAACAGGACAATTACAATTACCCGCTAGAGAAATGATAGCCTATGTAGGTAAGGGAAGGCCCTTTAATAATTCGATGCGTCCGGTACGTCCAGAAAGTAAGAGACTTTTTCAAGCTGCCATGTCAAACCCGAAGACGCCTGAACACTTATTTCAGGCTACCGATAAAATACTTCAAGAACGAATGGGGTACCATGTACTCAATTCTATGGATGAACAAGAATTAGCCAGGTCAGCAGTACAATGGGCTGACAGTCCTGATAAATATAATGATGATGCATTAGCACAAACCTTTTTAAATCTTTCTCCTGATGAACAGAAATTAGCCGGAATATACATGATTCAGCATCTTCTTATATTGTATAAAAACCAACATTCTGATCCAGGTCCCCTACCTGATATATTGATAGAATTACTCATGAATAGATGGAGAGGTCTAGGTACCGACTTAATAAAAATAATTCTAGAACATCGGCACAGATATAGTGCCTTCTTGTGTCCGCAGTTTGATCCATCTCCACCCGTAGACAGAAAAATGTATTACATAGACAGACAGAATCCCTTGCGAGAAGTACATCCAGTCAAGAATGATGATAATACCTTTAGACGCGTGTTTGTGTACACGCCCATAACAAAGATGGAGCTATTAGAAATGAAGAAATTAGTGCCCTGCCACGACAAGGATCCAGCAGGTTTTCACCGTGAAATAAAAGACATGTTACTCATGGGTGATTACACCTATCCCGACATCATGAAAATATTAAAAGTATTATTACCTGCCGGTATTTACGAGATTGATTGGGCTGCATTAGAGGACGAAGAAAATACTAGAACCCCAGGCCTAGGGCTCGGGGACAAAACTAAAGCATTACCAGGATTGTTAGTACAAGTATTGCCACGTCTGTTAGCAACGAAAAAGGAAGACTGGGATGCAATCTCAGCCTGCAAACAGAAACACGATGAAGACACTAGTGATTTTTATTCCCGTTTTGAGAAATGTTTTGTTATTAATAGTGGCTTGAAACCAAGTAGCGAGTCATATCCACATCTTTTTGTATCTAAATTAGTCGAGAATTCCCTACCCCAAGTTAAGAATCGTGTTCTGAAAGTCGAGAGCACATGGCAAGCTAATACGCCTTCACAAATGTTACAAATGTTACAGTACCACCAGAACAGAATTAGAGAGGAACAAGAACACGAGCAAAGACGTATGAAAGACACGAAAATGAAAATGTTAGTTGCTCAGTCAGTTCCAGCTGACGGTCAGAAAAAGGGTCAGACACAGTCACATAATTCAACAGCTCCTGTTAAAGGGATATGCAACTATTGTAAACAGCCAGGTCATTATATAAACGATTGCGCAGTTTTGAAACACAATATCTCTACAGGTAAAACTAAAGAGAGACCGCGTCCTCCTAGACAGGACCAGGTCCAGCAACAAGTATCACAGAATATTCAGCCTATGCAAGCATCTCAATAGACTCAACAGACCGTAGCAGTTCCACAGCCACAACCTATTGCCGCAACACAAAACACGACACAGCAGATGTACCAGTATGCACAAAATGATTATCCCGATTATCAGCGATACACATGAAACAGCCTAGAGAGGGAAGTTGGCTTGCCTCTTATTGAGGTTCCTGTAGATCAAGAAGGTCCTTATGTACATAGTCAAGTATTAGGGAAAGACAGAAAGTTTTTAATTGATACAGGGGCAAGCAGGACAACTATCAGTCACGATGAGGTTCCAGGGGCACCCCTCTCAGGCTCACAGAATGTCTCCCTTGGATTTTCAGGAAAGCCTATTATTAATGAAGTATCGCAACCACTTCCCCTTGCAGTTGGTCCATTGACACGTACTACAGATTTATTGCTAACGAAATCATGTCCAGAAAACTTGTTAGGTATAAAGACATTGAAAGCTCTAGGAGCTGTTATCTGGTGTTCTCCGGAAGGAGTAAGACTGTTTCTCCGTGACTTTAAAGGTCACTATGTGTTGAGAGATATTGATCCCAGACTACAGAATGTTCCTGCACATTTATGGGCACAAGGCCCCACTGATGTAGGTTGTATGCACATTACACCATATCGAGTCACACTCAGACCAGGAGTAGTCTTGCCACGAATTCGACAATACAAGTTACCTCCAGATGCTGTAGCGGCTTTACTGAAAATCATTGACGAGCTCATTGCACAAGGAGTGGTTGTAGAAACCGACTCCAATGTATGTAACTCCCCCATCATTCCAATTCTTAAACGTACTGATCCAAATGTACCTCCTGTTTATCGATTAGTTATCGATTTGCGCGAATTAAATAAATGCATTGTACCACAATACCCCGTGGTCCCAGATATCTCGTCTCTATTGACTGCCATTGATTCCGAAGCAACCTTCTTTACTGTAATTGACCTGAAGAACGCCTTCTTTAGTGTCCCCATTGACCCGGAAAGCCAATACCTTTTCGGATTCTGCTTAAATGGACGAAGCTTCAAATTTGCACGCGCACCTCAAGGATTCACAGAAAGCCCCAGCATCTATAGCCAAGCATTGAAAAGACAGCTAGACAGTATACACATGCCTGATAACACTGCCCTGTTACAGTACGTCGATGATCTGTTGATCACCGCCCGGAGCGAACCTGAATGTGAACAAGCATCACTGACGGTTTTGCATTTCCTGGCTGACAAGGGACACAAGGTATCCCCTTCGAAGCTGCAATTCTGTGTTCAGCAAGTTGTTTACCTAGGCCACTTGCTGTCCAAAGGGGGGAGACAGCTCACACCTGACCGCATTCAGTTAATTGTAAACATGTCCACCGAAAACACAAAAGGAGGTACGGGCCTTCATAGGCCTCACTTCTTACTGCAGACAATGGATTCCCCAATACGCATTTCTAGCAAAACCACTCATTCAATTGACAACCCAGGAGGCAGTGTCTTCGACTGCCCTTCCTTGGACTCAGGAACATACACAAGCTTTTGACGACTTAAAGAAAGCTTTATGTCAAGCACCAGTTTTAGCGACACCATGTTACAGCAAGCCTTTTACACTTTTTGTCACAGAACGCGAAGGTACTGTATTGTCAGTGCTGACGCAAGAACAAGCAGGATCACACAAACCGTGTGCTTATTTTTCTAGCACATTAGACCCAGTAGCCCAGGCTCTGCCTGCGTGCTTGAAATCAGTAGCAGCAACAGCTCTAGCAATTAGACAGAGTGATTCCATAGTGTTAGGACATCAGTTGACAGTACAAGTTCCACACTCCGTGGAAGTTCTTTTAAACCGAACACAGACCCAGCACTTGACAATAGCACGACTGACAGGTTATGAATTGACATTGTTTCAGCCACACATAGAAATCAGACGTTGCAACACATTAAATCCTGCTACACTTTTGCCATTAAATGGGACAGATCCATTGGCACATGATTGTATCGAAGTCATTACTATTACGACAAAACCCAGACAAGACTTGACAGACACTCCATTACCAGATCCAGACCTGACACTTTACGTGGATGGTTCATGCATGAGAACAAGTACAGGAGAATTAGTGGCCGCTTATGCAGTCACGACAGAAACTGAAGTCATAGAAACAAGTTGTATTGATACCCTGTCAGCTCAAGCAGCAGAGCTCATCGCTCTGACTCAAGCCTGTATTCAAGCTAAAAACAAGAGAGTTAACGTATACACAGATTCACGTTATGCATTCGGAGTCGTACACGACTTCGGTGTCCTGTGGCGAGAGAGAGGTTATCTGACTTCTCATGGGGCCAAGATTCAGCACGGTCCCCTTATTCAAGCTCTGTTAGATGCAATACATCTGCCTACAGCAATATCCATCATGAAGTGTAAGGCACATACAAAAGTCACTGATATCATTTCCCAGGGTAACGACCTGGCGGAACGAACAGCCAAGCATACAGCTCAGACTCATGCAACTGACTTGACAAAGACAATAGTCCAGACACCGACACATTGCCTGACAGTTAGGGATCCCGCCCTAGATGTAATTGACATTCAGACACATGCTACACCAGATGAAATCAAGAAATGGACTGAACTAGGAGGGATCCAGACAGATCAAGGATGGATGACGAAGGGAAAATCCACATGGTTTCTCCCTGACTCTATGGTCCAAATAATCATTAATACAGTACATAGTCCAGCACACTTAGGAGAAAAGGCCATGTTAGACAGTGTTCAAAACATCTGGTTCAATAAACATTTACGAGCAGCAGCCAAACAGAAAGTGCGTACTTGCATGATTTGTTGTCAGTTCAACCCAGGTAAAAGCATCCCCGTAGAGCAAGGTGGATTCCATCCTCCCGATCACCCTTTTGAAGTCCTCCAGATGGATTATATTCAGATGGAACGTTGTCGAGGATTCAAATATGTCCTCGTAGTTGTATGTGCACTTTCCCGTTGGACAGAAGCATATCCAGTCCCAGATTACACTGCTCCGACCACTGCCAAGCAGTTGGTTCGTGAATTCTTCCCCAGATATGGTTTGCCCCGCGTCGTATACTCCGATAACGGTCAGCCATTCTCGTCCGAGTTAATGAAGCAAGTATCCCTCCTGCTCGGCTACCAATGGAAGTTCCATTGCGTCCGACATCCTGAGGCAGCAGGCCTCGTGGAACGCCATAATCAGACTCTGAAAATACGCCTTGCCAAGATCTGTAGAGAGAAAGGAGTCGACTGGATAGTAGCTTTGCCAGTTGCACTCTTTTATATAAGGATGGTCGCACATTCCAGAACAGGGCTATCCCCGTGTGAGGTGGTCTTTGGTAGGCCACCGAATATGTGGGGGACGCCTTTGCCTAGAAAAATCACTGATGTTGACTGTATTATGCTGACCGATTACCTTGCCTCCTTGATGTCTGCACTACAATCTTGTCGTTCACAGGTAGCTGCAGCCTTTCCCGACAACACCGAGGTGAAGCCCCATGAAGTGGTTCCTGGGGATTATGTGTTCGTAAGGAACTTCGACCGAAGAAATCCGCTGGAGCCCCGTTGGCAGACGCCAAAATTAGTTCTTCTGACCACAAGGACAGCAGTGAAAGTCGAGGGCCGCAAGGGCTGGCTTCACTCAAGTCATATTAAAAAATTTCATGGACTGCTTCCAGATCTGAACTCTCAGCCGCCCGGCCCTCCTCCACAGACTGACTCGAAACTCCCCCTGGTCGAGAACACTTCTTCCCAGAATTACAGACTGGAATTGAGGTCTAGCAAGTCAGACAGTTTAATTGTTTAAGTCCTCCCCTAGGTGAATCGGTTGAACGAGTTTTCTGACATGTATCCCCTAGACCCCAATAGAGAGAGAGATAGACAGAAACAGCTCAAGAAACGTGAATATTGTAAATCTCTTCGCAGCCACTGCATTGTGACACTATTGATTATGTTTTTTCTAAGTCTTCTGATTATTGCTGCGAGTATATTGTTACACATCTACTACCCTATTTTCAAGAGTGCACATTCTCCCTTCAATGTCACTGCCGAGCATTCTTTCAGTGAACTACCCCCGCATGAACTGTCTTACCGACTTGCGCTGCGCAACAACACATTCATTAGTATGTTACATCATTCCCATCAGACCAGCAATGCTACCAATTGTTGGATATGTGGCCGACTTCCTCCCTACCAGAAATACAAGGGAGTTCTGCCCCTCTTCCCGTACCCGTTTACACACAATGGTTCCTGTGGGGCATGGTTTAGTTTAATAAACTCTCTAGATTCCGATTCCGTAGTTTACCAGGGCAACTGGGTATGGGGTAACCTGAACATAGTTCTGCATAAAGTATGTTTTCCTGACAAGGAGGGTCTACCAAAAAGAACAGGAACTGATCTAGAAAATGAAGTATATGGATTAGGTAATTTTACGCTTAACCTCATGATCCTGAATGTTGAATCCGAATCCGAACCAGTTTTGCCTGCTATGTCCGTACTACCTGTTAAAGGTGAATTATGTGTCAGAAAGAATGGTTCAGTACACCTGGGTCATAGTACATGTACTACTGTAATCGAATTCAGTGATAAGGGCAAGTCTGCGTTTAAAGCTTCACGTCACTCCTACTTCGTTTGTGGTCATACCGCATATATACGCCTACCTCTAGATTGGGATGGCACCTGTTACATTGCATTCCTTCTGCCACCTGTTTTCCTAGCCCCTCCTGATTATCATAGAAACACTCATCTAGTACACAATAGACCACAGAGAGATCTCCCAATTGTCGACTACACTGAAACGGCATGGGAACAATACACAGATTTCAATAAAGGTTTCTTTCCCTACTTAGGTGCTGTCTTTAACAGTAAACTGATACGAAAATTAACCAGAACCCTCGAAGCAGTAGTGAATGAAACTACCTCCGCTCTAGGTAACTTAACAGAGGAGCAGTCTGCTATGCGGATTGTTGTTCTTCAAAATCGTCTCGTCCTTGAATTCATCCTGGCCGATAGGGGCGGAGCCTGTAAGGTCATCGGGTCGAGCTGCTGTGTTTTCATTCCAGAAAACACGCCATCAGTATATAAAGCCATAACCCGTCTTCATAAGATTGCAAGTCTGATACACCAGAATCCAGGCACCTGGACTTGGTCCGGTTGGTTCTGGACCACGTTGTCAGCCTGGGGATGGAAAATCCTATCCTTCCTAGGTATTGGCCTTTTCATAGTATTCAGTTGCTGCCTATGTCTGCAATGTGGGCCAGCGATTTGCGGCTTGTGCGCCACATCATGTATTCCTCATTCAAGTCCTCATTCAAAACGCCATAAGAAGAAAGAAGAGCAAATGATGTTACATGAACAGATTGATAGATTAATGAGGATTGATATATCATGAAGGGTCCGTAGGGGACAAGGAGGGAATGAGGTAATATGAATTTTATGGTCAGTTGTGTGCCCTATCGTAGACCCCACCGGCTCCATGTACGTGCTTTAAGTACATGTATGTTCCCTCCTCTTTCAGCTATGAAGACGCAAATACATTTGCGTCCAACGTTAACATGTCCTCTTTCAGATCCACCATGAATGGGTCAGATATTCCGTTCCTAAGTGTACCTTGCCAACGTCTTTATGTGGTGCACTTTCATGATTTCTAGCTCTGGCGAGTTAGGCCCTGATTTCTGCCATCGAGCCTCTTTCTGCCTTCTGTCTCTGAAAGCCGCAGCCTGCTGCTTCCTGACCCTTGACTTACTCCCTGCGCGGCGAGCTGTGCCAGGCTCGGCCAGCCTTGCCTGCCAAGACTGTATTCAACCTTCAAGTTATCTGCTCCGCGAAAATACATTCCTGTCTAGTAGTTTACGAAAACATCCTTCCCAGCTGCAGAGCAAAGGGCCCGGCCTCACTGTCTCCATGCAAGTAATTCATAGCTTCCGTTACCATGGTAGGCCCATGGCCCCTCACATCTCATGTAGACACGTAGTCGCATATGCACGCACTAGCAGTCAGTATAGAATAGCCTCTGCCCGAGAGACCTTTCCTTTCAGATAATACAGTTCCTCAAACACCAGATACCAGATATGATTTGGGATTAGGTTGTTCTGACACCCCAGACTTCTGTCTCCTCATGTAGGGCTAAATGTCAAGTCCCCTTCACCCTCCAGTTCCACGTCAATCACACGTCATGCTGCTGCGCGCGCATCTCTGCCACATATTTTCTGCTGACACTGCAGGATTCACTTATGGATCCACCCACTTGTAATACGTTTCATGTGACGTTGTCTAGCACACGCCTTCATGCACGCCTTCATGCACGCCTTCTGTTACGTACATATGTCATTATCTCGTTTCTCTCAGCTGTTACGCCTCCTGCATAAGTTTTACTGTAATGCATTGACTATATATATGATAACCTGTCAATAAAGTATTGTCTATCCCTTCCTGAACCTTCGTGGTGATGGAACATGATTGCCTGGTTTAAACCAATTCCTTTTTAAGGAATAAAACCCCTTTTAAAACCTCAAATACCACGGATTCTGACTCTTATTTTTAAATGAGTTATTCTTATTATATTTTACCGCATAAATTCCGCATAGGTAATTTAAATTTACCACATAACGGATAACATTATAAATGTAAATAATTCAGTCAGCCAGTCAAAATATAAGTTTATTTAGACCTTGGTCTTTAAACATTTGTGCAATAACACCACTTCGTAACACTTATCGTACATTATAAAAACATTTCTATTAAAAAACAACCAAATTCATAACGAATAAAATCAATGTAAGCATTAAAATCCTAAATTCTGCTCTAAAACTTCATTTACAGATAATAAAACTTAATGTGCGGAATGGTTACCATCGTCCTGAAGCACAAGCTAAATCCAAATATCCTATATTAAAAAAATAGGTTAACTGCCTGCTCCCGTTCCCCAATCCATATGTCTGCAGAATTGGCCTCAATGGCATCTTTCTTTAGGCTAAAAATGACAGACAATCTACTAAAACATGCACTAAATCCTCTATCGCATTGAGGCCGCATCTACAAATTTTGTTCTTACCTAGGAGAGAGCATTGTGCTTGGGAAAATAAAAACAGATTAACCCTGCATCTACATTTTAAAAGACACTGTCTTAGACATACATTTGGAAGGGTTTCAAGGTATGGGAATGTTTAGTCCTCAAGCCACGTATTTATCAAATGTTGTAAAAAATCTTACAGCTGATTTTACGTCATAATACTCTTAACACTTTTAAAGAGACGACTAGAAGTGTAGAATTATTTGTTTGGGTAGGAGTTATTACTTAATCATGTTGTGCTTTTACGTGTTGCAACTTACTGGTATAATTACTTTAGGGAAGTAAGCTTTGCTTTTGGTGTGTGAGTTATGGTTAGCACGGCTGTTGTGCATGTTACGGGCCATGCCCTGCGTACTTCAGTGGCTTTTCGGTTTTAATTCATAACCATAACCACACTTTAACTGTTTTTTAGTGAATTTCGGAGGTCTTCGTGTGTCTTTTGTAAACCACATGTGCACCCTGTAGGAACTTCTGAGTTTTTTAAACATACTTTAAGATGTTATTGCCAAAGCTAAACATAACTTCAATTTAACCTTTGATTTTTCTACGTTTTTTTTTACATTATATTCTGCATTCATCCTTTGACAATGTGCACTGGCAATTGGCCTTTGGCTAGGCCCTGCTCTCAACCCGCCATGGGATCGTAGACCTGAAATAGACGTCAGATGAAAAAAGGTCCTGCATCCAATCAAATGTGTTTATTTTTAAATTTGGTATCACTGAACTATTTGCAGATTAACAGTCCAGATATCTCTATCTCCCAAAGTTAAATTGAGGTCTACAAAAATAATTTTCTAATGCTAACTTCTCAAACGCTATTGAAAGGATTTACTACAAACCAAGCAAAAGAACTTCCATGAGTAAAATTCTACTTGCATGCCGAATTTGGTGTACTTTAGCACAGCCAAAATATTTATAGGTGAGCCAATGGCTTCATATTGGGAAACACAATTACAAATGACATCCTTTTTTACCCCGGCTTGTTTTTGCCTCCTTAGCTTGATAAATTTGCCCAGAACTTGCGATGCCAAACTCAAATAAGTTGAGAATGTTTTTGGAAAGCTTTGTGCAGATTCCTTTAGCTGTTCTAAAGTTATTAGCAAAATAATAAATGCCCTTTCGAAGAAAAATACCTACCCCCTAACTACAGAGGCATTCTCCACTAGAATAAGTTATTTGTGTCTGCCCATTAATCAAGTGACAGCTAAATCACAATGTCTACCAATAGAACAGGAATAATGGTGGAGACAAATTTCCTCAGCACAGAAAAAGGAACAACCAGCTGCTTGGGGCAGTAATAAGGGCCTGGGTGTTTTATGTTGTTTCTAAACTGAATATAATCTCAATGAACCACATATTTTTATTCAACATGCATGTCCGAAATGTCAGCACTAACTACATTATCTAAAGTGCATATGTGCATTTGCGACTCTTATACCAAACTCATGTATGATTTTTGATTACTAAAAATAAAATACACACTAAATCTAAAATTATGGTCTATTACTAGCATCAACTATAAGTGCCATCATTACTCTCTCTGGAGCTAAAATTAATATAAATATTTAGACTTTTAGCGAACAACATAGAATGGAATCTTACTTCTGAGATCGCCTCTTCTGAGTGCAGTGCGGATTCCTTCTTTGTCACCTGATTTGCTGACAAAACTGTGAACTCCAAGAACATCTACAAGTGAAAAGACCACAGATAGAATAGTAAAATGTCAGTTTTACTCAGTGGAGACATTTCATGATTACATAGGGATCACCTCTTGACACAGCACAGTTATTAAAAAAACCTGCAAGTGCGGATTCTCCTGTCATGACATTATCACCATACAACAAGTGAACCAGTTGATGGCATGCTGGGTCATGATTTCTAAAAGTATCAATTCAAACCATATACCCTCAACAAAGTGTATTTTGTAAGTCTCAGTAAGTATGAACTTCCATCAACAAGATGAATGCGCTCTACCTCTGCTGTAATGGTATACACTTATAGATAAAAAATAGAGAGGTACCCCTTAAACTAGTCAAGGGAAATAGGGTTAGACAACCAAGTAAAAACAACGGTCCCTTGAAATGGTGAAAATATATGAAAGGGTACAACATTTGGCTGTCCCGAAAAACAGCCAAATGTTGTACCCTTTTGATATATTTTTACCATTACCCTTTAACATGATGTTTATGGTTGGGCGAGTTGCGCTGCACCGCCATGTTTGACACCGTTCCGACGAGGCTACAAAGGTACGCTTCATTGCGGACGAGAAAGGGAACACTGTTAGGCAAACTAGGGATACATTTCGCTCGCGAGCTTGTGGACCAATCAGAGGAGAGATTTACGATTCTCTATATGTTAATAATTAGTCTTGGTAAATCCAATCCGGATAGGTCCAATTTTGGACCAATCCGATTCTCGGAAATCGATATTTAAACCGGGCGGGTTTGATGCAATATCGGTACACGCCACGGAAAACTTAGAAGCCGGTGCCGAGATCTTATTATAAAGTTAAGCCGAGGTTAGGAAGAGCGCCAATTACTTTAATGTTAGATCAGAGCGAGTGCGCATGGATTATGAGAATAGTCTTGATTTAAATCATTTACCGTTTTTTATCTTAATAGCGGCCGACCTCTGCAACGAGTGACAGAGACGTAACTATCGAAATAGGAGCTTAATTCACGCACGGCTCGACCTGACAGTAAAGTCATCCACTCACACCCGTTGATACAGGTATGCCTGCTTCTTCTTTAATAATGTCATGATAGATATACGGTGTAGGTGCTCAGCAACAGTAATAGTTCTAGACTGACTGTGTGCATCATATATCTTTTCACAGGTTATCCCCTGGCTTATCTTAAATATAACGACACGTTTTAAATCGGTCCGGGTATGGCAATGTTACTCTTAATCAACTAACTAGATGCAACATCTTCGACCCTATTGAGGTATTCCTTTATGATTTGCATAACATCAAATACAAGGGGAAAGCGATACAGGCTTGATATCATGTTCTTGTATCCACTTATGTCCCCTTTCTCAGGTCAGATACTCTGATTCCTTTTATTGCGCAGTATATCCGCAGATAAAGGGACGCATTTGGGAGCTTAATCGATTCCCATAATTGCTTACATAAGGGTAAGATATATTCTGTCAGCATTAGATGATTGATTGAATAGAGTAGGACTATGAACATTTCTTCTTTATTTATAGAGGCTTGGTTCTAAGATTTTAGTAGGTATCCCCGCTGTGAGAAGGTGGCCTGATATGCAGTGCTCACTATTCTAGTGAACACTATGTATCAGTCCAGCAACCCTTATTGATGATTGGTTGTAAGTCAACCTTATAGACCAGCTATCCTAGTAGCATGGATACGAGCAGTCTAAGGCTAAAGACTTGAGAGGGCGTGTTAAGCCAGCTGTTTACCACACATATACCCCTTGAATACCCAGTGAAAGGACACCACACAAGTGTTATGAAAATAAACAGTGTATTTATTTAAATCACAACAGCCCTGTACTCTTTATGAGGACAGGGTACTAAGCACAACACCAAAACTCTTACGAAAATACTTAAGTTAGCACAGTATATACAGATGCCCGAGGGGCACGGAAAACCATATACTCTGAAAGTGGAATGCGAAATTACTAGCAGGTAAGTACAGTACTAATAGGCTTAGGAATCGCTAGGACTTGACTATAGAATCTTAAGATTACTTCTAGGAGGCCTAGGGGACTCGGGTGCAGAGTGTGCACTCTCACGCGTGATGCGGGACAAGGTCTATGGTAGCTAGTAATGACAAAGTTAGTGTTCTCGGGCGAACCCGACCTGGTAGGAGGAAAACGAAAGTGGATCCTGACCCTTGGATAGTGAGGCTATGCTGGGGCACCGAAATGCCGAAGTTACCTAGCCCAGGGGCTGCAGCTGCATATGTCTCAAAAGACGTCGGGAATCCTCGTAGACGGACCAGGAGCCTGGAAGAAAGAAGTTGCTGGCAGGCGACCAGTGAAGAAAGTTCGATGGATCCAAGCCTGGATCGAAGGAAGATGACACCTGAAAGCAGAGGGGACCAAGTTCGAGACTACTAGCCTGTAGTCAGTGGGCACCAGGAGGGCACCGGATGGTAGCCACCTCGACTAGGTGAGTGGGTGACACTGTGTTCGCAGATCTCACGGACCAGGAGGCGTTGTCGGCAACCAGGATGGAGGAGCGAGCTGTCCCACAATGGATGAAGCTGTCGGCGTCGCTGGACCCAGGATTGGGCAACAAAGCCTTGGCAAATTCAAGCCCACGCGGTGGACTCAAAATGGCGTCTGGAGTGGACCAGGAGGGTCCGGGGTGCCTCTCTTGAAGAAGGAAGCAAGGGCCAGTCTGGAGCAACCAGACCAGCAGCAGTGATGTCGTCGGGCGTCGTGAAGAAGGCCACAAGCCAGCCGGCTAGTAGCCACACAGCGCGGTGAGCACGCACAAGCAGAAGGGCCCCACGCAGATCGTGGAGATGCTGGAGGGCTCATCTTCGGTGCTGGAGCTGCTCAGGGTTGGGGCTTCTCGGACCCCAAAGCACTCACCAGTGGAGCACACGGTGGGCTTGTTGCAAAGAAGTCGTGCAGTCTTGGCGATCGTCGGTCCCTCGAGGTCTCGTCGCACTCACGGTTCTCAGCTTTGCTGTAGAGGTGAGTAGAGGTCAGAGGTGCCAGGGAAGCCGGGTCTCGTCGAGCTGGGCAGTCGGATTCCGGAGGAAGGACTTGCAGCAGACCGCAGTGTTCTTAGGATGGTGCCTGCGGATGCAGGGTGACTACTCCTTAGCCACAAGGGAGAATCTTGAAGAAGGAAATCTTGATGTCCTTTCGCAGAAAGTCGTGTCTTGATTCCAAAGATGATCTAATTTTAACAGGGGGCCCGCTCCTATCTTTATACTAAAAAAGGGGGCTGACCCGGTGACTAGGTCCTGCCTATGGGTGGGACTAGGAGGGGGGTGGTTACACCCCTCTGCCATGCCGGACTTTCCCCAGGCCAGGGGCTGGTGTGCCCCTGGAACTGGTTCTGACCGGCCTATGCGTGGTGAGCACCGGGCTGCCACTCAGCAGTCACCTTCCTGTAAAGCCCTGCCTACCCAGGATACACAAAACCATGTCTGGGACGGTGCTAGCACCGCCCCTGACAGGAAACCCTTTGTCCAGGCTCCCCTCGCTGGAAGGACTCCCAGCTGCAGGGGGTCAGACTCGTGTCTGCGGTGGCAGCATCCATTTTGTGGAGCTGAGGCTTCGTTTAACTTTAACCGGGGTTCACAGTTACATACATGTCGTGCCCCTCTAGAAGGGTGGAATGCTAACCCCGTCGCCAGAATTGGCGAGGGGTTAGTATTCCAATTCATATGACACCTTACTCGACATGTTTTGATAAAGCAATACCAAAGATAGCATTTAACAGCGAGGATTATAATGCACTTAAGAGTATATGGTATGCGATATCATGGAACAGCTATTAGGACTTGGTTCCGCAAGCTGCAGACAGGCTCAGCTCATGCCAGAGCACCATCTCACACGATTCCAAGCACTCTGCCTTCAGGATTGTCAAGGCCTGCCATAGGAGTGACTGATAGGAATCTGTGTGTCCATTTTAGGGTTAGATATAGGTATACTATATCTACAGCAAAGGGTGATTACACGACTTTGCCCCAGCTGTCATGCAGCCAGTTGTGTCAAATTTAGGAGGCCAGCCAGGGGTGGCATAATACATGCTTCAGCCCCTGGTAGGCCCTGGGTACACCTATGCCCTGAGTTACAGGGTCTGATAAGGTGGCCCAGTACCAATTGGAAATGCACCTAGGGTACATGGAATCCATTTTACAGAGAGAGCAGTAGGCCTGGGGTCCTGATTGGCAGGGCCCCAGGTCGACTATGTCAAAAACCAGCTAAAACACAGGGCAAAAAGTTGGGGGCAACCATAGTCAGGAGGTACCTTCCTACACCCGCAACCAGTGTTAACATGACTAGTCTAATTATGTCTAAGGGGTTTTAATTGCATACTGTCCCTAGCCAGTGTAGACACTATATATATAGGCTAACTGGGCCCCAATGGGGTTTTTTCCTTAATTATATTTATTATGGTTTTGTCTTTAAAGATATTCGAACAATGTGTTATCTTATGCATTTTTTAACTTTTATGAAAGAAAGGTCACATAGAGGAGGTTTCTAATTAAATGCAAAAGGTTGTTAACAAATGTGGTTTTTGTAAGAGATCTAGAGACCATCTCTAATGTATTGTATATCCATTATAGGGAAATTCATATGACCCCCTGGTCACGACAGACATTGTGCAAAGTCTTGATAAAGGTGGTCAGTAACCTGGAAATCCACCGAAATGCGTCAACGTATAATTCACCACAGCGAGAAGCCCTGCTGCTTCGCGTAGCGGTTAACAGAGGTTGGAGTCACGACTGCAGCAAGACGCTCTGCTGCCTCGCGCCCTGATTTCTGAGACCTGATTGTGACGACACGAAGTTGATCGGTCCTTCGGCACTCAGCCCTCCAGTTCGTAAAGTATTGAACGGACCCAATATAGCTAATTGAATCAGCCCAGCGCTTATTCCTGCCTGCAATATTACAGCAAGTTGAGTAAAATAGACTGAGACTTGCCCAGCTGTATAATTATTCAAAACCGGCAGCTCTTTCAGTTGAATTTTACGGAGTGTGTTTCATTCCACTTCAGATAGGACGGCCCCTCTTCGTCCCTTCCCCCACTACAACGGTCCTGATGAAGACCCCGGCAAAGGACTGAATTTATCCTACAAATAGGGGTCGAAACGTCGACACCTCTTCACTTTGGGACATCCGGCACATTCCCTGTATTTGATTGATTTATACATGTGACCGTGGAATGCCCCCCCTCTTTTGAAATATTTGCCCAATGCTTGCCTTAATTGATGTAGGCCGTTTTGGTTTTTTGGAATAATTTTTATTTCCTTGTTGATTTTGGGATATATGTACATTATGTTTAAGTCTGTGTACTATCTTTATAATCTTTCACACAGCCTTTGAGCACACTCCCTTCCCTCTTCCCCTTCTTGGGGCCTTTTCATTTTTTCGATTTCTCGTTTCACTTCTAAATGATTGCAAACATTGCTTTAAAATTGTTATCTTGAGTTGTTGAATAAATGACAACATCTTTTTCCTTTTGAATACTATCTTAGTCTCCTTGAAAATTTTTATTGGTTGTGTATAAATAATTCCTTCTCACGGGGACCCCTCTATACACTTACTAAAAATAACGTATAATTCAAGACTCTTTCATCGTTGTTGATACATTGATTATTAGAGTATACAACTTCGATGTTAGAAATCAGGAGTCCGAATATACGATCAGTATAGTACAATTTTCATGTCTTACAGTTTCTGTCTTTGTGTACCAATTATGCGGGTCATAATTGAATGTTATAATATGCATGTTATTATTAGTTTGTGGCATTTTTTTAATTCTTTTTAATTTAGGCTTGAATTGTTAATGTCATTTTATTTAAAGTCCAGTTCAAGGGAACGTTGTTTTTACATGGTATACACTTACACATGAAAGGATAGTTACCTTGTACGGGACGAAGGGCACAGAGAGCTCTAGATTTTATAATTTTTAGGCAGATAGTTGGCTGCTATCAGATGCATGTTTCTGGGAAAAGGAAAATATATTGTGGGTTCTTAAACTGTTTTAGTTCATGCTTTGAAATAGGGTTTGAAATAGGGTTTCCTTCAAAGGCTTTATATCTGCATTGAGTAGACATAACATAAAGCACAGCCAAAATGACAGAATCATTTGAAATAAAACTATACATTCCAAAGTAAGCCTAATTCAAAACCACATGTATTGTGATTTTTGCATACTTCACGCCCAACCTATAGTATGCGACTATATATTTTGAGTCAATGTGTTGTTACATCAATATGAATTTTCTTATCCTGCTCTAAAGTTACATAGTGTATACATTATAAAAGTGAGGTTGCAAGGCTTTTGTAGAATTCGTTGGGCCTTATATTGAGGTTGGCTGAGCGGGAGTCCCACTGAAAACTGATGGGCTTGGTTGCGGATGTGTACTGTACCTGCGGGCTGCAGGGGTCTAATACCTCAGGTCTAAGAGAGTTTTGGAGTTGGCTTTGGCTTGCAGAGGGGTTCCTCTATCCTATGGAATTGGTCTCTGGTCCGGGACTAGTCGCAGTCATGCAATTGCAGGGTGGTTGTCACTGGTGCAGTTTATCACACCTTTGCTTTGTGCAGGTCCTAAAGTGGCAGACTTGCATTTCTACTTTGTCCTTGGTTGCAAGTCAATCAGATCTGAGGTTCTGGTGCCAGAGGGGCCCCTTAAATCCTAGATTTAAGTGTTTTAGGGGCCACTTCCGGGGGAGTGTGGCACCTTTTCTGTCAATAAGATTCTAATATAATGTACCTTGCCTCCTGGGCTCAGGGGGCCTACCTTCGAGGTGAATGATATGTATTAAAAATAGTGCTGTGGCCTTGCCACTCATGGTGAGGGCAAAGCCGAGTCTGAGCAGTTTGCACTAGGCCGATCAGGGTGGCCCAGTGCAAACTGAGCAGGTAAACTGCTCTTCCCTCGCGCAGCTCTGTTGTTGAGCCTCTGCCCCTAGCACCTCTCTATTCAAGGCCCTCCTCCACCCGCAGGCTCCTGCCTGCGCCTCATCCCTAGTGGTCCAGTCTTGCTCTTCTGCTGGTCCGCTCTGCCAGCCTTTTTGCTTTTTCTGTTTTCCTCTATTTTGTACCTTTTTTGTCTGTCTGTGCCTTTTTGTCTGTTTTTGCCTTTTGTCTCTCTATGCCATTTTTTCTGCTCACTGTTTTTGTCTCTGTTTTCCCATTGCCTTTTTTCGATCCATTTCCTGCCTGCCGCTACTGCCCCTACTGAGTGTCTAACTGCGTGTTCCCGCTCTCGCCTCCCAGCCGCTGTCCCGACCCCTACTTAATGGCAGTCGCTGTGCAGCTGTGCCGGGCCAAAGGCAAGCCTGTCTGCAACCCAACTGCAACCAGTGCCAGGGACTGTGATCCTCCCCCCCCCCCGCCGATACGTCTTAGCAACCCTCCACACATCTACCCTGAAAGCAACAACAACTGCAGCTCTTGATGCTAAGCATCACCCAAGACCTGTTTTTCTGCCGACACTGCCGCCACACATTCACCTACCACCAGACCCCGAAAGCTACCGCCAACCCACCGGATGCCAGCACATCCAAACCCCTGAGGACCATCCTCCTCAACATACGCTCCCTGCACAGACATGCAGTCAAAATCTGGGACCTCCTCAACACCCTCTTTCCCAATGTCGCCTTCCTCACAGAGAACTGGACCAACGCCAGCTCGCTCCCGACATCACAATCACCCTCCCCGACGGGTACAAGATCCAAAGGAAAGACCACCCTAACCATCCTGGAGGATGCAGCGCCATCTTCCACAAAATCTCCCTCCGACTGACAACCTCCATCTTGAACGACTTCTCGTCCCCTATGGAACACATCCACTTCCAAATCCAGGGCAACCCCAGAACTACCCTACATGGAACTCTCGCCTACAGACCTCCAGGACCCCGATCCCCGTTCGCTAACACCATTGCAGACCACATCGCGCCCCACACCCTTGCCTACATGGTCTTCGTACTGCTCGGAAACCTGAACTTCCACCTTGACAACCTCAATGACCCAAACTCCAGCCCCCTTCTAGACAACATTGCCAACATTGGACTAAAGCAACTCGTCACCACCCCACCCACATGGCTGGACACACCATTGACCCCATCTTCGCCAGAGGAATCAACATGCGCTTCAGTCATACCACGCAACCCCTCTGGACAGACCACCACTGCATCCACTTCTCCTTCTCAAAACCCACCGCACACAAGCCAACGCCATGCCCCACTCAGAAACTGGAGCAAGATCACCAAAGAGCACCTAGCCTCTGCCCTCAGCCGGACCCCGCACACAAGCCAACGCCACTAGGCAGCCAAATAACTCTACAAATGGATTGCCGACTGTGCCAACACACTTGCTCCCCTCCAGAACTTCAACAGATAAAACACCACGAAAGCCACCAGATTCACTATATACCTCAGAGAATCCAATTGCTCATGCAGATAACTTGAGAAAGCATGGAAGAACAGCAAGACCCCCGAAGCACGTACCACCTACAGAACTGCCACCAAAGCACATCACCAACTCATCAAATCCACTAAGAGTAATTTCACCCATGACAGAATCCTCTCCAACTCTCACCACTCCAAGGAACTCTTCAACATCATACAAAAATTCACCAGACCCCCCAGTGAAACCTCTGATGTCCCTCCCTCCCAGGACCTCTGAAGCAAACTCGGCTCCTTCTTCCACAACAAGATCAGGACACTCTACGACAACTTCCACGAACCTGACAAAGGCACCGACCCAACAACCTCCACCAGCAACGCCACAAAGCTGACCATCCTCACCTGGACCCCGATCACTACAGAAGACACTGCAAAGACCATGAGGAGCATAGACTCAGGAGCACCCACTGACCCCTGCCCGTTGCACATCTTCCACAGGGCTGCCTCCTCGATTGCACCAGAACTATGACAGACAATCGACTGCCCCTCGAAACAGTCACCTTCCCCGATGACTGAAAATGCACAGAGGTCAAACCTCTCCTCAAAAAGCCCTCAGCAGACCTGACAGACCCCAAGAACTACAGGCCATCTCTCTCTTCCCCTTCACTGCCAAAGATAGTCAACATCCAGCTAACAAACTCCATAAAATCCAAATACATCCTCAGCACATTTCAGTCGGCTTCGGCAACAATCACAGCACCGAGACCGCCCTCCTAGTTGCTGCAGACGACATCCACCAAGGTCTCACTGCAGCCCTCATTCCACTAGACTGCCCAACAGCCTTCAACACCGTCTCCCACCGCACTCTGGCCGCCACACTCCACAACGCTGCCATACAGAGAACTGCCCTAGCCAGCCAAACTCAAAGAATAAAACTCCCGCCCTTCCTCTCGGAACCCACAAAGATCAGATGCAGAGTGCCTCAAGGATCCTCCCTGAGCCCCAGATTGTTCAACATCTACATGGCCCCCCTCACAACCATCATCAGGAAACACAGACTCAGCACAGTATCCTACATCAACAAGACCCAACTCATCCTTCCCCTCACCAAGGAACCCAACATCACCAAGCATAATTTCCAGGAAGGAATGGAGGATATCACATCCTAGATGAGCAGCAGATGCCTGAAGCTCAACTTAGAAAAAACGGAAGTCCTCATCCTCAGATTCATGCCTTCCACTTGGGATAACACCTAGTGGCCCCCCACCCTTGGTAACCCTCCCACACCCATGGACCACGCCCACAACCTCAGCATCATTCTCAACTCCTCCCTCACCATGAACACAAGCAGGCTCGACTGTGGGAATGCCCTCTATGACGGAATCAACAAATCTCTACTCCACAAACTTCAGACCATCCAAAACGCTGCAGCCTGAATCATCCTCAGCATCCCACAACAAGACCACATCACCCAGGACCTACGAGACCTCCATTGGCTCCCCGTCGAAAAAAGAGTGACCTTTAAACTGCTCACATATGCCTACAAAACCCTCCACAACACATGAGCCCAATACCTTAACGAAAGAATCTCCTTTTATGTCCCCAAGAGAAACCTCTGCTATGCTGACCTAGCCTTGGCCGAAATTGCCCGCTTCCACAGAGCCAGAACAGGAGGCAGATCCTTCTCCTACATCGCAGCCAAGACCTCGAACGAACTGCCCCTCGGCATCTGATGAAGCCCCACACTGCAAGCATTCAGGAAGAGCCTCAAGACCTGGCTCTTCAGATGACCAGAGCTGTCCGAAAACCCCTCCCCCAGCACATTGAGACCCACACAGAGGAGTAGTATGCTCTACAACCCCCTGATTGATTGATTGAGGATGGCGCAGTCAGTGCTCCTGGCCCTGGTGACCCCTTTATCTCCCATGCCCTGGGTACCACTTTTATCACTTACCACTTACTAGGGACTTATAAGGGGGTTAAAGTCCTCGACAATTGGGGTTACCAATTCACATGGGGCCTGATTAGCAGGCTCCAGTGCACTTTCAGAGTCAAAACCATGAGCATGTGGAGGTGCCCATATAAAAATGGCACTTTCCTAAAGCTTTAGTTTATCAGGAGGTGTACCTATATCCACCATGCCAGAACTATGTCTGTCTGACTCTATCACATTTACATCACTCTGCAACATTACCTCCAATGGATAGCCTGGGAATTGGCATTAACTGTAGCTGTCTTGATGTTGGACAACATGCTGCCAAGACATTCACAGGTGTCTCTTTCTAAGCTCCTTGTGTGCCCTACATGTTCCATCAATCTCTAGGTTACAACAACGTGACTATGTGTGTGGCAGAACCTGTGTGCCCGGACAGAGTAAATGCTACACTCCCAATGCATTTTAAAACATCATGAAATACTACTTAAATAAACTGGACATGAGAAAACTACCTTTATCAAACCATGCTGCACTTGTAAGGGATCAGCCCACTTGGATGCTTCCTGCCTCTAACTGTGGGAAAGTATTATAGCGACTACTTTCCTTCCCGACTGGTGAAGCAAAATCTCCACTTCCCATCTCCATGTCAATTTCAAAGACAGGATCTGTGCCTTTTACCCTCTACTAAGCTTTCACCTTTCACCCACTTCAGATGATCAAGAAAAATACACCTTTTTAGCATTTTCATAATGGGGGTTTCCAGATCTTTCCGCAGCCACCTGCAAGCCACCCCACGTACTAAACCAATGGGTTTACTTAGCAAATCAGCACAGCCTGTGGCCTATTACATGGCGTAACTATAGGTCTTCGCTCCCTACATTCTTCTTCAGCCAACAGATCCATCCTCTTGCCTGAGATACAGAGAGGCCCTTTTTCACCCTATCGGGTGTAAGGCAGAGTCACAACAACTCTGTATGGGCAATTGGCCATGGGCCTCCCTGTGGTACATCTATTCCTCTCTACAGCGGGCAGGCATCAGCATCACAGTCCTGAAACCACTTTGTAAATTCAAAGAATGATGTGAGCTTCCTGACACAATTTGCTCAGTTAGTGCTCTTCTAGAGCACACAATGTCTGACTGCTGGGCATATATAACCCAAATGAACCAACGGTTCACTGAAACTCCCCAAATGGGCCACAGCCCTCACTTTGTGTCCACCTTCTTTGCTCCTTCTGTGCCACAGCTCCACATTTGTAATAAAATTTCGATTTCAAGTTTTGACTCCCATCCTCCACCACCATTAGGATGCTTTGCTCCGCTTGGTAATAGTCTCACCAGCCTCTCCATAGAAAATGTGGACTTTGTCCTCAGCTGCAGCGATGTCACTATCTTGAATGCTACTCCAAAAGCAGGGAAAGTTTTGTACCTCTCTGCATTGTTTAAAGGGCCGATATGCTCTAGTTCAAGGCCATCAAACAGTGTCTCCCAGCCAATTCTTTTTAATCTGTTATCACAGTGGGGCTCACTTTGGGCCTTGCCACACACACAGCTTCCTGCACTATGCACACATTTGCTCTACCTGGCCCAAAACTAACTGCAAGGTACTCTTTCCACTGGGGACAAAGACATATTTACAAAACGACTGGGGAACTAAGTGTGTATTTGTGAATTATCTGCATCTGGGCTACTAAGGGAGACTTTCAAAACACACAATAAAGGTGTGTGTGGCTGAGGTGATCCCATTGGAGATGCAGTAATACAGACCCTCCAAGATACCAGTACAAGTGATAAAATATTACAGCCACATTCAGAAAAAAGTGTGTTCTTTTCAGGCATAAAGCACGTGTAGTTCTTTGCAGATCCATATTTTGATGTTCAACAAACAAAAATGATTTTATTACAACACCCGGTCAGGCTCAAGGTTGTTCAAGGGGCAAACGCTTTGTTTTCACAGTCAAGGTGATCTGGCTCAGCTGAAACCTGGAAATGCCCAACTGGGATACATTTCTCAATGGCTTTGGAATTGATGGCTTTGGACACCCTCTTAATACCGTTCTTGTCTTTTTACCCGCAGTAACAGTCTTCATACAGTGTTTGTTGATATCTGAAACCCCTCTTACACACAAATGAGAGAAACTATGACATTTAGATTTGCTACTTATTCTTTATTGTCTGTGTCCATTGTACCAATGCATCATTTTACAGGCATTTCTGCACATTTCCTTTGTTGTACTATGCATTTTCTATCGACATCCGGTCCGCTGTAAGTATGAACCAAAGTGAGAACTGTAATATAAGTTTACAGTAGTATTTGTGATATCACAAGTTTCTTCTATTTGTATCTGTGAAGAAGCATAATGTCCCTAAAGCAAAGAAGTATAAGAGTTCATTCTCAAGTAAAACATTGGTGTGAATGTGTGTGTTTGGGGATGACTGTGATGGACAAGAGGCGAGGTCAAGATAATATTGAAAGGACCACCTTAGCCCCCTTTGGGACATCAGTTGTATGCATTATCCTCTCATGCATCCTTTTCTTAAACTCGACTGCCCCCTGCAAAGATAAATACTGGTTCTATAGAGGGCTGGTTCTATAGAACCAGCCCAAGAGAAGCCAGACCCACTATCTCCGGTGTGCAGGACATAGATTGGCAGTGTTTGATCCCCATATAATCGAAGCCAATTGTGAATGTAAAAGGACTCATTTCTGGCTCTGTTTTTCTCAGTTTCACCATGATAGAACGGTGCAAGAAGGCTTCTTCAGGATATCATCACTCTTGTCTCGAACCGGCTCCATGTGAAAGGTGTCCTCAGCAGGAGTGATGGTGATTTTGAATATGCAGTCAGTCAATCTGCAGGATGGTGCTGAGAGAGCGCGTCTCGCTTTGAAGATACCATTCACCAGGTACAACCTCTGTCAGTGGAGTAAACCCAGCAAGTGAAAGGAGTGCAAAAACCTATTATCTCAGTTGGAAAAGCACCCAAATAGAACATTAGTTTCAACATCATCCATAATTTACCTGCTTGAGCTGCTAGTTCAAAGTAAATCCTAAATTAACTCTTGCAGATATATCCCATGTATCTTGTAGATTGTGTCAAGAGCCAGTTTATCAGTGGTTAGCTTCAGTGTCACCACAGCCTACTTGGTTTTAGCGCACATGGTATGGCAATGCTTTTGTGCTTTCAGGAGGAGGGCACTTCTGTTTTTCAATTTGAATGTTATTTTGTGATTTTCACAAAAGCATACGGCATAGAAAAGGATGGGTTTCAGAGCTGGATTCCAGTTAACGGTCTCCACTTCCACCTGAGGATCCTTGACATATTGACCTTTCACAGGGATGCAACGTAAAGATTGCCCACCCTTTATACGTCACAAATGTCACACACTTGAGAAATATACAGTATGAAAGTGCACTTAGCTCATGATTCATGTATTGTTTAACAAATTTTAATGTAAGTGTTGCACCTGACATATATTAAATCATGTGTTCACTGTAGGATTAGAGAACTTACTTACACAAATATTTTGCCTTAATAAGAGTGATTAATAATCATCTTCATTCAGTAGAAAATGTATTCACCATAGAGATTAAATGTGGCTTTCTAAATTTGTGTGCTGCTTCACGTGAAGAACATGTAACACATTAAAACTATGATTAAACACTTCCTTTCACATGTAGAATGTAATCTTGCTAGAAAAGACAATCAATGTATGTATTGTGCATTAATAATTCATATTTTTGATTTAAATGAAGTTCTTAATCATAGTTATTATTGACAATTATAATGATTTATTGAATGTTACATGTAGTATGAAACAATGCATGTAGAACGTATATTTATTTGTGTAAAAACATGCATACACATATTAAATGGGCACCATTGAGGTTAATGGTAAACTTAACATGAGTAGGGCTGTATTAATCGGATTTAATTTTACTGCTACTCAACATTTCTTGCAGGTATTCACGTGCATTGCTAGTTTACAACAGATACATCACTGACTAGCGATAGGGGGAACAGGAGCATGAGAAAAGTACCTTGACAAAAGGTAGTTGGAGAAATAGAGAGCTAACTGAATGAACTGTTGTCCAAAAGTTGCAACCTATGTGTGTTTAGGAAAAATATGTTGTTCCTATGTCTTCTAGTGTGGGACAAAATTGAACTGTTGCAGTCTGCAACATGACGATTCGTGGATTTTAATAGACCCCTGATGGTGTGATTGGGGTTGTGTCGCAAATGGACTTCATACGTTTTAATATACCAGTCCCATTGGACTGTTACTCATAGTCCTTGCAGAATCCTTGCGGATATTTCCTCAGAACTCCTCCCTGATGTTGATCGGACCCCTCGCAGATTCTTGCAGACACCTTTCCTTGATTTCTTCCTTCCCTGAGACATTTCTAGCCTAATGGACTTAGAGAGGTTTCATGTACAATGTGTTTCCTGATTTTTGCTTAAGTGTGGCTTAGGCTGACACTTACACATGACCCATAGAAGACTCTTGACCGAGCTTCTGAGATGATTACTCTTTCGTATTTTGATTTCTTTTGTCTTGTCCGAACTTCCTTTATGGAATTCCCCTGATTGCTACAACCATTTTTCCCCAAACCATCCTCTGACTCTGAATTCTAGATTACTAATGTATATAAGAGAGAACCTTGGATTACTCTCTGAGCATCAAATCTTAATCGTATTGTTCTGCATCTCAGTGTCAGAAGTACTTGTTTGCTTGATATTAATTTGCCTTAATTTCTTTTACCTCTTTGTCCTTCTGTATCTTTATAGCATGGTGCTGAGAGTTTTTCATTTGAATTTGATTATTAACTTGTAATAAACCTTTTTGTACTTGGCTCCTTATTGTTTAGTCAAATGGGTTGCACTTTTAACTTGAAATCTGATTAAGTGTTAATATGAACTCCCATCATCTCTCAGACGGACAAACAGGTCCATTGGAGGACCAATGGTACGCAAGAGGGCCCAGAAAACGTTGGATCAATAGCAAGAGTTTCCACTCCTTATATACCTTTATATGTTTCATTTTTCAAGTGTTCGTTACATATTTTAATACCATTTAAAATCCTTGTTATGCCCCTCCCTATCAAACCTTTGTTTTTCCTAGAAATGTTACCTTTACCTCGGCGCAAATTCCGCCGCGTTGTGGGTGTTCTATTAGGTGGGAGGGGCCGCGTCAGCCAACAGACATGCACATCACTACTGAGGTAGTGCTCGCAAGGGCCGTTAGCCGACGTGCGCAGCGAAGGGGTTAATAGTGCATCTTCTATTGTGAATGTCTATGATTTGTATTAACTTTATGTTGGTATTATTCCACTCCCTTAAAATAACACCCTATCGTACCATCGTAGGGCATAAATTCCTGTGGCTTCAGGGAAGAAGCTTCTTGAACCAGCTCAGGGTATTATACATCCTTCCAAAGTGCTGCAATGCGTACCTAGGATTTAAGATTCAGACTGAGTGTGGTGTACAGAGAAGAGTCTAAAAGCATACTACTGCATATCAGTCTCGTCCTTTCTTTGAAACCATACATGGGTGATGCTCCATTTTGAATAACAAGATACATTTGGATTAAAGTCTGCAGTCAAGAACATATTCAGACCATGGTCATGCTAGCTTGACGAAATATAATACACAGATAACCTCCATTTGTCCATGAACATATAGACAGGGAGTAGCTAATGCTGCCTCAACTAGGAGTGCTGGTAATTTCAATTTACCTCTAGAATACGTATCTACCTCACAAAAAGAACATCCTATGTGGTTCCTTGTGACTATGGGTTATTTTGAAGGGACACAATAATGTATTTTGCTAGTAACTTCTTCAACACGTGTACAGTATACTGACCTGCAAGATCACTCAGTTCGGTGTCAGTCGCGCTAGCTAGTGCTTCTTCCAGCTCTGGATCCAGGGTCACCTTTTCTTCTCTCAGGGGTTCGATTGGTTTGTACTTTGGTACAAAAACTTTTCCTGTCAACAGAAAAGAGAGAAATACATACAAATAAATGCAGACTTCAAAATTGATCAGGGGAACTACTCTGACTCCATGAACTACACCAGCTCCCGATACATGAAGGTGCTCAATTCAAACTCCTCACACAGTGGCACAGTACTTCTCAGGTAAAATCAATAAAATATATACAAGCTTCGCCAATCATGTAGAATCGGCTTCTGACTTCACAGAAAATGACAGTCTTATTAAAACTCTAAAGTGCCTCAAATCTTTTGAAGTTCCCCCGTACGAAGTCCTGTCTAAATTGTGTAATAAAATCAAATCAGGCTCTCCCCGAGACCCGGCGCCTCCGAAAATCTTAGCTGAAGCCTTCCCTGCTCTAGAACCTCATTATAGACATCTACTTCAGATTTCATTCTCCACAGCTTGCCTGCCGGCGGATTGGAAACAGGCAGTTGTACTACCAATCAAGAAAAAGCCGAATGTCAGCCAAGACATTATGGACAATCTCCGGCCAATTTCCCTGCTACCATACTTAGCTAAGCTAGCCGAGAAAATTGCTAACATCCAACTCATGGAACATCTAGAAGAACACGATGTTTTCCATAAATCCCAATCGGGCTTCAGATCCAACTTCTCAACGGAAACGGCCCTCCTCAGGGCCACTGAAACCCTACGAGAGGGAGCAGACGAGGGCAAGATCATGGCCCTCATCATGCTCGACCTCAGTGCCGCGTTTGACACTGTAGCACACTCCATCTTGCTACAGTGTCTAAACAAAGCCGGAGTAACCAACAGGGCACTGGGATGGCTGAAAGCATTTCTGATCGATAGGAGCTTCCAAGTCCAAAGAGGGACTTCCCTCTCAGACAGTGTGCGGCTTGAACAGGGGGTGCCTCAGGGTTCGGCCCTGAGTCCCACCCTGTTTAATCTATACATGGCCCCCCTGGCAGAGGTGGTGCAATCGTTCGGCGTGGAGCTTGTCTCTTACGCCGACGATACGCAACTTTTAATATCTTTGACGCAAGCCCCATCCACGGAAGCCGCGAACTTCAACAACTGTATGAGCAAGCTGGCCTCTTGGATGACAGAGCACTGTTTAAAACTGAACGGTACCAAAACAGAGGTCATAATCATTGGAGGTAATGAGACCAATTGGACTAAAGAATGGTGGCCCACCTGTTTGGGTCCTTTGCCCCCTCCCAGCCGGGAGGCGAAGAACTTAGGAGTCTGGGTTGATAATAAGCTATCTTTTGATAGCCATATAAAAAGAACGGTAGGCAAGTGCTTCGGAGTGATGAAGACTCTCAACCGTACCCTTGACTTGCTGCCTCTCAACTCCAGACGGACTATGACGCAGGCGCTAATAACTTCCCGAATTGATTACGGGAATGTTTTACTCTTAGGCACTTCAGAGAAAAATATAAAGAAATTACAGGTCCTACAAAATTCGGCAGCACGCCTAGTATTAAGACTGCCCCGCAGAGCCCCTTCACGACCCTCTCTAGCAACTCTCCATTGGTTGCCTATCAAGAAGAGGATCATTTTCAAAGCTCTGCTATGGTGTCACAAGATTCTCCATAACAAGGCACCTGCCTATATGTCCAATCTGGCTTTGCCATATGAACCCAACAGAACCCTCAGATCCAAAGGTACAGGTCTGCTCAGAACTGCCCGTCCTAAAAAGGCCAGAATGGGAGGCAGATCCTTCCGCACAATGGCAGCGAAGCACTGGAACCTCCTGCCCATGGACATCCGAGTAGAGGTGAATGAGACCTCCTTTAGGAAGAAATTGAAAACTTGCCTCTTTAATCAGTGATAGGTTCTCCTTCTCCTCAAAACTCACTCTCTCCACAGCGCGGGGACACGCCGGGAGGCGTCACCAGGCGCTTTACAAGCTCCTTTAAACAAAATAAACACACATTCAAGGACTACACAACTCAGGCCCACCTACCTGAACAGTCGAATCTCTTTCCACCAAACACCCAGACACCTCCACTCAGCAGGACTCCTACTTGCACACACCCCAGGCATAGAGAGAATGCTATAATATCAGGAGGACGGGAGTTCTCTTGCATCACTCCTAAAGCCTAGACCTCCCAATCCACATCAGAGTCTCCTCCTCTCTTTGTGAATTCTGCAAGAAGCTGGAGTCCAGGCTTTTCAATTAACCAACTTACTGTGGGCAGGGCTAGGCACACTCACACCTGCTCAGCGCCAGTAATCCTTTGCAGACAATAGTGCACTTTACAAATACACGTAGCGTAAAAATGGCAATCCCTTTTATACCAATGGAAAATGGTTTTGTAATCACCTGTGAATATGAAGTCTTTATTTTTCGGTACATCACTAAAGAAAGAAGAAGGGATGTTTTTAGAAGTCTAATAGTGAGTGTATTGCGTCTAAGATGTACAAACACCCTGCACAGAGAATTTGATATTGCATTTGCCAGAATTACATACTGCATATGCTTTGTTCTATAAGGTATTTTGTAATAAATATTAATTAAGAAAATATATTCCAGAGTCAGTGTGGCTCTGTCTGTTTTAAAATGCTTTTATGCATTTTAGTGTCTGGGGGAGATGAAAAAGGAATGAGGTGAAATCAAAACAAGGAAGCATAGGCATCCGGCACCCGACATTCTCTAGGGCCAGCGACGAGCATCTAAGCAAAACCCTGAGCCATAGCACTTATTCCTTTACAAACTAATCATTGACTGGTGGATGCTGGGCAGCTTGAGCTTCTCGCTGTTTTTGTGTGTCACCCTTTTCAATATTGGTTGGGATCACCAGGGCTTAAATTAGTGACAATCTGTAATAAAAGTCCAAGTTATCCCGACCGATATCTTGTTTGGGTTTCACAAGTCCTGAAGACAGCACTGGCTCAGAAACCTTGAGCCTCGCTCACAGTGATGTAAACCAGCACAAGTTGTGAACTTACAAGAACGCTGCAGAAATGTTTAATCAGCACAAATTGAAAAAGCATGCAGAATATGACCACTATCAGCAGCTGGTCAGTCATTCAATGGCACGAAAGCAACGCTCTCCAAAGGATCTAACAAGATATTAAGGTGGTCTGGGAAGTTAAGACTGGTCAGTAATCAATCCCACGGGCCAGGGAAAGATGTGCGAGGCTCAGAATCTAACACTGCGAATTCGAGCTGAAACGCAAGATCCTCCTCCACTTCAAAAACCTTCCGACAAAAGTCTTGTGCCAGTTTGAAGACACCTGCAAGCAGACCGGTCCGCTCAGTAGTCATGGATCTTACCTATTTTATCTTTCTGCCTTTTTCAAATAACTGTGATGGGCCTTAATAAATACTATGAAATATCCTCTATATCACTTAGGTACTTTGCAGTTACTCTGCATGTCCTGCTTATAACGCTCTCAGAGTAAATATACTTCAGTCACTGAATTAATACTCCTTAGCTTTTGAATTTCAGATTTGGGGTGCAATCCTCAAATTGATCAGGATCATTTGGAATATGAAAATAGAGGTTCTATGTGATAAATAATCAGGGCTTCGCAAGGGTAACTTACACTACACTTACACATGCAATTTACTCTTTCACTTTTGAGTAACCTTACCACTTTTGGCTAATCACAACATCTGAAAAAGTGTTATGGACGAACCTACAAGTGTAAGTCACGCCTGTCAAAAAAGAAACTGTACTAAGACCAGCACCACACATGGTCAACCACTGATACTGCAACACCCAACCATGGAAAATAATGGAGGTAGCGATTTAAAATAAAACTCCATAGTTATTTGTTTATTAAATTAAATTACTTAAAATAATAAAAATATAATTTAATGTAAAAAAAGTCTAAAAATAAAACATTTAGGGCCTAATTACAATGTTGGTTGGAAAGCCTCCTACCGCTGCTCTATGGTCGACCTAGTAATACTTGTGAGATTTCACTGTGATGTATAATTATTTTACATTGTATATTTTTGTTTTGAATATTATCCATGAGTATTTTGCGAATATCTGTCAATAATAATGGACCACTTCTATTCATGATTCAACAGCACACCCACTTAAGATTCCGGTTTACCATTCTAACCCTGACGGGTTCGCATCCCTCAACATTATACCACCTTCCCCCGGTAATTTTTCCTTTTCCTTTTTATCTTTTCATTTTTAATCTGACCGTAGGTCACATCCATATATTCACTTCTAATATTTTTCAGACAGTGGCAAACACTAATATCACGTATACTTATTCTCCTCGCACCATCGGGAACCATATTGTGAGTCTATCTTCATTCTTTCCTAACCACGTGATCGGAACTTAATGAAAGGATTAAACGCGGTCACCGGCGTAACCGTCCTGACCGGCGTACACGAACAGAGAACGATCGAGCCGACTTTGTGAAGAACTTTCAGGTTAGTCCACGGACTATCCCATGATCAGCACGTTAGTTATTTTGTTTATAACTTTCACACAATACACGTTATTACAATAACATGTTTTTTCAACTCTTTGATCTACAGAGCTGAACTACGCTAATTCGATAAAAACGACACGTAAGAGACGTTTCACAAATTCTGACTTTCACACGGGTATGGAGGTTTTTTAAGGTGACAACCTAACCCCACACTCAGCCACAGCACGAATCCCCTTGTAATCGGCTGCACATACCCCGTTATGCACATACCTATACATAACAATTACTGACAGGCTGTTTGCTTATGTTTTATGTTTATAGTGTCCTTTCCCTGATGAAGGGCCGAATATTGGGCTCGAAATGCATTGGATCTGCATAAAGGATTGTGTTATATGTTGAAAATGGACAAAAAACGATTATCAAATATCTGATATGGAGACCTTTTGCAAATCATTTCTAGAATAAAAACAGTAAATATTTGAACATTCAAAGCGGTGTGTGAATCCTCTATTCTTGGAGAGGAGAAATTGTGTGCACATAAGGATGAGACCAGGGACTCACTGGTCTCACAGTTGTAGTACATTGTAATTGACGCCGTAGGACACTTGACGTTACTTATGGAGCACCTAGAAAGTTGAGAAATTCATTAAATTATCCAAACCAGCTGTGCATCTGCCCTACCAGTATCAGCACTCACAGAGGTGGACAGGAGGGACAAACATCTGCTTCAGCCACACCACCCAGCCCCCCTGGACGGACCACCACTGCGTTCATTTCACCTTCAACACTACCACCGCACCCAGGCCTACTCCGTGCCCGCCACAAAGGAATTGGAGCGAGGTCACAGAGGAACACCTCAACACCGCCCTCCTCCAAGACCCCCCCTGGGCCACGACCAACACCAACTCCACAGCCAAAGAATTCCACTGCTGGATCTCCTGCTGCGCCGACAAGCTTGCACCCCTCCGTCACCCCGCCAAACAACACCCTCCGAAGGCTGCCTGGTTCACCACAGAACTACAAGAAGCCAGGCACTCCTGCAGACACCTAGAGAAACCCTAGTACTGAGAAAAGGGGTCCCAGCAAGTGAAAGCCTAATATATACAAAGTAAGAAACAATAAAGAAACAGTTATTTCACATACATTGTTGTTTAATCACAATGTAAGTATGTCTTAAATAGCACAACGTGTATATATGAATAATTTACACAATATTTACAAGTGCCCCTGGGGGAGGGGGGAGTGGTATCGTGAGGGACAGTGTGGGTAAAGGATGGTGACATAAAACTTGGCCACAAGGCCTCACTATATTCTGTACTTCTTGTCCAACAAAGACAAATGGACTTTTAGTTCAAAGAAATCAATTATGAACATGTCATACTCCACATAATACAATAAATGTCAAGTTTATGGGGTGGAGCTGAAAAGAAACACAGAGCTGTCGACGTTTCGACCCCTTGGAGACGCAGGTACTAATTATTCCCTTGCAGTGGGGTCTTCATCAGGACGGGGGACGGGGCAGGAAACGTCGACAGCTCTGTGTTTCTTTTCAGCTCCACCAGCGATGTTCCCAGCAAAAGGGCGATTTCCCCGCTATCGCAGGAATTTTTATCGCCTTGGACATATGCTTTGCTAATGATGCGATATCTCTGCGATAAAAAGCTACGATAGCCGGTGTTAAGAAAATGAGCGCTAAGCACGCTTTGTGATAGTTATCGCAAAGCGTTGCTAATATGCCCCGACTATTCAGCACACAGGCACTTACCAACACTGGCATGTGTGCATTTCCAAAGCCCAGACTTGGCAGCATCTCAGTACTCTGTTACTGAGGATTATGGTAAACTCCAGGGACGTGCCAGTTCCCCTCAGCACTTGAATGATAACCTGAGATAAATACAGACGATGTGATGAAAGAAAATTGTCTCAAGAAAGAGGAGTTCTGGTGAGAGGGTCTTTATTCCTGGCTGAAGAGCAACAGGAGCCTAGGTCCAGGAGTTGGAAAAGTAAAATGTTATTACAGTAGAGGCAGAGAAAGTAGAGAGAGTGCTAACTTTTCAAACATGCAGTAGGAGCTGCACTAGGAGCTGATAGGTGGGTAACCTCCAGTAGTCATCTCATGTGCTCTACTTAGGGAGGGGCAAGTTAGACGCTGATCTATAACTTGAAACGTACGTAAATGTGACCTCTTTCTCTTAAAAAACAAAAACAAATTGTTCCAATTTGTCTCTACGCTACAGGCCAATCAGTCTTATCCAAAATCACCCCCCTTTCAGCATTCTAAAATTATAATTAGGCACTGAGTTTGAGGAACACGTTATGGTACTTTGCCACTGTCCAATGTGTTTGCCACCTTGTAGAATGGTGGAATACCGCCTTATTTCACACGCAAAACACCCTTCTGTGAGCGCCCACAAAACGATGCCCATTTCCAGCCCACTCTCATTACAAATACATTCTGCTAAATGGCAGTTAACGAGACATCTCTCCAGCAGCAGTAACTCCAAGAGCACTCCTCAGAAAGTCCCCTTTCACTTATATTTATTTTCAATTTCCTGGCACTTACTTCTCAGTGAAATTGCACATGTCTTTTTTTCTAAAGATCAATTTTGTTTCGCTCTGCATAATTGTGCCAATATATAACGTGAAAACTTAAAAACCACAGGCAAAATTACCATTCATGGCGCTCTTCTGATATGACACTACTTATACTGGACAACAACACACTAATAGTGAGTGCCTTGCACTGTGGCTAAACGTGCCACATGCGCCTAAATCCTTTGATGCTTAGGTTCTCGCACACATCCTGTTATCTCAGCCAAACACATTAAACACGCTCACATTATTTTTTTGTTTTTGTTTTAAATTACCTCCAAATATCATAGCCCCACCCTGAGTCACAAAGTGGAGTCAGGCCCCTTGCAGGGCCCTGGTGCCAGGCCTCTATAGAGATTTGTTTCCCAGCTCCCTGTTGCTCTGCTTCAGCACGGCTCCAGGCTCTGTGCTGGGCGTTGCCAACAGGCAAGGTCCAGGGCCTGTTTCTAGATTCCTGTGCTGTTACTTGCTGCCACTCAGGCCAGCGCCTGTCCAAACTTGAAGGTAGCAGGCACAGTCACAAAGTGTCCCTGAGTGCGGTTATAGGCAGCCCCAGATAGGAGGCGCACTACTGCATGATGACAGGATTTTGAAATGTGTAACCCGCCCTCCTCAGCTGTGCCGATAGCTGGGGCAGGCGCTAATTCACACAGAAATGGAATTACAGATAAAAGATACAATATAAATATGCAAGATGTAAACTACAGTGTTATTTTGTTGTAGGCATGACATGGCTTTGTTAGTGGTGCTACAAGGTGCAAGCTCCTCCAATATGGTTCGGGCTACCAGTAGCTCGCGATCGACTAGTTGGAGACACCTGGCCTAAAATATCAAAGTGCCAGCTGCAGACATCTAGTCGCACTAGACTAGGTCAAAGTTGAAAGTTAAGGCCGACCACGCTGCAACACGCTTCGGATACAAGAAGTGGGTTGGGCCCGAAAAATGCTTACCTGCAGACTTAGAGACATTCTTGAAAAAAAATTGTGAGAAGGTACAGTTCAGTTGGACAAGGCTATAGCAGGTGTCCAAGGAGGGAGCGTCAATGTCGGATGGCCTTGGGTCAAAGCCTGGGGGAATTAGTTGCCGAAATGGAAGTCGAAAAACTTCAGCGGGCCGATGCTGAGGGCTGTAGCCAAACATAGTCCCATGAAGTAAGATACCCCTCTGGCGAAGGACCACTGAAATGGATTGTTGCTGCGGAGAAGAACGTAGTTGGAAAAGCCTCAAAGTCAATCTGACCTGCGATGCACCTTGTCCGGATAGATGAGCAGGTTAGCCAAATTTTGTCCAAGTCCTCAGTTTTGGAAAGTGGCCATCTGTGCACCTTTAGCACCACGTCCAAGGGTCTAGGACTGGGGGGACACCTCTTGGGGATTTAGGAGCTACTCAGACTGGGTCCAGGCGTGGGTTCAAGATGGTGGGAGCCTTATAAGTGCCGGTGGCTCTGAACAGGAGGCCAGCAAACTAGCCTCAGGAGTCACTTCTGGTAGTCATGGTTGCAGGCGTAGATGCAGGGCTGAACAGCAGGGCTGGCCTCTGAGGGTTTCAGCAGCAAAGCATTCCTTCCAGGTACAGCAGCAGTCTTTCAAAATGCTCAGTCGGTCCCATCAGCAGGCAGTCCACTGAGAGTCCTTACCCAGGTCCAATCGTGAACTGAAGAGTGGATCTGAAGATTCTATTTTTAGACCCTGGTGCCTTCTTCTGTAAGGAGGGAGAAGCTTCTGGAAAGCTTCTTTGAAGTGCATGGAATTTCCTGACTCATCTGCCCTGGCTTTAAGCTGGCTGCAGTGACAATATAGTGTCATTAAGCCCTAAGTGTGAAGGCAAAGCTCAGGCTATTCAGTTGTAAGTGGGGCTGTCCTCAGCACCACCAATCTCATCCTGCTAGCAGATGGTCAATTGAGGCACACTTCATCCCTCTATTGACTGTGAGGGAGGAATTTACAAAGTCTAACTGCCAGCTACACACAGTCATGTGACCCAAGACCGGCTGTAAGCACAAAGGGCTATGGACAGGAAAATGCCAACTTTCTAAATTCAAAATTATAATGAAAAATCCAACTTTACCATTAAAGAGGGTGTATAATTACAATTTCAAACATCACAAATCTACCTGCTCACAATTTGGAATTACAGCTTATTAAATGGAATAAGGATTCTCCAATGTTACCCTAGGGTTAGGACTCACACTAGTGAAAAACGAAGTTAGGAGTTACTCACTACCAGGACATGTAAAAATTAAATGTGCATTCCCAGCCCTTTTAATTAGACAGCACCCTGCCCAATTAGCTATTTACAGCCTCCCTTAGGGGTGACTTATATGTAATAAAAGCAGAGTTTAAGGCTTGGCAATGGGGTTTAAATTCCAGGTCTACATGGTAGTGTGGCACTACATTTAGGCGGCAATGGCTGGGTTGCAAGATGTTTTAGAGAGCTACTTAGGTGTGTGGCACAATAAGTGCTGTAGGTCCACTGGTAGCATTTAATTTACAGACCCTGGTTTTATGGTATACCACTCTACGAGGGACTCATAAGTAAATTAAATATGCCAATCAAATCATGTTTAGGGGAGTGAGAAAATGCACTTTAGCACTGGATAGCAGTGGCAAAGTGCATGGTGTCCTGCAGCCAACAAACCGAAATCCAGCAAATTTTGGAGAAAAGTAGGCAAAACGTTCGGGGGAAGACCACCCTAAGGCTGACAAGGACCTACTCATAGTCTCGGAATTGCCTATGCCTCTGTGTGCATGCTAGATTAGCATGATGCTGGGGCTAAAATCAAACACTCAGGATAACAGATACACGCAGTCAGACACTGAGGGTAGGTAAACACACCCAGGTACCATGGAGTAGACATTTTCATCCCAAAATAGATATTATGAAACATAGCCCTCTGAGAAATTTTGGGAATTTAGAGAACAGATGTCTGAGTGAGCCAAAAGATGAAGTATCAGTGAATCTTGGAATTATCAAGAATAAATCAATGAACAACCAAAAAGAACAATAGATCATAATGTGCTCACAGGGCAGCGCCTCATAAGCTGCCATTTTTACTTGCATTCACATGCATAAAACAGAAAGAGAGAATCTAGAAAAAGTATTAGTGTGTGCGTTCTCTCAGAATATACTGATCCTCTGCGTTACCATTGAATGAATTTACTGGAAGAGACTGCTGCATCAAATTAATATCCTTAATTCCAGCTTTGGATTCCAACAGTCTGTTTGTGTCACCGTAAGACTTTCACTGCAAATATCGATCAAGATGCTCTAATAATATGATACCTGCATCAAATCTGCTCCTGCCTCAGTGGGCTGGACTCTATAAAGGTTTATTATGAAGATGTATCATGTCAATTGTTTATTACGTGGATAAGTAGCTTTTAGTTGGCTAACCTCCACCGTCCAGGTGTACTCTTGGTTGAGCATAGTGCTTGAACCTGGTCCAATAAAATTTCCCCACTGAAATATAGTAATTTTCTTTAATGTCATTTTTGTGCCATAAATTTTAGTAGGCCAAGGGAAAGCAGGGCCCTAATCCATTGGCTGGCCAATTGTTTTCTGATAGGGATATTTTTGCTTCTCGTTGATATTTTAACATATACTATGTTATGCTAATACATTCCTATATTTAATTGAATCATTTTTCTATTTTATAACATTGTTAATTTCTTATCCACTTTTAATTTTGCCCTTTCGCAGCACATTTTGCATGATTGAGCCTTAAATGTGACCATGCTATGAAAAAATAAAAAATAAAACCCAACAGTATATTAGAGACACTTGGGTACTGGAAAGCTGTCATTTAGCACGTATAATTATTTGCTTACTCTTTAATCTGTACTGTAAGTGGCTTCTGCAAAGGAAAGATCTGAGGCATGACAACTAAAGATGATATTGGAAAGTGATGAATAAGGAGAAATTACTTTACTGACTCACTATGAGACTACTCACTATGAAAAGCACACACTACTGTTAGAGGTGTCTTGTCGCTGATAGCCTGACTGATCTGCAGTACAACAGATGTCTCCAGATCATGCTAGCTAAAGAAACAAGAATTTCAATGAAGACGTGTTCCAGTTAGTGCTGCCTAGAATATAAATGGTCTCTTATAAATGGCCTCTTTCCTTTTGAGGTAAGTTCGATTTCTGCATGACATCTTGGAGGAGATCCTAGATATTCAGTTAACTTCTCGAAGTTGTGATGTATTCCATTTTGCTATAATATTATCTTAATGATGAAGCGAATAACTTTTAGGGCAAACCAAAGCTTAGGATAAAAGTACATTTGTTGCAGGAGCAGATTCTCCATTAGGGCTCTGGGGCCGCGCCCTTCTAAAATTCCAACATGTTTACCTCAAAAAATATTAAATAGATCGATTTATTGAGAGATACCATCATATCTCTGAACAAATTGATGTATGTCAATCTAGGCTGTGTGCCCCAGGTGGGCTGCCCTGCTTGGCTCTGACCATTATAATAAATGGGATTACCCAGTAAAGTCAAAGGACCTGGGTGTCGGTCGGTATAGAAAAACAGTAGTCCTAAACTAATATGGTTCTTCTTGATGCAACCACAATTTTTTCCTTTCTTTTCTATTTCTTCACATGAGCACTAACTTTCACACACTCCCTTCTTCTTGATGATAACCGTGTGGTTATAACATTGTATATCATGCTTTTGAATCATTATTTTTTGGAGTAACCCATCATGACTGAATAAAATGACATTATCAGTTATTTGGTAGTGGCCTTGAAACTTTTTTGCCTATATTCTCATGTGCCTAATGAATATCTTTATACTCATTTAATGGTATTGCTTTGATCTTGAGTCATATTAGTCTAGGACCACTGCCTCGCTCTGAAACAGGAGACGTACACCAGGCACCAAACCAACTGTCTGCAATGTGTTGCTCGATATAAGGCTTACCTATCTAAAGCCCTTCATTGCAATTGTAGCCTATGGTGGTATCCACTGAAGGCCAGTGTCGCTGTCAGTGTCACAGTTTCAGGCGTCAGAGTCTGCATCCCTGCGTGGGGCCAGACATTTGCCATTCACAGGCGAAAGCCCACCATTTCCCCATTCGTCACACGGTAGGACTGGATGCAAACACGTGCTATTTGGCGCCTTGTTGTCGGTAATTTTAAGTGTTATAATACTAATCCTGTGTTCTGGATATGTTGTGTATATTGTGCTGAGACACCTGGTCACACTAACCTCCCCCACTGTGACCGCCCTGGCTCTGACTGCAGGTCTCTAGCCCCTTTAGAAGTGGAGCTGCTCTATTTGTTCCATCGCAAAATTGATCCGAAAGACGAGGATGGTTTTTGTTTTCTTGCAAAGTTGATCCAAATATCGGAGTCAAGCACAAAGGGAGAAATATGTGCTTATAGTAAATACTGTTACATGCTGAATTGCATTAAAACTGGTCCTATCTTCATGCCTTTAACATTAATGCAAAAAAAATGGATTGATTTACAAACAATGAATGTGAAAAGTGTTATGGTAATGCATGTCATTGATTTAGTCCCTCTTTTATTTGATATTTTTTACTTATTCTTGCATTCCTCAAAAGTATTAGCTATTTCATCATGCTGTATTTCGGTATTTTTTTTTGTTCATCCTATTACTCTTGTACAGTGCATACTTTGAGTCGTGCCAGGTGTTTATGAGGGGCTTTGATTGAGAACTCTGGCACTTTAGCTGAAGATAAGGAAAAATGCCTGTCATTGGGTTGGCCTTGCTGCAGAGCACACAGGACAAGGGTCATGTATTCTAGTTGCAATAGAAATTCTGTGCAAATGTTTGCAACGGGGTACTAAGATGTCAAAATATTTACAAGGTAAAAGAAAAGAAAGTTCTTAAATGTGAGTGAGTGCAGTGTCTTCTTGAGGTGTTGATTTGAGGGAGATGCGAGGAATTTACAGCCTAACAAATTCAGAATTTAAACATTTCCAATGTTAATTATTTATAACAATGTGTGTAAGAAAAGAGGGGTATCCCCGACTAGAGTTCCTAATTCGGGATAGGTATAGTATTTGGGAGAAAGGTAATTAGGAACTGATTTTAAGTAGAGGGCAAAGACGGACAATTGACAGTAAGAACTGTGAGAGAACAAGGTGTGTGATACAAAATTGTGACTTTTATTTTATTTAATTATTGTTCTGATAAAAGACATCATTATTTTATTACAAGTAATTATCATGTGCATATCTGTGGAGATATATCACACACCTTGTTCTCTCACAGTTCTTACTGTCAATTGTCCGTCTTTGCCCTCTACTTAAAATCAGTTCCTAATTACCTTTCTCCCAAATACTATACCTATCCCGAATTAGGAACTCTAGTCGGGGATACCCCTCTTTTCTTACACACATTGTTATAAATAATTAACATTGGAAATGTTCAAATTCTGAATTTGTATCACACACCTTGTTCTCTCACAGTTCTTACTGTCAATTGTCCGTCTTTGCCCTCTACTTAAAATCAGTTCCTAATTACCTTTCTCCCAAATAATTATTTATAACAAATCATTATTGTTACTAATTTATCTGAAGCAGCGAACAACTGTTGACAAAGCCAACAGCACTGGTAGGATTAGGCATATGTTGATTGCTGTGTTATAAATCAGAATGCAATACCATCTCAAAGAGAAACCAAAATACTGGTCAGATGGCAAACTATGGGAATCACAGAAATGTATTTTACATGTTGCTTTTAGAGAGCCTCCACTTTTTTCATCCCACTCAAATAACTGTTAAACAAGCCTGGTTAAAGCATTTTATTCCTAGGTTTATGCTGCATACAGTAAAATACACTGGCCAAGCACACGCTTTAGAGGGCCTGAAGTTGTTGCACTGTACAATTTGCACATACCAGCAACTGTTGAACATATTAATGCAGTAAGATCTTACTGAATTATTATGTTCAACAGTTGCTGCTGTCATGCCATAACTTCTCCTCTAGTAAGAAGTGAGTAGTGCGAGCACACACATATCGATGTGCCTGCTGTCACTGCAGGACAGACAAAACAGACCGCCTGTGCCAGGGAACAAAACAGAGCAGGATAGGGACCTGTTTCGAGACCTCCTTTGAACAAGCATTTGCAATGCAATAGGTCTCACATTCACGCGAGTTTGAGCTATTGGCATTGTAAATGACAATGCCTTTTATTTATGTGTTGGGTTTTAAAGCATAAATTAAAGGCATTGTCATTTACAATACTAATAGCCTAAACTCACACAAATGCAAGACCTATTGTATTGCAATAAAGGGCCTTCTCAACCACTTGTTAGATTGTAAATATCAGAGGAAGAAACCGGCCTGCGACTTGTTCAAAGTAGGGATAAATAGTGCAGTGAAGCAGATGTGTAAGTGTTGTAAATTACACTGACACAAAGTGTGAAGTGAGGGTTACATATGATCAGAGCTGTAAACACTGACAAAGCACTCCAACAGCTTTTGCTTTGCGATTACACTGTCGCAGCTCAGAAGGAAGAGCGGTGGGGGGGCTATTTCCTGCCCTCGCCGTCATTTGAGTGTGCAGTGTGGCATTGCATAATGTCATTGCTATCTTTGGCACAATAAAAAACACTCCATCTGTAGTAGGAGTCCTGGCCTTACCTCCTGGTGCAGGGTGGGCTGTGGTTTATGGCAGGCATGGAGGAAGGGAGGGATAGTCTCAGCAGCAGCTACGGCCTTGCACAGTGCCCCTGCTATTACTAGTGAGTGAGAGGCACTGAGGTGGTGGTATTGGTGGTGGAATTGGTGGTGGTGACATTGGCATTGGTGGTATCGATGGTGGTGGTGGTATTGGCGGTGGTGATATTGGTGGTGTTGGAATTGGTTGTGATGGTATTGCTGGTATTGCTGGTGCTGGTAATGGTGGCATTGGTTGTGGTGCTATTGTTGGTATTGGTGGCAGTATTGGTATTCGTGGTGGTGAAATTGGTTGTGATGGTATTGGTGCTGGTGGTGGTGGCATTGGTGGTGGTACTGGTGGTATTGACGGTGGTTGTGTTGGTGGTGGTGGTGGTAGTAGTGGTGGGTTATTGGTGGTGGTGGTGTTGGTGGTATTGGTGGTGGCGGTGGTATTGGTGGTTGTGGTATTGGCGATAAATGCAAAAACAACAGTTGATGGACAGAATGCAGAACAATGCCATACATTCACCCCAGTACAAAGATCTAGGCCCAAATCCATTGTTTTTCTGCACTCCACACCACCCCAGTTCAGACATGGCCACATGCAAATCAGCCTTGACCCTGTGCCCCATGGGAACAGTCCAGCCCGAACTGCCAAGCCATGTCTTTCCTGGACCGGAATCAAGCATCCTAGGACCGGTTTCTGGCCATCAGTTGTCCTCAGCCAGGATAGCTTGACTCAAGTGGTGTGGAGAGCATGGGACTCACGTCTGAGCATATCCATCCCACTCGGGGTGACAAATGCAAAAACAACAGTTGATGGACAGAATGCAAAACAATTAGCATTGCAAACCTAAGGCTGCCATTGTCCCTGTTTCGAAAGTGAAAGCTGGCATGTGGTGCTGAATGTAAGCGAAGCAAATCATTGTGCGTAAGGAATCAAACGCCTGCATTTTCAAAGGACAAAGATATAAGCCACTGAAAAATATGGTTGGGGCTTCTCCTCCATACTCTTCCTACAACAGATCACCAGGGCAGCACTTGCATGCTGGCTCAGGCTGGACCTAAAAACTGCCAGTGCTTAGCAGTCACAGGAAACACACCAAGATAATGGTAATCTTAATATAACATCCACCACCGAAAAAATTGTACCTCAAATACAACACGCCACAAACGTGAGACGTTCTTTTCAGACATGGGGCGTCTGCAAGATTGGGTTGCCATCCAAAAGTGTGCGGTCTGGTGACATTTCAGAAGTGCAATAACTGGTCAAGAATATAGAGAGCGGAACAAACTCAGTACTTTAGGTTACGCAACCAGTGAACATAGGCATGCAGGATGCGGAAAACAAACTACATTTCAATATGTAAAAGATCAAAATATTTGCACAAGCAGGTTCAGGCAAAGTAAATAAAAAAAACTTGTTGAAGAACTTCCATGGGTATCAAAGCAAACACCAGTTCGTGTCTTGCAAAACTCAGTGGTAGGATGGCAGAAGGAAGCCAAAATGCTCGATGAATATCAAACAGGATGGCGGACCCTCCACAATGGACTAGTGTTTTGCTGTGTGCCACTGACTGCGAACGGAAGCAGCGGATTGTTTCCCGCCTCCCGGCCGAGCTCTAGAAACCCCGTGGTGAAGACTGAAAGAGCAGCGGAGCCAATGAAGGGTCGCGGCCGCGAACACATGTTGAAAGGAAACCAAAATAGCTCCAGGCAACTGAGAGTGCGAGAGAAAGACGCGCTTGGATTCGCTCCCAATTCAATGCGAATATCAGTCACCAAAATTAGACGTGTTAAAATAAACAAAACGTCCAATGACGTGTTTAACTCCTCTCCCTCCGAGATTATTATCTCTGCGTTTACGGATGCTGTTCTTAAGCAATTCGAAGTTTCAAAAATAGTTGGGTAAGAAACATGCCTAGTGTAGCAAGCACGAGAGGCGAGGAGCGAGCGAGTACCGTTAAAAGGCTTCTCTTGCAGGCGTCCTCGTGGCGGCATGAGTGGAGTTTGTCTTTTATACTGGCAGTACATGAACACACTTTCCACTAAGGCCACAGTATACGTACACACTCTCTACCCATCCCTGAACTTGCTTTAATGCTCCAGCGCCCATTCACTCAGTCTTCAGTCTCTGGCCTGAGCGTAGCGATACATATTGATAGACTTCTGCAAGGAGGGGGCGATTTTATGTGCACATTTCAGGGGCCTGTGACAGGCCATGTGCTCAGCTCTTCATGCAAATAAGTTGAACCGCTGCCTTCTGGGTGCATGCACGGTTCGCGCAGGATTGTTATTTAAAACAAATTAGAATTGTTATACTACTGACCAAATGACAAATGGTGCCTTCATAGATGACGTAGTCTGTTGTATGTGCAAGTGATGACCCTCTAAGGCAATGCAGCTCCTCTGCGTCATTCGCTTTGCTTCAAATGAAAGGCCTTTAAGCAGCCTAATAAAGAATAGCTTATCCACAAGGACTAAGATAATAATCCATTTGATTATTTTCTAAATTTGACAGAATATGATGCGTAACTAGATTAAGAGGAGTATTCATACCAGGCACTTATTGTAAACATAAATGAATCAACCCATCCCGTTAATAATTGGTAGAATTCTCAGCTGTGCTAGCATGTACTTGAAGCCATGTATTAATATGCCCATTAAAGATTATACACAATCATTCAATGATTAGGACGTTTATGAATTAAAAGCAATGTGTTTTATCAAAATATATGGAAATACACTGACAATGGCCGAAAACTAAGAAGCACTAGCAAAGCAAAAAGGTCTGTCTTGCGCTTTGAGGGCTGATAACAACATTTTTAAAAGCCTACTGCAGTGAAAAACAAAACCATTGCTTTCTGTATACAATGTATAGACGACATAATAAATGAAACATTTTATAGTACTTTTGAGATGTAAAGTAGTCCCTAATTGGTGCAGTCATACCCTAAGAGCTAGAACAACAGCCAATAGTATGAAGTGGCAGAGAATAACTTCTTTGCATTGAGCTATAGCATTTACGTATATATAAAAAAAAATTGGTAACAACGGGTCCTGCAGACAACTCTCACGCAAGACTAAAAAAGCGTATCTTTTTTCAACCTGACACAAAACACTTTAAAATGAATGCAGTCTAAATGAAATACAAAACAGACAACAGTAAGGTCAGTCGTGTGAAGTTATGCTACTGTCATTTATAAACCTGTAAAGATGTTGGCTACTCAAGCACTAGTATAGACTTTAGAGAGTTGAACTATGTATGGCCGCAAGAATAGATTTCTCAATGGAACAACATGTTCCTATGATGTTTAACTTTCAGTGAGCAGTCTGATCTCATTTCAACAAATGTAATGCTGTACTCTTCTTCTGTAGCAATCTGTATCGTATTGTATTGTAGCATACTTGTATAGCGCAACCTGTCACCACCAAGGGCATCCTGGCGCTTTTAACCCATGATCCAGCGAAAACAGTAGCTCAACCTATCCTGGGAAAAAGGTGAGTTTTCAAAGCCTTTCTAAAGGCTAGAAGATCTTCAAGGCTTCTCAAGGATATTGGCAGAGAGTTCCAGAGTTTGGCCGCCGCTACTCTGAACGAGCGGCCGCCCATCCTCACTCTCTGGAAGCGCGGAACTACCAGTAGCCTGGACGACGAGGAGCGTAGAGCTCGAGATGGACAATACCAGGCAAACATTCGCCGCAAAGGAATTGGGCCCAGGCCATGAATAGCCCTGAACACAATACACGCTGCTTTGTAGCGCACCCGCAGATGGACCGGCAGCCAATGAAGTTCTCGCAGCGCTGCCGTAGAAGAGCTATGGTAGGGGCGAGAGAGGGCGAGTTTGGCAGCAATGTTCTGCACCCTTTGCAGCTTGCCCAGAAGTGTTACCGGGGCCTCCAGAAGCAGTGTGTTACAATAGTCAAGTCGACTTAGGATGGTACAACGCACTACTTCTGGTCTGGCTTGCTCAGGGAGGAGGGGTAGAACCTTACGCAGCATACGAATCAACATCATACATGTGGAGGTGGTCTTATTTACATGTAGATCCAGCTGCAGGTTAGGCCCAAAAATAACGCCCAGATTGCGCGCAGATTGTGCGGCTGACACCGTCTCTGAAAAGGACGGAGGCCAAAAGTCAACTGGGAGATCTCGAGGAACTCGATCGGTGGAGCAGTGCAAGACCTCTGTCTTGGTTCCGTTGAACTGTAACGAGTTCAGATGGAGCCATTCCGCTGTCGCCTGCATGCACCGGTGAAAAGTCTCCAGTGTGACTGCATCCTGTCCCTCCAGAGAAAAGACCAGCTGGGTATCATCCGCATAGTTAAATGCGGAGATACCAAAAGATTTAATGAGCTGGACTAGAGGGCGGAGGTAGATATTAAAGAGTATGGGGCTGATGGCTGAGCCCTGGGGTACACCTTGTCCCACTCTCCGCTCCTCTGAACTGAAGGGGGGTAGCGAAACCCGTTGCTGACGGCAGTCCAAGTAGGAGATTAACCAATCCCTAGCCCTGTCTTTGACCCCGCATTCTTCCAGCCTAGAGATCAAGGTGGGATGACTGACCGTGCCGAACGCGGCCGACATGTCGAGCAGCACCAAAAATGCTGCCCGACCGCTGTCGACTCGCGCCCGCAGATTGTCTAGCACGGTCACCAGCGCAGATTCCGTCCCATGCGCTGGGCGAAAACCAAATTGCATCTCATCCAACCAGGTGTTACCTTCTAAAAAGCCGGACAGAGTGCGGGTGACCAATTTTTCCATGATTTTAACCGGAAAAGGGAGCAGGGAGATTGGCCGGTAGTTAGATAAGCACGCAGGGTCGAGCGTAGGTTTTTTTAAAAGCGGAGATACCACTGCCTTCTTCCAGCAACTCGGTACAATACCTGTCTCAAATGACTGGCAGCAGATGGCATGCAAGGGCTGGAAGAGATCCTCTTGAAACACCTTCCATAGTTTTGGAGGAAGAGGATCCAGAGGCGAGCCAGATGAAATCGTAAGGGCTAAGTCTCCAAACTCCTTCAGAGAGGGAAGGGGAAAGCTACTCAGCTGGGGTCGACTAGCTTCACTCGCCGGAGCTCCCAAGCTGAGAGCCGGATCCAAGGAAGAAGGAGAGGGACTACTCTGCTGGGGTCGACTGGCCACAGACGCCGGAGCTCCCAAGCAGAAAGCCTGATCCAGAAAGGAAGGGGAAGAGCTACTCAGCTGGGGTCGACTGGCCACCGTCGCCAGAGCTCCCAAGCAGAGAGCCGGAACCAGAGAAGAAGGAGAGAGACTGCTCGACTGGGGTCGACTGGCCACAATCGCCGGAGCTCCCAGACAGAGAGCCGGATCCAAAGAGGGAAGGGAAGAGCTACTCAACTGGGGTCGACTGGCCACAATCGCCGAAGCTCCCAAGCAGAGAGCCGGATCCAGGACTGGAGAGGAAAAGCTACTCGGCTGGGGTCGACTGGCCACAATCGCCGGAGCTCCCAAGCCGAGGGCCTGATCCAAGAGAGGGGAAGGAGAGCTACTCAGCTGGGGTCGACTGGCTTCCGTCGCCGGAGCTCCCAAGTTGGGGGGCTGCTCGTCTGGTCGGGGTCGACTAGAGGGCGTGGCCGGAGCTTCCTGACAGAGGTGAGTAACCCTCTGCAGGGGTCGACTGGCCACCTCCTCCGGAGCTCCCTCCTCAGTGGTGGAATTCCGTGGTATCCTCTTCCCTCCCCCGATTACTCCATCATTTCTACCTTCTTTGTTTGATTGTATACACAAAAATACAAAAAGATTTACTTGCTGTAAGGAAAGAGTGCTAGCTGTTTCTTCCTTAAATAAAAATTCAATTTATTGGCATTAGGGGACTGGAGGGATTTAAATGTACAATAGGCCACATGCCTGTGTTGTTATTTATGTCGCCATTTTATCATGACTTTTGCTGTGGGTATAGTTGAGAGTCTCACCTACTCTTGTTACTCTGCTGGGAAGTACCATTATTTTATGAAGGTGTTGACCAAAGCAAATAATACTGTTCCTTTCAAAAAGAGGAAAATAATTCTTATTAGGTGCCTTGGTAGTTTAAAGTATATGTCGAACTAACTTCCCATTTCCCGATAAGCACATCAAATAAATAGTTTACTGGTGAGTTTTGTGAAAACTCATCCCGGACAATAATCTAAATGAGACAGTGTAACCACAAGCTTGGCTGGTGAGAGAGCTGCCAGTTTATGGCGTAGGCCCCATTCTGCCAAACTCTAAACAAAGCTCAAATACTGAATCAGCCAGGACTATTCTGAAAGTATGTGGATTGACCCAACAGCATTTTGTGTTAGTGCACCAAGAGTTGTGCTCTATGCGGTGCTCCATTCGGAGGTCGGAGGTTGTGTATTTCTTTTTTGATCTTGCTAGAAAGTTAGTGCCATTCAGAGTCTTCACTGTAGTAATTCCAAACTGAGCATCCGGTGATGGCAGTTTTTGGGCAAGATGGTTCAGTCGCTGGTTCCAGTAAACCATTTAAATTCTTCTTAAAGTGGTTTTGCATCACTCCATTTAAAGAAACATATGGTATATGTGTGGTAGACAATTTAATAATATTATCAGCTCCTTCAGTAAGATAAATCCCCAGTTTTTAATAAGACAAAAAGTGAAATCAAAGATAATTTATTATCAGGATTCTGATTTTAATTTGAGAAATGGGGATAGCCAGGTCTGGGGCGTTTTCATGGTTAATGAGAGAAGTGGTTTAAGGCATCCTCAATCTCAACATTAGTACTGTGCAGGGTGTCCACACTCAGAATTCTGCCTGCCGCCTTTCCTACTTTAAGCCCATCCTTCCCAAACTCATCACAGGATGGTTGGAGTCACTGAGGTTTGCTGACCCCAGCCCACAATTTGATGAGTTGAAAAACGTTGTTCTGAGTGCTCCAGACAGTGAAGAACAGTGATTGACATGAACGTGAGTCCCGTGCTCTCCATGCCACTGGAATCAAGCTATCCAGGCTGATGAGGGCTGAAAGCCCGAAACCGGTCCTTGGATGCTTGTTTCCAGTCCAGGGAGGACCTGTTCCCATGGGGCACAGGGTCAAGACTGATTTGCATATGGCTGGGTTCAAACTGGAATGGTATGGTGAGCAAAAAAACAATGGATTTAGGCCCAGATCTCTGTACTCGGCTGAATGTATGACATTGTTCTGCATTCTGTCCATCACCTGTTGTTTTTGCATTTGTCACCCCAAGTGGGACGGGTATGCTCAGACGTGAGTGCCTTGCTCTCCATGCCACTGGAATCAAGCTATCCAGGCTGATGATGGCTGAAAGCCCGAAACCGATCCTTAGATGCTTGTTTCCAGTCCAGGGAGGACCTGGTTTGGCAGTTCGGGCTGGACTGTTCCCATGGGGCACAGGGTCAAGACTGATGTGCATATGGCTGGGTTCAAACTGGAATGGCATGGTGAGCAAAAAAACAATGGCGCTAGGCCCAGATCTCTGTACTGGGATGAATGTATGACATTGCTCTGCATTTTGTCCATCACCTGTTGTTTTTGCTTCAGCACAAGATGCCATGGATTAGCCCGGAAGATAACATTATGTAGCTGAGAGATCATCAGTCCAGCAATGGCTCACAATCAGCTGGTTTGATGAGGGGCATTGAGCTTCGAAGTGCTGCCTGCTTCCCTGTGCGCAACACAGCAAGCTACATACAGGCAATATGCTAGCTAGCACTTTCATCTTCTTAAGAATTTTTAAAATTATTTTTACTACAGAAACGTAAGAAGGGAAGTGTTTAAACCCACACATGTTCCAGCCCTCACTAGCACAGAAGTAAGACAGTACTGTTTTTGGATAGTTTTGTATTGAAGGAGTAACTAGAAGGGCCTGCTCCTTATTCCTCCTCGTATTCCTTCTAGCCCTAGAACCCCTATGTGCATCTACTCGCCAAAGGGGGAACTCAAGGAATAATTACACCAGCAAGATAATCCAAAGCACTCCTCTGCGTTAATGACATCCTGATCACACTTACCGAACGTATGACATCCATCCCAAACCTACTGTCAGTAATAATGGAATAATGGTGTTCTCCACATTCTCTGGACACAAGACAAAATGTGACGTTTGACTTGTGTTTCATGTTACAACTAGAGCAGTAATTGAGGTAAGTAACGTTAAATGGGAATCGGAGAACCGTAAATACCTGGGCATACTCATTAACACAGAGTGGACGAATATTTAAATATGTTAATAATGTTAGCAGCAATATACACATTTGGCACATTGCTTGATGAAAGAATAACGGATCGATTTTTATTACTCATCAAATTTGACAAGATAAGAGAAGAGCTGTGAATCAAGAATGAACCACCTCTTGATGTTGATGTTGCTGCAACTAAATTAGCAGAACACAAGCTAAACTGTGTTCAGGAACTTAATACAGAGAAAAAACAGGAAAAATATGGAGATGTGAGCATTATTGAGACTAAATCCAAAGTCAAATTTAAAGTAACATTTAAAGGAAAATGCTATTGTTGTGGTTTATAGGGCTTTTGGGTAGTGGGTGTTACCAGGGTTCACACACAATTGGTCAAGACCCAATTATAGGTGTAGCACATTCCTATCCGGTGATTTCAACCAGGGGCCTCCTGGTAAAGGTAATTTTTTTTTTTATAAAGGTTTGATCAGCTTGTGCTCACAACGGTTATTTATAATCCCAAGGCGATAGAATTCCAAATTCTGGACTTGGCTTGGTGGATACAGGAAGTAGAAAAATATATTGCTTTAGTCTTATCTTCTTTATTTGGATGCAAATAAAAGCGAAAGCAGCTGAAACGTCTTTCGCCCAGGCCAGCAGGCCAGGGCTTTTTCGAAGCAAATTGTAGCAGTTTTTGGCATCAAAATCAAAAGTCGTAATATATGTCATGTGGTTATGAGAACATCCCTGGGCGAAATGCGTGGAGTATTCTGTGCTGTCAGGTTAGGTATTGTTGTGGTTTATGGTATTTTGCACAGTTCTAAGGAATGCCCTATTTTGAAACTATCTTGCAATTTACACGGATAAAACAAGCATTTCATGAAGTGCTTCAGGAGGGGTGGTGTTGTTAAAGATGGAGGAAAAGTTGGGCGTTAGGATGCTGTATTACAAATTGGTAACATATGCAAAGGAAATCCTACTGAAGTGGTCAAAACTGAGAACACAGGGATTGAAGTCATGTTTGAGTCATGATCCAGATTAACTATTTTTCAACAGGTGCTCAAAGCCAAATCTTTATGGAGGCTCTCAGGCAGTTGATTCCAAAGTTGAGGGATCAGGACAGAGAAGGCTCTGCCGCCTTTGAATACAGTTTTGACCCGCGGGCAGGCCTGCACACCTGCCTCGGACAACTGCAGTGTACGTCCCGGCACATAATTTCCTAGGCGCTCCTCAATATACACTGGGGCCTGGCCGTAAATGGCTTTGTGAGCAATACAGACGCCCTTGAACTTTGTTCTCTGTTTGATGGGGAGCCAATCTAGCTTACACAGCATAGGAGTTGCATGGGCCCTTCTAGGGAGCCTAACAATCAGCCTGGCAGCGTCATTCATGGTCACCTGGAGCTTGCTGATAAGTTTCTCGGGGAGGCCAATGTAAAGGTCATTGCCATAGTCCAGTCTCGACATAATCGTGGCCGACACAATCATATGTAATGTGGTAAATGAGAGGATGGGGGCCAGTTTCCGCAACTGTCTCATTCAGCCCGTACCGGTGCCGACCACGGTGGCGACTTGATCAGTCATGGATAGATTGGCATCAATCTCGATGCCAGGACTTTTTACAACAGGAACTGCCGTGGGGGTGATGCCCAGTTCTTGTGGTCAGAAAAGATCATTCCAAGGGTTGTTTTTTGAGCCGATGGCAAGGACCTCCGTTTTATCAAGGTTGACATTTAGTGAATTGGCTGTCATCCAATTCACAGTATGTCTGAGGATGTTTTGCAAATGAGTGTGGGCTTGCGGGTAGTTGCCAATCTGTAGAATAAGTTGAGTGTCATCCGCGTAGTTGAAGACTTGGCAGTTCATGCAGGCCAAGGTTGCAACCAATGGCTGGGGATAGATGTTGAACAAGAGTAGAGACAGTTCCAGATCACAGTTGTTCACAAATCAAATGGAGACCCAAGACTCTGTATCAACCTAAGAAATGTTAATATGTAGGTGATAGTTGATAAATTTCCTCTTAACAACTAAGATGAGATAAAGATTTTTACTACCTAAGATGTAGTTTCTGCCTACCATCAAATAAAACTTCATGAGAGTTAACAGGATTTAGCAGCTTTCATTACAGCCAGGGGCTCATTAAACATTTATAGAATGCCTTTTGGACTCATGTCCAAAACCTATGTTTTCCGTAGAGTCATGCACATGTTGTTTTGTGACATGGACGGTGTTAATTGTTTTCAAGATGACATATTAGTTATTGGTGAATCTTGGAAGGAACACACATTAGAGAGATTAGAAAAAGGATTGACTTTGAAGAAAAATAATTGCAAATTTGGACAAGAAGAAATTAAATGTTTAGGTTACACCAGCTGAGAGAGGTTTTAAATTAAAACAAATTGGTAGAAACGATTTGTAACCCTGAGGGCCCCTCTAATGGGGGCTTTCTTGGTCTTTGCTTACTTTCAATAGAGTACAACTATGTTCAAGGGAAGTTGACAGTTTTTTAGAATGCTGCGTCATCTCACACAACAAATGTTCTCTATATCACCCAGAAAGCATTGGGATGGTAGAGCATTTTAATCAGGCATGAAAAGCCGTATAGAACTAGCTAAAATGAACAAATTATAAGGGGAAAACTGAGAGGCTATCTACTTACAGACTATCTCCCCACTCTGTGACCAACAAAACTCCTTTTGACTTTTCTGTAATAGGAGGCTACACACATTAGTTCCAGAGTGGATGAACTAGAGAAAGGGTTGGGTTAATATTTCAGTTGATGTTTGGAGGAAAGAAGACAGAGGCAGACATTTTAAAAGGAAAAACGTTTTGACAAGACCAAGAAAGTGAAACTCAGAGATGTTCAAGAAGGGGATTTCATCAAAATCTGTTTACCTACTGGCTCTTGTTATAAGTCTAAGCTTACTGAGCCTGTCAACATTTCTAGAAATGCTATGAAAACAATGGATGGTAGCATTTGGAGTCTAAGTAGAGAAGTCATTTTTAAAGAGAAGAATATTAAGACAGATTTGTTTACAGGTACATAGATTCAGATTTCATAACCTATGAGGTGCCATGCAGACAACCCATATCATAACAATCCAGATAATTCTCATCTCATAACTAGAAAACTTATACAAACATTACTTACTTACTTGCATGATTACAAACTATAGAATAGATGTTTTTGGTTTCTGATATTACATTGTTTAACTTCTTTTTATATCATGCTTTATGCTTACCATGCTTTATGCTTAGATTATTTGTATCTTAGTTTCCATTTCTAGTCATTTGCAGTTGTTTTTTGTGATAGAGGGGAAAATGCCAGGAAACTTGGAAGATTAGGTCATTGTCTGAAGTTGAATGAACCTTACTTATCTATGACTGCTGTCTCTGGATCCTTTTTACAAAAGTAAGATCTATATTTCACAAGGAGCCTGGAACTTATGATCACAGTAGTTCCCCCTCTTTTCCAGAACTGCTAATGACTTTGCTCAATAGTCCCACCTTCGACACTCCCTGTTGGATAGGCAATTAGGATGCCAGCAAATTTGTCATTTTGACTATGTTCAGCATGCTCCCTTCTCCAGTTCCAAAAAAACTGCTCTTCAACAAAAGCAAGGACATCTTGTCTTTTGTATGAGGCAAATGAGATCCTGTCTGAAAGAATACAAAGTACAAGCAAAGACCTGTGTTGCCAATCTTACCCTGCTACATTCCAAGTCTTACTATTTGGCTACTTAATTATCACAATTCATCTATTACCTCTTTTGATTCATGCACTCGCTCAACTCTTTTATGGACTCAAATTGTACGTTCCTTGTTAGAAGACCATAAAAACTGGAAAAACTCCACCAAACTTAATCACACTGAACCCGATGTTGATTTACCCCCCAACTTGGCCAGGAAGATCATGAACACAAAAATTAAATATAGGTCCCATGATCATTACCTCAGTCCCTTTTGGAGCAATGCAGGCCTCTTGATAGGACACACCAGGGTCAACAAGGAGTTCTGGCATAGGCATCTGTCAACACACTATGCCGTATGTTAGTTGAAGGTACCATCAAAACATTTTGAGAACTGTGCACTGACCATGGCCTAGATATTACACAAACCTGGGAAAACAAATAAACATCGCATTGCCTTTGGAGTAAACTCTGCCTCAATCCAATAACACTTCTCACTAACTGATTTTGGCATATATTCGGATAGGGCCCTGTACTGAGGTGTCATCACCAGGGCATATACCAGACTTATGTGCAACATCTATTCTCTAAGACTCTTATACAAGACCTCTGTCTTTTCTAGCAAAGCAATGGAGCGTATAAGTACTCATATGAAGAATGATCTACCTCATGGAATAGCTTGAGGGAAACCAGTACTAGAACCGGTACTGTACCCCCTGTAGGCTATTTAAGGCAAAACTCCGTAGCACCATGACCTGCTGAGGATGCCTGCAATTTGAAGGCACCTTTCCCAAGATACTAGGGATACCTCTTGATATTGACATCTACCGGGTCTCTAACTGGAAAGCCATGTCCCCGGCTAATGGCTTTTAATTTTCGCAGGACTGGAGATTTTACACAATATCGGTGATATATGCGGATTACCTTCCACTGGAGATGGATTTCCACCTCATTGATATTACCCAAGATATGTCTTCTATGCAATTGGAAGTCACCTGAAATAGTGACTAATGCTGAATGGTTAACAGAAATGCACTGCACAGCAGCATTCAAGAAAACAATATAAAGACCAAAGGACCAATATGGACATCTACCACAAGTTCTGGTCCCCCTTCTTGGCAACAGAAGCATACTTCCAGCCCACTAACTCTTGCACAGACCACCTCCTAACTCTAAAACAAACTTTTCAGAGCTCCACCTGGCTCACACTTAACTCCTGGCTGTTTCTCTGTGCCTCACACAGAGAAAGCCACTCTGCCCATAGCTAATACTAGACAGCCTACTACGCACAGAATAATTAGCCATATATGTTATACAATGCACTGAATATTCTAGACCCCAAAAACTCTTACCTCGCACGTTGCCTCAAATCCCTTCTCTCAGAGATTGCTCAATACCTCAAAACACTTTGTGGTTAGTATTTAAGGTCTTGGTGTGTTACAGTCTAACATATTCGAAGTGTATACATAGCTAATGGCTTATTTGATTGTTAACTGCTTCACCTTAAAGGCATATGATGGGGCAAGTGCCTCACTGATGATGTCTCTTCTCACGACCGAATTTATACAAATGACTTGATTCTTGCATCTGAGCACTGAGTCTCCTTTCTCTTTGAAAATACCAGAGCTCTATGTTTTCTGTTAAAATAAAAACAATCAGATCTTTCACTGTTCTTTGTATATCAAGTCAGCAAAGGTCAAACCTGAGGCTACCTTGTGACCTATTGAAGGTTCTACATTCACCACAAGCTACCAGGCACCATCACTAGTGACTAAGACACTGGGATACTTTAGGTATTGTGTGTTAATAAGCAGGAGGAATTTACTTACAACACCCTCCTACTGCAATGGGGCATGCTGTTGTTTGTAGCGATATCTTAGTACTATTGCCTCAAGCCTTCACTGGCTGTATAACACACTGCTAAATTAGGAATAAACAACAGGTGGACGCTCAACCATCAACACTATGACACAAACCTCTACTGTTGTGCATTCAGGTATGATACAGTTTGCATACCATACTTTCACAAGCAGCAGGCAGATTGAGACCTCAGAGCCACAGCCCACCATGCAGCAGGTACCTGAACTCTAGTGACAGTAGCAGGGAACTGGGCTAGTTGAAGTTTCATTCATGATTGTAATAATATGTTAATATTAATAAAATAGATGGCAATGTTTATAATGACACACTCGTATATATGAGCAAAATTGCATCACTATTAAAAAAACTCGCCTGTCATGAACTCTCCGTCAACCCCGACACAGAAATACGTAGTCAGGCAGGCTCTGTGATTTAGGCCTGAGGTTACTGATTGACAGATCACAGGTGTGGTGGCACATAGCTGGCAGACAAATGCGCAAACAGGAAACTCAGGTAAATCCCTCAGATAAGCGCAGAGACACCACAATGGTCCAGAGAGATTGGCCCCAATAAAGCATATATGGCCAGAGGGGTGTGCACATGCCCAAACATCATGAATTGAGATGCCACACAAATTTAGGAACACAGCCAATCAGGACACAGCATACACAGTACACGCAGTACAGGCGGTGATCACGCTCCCCTAATGCCGGACATCTGGGCACGTTACCCACTGGCCCCCATTGGGTCCACGCAGGGTCATGGCCCACCTGCATTTGTTATCGGGGGTCTTATCTATGACTCCACAGACAAGTCCGGGATTCTTTTATCCAAAAAAGATCATCTGAAGTACTTTATGGCACCCAAAAACTATATAAAGACTCGTTCAAATTGATTGTACTTTGAGACAGTCCTCGGACCCATTTCTGTAAATGTGCTCCTGGCCAAAGTGTTTAATTAAAACCAACTGTTCCTGTTTTGCCAAATGCCTCTTTCCTTTTCATTTTTCAAGATAAATTCATATTTGAGCAACAAATACATAAAATTTGTCCCTGAATTCTCATGACCTAAAACAAACTACCATATGATTTTTAACTCCATACAGTTTGTATATCGTGTTCGTTTAGTTGTCATTCTCAATTAGAAAATTCAAGCAGGCATGTTGATTCCACTAAGCTAGTTGGCAGGGAGATTTTCAATGCAGGTTTAACTCCTATTTAACTTCTGCGCTGTAGTTGCAGAGGCATTGATATGCACTGATGGGTAGGGGTTACTAATACTTGTTTTCTAAACATGCACTTTTAATGCACTGCACTGGAGAATTGAATACCTTGTCTCATTGGAGGAACTAAGGATCGGGCAGTACTGGTGCCCAGGAAGCCGAAAGCCTGCCAAAGTTGAAACTTTCTCTGATTTTCCTATATAAAGTTTGTCTGCCACTACTTCTCATTTTGAACAGCTAAAAATTATCTGGAAACTATTAGCTGTTGCTGTCGTGTAGTTCCTATAAATCTATATATGATCTGTGCGTTTAGACAATATAAACTAAGGGACTGGTGTCCAGACTGATTCCAGACACCCCCCTAGGATATGTTAAACTGTGGATCAGTTAGCTCACAGTGCCACTTTGAGCCCCTCTTACCAAGAAGCTAATAGTTTCTAGCAACTATCGAACATAACAACCCTGACCCCTCAGGGATCGTGGAAACAGTACAATACTTTTCGCTCAGTCACTTGTGTTCACTTGCTCTCAGAGAGATGTACAGAATAAGCGATGGGGGCGTTTTCAATAAGCATTTATTGAACCAGCATCAATCTGGTATAACATTTGTGCTGCAACAACCATTAGACAGAAACAGATATATACTATTATAAGCACTGACAAAGTAAATAAAAGGTAGAATTCCACCATAGTGCTAAAACAGTGAATATATGCAGGCAAATAGATACATGACAGTAATAAATGCCTACTCCTACGATGCAACCCTGCCTAGATGTACCTGAGCGTACCTAGCATTTAGTTAGGTGTAGAGCCAAGAATGCCGATAGGAAAGAGCCAACCCCCTTACCCGAGAGGAGAGAATGAAGAACCCAGTGTTAGTCTCGAGCTGGACACCCCACGAGGGATGTCAGACCTCTGTGTGCTGGAATGCCTGCAGGCAGAGATCTCAGCGTCTCACGTTAGTGTGTCAGGTTCTCCTCTAGTTTACCTGTGAAGAGGTGATATTTATATACCCAAAAGGTAACCTCAGGGGCTTTCCATAGATGTTTCATTGTACTGTGGACATGTCGGCCAAGGATGACGATAGTGATGACCCTTATACAGAGTTATTTGCAGAAGATGGTTATCCTGCTGTGAAACTAAGAATCCTCATGCATAACAAATGTGGCTAGTTTTTCGTAGAAAACCACACAACACTTATTCGGCACTTAACTAGGTAAAAGGCCAGCGCCAGAACCGTTATGTAGAGCAAGGTAGGACACATGTAGGTAAAAGGTCATGCAACTACCTTAGCCTATATTGGGTTACATTCGGGTTCGTAACATTGCTTTCCTGGTTATGTATAAAACCAGGACCAGTATCAGAATACAAAGAAAAAAACCTGGGCTAGATTAGTTACTTATGCTTGGAACTAAGAAACTAGAAAATGCTTATGTTTGGTACCTATTATAGTTTATAAATCTGAAATATCTAGGCTATAGTTCTTTAAAATCGGTTTGCAATGGAGCAGCACCTACAACTAAGGCCCCACCAATTTTGGGTGTGTCTCCTCCATTGCCACCCTGGAATTGAATTTAACCCATCCATTGACAAGAGCAGATCTCCAACAAATTTCAGAGAGGCAAAGGGTTGCAATAAATCTTCAGAACACCCACAAACTTGGAAGAGTTTGCAGATATTCCAAATCTATTCCCACTAGTGCACACCCTTCCAAATTGCAAATTGTATGTGGCCTTCCCAGTTTGGTTTATGGCCTCAACCGCTGAATGTGAGTACCTCTATCTTTCGAATGTAGCCATATGGGACTCTTGCGTTCTCTGCCCAGGCAGACCTGAAATCCTTTCCGCAATTTCTCCCCTCTGGGAAAATGTGTCATGGCAGTAAATGAAACCTCACCTTGGAGGAACAATATCCTTAACTGTGTGATATATCCAGCAGAAGTCATCTGGTGAGTTTAAAGGTTACAGTTAGAGTAGTCAGATCAAAACAAACATTACCCATATGACATATCCATAACATCTTCCTACCAAGGACCAACATCTTTTTACACTGAGATTTTGTACATCAGCAGTCTTGACGAAAAGAGCTCACAAGCTGCCATTTTAAAGACATGCTTTCTGCTTTTATATTTGTGTCTTCCCTCAAGCAATCTGATTCAAATGCAAGGCGCCAACCCCCTCGGGGAATGACGTCGTTAGTGGCAGCCAAAGGGCCGACCCGGAGTAGGTCCACTTCCGGGTTAGGTGACCCGGAAGTGGACGCGGTTTCCAGGACCAATAGGAACAAGGGACGGCGGAGCGCCCCGGAAGTAGTGGTAGCCCGCGACCAGCTTAGAGACCCCCTCTTTGTCCGCTGACCGCACAGGAGTCGGACGTCTCCTAGAGAAGACATCGCGGGACCATCGCGTAGGAGTATACAGCGAGAGTTAATCCGACTCGTGATCTAGGTTAGCGGGCCTTGCAGTGTGTTATAGATTACGTTAAGCGTTTCATGCGTATTTTCTTGATTTGCACATTTGTTGTTGGGGGGGAATCGCGTCCTCAGGTCTAGGGGGCGGGTGAGCGCTGTCGCTTTCAGCTCAATCTGATTCCGGGGGTACAGGCCCAACCGCGGCGCGGTGGGCCTAAAGGCGTGGAGTATCTATGATAAGTTTTAACGTTGTTTTCTTTAAGTGCAGGATGCCGCCGAAGAGGGCACCGAAGGGCAAAGAACCCGCAGCCAAAAATGACGAATACCTCGCCTTTACGGAGCTGCTGGAGTTTACAAGGGAAAAAGGCATGGATTGGGTACTAAAGAATATGAGAGACGGGGCTAGAGCAGATGCGAATTCTCAGGAAGTAAGGGGGAGAGGCAAAAGAGCGAAGCGTACCCCAGAAAAACTTAAAAGTGCGGCAAAAGGCAAGCGGCCTAGGCCGGCCGATTCACGACCAGCATCACTAGGTGAGGAGGAGGTGCCAGAGACAATTGACTCGAATTCAGGTACAGATAAAGACGTAGATGATACCGAAGGGCAGCACGAAGCGACTAGGCCCACGCATATAGGAGGGTTCCCCGTCACTTCTGTGGGGGGGTCCGGTCCGCAAGGTATGTTACCGCCTGTGGTGGCCCAACCGGGTAGCGGAGTGTCTCAAGTTTGGGTCCAGCCCGGGGGGGTCGCCCAGTTACCAGGGATGCAATTATATGGGTCGCACGGTCAAGCGATAGGTAACGGCCCCAGAAGCTCGATGCTTCCTGCCATGGCCTACCCGACAAACGGGTCCCCCTTAGTGATGAATGCTTACTCTAGTTCGGGGGGCCTAGCACAGGGCTCAATGGCGAACACCGTGGTTGATGTGGCTGGTCCCTCTAATGGCCAGATGCAAGGGGGGGCCGGGGGGCAACAAACAGGTCACCCTTTGCTAGCATTCAGCCCGTTAATGTTCAGTTCGTCCTCAATGACCTTATCGCCATCCGCGGGGATCACGTGGCACGTGCCAGCGGACATGAAGGAAAGAATACTCAGAGGAGAATACGTAGAAGTCTTTGACCTTATCAATGCAGGGGTGGCGGCGGGAAAGCCCAAAGGCGGGAAAGAAGGGGATTATAACCAAAAGAAATCGTGGGTGGAGTGGTCCATGAAGAATTGGATCACGGGATTTGCGATATATGCCGCTGTTATGTTAGAAAAGTATCCGATGCTAGGTCCACAAATGATGAGCTATATATCCCTGATTCATGGCGCGGCAACAGAGTTTCCGGGCCAGGGGTGGTTGAAGTATGATAAAATGTTTAGACAGATGAAAGCAGTTCACCCGGGCATAGCATGGGACCAGCGGGAGATCAATTTGTGGCACACAGTGTTCTATTCCGCCCCTTCAACGCCTACCCCTGCTCCCTCTACTCAGAATCAGTCCTTTCGGGCTGACAAAGGTGTCGGTGAGAAAAAACAGGCCTGCTGGCAGTTTAATAGAAATGAGTGTACCAGGGGGGTCTCATGTAGATTCAAGCACTGCTGTTCATATTGCGGTGGAACCTCTCATCCCGAGGTTAGGTGTTTTAAGAAAACCGGTAACCCCAAGGAACAGTCCAACAACGTCGCCCCAAAAGGAAAACCAACTAAAACTCCCGACAAAGCTACCAACTCCCATTAAACGGCATGTCCTGACTCACCTCCTCAGTAAATACGATAACCTTGAGGAGGCTCAATTTCTACTCCATGGCTTTACAGTTGGCTTCCGTATCCCGTCTTCAGCCCTCCCTACCAATGTCCCGCCCCGTAATCAAAGCTCAGTGTTACGAAATATGGAGGCAGCGCGAGAAAAAATCATGAAGGAGGTATCATTGGGACGGGTTGGGGGTCCTTTCAAAGAGCCACCTACCCATAATCTGGTTTGCTCCCCGTTGGGTTTAGTTCCGAAAAAAGAGGAAGGTAAATACCGTCTGATTCATAATCTATCAAGTCCTCCAGGGCTATCGGTCAACGATAAGCTAGACCCAGACCTTTGCACGGTGAGGTATACCAAGTTTGATACGGCTATTGAGAAATTGGAGGCATTCGGGGAAGGAGCATTAATGGCGAAAGCGGATATTGAATCGGCTTTTAGGCTATTGCCTGTTCATCCCGAAGATACCAGGTTCTTGGGCTTCACATTTGATGGTAGCTACTTTGTAGATTTATGCATGCCTATGGGGTGTTCTATTGCCTGTGCAGTTTTCGAGACTTTTGCAAGGTTCCTGGAATGGGCGGTGGAGCAGTTTCTGACATCGGACAAGTCACATTCGGTAGTCCACTACCTGGATGATTTTCTGTTCATGGGTCCCGAAGGTTCCCAGTCGTGCAGGAAGGCCCTTCTGGGCTTCCAGCGCTTGGCTGAGGCTCTTGGGGTACCTCTGGCTGCGGAAAAAACCGAAGGCCCGACCACGTGTTTGACCTTCCTGGGCATAGAAATTGATACAACGGCAGGGGTGTGCAGGTTGCCAGAGGCTAAGGTGGATGCCTTTAAGGCCGCTATTGATAGCTGCCTGGGAGCAAAGAAGGTAACCTTACATCAGCTGCAAGTTCTTTTGGGCCAACTGAACTTTGCTCTGCGGGTCATACCAATGGGCAGGGCCTTCTCCAGGAGTATAGCGAGGGCAATGTCCGGGCTGCGGGCTAAACACCACAGGGTGAGGCTTTCAGCCGAGGTAAGAGGGGATCTTCTGATTTGGAGAAGTTTTTTGCAAGATTTCAATGGCACGGTGTTGTGGCGAGCAGCTTGCTCCTCTAATACGGATCTTGAACTTTTCACTGATGCTGCAGGGAGTATTGGCTTCGGAGCTATATTCGGCCAAAAATGGTGCATGCAGCCCTGGCCAGACGACTGGTTAGAGCGAGGCCTGACTACTAACATTTCCTTTCTTGAGTTGTTCCCCATAGTGGTAGCCTTGCACTTGTGGGGGGATTTGCTGGCAAACAAGAGTATAGTATTCTGGTCGGACAACATGTCTGTAGTCATGGTAATTAATAACCAGAGGGCGACCTGTACTTGGGTACTCAGGCTGTTGAAAGAGTTAGTTTTGCAGTGCCTGAGCTATAATGTCCAATTCACTGCCAAACATGTCCCAGGCGTAGAAAACAAAGCGGCTGATGCATTGTCTCGTTTTAAGTTAACAGAATTCCGGGAGCATTGGCCCCAAGCGGAGACGTCAATGTCAGCCTTCCCAGCGGAGCTATGGAAGTTTGGTGCCCCACAGCTGCCGAGTTGATATCTGCATCCCTGGCCCCCAAGACTAAGAGTATGTATCAAAAGTCATGGGATTGTTATATGGCATACCTGAGGGGTGTGGGTGTAGCGGACATCTTTGCCCCTCAGAGCGTATTAGGCTTCATTGTACAGCAAAAAGAGAAGGAGAAGTCGGTAGCATTCATGAAAAGACAGTTGTCGGCGTTAGCATTTTATGCAGGGCTACAGGGGGTGTCTGATCCGACCAAGGACCAGAGGGTTAGAAGGGCAATGAGAGGTTGGGAGCGCTTGACACCTGGGGAGAAAGATTCCAGGAGACCGATAGACGTAGGGAAATTGATTAAAATCTTAGAGGCTCTACCGCTCGTTTGTTTTTCCCAGTATGAGACGCAACTATTCCGGGTGGCATATACCTTAGCCTTTTGCGGGGCGTTACGAATCTCAGAATTACTCCCGGCGTCCAGGACGGATAGGGAAGGAGGTCTAAGGTGCTCGGATATAATTGAGTCCAAAGGTGTCCTGAGTCTTAGAGTGCGGAGATCGAAGACGGACCCCTTAGGTAAAGGGACCTGGTTACAACTAGGTAGAGTAGAGGGAGAGCCCTTCTGTCCAGTCAATTTGCTGAGGGTATTCCTCCAAGTCAGGCCCCAGGGTGCGGATGATAGATTGTTGATTCACGAGAGTGGGTTACCCCTTACCAGGTTCCAGTTCACACGAGTAGTAAAAATGACCCTGGCAAGGATCGGGGTTGATCCGGCCGATTTTACATCTCATTCGTTCCGAATTGGAGCAGCGACAACGGCTGCGGGCTTGGGTCTACCCGAACAGGTAATCAAAAGATTGGGTCGCTGGAAATCAGCATGTTATGAACGTTATGTCCGCCCGCAATTAGTCTAACAAATTGGTATCATTTGCTTTCTGTCCCCTTCGTTTGGACTCGGTCTTACTGTATCTCTTCATGTTTACTTTAGGTACCTCCTCTAAGAGAACCCAAATCTGTTGGTGTGGCCACTCCTTCATTCGCAGGGCCGGGGCGCACTTCGAAAAGACACTCAGGGACAGGGTGACCATGATGCGAGGTTGTGACCATCATTGGGTGGGGATAGGCGGGCAGCGCCTAGAGGACGTCCCGAGGGATGTTAAAACGGCTTTGGCCAGAGGCATGCCTTTCCCGGACGTATTCGTGTTGCACTGTGGAGGCAACGATATGATTCCGGGGGGAAGGAGAGAAGTGAAGGAGTCCCTGTTCTCTACTCTAGCAGCAGTCAAAAGCATTTTTCCAGAAGCCATAGTACTATGGTCGGAAGTCATTCCGAGGCTCGTGTGGGCACGGGGCGCACCTATGAAAGCAGTGAACAGATCTATTAAAAGGTTGAACCAGTCGGTGGCGGAAATCCTACAGAAATCTAGTATAAAAGCAATTCGTCACAAGTTGATACAGACAGACAGGCCGGAGTTATACGCGGAGGACGGAGTGCACCTGTCGGAGGCGGGTATTGAGATATTTATAGAAACAGTCCTAGGGGCCATCTCCGAAGCCCTTGAGCGCAGGGGGGGGAGGTCGAGTCCGCCAGTAAGCTCCTCGCCCTGTGGCGGGGTTCCGGACAAGAATACCACGGGAACTTCTTGTCCAGTGACAGTTTTTAACTCTGAACAGGTTTGATAAATCATTATGGACTCTGGGCTGGCGGGAGACTTGGGGCTGACCTGCTGGTGGCCTTGGCTCTTCAGCCCTACCCCGGAGGCCGCTGGTTGCCCAAGTGGGCGCTTTCCTCACCTGCGGCTCTGTTGACCGGAAGGGGGTTTAACGTTAAGGGAGCAGGTGATCTGGATTGTGGCCTGCTGGCGCAACCCTGAAGTCAAATGAAAGGCCCATTGGCGAATGGGCGGTAAATGTGTGTATATTGTATATAAGTGCAAGTTTACTCTTAAATACTGTGAAGGAACATTTTTACGAATAAATAAAGAGAATGTTGGGTCAATGATGTAATTGACCTGTGAACTTAATTTTAATAAATAAGCACACTGCGAAAAATCAAGCACGACTCCGTAGTTTGATGTTGAATTGGGTCCATGTAAAGCATGCAGTGTGGAGGGGGGGAGAATGCACTTTGTCTGCCATCTATGCAAGGCGCCAACCCCCTCGGGGAATGGCGTCGTTAGTGGCAGCCAAAGGGCCGACCCGGAGTAGGTCCACTTCCGGGTTAGGTGACCCGGAAGTGGACGCGGTTTCCAGGACCAATAGGAACAAGGGACGGCGGAGCGCCCCGGAAGTAGTGGTAGGGCGTGAGGCATAAAAGCCCGCAACCAGCTTAGAGACCCCCTCTTTGTCCGCTGACCGCACAGGAGTCGGACGTCTCCTAGAGAAGACACCCACCCACCCATCCCCATTGATAAAGAGTCAGTTAGGGCAGTAGCGGGGTTCCGGACAAGAATACCACGGGAACTTCTTGTCCAGTGACAGTTTTTAACTCTGAACAGGTTTGATAAATCATTATGGACTCTGGGCTGGCGGGAGACTTGGGGCTGACCTGCTGGTGGCCTTGGCTCTTCAGCCCTACCCCGGAGGCCGCTGGTTGCCCAAGTGGGCGCTTTCCTCACCTGCGGCTCTGTTGACCGGAAGGGGGTTTAACGTTAAGGGAGCAGGTGATCTGGATTGTGGCCTGCTGGCGCAACCCTGAAGTCAAATGAAAGGCCCATTGGCGAATGGGCGGTAAATGTGTGTATATTGTATATAAGTGCAAGTTTACTCTTAAATACTGTGAAGGAATATTTTTACGAATAAATAAAGAGAATGTTGGGTCAATGATGTAATTGACCTGTGAACTTAATTTTAATAAATAAGCACACTGCGAAAAATCAAGCACGACTCCGTAGTTTGATGTTGAATTGGGTCCATGTAAAGCATGCAGTGTGGAGGGGGGGAGAATGCACTTTGTCTGCCATCTATTATTGTTAGAATAGAAATCAAAATATGTCTAACAATGCACTATTTGACTCCTTAACGCCTACTTTTAATTATTCTGCATAAAATAAATTCCCTTAGGATTGACTCCCTCCTGCCCAAAGATGATTTTGTTACATTAAAATTACTTCATAAAGTGGATTAGAATGTGCTTTGAAATGTTTTTAACAGTCAATGGCAGACAATAGCTAGGAGTCAGCTTGAGGCTACAAGTAATATTAGAGCTGACTGTGTTTTGCTCCTACATTACTGATTGTTATGGGAGGCACAAGAGAGAAAGCCATGAGAGTTGCAAGGGAATCTCAAGTGCCACTTGATCAGCATCACCTGCAGCAAGCCCAGTCACACTTTAGCTTAGCAGATCTGACACTAAAAGAGATATCCAGGGCTGACAAACAATGAGTATTTTGCACACCGTATTGCTAGACTGTAAATGGTTTAGATACAATGGGTAGAATATCAAACATCTTCACATGAGCAAAGAGTCCAAGTGCTGCTAGGTCTATCATCCTCATAGGTTAAGCTGGAGGATCAGGGTTGTTCGAAATAGTTGTTTTAAAACATTTCGAGTAAAATGACTGGAGCCATAGCCATTGGCATACATGGCTGTGTAATACTCACGCTAATACAGTACATAATGTTGGAAGATATTACAGGATATTTTTATCAATATTATTAGTGTCCTCATTGCGGTAGCCTCTCTTAACTACAGAATCCACCCAAAAACATTTTTGCGACAGAAAGAAATATTAGTCTAGAACTATGGCTCTCGTTCAAATAACTTAATATGCCATGAAGTGCCTCTCCACATAAGAGCTGAATAGTGCTGGCTTGTTTCTAGATTACATGAGTTGATAATAATAATAATAATAATAATAATAAGGGGGATCTTGTCATGCGCGGACTTAGCCCAATGGGCATCAAGGCGCCTAATTCCAAAAACAGCTCATAACAAAGGAACTCTGCAGCTCAACCTGTATAGGCTCTGGAGAAACACCATGTTTTTAGGGCCTTTTTGAACAGCGCCAGAGAGGATAGCGTCTTAATCTCTGTCGGCAGGATGTTCCAAAGCTGTGGAGCAGCGACGGAAAAGGCCCTAGCTCCCCATCTGGAGAGCTTAAAACGGGGGACGGCAAGTTGGAGTTGTCCAGAAGAGCGTAAACACCTTGGAGGGTGATAGCGGGTAAGCAGGGAGCTGATAGCGCCTTTAGGTCCATCCTCGAGAGCTCTGTAGGTCAGACACAGAATTTTAAAATAAATTCTGTGCTGGATGGAAGATATATCACTGGGAGTGGCTCATTTAAATAAGCAATGAAGGAGAGGCTACAGTGTAATGAGGGAAGAAGCAGAAAAAAAGAAAAGAATCCTTTGCTGCTCCATGGCATTGTTCGCATCATGCATGTCAACGGGTGTAGTGGTCTTCACTCCCGTTTATGCCACGCAAGGGCACTGTGAGTTAGCTATCCAGTATAGTTTAAATGTAACTATTTTGCTCCTTATACTCACCCATGAACATATTCATGTGGAAGCATGGCTTAAAACTGACACTTGAAAAAAATCGGTTTACTCTGAGCCTAGCTCAGATAATGCTAAGGCCAACGTAAGCATTGTGTGGCTTATGAGGCCGATGGTGGTAAATTCAATGACTCAATGGAAACTCATGCTGAGTCTGTAATTCAATTCAATTCATAACGCTTTATTCGGTATTCATAATTACCCAAATTTTACTTTATGTTTTATTTACTTAAATTGATTTAGAAAACCAACAAACCATTTTAGGATTTGATTTTGCCCACATATTTTTTTTTTATAAAATCAGTTTAGTAATATCTTTTTACAACTTTTATTTAATTAAACTATACACTGCGTGCCAGCAATCATATTTCAGTGTCGTCAGAAATCTTTCCTATCGCTAAAGATCTCATATCACTGAGAATCCAACATAACAGTACTCTTCAAAATATACAGAAAGTGAACAGTATTTTGAAACAGTACTGCTAAAATTCAATTTCTTAATGACATCTAAAAGTGGTAAAAGTTCTAATTTAATCAATGTTGATATTTATTTTTAATCAATAATAGTGCAGTCAAATAGATAATTATGTAAGCTATTATTAGCAAAAAACTATGAATTGCTTAAAGCACCTAGGATCATACGAATACTTTGTTTCTCCATAGAGAAAACCACCTGTTTTACTTTACACTTAAAAAGTTCACTTACTGACCAATTCACCACCCCCCATTATTTCAGACCTCACCTTAGATGGAATCACTGAACTAAAAATGGAATTCTAAATATCTATTGTGGGGAAGTAACAGCATTGGCAGCTTTTAGTCTATCTAAATAAATATTCAGCAAATGTAGTCATGTCATACAATTTACTCGTTGAAAGCCTATGTCCAAGGGCATGGCTTGGATTAGTATTGACTTAGGGGCACCCAAAAATTATTTCCGTACTAGCCCTTCTACCTTGTTAAAAGTATATGCGACAGTTGGTAGAATCCATGCATCCATGCAACGAAGACAAGATTAGTATGTTGCAATGATAATCCTCCAAATAGTGTATTGAATACCACTAATCCTACACACAAACATATATAAATTTGTCAGTGATACTTAACTGAAGTAACCATACCTTACGCCATTGCCCTGCACAACGTTGTCATCAATGATGTGATTTCCCAAGTCATGTTTTATGTTAGATCAGAAGCAGTGCATGACGGGGGTGCAAGTTATAATTACTTCAGTTAACTATAATTGGTGAATTTCTGTATTGTTTTAGTTTAAAATGTCCCCTCTCTTAACCCTACACAAGGCCTAAGGGATATCCTTACCCTACCCCCCTATATTTTTCTTCCAGGACATGGGGATTGAGTCCTAAAATGGGTGCTAAACATTTTTATTGATGTGAGGCCGCCAATCAGATCTTATTGTTTGATGTGCCAGTCCTACTGTCATTCTGTGTCTCGATATACACATACATTTTGAACCTTGATTTCTCAAAGACTATTGAATGGATTTACATCAAATCACAAAAAGAACACTTTCTGGGTAAAGATATAGCTTTCTGTCAAATTTGGTGTAATTCAGTTTAGCCATTTAGGCTGTAGCACTGTTCAATCTCCTATTGGAAATTGCGAGGGAAAAGTATTTTGGGACCTGTGGGACTTGGCCTTTTTTTAGCCAAAGTTCCTTAAACTTTTTGCTCTTTCCCCAGACCTTTTTTTCTGACAAGTTTTGCCAACTTAGATGCTTTGTACACTTTGCCACTGCTAAACAGTGTCAAAGTGCAAGTGCTCCCTGTGTACAGTGTAATGGTAATTGGTTGTCCATAATTAGTATGTTGCATTACTAGTGAAGTCCCTAGTAAAGTTTCTGCCGATTTTGTTACACGGAGCTGATATTGCCGACCCCCATTAACAAAAACGCCCCTCCAGGGGCACAAAACCAACCCCCACCCTAGCGGCCCACCGGGGAAACGCCCGGTGCCCACTACGGTCAATCCAGCGCCTGTATGTTTAATGTATATAAGAGCATCTGGAGGTGTTGTGGAGCATAGCAATGTATGGATTACAGTTCTCCAGTCACTTGAACACATAATGGTCAGGGCCAGACTGGCCATAGCATGCACCGGGCATTTCCCCGGTGGGCGCCAGGGTTGGGGCGATTTTGGGCACCTAGGGGCCGATTTTGTTACAGTGCCGTTTTTGCATCATAGCTGCAATATCAGCCGATGTAACAAACTCGTCAGAAACCGGCTCTGGTAAACAGCTCGGCCGCACCCTCAAATTCCTGGGGGGCTGGCCAAGCACTTTGCCAGGGCCGGTTTTGGGTCCCAGTCTGGCCCTGATAATGGTATTATTTTTTTATGATGCAAGAAGCTGGGCAGGTTTCCAGATGAATACTAGATGGTTTGATGTTATGGCTGATTTGATAACACCAAAAAAAAATGTTTTTAATTTAGCAAACAATGTTTGATGCATTTTGGGGGTTTGATGATCCAGCTTTTGGGAGCTCACCTATTCACAGACATAAGCCACTTAGATAAACTGTCACACGAAATTGTCAATGTCGATGAAAGCTATTTGCCGGAAAATTGTTAGAACGGTTTCAAAGACAATCATGAAAGACATTTGTGAGCCAGCAAAATGTGAAACGAGGACAAAGAAAGGAAAATATTCCTCTGGATGATTTATTCAAAAGATCTACAAATAGTTCGGCACTCGGGAAAGGAAACTGTAGCTAATATCATCTGGAATGTTGATCTCTTTCCATATCCTTCAAGTAAATATTCAGCCTGACAGCCACTCTGGCCAGAGGTAAAGACAAATTTTTATAGGGCGTCATTACGAGAGGTTCAGTAATTCAGTATAGGCTGAAAACGGCCATTTACACATACATGCTATACACTTTTTTAATTGATTTCTACAGTCCTTCTTCATACGTTGTCCTCGAGCCGCTTTGTTCAACACTTTGTAAAAAAAACTATGATGCAAGCCTATGGTAGACCTGCTCAGAGGTTGAACACACTGAGCAGAGATTGTCTCATATGGAGGAAGAGTTACACGCACACCCTCTGTGTTGCACCATTGAAATAATGATCATGACAAATTGTACTACGGCAATAGGCTTTTACATTGGCTTTGCTGATTACTAATAATGAAAGACCCAGATAATTCAAAAGAGCTACTGCCAATCTGTGATCAGACACTGTCTTTAAAAGAGAGACTACAATCTACCCTGGCCAAACTTTACTATCTCCCACCAAGGCTGTATGTATGTAAGACCATTCATCTCACAAACGCCTTACAGGAAGATAACCGTTACACCTGCAATCATGATTCCAACTTGCATCTGCTCCAGACCTACTTGCACTGAACCTAAATAACTTAATAGAGCTGAGTTCAGACATCAACATGCCTGCTTTCAGAGCCAGCCGCCTAGGGGATATGCAAGTCAGGTCATGAAGCATCATTGATGCAGCTGTTTATAGAACAAAAACTAAGCACTGCTTTTCTTTCTTGTGCTCCGTATTTCTGGCTCCATGGTGCCAACCAGAAACTAGAAATGTGTGGTTTATTTGTTAGCACTACTTGGTAATTATAGAAAAGTTAGAGTCTTTCTGTACGATTCTAGACATTTCGAACTACTGTTGCTTTTTTTTTTTTTTTAGAAAACTGCCTTCTATTAAACTAATTCCAATATCTTTAAGCAGGAGATATTTTACAGCTTTTTTGATGTGTTTAATTTTACACTAGAGGTTCAAATTTTATTCTTTATATTTATAAACAAACTCTCTCATATGAGAGAGTTATGCATCAAAAATGTAAGTGGTTTGTTGGAAAGATGATTGTGTTGCCATGTATTATATGGGATAAAGTACCCCATGTCGTTTATGATAAAGATATTGCAGGTCGGGCTCATGGAACTCTTCAGGGACTTGCAATATCCTTATAATGCATAGTGGGAGTACTTTATCAAATCTATTATGCCTTTTCTCTGATACCACAAACTTTCTCCTTATTCATGCAATTGCAACAGGCCAATTCTGGCTGTACCAATTGATGTCTCGCCGGTCTTAGCACCATCAGATTGTTTGATCTGTATATAGTGCTATATAAATACAATAAATACATAATAGTAGAATGTAAAAAAACTCTCAATGTAGCAGTTGTAAACATAAATTCCGAAAGGTGCAGTTACATGTTCTGAACAATGAGACTCAATATACATTCATAGGGCAGTAATAATATCATTGGTGTTATTTAATGATTTCTACGCGTTTATGTCATAAATACAGTTGTTTTCCTGTAGTAAGCTTAGTTTTATTGGAACTGCCAATATGTCTGGTTTTCTCCATGCACACACTTATAGAGATGTTTGCAAAAGCTCCAACAGTAAGCATTCTGTGAGCTTTTATCTGATGTGTTGGCCCACTTGAAATCAAGAAAAAAGTCACTCGGAAGAGGATTTAGAAATCTTGGCTTATCATACTAGGCAAAAGAATGTTTGGGCATTAAGGATGAGAAAGTAGGCACACAAACTGTATGTGGCATGTTTCCTACACTTGAACAAACTCATGCCATTCTAGTACCACCTATCTCTAATCAGAGAGGGACAATGGGCATTATTACAGTTTTTCATGTTATGAAATGTATTTTAGTACCTTGACCTACCAACAGGCACTTGTCACGATGATTCCCCTTGGGTTCTTTTTGTGTTTTCTGTGATTACTTGACCATGCTGTTTCTACCATGTAGTTATTGAAACTCTATACTTGGAAAGTCTCATTATACAGTGTTTCGTGGAATCATAAACGTTTTCTCATTTTATAGTTAGGTTTTATTTTGGTGTTCATTTAGTATATTAATATGTGTACATTTCTTAGAATCCTTGGGGGGCATCACCAGTAATGCACACCCCATGTGCCAGCTGCCATTGTTTGTGGTTTTTATTTTTGATGGATTTTGAAATAGCTGCATGCCAGTTAGCAGGAAAGGTCCGCCTCTTCCTTACTATGAACTGTGGTGGCCTGAAATCTCTCTTTTTAAATTCTCGATGTAGCAACACAGGGTCCTTCCCAGAGTAAGGGTGCCAATAAAAACGTTGTCTTACAACCACACAACACTGGATTTCCTCTCCATCTACTTTTCCGTTGTTATGTTTTGTTTTTCCTGTATTGTGCCAGTGATTACAATTACCCTACTACAGAGAGGCTCATATGTGGCTGTAATTTCTTTATATATTGCATGTCCTCTCCCATTTGCTCCTCGAACTGACAGCTGACCTATATGCCAACAGTGATAGATGTGCCCACTGCGATTTTAAGCCTGTGACTTCCTACACAACCTTTAAGGACCACTGCGAACCGACTGACTCTGTGACAGATAAAAGTAAACTTACTGAAACCGAAAACTGTTCAATACCAATTCCTCAGTATTAACTGTCACTCCATCGGGATGCACCAGAGGGAAATGTACAACTGCTTAACCAATCATAATCTTGACGCCCTCTTTCTAACTGAAAAGTGGCTTAACAAAGCCTCAATTCCGAATATGAATTCCGCCCTACCCACTTATTTCTGTATGATCAGACGTGATCACCGGGGTGGGTGAGGGGGAGACGGTCAATGCGAGTATTTTCAAGTCACAATACCAATGTAAAATGGTGAACCTGGACTGTCCAACAACTTTGCTTTGTCAAGGGCCCTAATGTATAGTCCCCTAAACCAGTGGGTAATTGGTGCACCTATATCTTAGAGATCCACTCACCATATATTCTGAAATATGCTAATTTCAAAATATTAGGTGACCTTAACATGCACGTTGATTGCAAGTAATGTAATACAGCCTCACCCATTTTAAAGGACCTAGAAGGCCTTGACATTAAGTTCATTAATCGTGTGCCTACACATAGGGCGGGTCAACTGCTTGACCCCGTTTTCAAATAGGACCTGCAAACTGATTCCTCAATTCCCTTGGTGTGGTCGGACCATTTTGCAGTTAATTTCTACTTCGATTTCCCTTCCACACCCAGCAATCAGGAACCTGGCATATTTTCAACAACAGGAACTGGTCTAAAATGAAGGTATCCGACTTGAACTTTAGGTTAAAGACCAGTTGCCTAGTTGTGAGTCATGCAGCCGAGGCGGCTCACCCACCATTGATGAATGCCTCAGATCATCTATTGATGCAGGGTTACCTTTAACCCAAGTCACGCATCAGAGAACACTCCGTCTGGCGCCATGGTTTAGCGAAGCTCTGCGCGAAGAAAAAAGGTATTGCAAACACCTGGAAAAAATGTGGCGAAAAGCCTAGGCTGAAATTGACAAAACAGTCTACAAACAAGCGTTGAAGAGCTATCACTAAAACTGTCGTATTTCTAGAGCTACTTTTTTATCAGACAAAATTAACAAAGCTTCAAGCAGCCTGAAAACTCTTTTTCAAGTGGTTAAAAGCCTATCTTTTATACACTCAATTCAAAAACTACCTTATTATCGAAACTGGCTTTCAGTAACTCATAGAATACTCTTCAAAACACTTTGACCCAGAAAAGCATTTTTGGCAGGAGAAAATGAATCCTGAATTCCTTGATAAATTCGATACAAACCTAACTGTATTTTAGGTCCACTTTAAGACGTTTGTTCTTGGAATTCCCATTTAAAAATAACACAGCTTGAAGGAAAATCCTATCCATTCCTGGCGGCACACACCTGGAACAATCTTCCAGACCTCTTCCAATGGATTACTGACATAAGCATCTTCAGAAAAAAACTTAAAATTCAACTTTTTGCTTAAGCCCGCTGCCTTTTTCTTATCTTTCTTGTTGCTTTTCAGGCTTACTTCTTTAACATTCATTCATTGTGGGGGGAAATTGGGTTATTGGTTGACTGGGGTGTGAGCCCTGGTCAAGGAGCAACCACAATCTTAATCAGGGTAAGGCACAAGGAAACCCCAAATTAGCCTGCGCTCAACCCCCTGGTAGCTTGGAACGAGCAGTCAGGCTTAACCTTAGAGGCTATGAGTAAAGTATTTATGTAACACTTCAAACAACAAAACTGTGGAAATACCACACGAAAAGAATCTAACACCAGGTTAGTAAAATAAAGTCTATTTTAATAAAAAGCACAAGACTGAAATGACAAAAATCCAATCGGTAGAACCAGAGATATGAATTTTTAAAGAAAAAAGTGAATATAACGCCAAAAACCATGAAGTGCCAACTCAGGATATCTGGTCGTGCTGTACCTGGTCAAAGTCAAAAGCTTAGGATGACCATGATGGAGCACTGGGTGGATACAATCCCAGGTTTTTTGGTTTTTTTTTCTCCAAAGTTTTATATAGCACAAACTTGACCAGAACTTGGGTATCAGAGCGCTTTACATGAGCACCAGTTGTATTACATGAGGACACATTCATTTTTTTTAGGCCTCGGGAGATTAAGTGATTTACCCAGAATCACAGGACGTTGAGGGTCACTGCGGAGATCTGAACCCGGTTCCCCGGATTTGAGGTTGACCGCCCTAGCCTTTAGGCTACATCCTCTCCTCCTCTTAATACCTTTGAAGTATTACCTTCTCAAGTTTTGTGGCAAGAGTCATGTTCGTGCTTGAGAGGGTCGGGAGGAGCAAAGGCAAGTGTCGCAGGAAACTGAAGGCAAGGGGAAAAGAGCATGCTGGGCATCGCGGATGGGTGGGCAGGAGCTTTGCGTTCCCCCCGCGAGCGGTCGATGCTGCAGTGCGAAGATACAGGCGGGTGGCGCTCCGCAAGGATTTTCGGTGTGAGTTGCGTGGTCTCGTGTGAACGGGCTCGCTTGCTATCACAAAAAGACCAAAAGTTTGAGTAATGCTCACTGAGCCACACCAAGGGTCCAGGACCTGAGGGGCACCACTTGGTGGGGGCAGAAACTCGATGAAGCTTGGTCCAGGAGCTGGGGAAAGAGCGTTTTATGTCCCTGAAGCTCACATCAGGAGTCCAGCAGATTAGCCCCTGGAGTCACTCTGGGTTCCTGGGTTTAAGATGAAGTTGCAGGTACAGTTCTTCTTCCCCATGAAAGAGGGTAGCAGGTCAGCACAGCAGGGCAGCAGTTCCTTTAGAGCAGCAGTCTAGCAGAGTAGCATTCCGTGTAGCAGCAGAGCAGTCGTTCTTCCTGGCAGAGTATCCACAGTGTATACTGAAGAGTGGTGTCTGAGATCCAGTATTTATACCCAGTTGTGCCTTTGAAGTGGGGGAGAAGCTTCTAGAGGTTTCCTTGTTGATGTCCCCAGGCATCCTGCCTTCCCTGCCCTAGCTCCAAACTAACTACAGCGGACAATCAACCCTTTGTGTGGAGGCAGGACACAGTCTATTCAGGTGTAAGTGGGGCTGTCCCAGCTCCTCCATCTCTCCTGCCAGTGACGGCCTATTTAGGCACACCCAAATTCCCTATTGTGTGTGACTGTCTATGAGGAATACATAAAGCTCATCTGTCAGCTACACCAAGTCATGTGACCGGAGACAACCTACAGGTACTAAATGACAAAGGCAAGAAAATGCCAACTTTCTGTTTTTTGTAACTTTCTAAAAGTGGCATTTTCAGAATTTATAATTTAAAATCCAACTTTACCATAAGTTAGGATTTTAAATTAGGATTCCGGAAACACCAAACAGGAAATGGTTACCTATTCCCCTAAAGAAAATTACACTTATAAAATGTAATAAGGTAATTCCTTGAAGTAGGCCTTGCAGCAGTGGAAAATGATTTTAAAAGTTTTTCACTATCAGGATATGTAAAGCTTAAAAGTGTATGTCTTACTTTTTAAATTAATTGCAGACTTCCCTCTGGGCTGTCCAGGGCCTACCCTAGGGGTAACTTATGTATTAAAAAGGAAGGGTTGGTCCAAGCAAAAGGTTTATTTTGCTAGATCAACATGACAGCTTAAAACTGCACGCACACATGCTGCAATGGCAGGCCTGAGACATGTTTAATGGGCTACTTAAGTGGGATTCACAATCAGTGCTTCAGACCCACTAGTAGCATTTAATTTATAGGCCCTGGGCACATTCAGTGCCACTTTAATAAGGATTTATAAGTAAATTAAAAATGCCAATTGAATATAAGCCAATGTTAGCATGTTTAGAGTAGATAGCACACAAACTGTAGCACTGGTTAGCAGTGGTAAAGTGCAGCGAGTCCTAAGGCCAGCAAAAATGAGATCAGGAAAAATGGAAGAGGAAGGGAAAAAGCTTTGGTGAAGACCACCCTAAGATTGACAGGTCTAACAATTATATTTACTGCTTGAGATTATTAAAGAGTAACAGGCTTAAACAAAGAACATGTTTTCTTCCCAGATAATAATCATTACAAGGTAAGGATAAAATACAATGGATAAAAAGGGAAACAAGCATTGCCAAGGCCAATAGTTCTGGGTGAGGAATGCAAGTGTCTTTGTGTCTTGCTGGGTTTAGGCTGTCAATAAGTGAATATACATGCCCTCTGTCACTCATGTTTGAACTCATGCGTGCATCCATCCGTCCACTGACTCATTCTTGCATTTGCCCTCTGACAAATTCACTATAAAACACACCGAATCTCAACTCAATATGTAAAATCAAGTAAATTATGTAAGGTAAATTAGAATAATACAAGTCAAAACCATGCTCTCATCTAAATACTATGGGAATATGTTTGCAATAGTGAAACGAACCATAGCACTGGGTGCCCTTCTTGCAGTGGTATTGTATATAGTCTATCATTGTTTTCAAATTCCAGCATGCCCACCATGTTTACAAGCAATGTTTTGTCCATCTTGGAATGATAAACTTTTTGAGATTTGATATTGATTGCCTGGTTTAGAGGAAGTGGACATGCAGGCTGTGGTGTACTCGGATAAAAATAGCGGCAAGCATGCAGCCTTTTAGCACTGCCTGGGAGCTGTAGCATCCTCTTGAGAAAAATGACACTAAAATGAAGAGAAGCGAAGAAATGAAAAAGGAACTATACAATGAGGAAACTGAAAACCAAAGAACTGTCCAACCAGCACTGACACACTGAAGTGTGCTCATTTCCAGATGCATGTGCACAAGATCATTAACAGAGCAAGAGAGTCAATGAAAGATGCAGACTCAACTATCACCCGATCCAGCCATGGATGGAAGCATATATATTTATGCATATTACCCAGTGGCGGTCACTGCTGGCCAGTTATTGTTAGGATCGTGTTTCCATAGGAAATGCATTTTATGGTCTGCTTATACCTTTAGTGCAGTTTGATGAATCTTTATAACCCCCCCACCCCCAACATTTTCTTTCACCTTAGCTACTTCCTGGAAAGTTCAGAGGGGATCCATCAAGCACGGACCAAGGAATTGAGGGGGCCCCAAAATGTATTTCCACGTTCATTTTTTTATAGGAACTTTTTTTATAGGAACAGTTGCAGCCAAAACCGCTGAATGGATTTACACCACGTTTGGTAGAAAGCTAAATCTTGGTTCAGAAAGAGTGCTTTGTGATTTGGTGTAAATCTGTCAAGTAGTTTTTGAGCAATATCTCTGCATATACCATGCCGCACAGAATCAGCAAACCTGGCAGATCTCTTAGAGAGATCTGATTGGTTGCCACCAAAGCAGCAATGATGAGGAAGCAACCATCTTAGGACTCTGGACTCAGTCCCGAGTCCCAAAAAAGAAACATGAAAAAGACATAAGGGGCAGCGTAGGAATACTCTGGCAACCTAGTCCTGGTTGTGGGGTCCCAGATGAACTCTGCCTGGGGTCCAAAACTTTTTTTAATGATTTTTCCACAAATTGGTGGAGAATCCACAAATCTGTGATTATTTTTTCTTTGAAAACACTGGGTCCTGCCCAATAAAGAATAATACCCCCGGGGTGTGGCAGGACCTGGGGGGGGGGGGGGGGGCGTCACATATATCACTTAGATGGAGGGAATGCACGGCCATCTCCAGGGGACGATATTTGAATGAAGGGGAGGGGGTGGTGCAACACCACTCCCTGACCCTGAAAAAGCCCCAGAAACCCCATCCCCTAAGCCCCAACACAACTTAAGGAAGGGCGTGGCTTGTCCAAGATAGCGGATGAGTAGGACGCTTCTGCTCGCCGCTCCTGCCCACAACCGGAGCCTCACCTGCATAGCCTTGCCCAGCGTGTCCCTACCGGCAGATTTTGCATCAGGGGCAGTCCGAGATCCTTACCTGAATTTTTGGAGCACCGAATGAAAGGTGAAAGCTGGTTTCAGGCGCCCGGGCCTGGCGGCGATTGTGCTGAGGCTGCCTGCGGAGTTCCCAACAACAGCGACTGCTGTGGCCGGCGGGAGCAGAGTGCACCGCGAATTATCCTAGCTGCCCTGGAGGGGCCTGGCTAAGGTCGGGGTGCCGGATCTCTCCTGTGGCGGTACCCTGGCCAAGATTCTACCGCTTCCACGGGTTGCCCGGTGACTGCCAGAGGTGACATTAAGATGGCGGAGCCCACCCGCACTTGAGATCTGGGGGAGAATGGAGGTGGACTGCTGACGGCTGCTGAGAATACGACCGCAGTTGGAGGTCGCCCTGGTGAGTCTCGGCGGCAGGCGAGCGGCGGGCGCTGTTGGATTCCTGTGCCTTCGCTGCCTGCGCAACGAGAACCTGGTCACAACAAGATGGCGTCACAGCCCGTTGCTGAGGTGCCGCTGTGGTGACTGTCTGGAGTGTGCGGCGCGACTGGATGGGACACGGCTGCTAACTGGACACTTTCCTCGAGAGCCGAGTAAGGACATGGAGCTCCTGACGCCGGACTTGAGGTTCAGCTACGCCCTTGCTAACAGGTATTAACTCTAGCTGAGTGATCCTACCGCCCTGATCTATTTTGGGAGTCGCTAGGGTTGAGAGAGCATGTCTTGTGTTGCCAGGGATCCGCCATCAAAGCAGAGTGACATGTTTGGACATTGGCACGTGGGTCGTGGCATAGGCGTTCCCCCCTCGACCTTGGTTTAGCAACGCCGTCACGAAGTGCTGGTGCGGTGGACAGGCACGATCAGAGCTACCCTGTCTCCAGCTAGCTGCCGGCCCTCTATATGGCGACCTCTAAGCCCCAGAAAGACAGGTCCATCAATGACTTACTTCTTAAGCCTGGCACTGGGGGAGCAGACGCTATGCCGCGGACGAGTGGGGTAACTGACCGGCAGGACCCGACGAAGACCGATGGACCGGTCACACGCACTGTCCTGGAGTCACTCTTTGCAGATCTTACCAGGGAATTTCATGATATGAAAAAAGACCTTACGGCCGAGATCCGGGAAATGCGCAGGGATCTTGACTCTGTGGGTTGGCGGGTAGATGACTTGGAGAATCAGACGACGGCCAGGGACGAAGAGATGTCTCAGCATCAACCGGAGGTGCTTCGCCTGCGGGAGCAACATCTAGATCTTCAAACCCACACAGAAGACCTGGAAAACCGCTCGCGTCGAAATAACATCCGGATTCGAGCGGTTCCACAGGGTTTGGAAGCTCATGATATTGAGGCCTTTGTAATAGACTTGTTCCGTCACGTCCTGGGAGGTCCCACTGAACTGGAGATCTGGCTGGATCACACGCACCAAGTGGGCCTCAGGAGGTCAGCAACAGCCCCACCACCTGACATCTTGACATGCGTTCATGATTTTAAGCTTAAGGAGCGCATCCTGTGAGAGGCACGGGAGAAGCACCCTATCGAATTCCGCTCCTGCAAACCGCTCCTCTTTCAAGACCTAGCTACCTCCACTCTTCAGAAGGTGCGCGATTTTCGGCCTATCACCACCTTTCTTCGCTCCATGGATGTTGCATACTCCTGGGGGCACCCATTCAGGCTTAATTTTAAATGGGAGGGTAAGCTCTGCCAAGTCTGCACTGTGGAAGAAGCGTCCTCTCTCCTACACATCCCAGGGGTGACCCACGACAGTCCTGAGAAGCATGTCAGCCCCGCTCGACGAGAAGATGGTGGCCGCTGGAGGAGAGTGGAGGGTTTGCAGCCGATTTCTCGTCCGGACACAGAGGCTATGGCCAAGGAGCGTTTGGCGGTTCTCCGCTCCTTATCAGAAGGCTCCACCCTCACTTCCACTGACTGATATGGCCGCTTTCTCCTAGCATGTCATCCACCTTTGCTTCTTTAATTCAGATTTCTGGTGGGTCTACTCTAGCGGTTTGGGCTGGGTCCGGGTTGGGGGCGGGGGGGCGGCGAGTACCCCTGCTGTCCATCCCACGTCTCACTGCAGGTGGTTCACCTGGGACACTTGTGAACTTTACACTTAACAGTTCTTCTGGGTTTTTTGGTTTGGGGTATTTTTATTATGATGTTTCCTTTCTTTATGGGGTTCTCTCCTCCTCCTCCGATGTTGAGCCATGTTCTTCACCTGGGCCCCTGTACCTGTCCTAGGTCCTTCAGCCGAGTGGGGTTAGTTACTGCAACCTTACCTTCCCGCAAGCATGGTCACTGATAACCATATTGTGTCATTAAATGTGAAAGGCCTTAACAGCCCTACTACATGGAGAGCACTGCTGTCTTACTTAGAGCGCACTGATGCTCATATATGTTTAATCCAAGAGACACACCTCCTTGCGGCTGACGCCCACCTCCTTCGATCACGGGCATTTCCTATCCAAATGCTTTCGTCCGCTACTTCTAAAACTGCAGGGGTTGCCCTCTTGCTTTCCTCCCGCTTTCCAGGCTGCGTGGGTAGCAAACAAGCTGAAATCAAGGGGAGGTTTCTGGCCTATACCTTTACATTAGATACTTCCACATTTGTACTGGCATCAGTCTTCGCCCCCAATAGTGGCCAGGAGGGTTTCATTACCATGGTCATTCAGGACATGGCAGCTTTACTGGACCGGACAGTTTTGTTGGGGGGGGACATTAACTTGGTCTTAGATGGGGACATGGACCGTTCAGGTCAGCGATGGGGTCAGACGGGGGCCTTGTTCAATGCTGGGAAACGCCTTTTGACTGATGCCAGGCTCATAGATATTTGGAGACATAAACACCCTAACACCAGGGCATACACGTTTTATTCACACCCTCACAAAACTTACAATCGCATTGACTACCTTTTTACGTCAGACTTGCTTATACAGGGCACCAATCAGGTTGAGATCCTCCCCCGCCCATTGTCCGACCACTCTGCGCTGCGACTCTCTCTGACCTGTCCCCCAAGGCGTGTTACTCGACGATTTTGGCGTCTGTGGGAGATCATGCTCCGGTGTCCCTCTGTAGTGCGGCAGATCGAGGATAGCATGACGGATTATTTCGCTTTAAACGATACGCCAGATCTTTCTATGACGACCTTCTGGGAGGCGATGAAGGCGGTTCTTAGGGGTCTTCATATGCATCGCATCCGCGGACAATAAAGATAAAAGGGAGAAGCGCGCACACCTGTTAGCCAAAGTAGTGGAACTGGAACATATTCACCAGCGCACCGGAGCGCCACGGGTCTGGCAACAGTTGAAGGCAACTCGCATACAACTCGCTGGGTTAGATATTGACCGGGCGGAGTATGCAGCTTTACGCCTTAAGCATTCCTTCTATGTTGGGAGCGATCGATGCGGGCAACTACTGGCCAATCGCCTCCGTGGCCAGCAACAAGCGCAAAAGGTGGCATTGATACAGGATTCTGGGGGGCAGGACTGTAGCGAAGATGAGCTGATCGTCGAAGCTTTTGGGCAATTTTACGCATCATTATATTCGGCTCAGGTATTGCCTGACACTGCACCGTCTGGGTATCTACGGAAAGCGGCCACCTCCACGTTACTACCGTCCCATGCGGCGGAACTGGAAGCCCTGATTAGAGTTGAGGATGTCATCTCTGCGATTGCCCATCTTAAGCAGAACAAATTTCCGGGTCCCGATGGGTTCTCTTCGGGTTTTTATAAGAAATTTTGTGGAAAGCTGGCCCCTATTCTTACGCGCGTTTTTAATTCCGTAGGATCACCAGAGTCTTCTCCCTTCCCTTCCTCCATGTTGGAAGCTTTAATAACTGTAATACCTAAGCCGGGGAAAGACCTCCGCTTCTGTGGCTCATACCGCCCTATATCACTTCTTAGTGTGGACCTAAAGATCTTTACCAACATCTTGGCAAAGCGGCTCTCCAAATTTCTTCCCGGCCTGATAGATCCGGATCAATCCGATTTTCGTCCCCGGATGACAGTGCTCGGATAATACTAAACGCCTTCTCCATCTTATGGACCGTTCTGAACGTTTCCCGGCGGAACGCATGATCCTCTCTGTCGACGCTGAGAAGGCGTTTGATAGGGTTCATTGGCCATATATCCGAGCAACCCTGCTTCACTTTGGCCTTCTTGAGCATTTCAGTGCTATGCGAAACCCACAGCCACTGTACGGTTGAATGGGGTGGCGTCAACGGCCTTTCCAATACAAAGAGGGACTAGCCAGGGATATCCGCTGTCGCCGCTGCTTTTTGCCCTGTATATGGAGCCCCTAGCCCAACGCATTCGGGATGACCCATCGATCCGAGGGGTGCTCTTTGGAGGGTCTGAGCACAAGCTTTAACTTTATGCCGACGATGTGGTGGCGACCCTGGAGCGTCCTCGCGACTCCCTGCGGCTTTTCTGGGCGAATTGGCTCAATTCGCCTTAGCATGGGGCTTTCAGATCAATGTGCATAAGTCGCAAGCTCTTAGCTTATCCCTAGAGCCCGAGACGCTGGTGCTCCTCCAGGGGGACTATCAGATCCAGTGGGTCCAGGACGCCATCTCATATCTGGGCCTCTGGGTGGCCCCCACCATTTCGCTTACCAGGCAACTGAATTGTTCACTCCTATTGAAACAAGTACGAACCTCACTCCGTAAGTGGAGGCCTCACTCCCTTTCTTGGCTAGGACGCATAGCGGCGGTGAAGATGGTGCTGTTACCTCAAATTCTTTACCTCTTTCATACACTAATGCCCCCCACCGGGGTTCTACGAACCCTGCAGAGGGACATAGAGCGCTTTATTTGGTGGGACCAAAGAGCTCAGATGCGCCGTGATCTCACTTATAGGGATCCGTTGGAGGGAGGTCTAGGGATCCCAGATTCCTTGACATATTGGCGGGCGGCTCAGCTAGGGACATTGGTGGAATGGACTCAACCAGAGTCTGAGAAACATTGGTTATTTATGACAGAGCTCTTGCGGCACGCACTCTTTGGGGGGGTTCCCTTTCTACCTCGTCGGAGTCGTCATCGCAGTTTGAATTTATCTGAGGTGACCCGGCCCATTATGGCGGCTTGGGACAGGACTGCGACTACGAGGGGACTGACAGCATTCCCATTCCCCATTACGCCTATTGTGAAGAACCCGGACTTTACTCCCGGCCTTGACAATAGAGAGTTCCAACACTGGACAACAGAAGCTACCCGGTCCATCGGACATTTCTTTGATCTCTCTGGCCTACGTCCGTTTGAGGAGTTTTGTACTGATCTTGGGCTTCCTGAAACGGAACGCTTTCATTATTTTCAGATTAGACACTGGGTGCTGCAGGAGGGGGTGCGGGAGGGAGCGGAGAGGTTGATAACACCATTTGAGAGGTGGCTCATCTCGAGGCACAGTGACGCGCGCCTGACGTCGGACATAAACAAATTCATAAGGACCCCCCCAGACACTGCGAAAACTGCGGGGCAATTCCAGTGGGAGGGAGAGCTGGGAAGGTTACTTTCCCCGAAAGAGTGGAAGGACGTTCACCATTGAGCCCGCCGCACAGCTCGCAATGTGGCATCTATTGAAACGCCCACCAAATTGGCCACCTACTGGTACTTGACGCCTGTGAAGCTCCATAGGAGCAACCTCTCATGCAGCTCGTCATGCTGGAGAGGCTGCGGGGCCCTGGGTACTCTCACTCATTGCTATGGGATTGCCCTTACCTGGGGGCATATTGGACACAAATACTGGATGAGATTGACTCCCTTTTCAAGACACAGATCCCGAGATTCCCAGCCTATATTGTTCTTGGCCTCCCAAATGCCATCATCTTCCCGCTCTATTCTCAGAGAGGCAAACAATGGCCCTGACGTTAGGAGCAGCAGTACAGAACATCCTGACACACTGGGGCTCCACAGTACTTCCTACCTGGTTAGGCTGGTTACACAAATTGTGGTTTACCTTGGGGATGGAAAAGATTTCTCTTTCTCTGACAAACCCTGAGGCTTCCTTCCATGAACTCTGGGCCCCTCTTTTAGCGCTGTTGACATCTGAATTTACGGAGCTTACATGTCCCAAATATCTTAGATTACTACGGTTGACTGATCCCCCACTGGCGCCCACTCCTGACACACCTGATCCTTAGCTGTGCGGGGCATTCTTGTTGTACTACACTATCCCTTTCACGTGTGTTTACCTTTTCTTTGAGGAGGAGGAGAGGGTAGGGGGAAGGGGGAGGGAGGGGGGTTTTTTATTCAAGTTTATTGTTCTCTTTGCCACCTGCACAAGACTACCATGCCGGGTTGTTACCCGACGATTGTGGAGCACACTGGCTCATTTGCTCTTTTTGTGGAAATCAATAAAGATATCTTAAACCAAAAGAAGGAAGGGCCATGTCGTCCACCTTACTGAGCCTCTTAAGGCATGGGGAACCCATCCCCTGGGGCTGCCTCAAAGACTGTGTCCCATGGAGCCCACCCAGGACACACTAGTTTCCCTGCTCCGATCAGTGCGGGTAGGGAAACATATTAAAAATGTTTATGCAGGGAGCTTACTTCTGTTTCCCTGCCCGCTCTCCAACAGGCAGGGAAACACAGATTGCTCATACCCGACAAGAGCATGCTGACATAGCTGCTCCACCTGGGCAGGAGCAATACCAGCTCCTGTAGTGTGAGGGGAGTCTGTGAGGGGAGCCAGCTGAGGCCACTGAGGCCCTGGGGCTCCTCCTCGTGGCCCCTAACTTGTTATAATTAACAGGCCCTAAGAGAATGGGTCCCCCGGGCCACAACAGGCTGGGGCAGGGGGGCTGCGGAGCCCCCTTCCCTATATTAAGTTGATTGGCCCCGGAGGATGGGGTCGGCGGAGACTATTAAGTCTCAAGGGGGGTTGTGCGTCCCTCCCCTATTTCAGTAATGGCCCTGGGGGATGGGGGTTTCAGGGCTACTGCTTGTTCAGGGAGAAGGGCTTGGCACCCCCTCCCCTTGAAGGCCACAGAAGTTGGGGTCCCTGGGGCCCTTTGTAGCTTGTGGAAGAGTGGAATAGGCTCCCTCCCCCATTCACAATTATGTTTTGGCCCGGGGACAGAGACCTCTCAACCCATTCCCTTTAAAAAAAAAGGCCTCAGGGGATGGGGTTCCTGGGGCCCGAAAGTGCATGGGGAGGGGTCTGTGCTTTAACAATTGGTGGCCAACTCCATGCCGCACAAGGGCAAAGGTCATGTACAGTGTGGGGTTGACTGCCTGCGGCCAACCCCCCACCGCGCACGGCTGAAGGCTGTGCACCATCGGAGGTTGGCAACAGGGGCCTGGCTATAGGCCAGGCACTGCGGGCAACCCATCTCCAAAAAGGGCCAAAGGTTGGGTGCAGTACAAGGTTTGCAGCTTGTGGGGGGTTGGATGCAGGACCTGGCCTGCAGCCAAACCTCCCAGTGCTCACAGCCAAAGGCCATGTGCAGCATGTGGTTGGCTGCCTGTGGGGTATTGGACCATCACTGGCCTGTAGATACAGTAACTATAACTTGTGCCATCGCCATGCACTGCTAGTTACCTCACCTTTTACATTACTCATTACATCTATGACATCACTGATAATATCACTACAACATTTGCAACGAAATTATTGATAAGAAAACTGTGCATGGCAAGGGTGCAAGTTATAGTTACCTTAGGGTATGAGTTATAGTTACCAGAGATACCTATAACTGGTACATTTAAATGTTTTTGTTTGTTTACATTATGTTGTCACTGAATTTGTCAGCTTCCCTAGGCCTATTAGGCCTTTTAAAGAGGCCCGGGCAAGAATCATCACATTGCAAATCTTCTAACTCCAGGGTCTATCAATGGGGCAACCAACACTGAAATAAGTCTGTACAAAGGTCATCTGTGAGAACAAATTATCTAATTGCAGGCTTTAATAGGGTGTAAAAACAATGAACCATTAAAAACCTTAAACTCTGGAATGCAATGTCTGATTGATAAAGTGATGGGAGCCACTATCTAAAATGATATACTATTAGAGACTTGGCTCTTGGCACAGGATTGCTGTCCAGCTTGTAAAAGCATTAATGTAGAACCTGGGTATGGGATAAAACGACTAACACACATCCATATGCCCTTGCCTGGAAGCAATGGACTCGCATAAGTGAATGTTGCACTTTAGAAAATGTTATGATATATCAACATCTTTGTTCTGTGCAAGAAAATATTCCACACTTCAATAGCTTAGCAGTTTCCCTAGCACTCATGCCTTTGTGGGTTTCTAACTCTTTAACACAAACTGAGGTATGGGCCCTTACGCAGTTATTGCTGTACTTCTGTATTCCTGGGCAGAGCCACTTTATCTTACTGGTTATATGTGAATTCATAGAAAAACTATTTAATAGAATACCATGGCTGAGAAACCATTTAATCCAATTGGTTTCATGGAAATTTTCAGGATGAATAGCATTGACCATTTCTTAGAAACCAATTAAGGGAATGTCTTTTTTTCGAATTTGGCTTCTGCATTCTTCTTTTCTACAGATTAAATGAAATAGTTGCAGGTCTCACTTTCAGAAACATTTCTGTTAAATGTATATATTTCAATCCGTTAGGTCAGGGAACATTATTTCCGAATAATGTCCTTTACAATTTCAAGCAATTACTTTGTATGCTTTTAATTCCCTACAGCCTCTCCACCTCTAAACACCATCCATCTCTGCCCCCTTAAAATACCTCCCCACACATAAATTACACCCATCCAGGGCCCATAAACTCCACCAAGAAATAGTGAAATATGTATTAAAGTATTAATGGATCTTTAAATCAATACGTTAAACATTTATGTTCACTGATGTACTTTATAGTGAAGTGAACAGATATGTTTAAAATATTTTCAACTCAGTTGCCAGTATTTGGTCATGGGTTTTTTTTTTGGGCCACATACTTCTTTAGTGGACAGTGACCTGCTGTAATAGGTTAATCCTCTGTAAATTGGCGAAGCTCCCGCCCCTTAAAAACCACAATTCGTCCACCTCATTTAGAGGTGGGTGAGCGGCAGGGTTTACACCAGCAGAGCCTCAGGCCTCCTTGGCAGGGAAACTTATCTGTGGCCCTGATGCCAGTGGTGGCTCCTCTGCTAAGACAGAGGAGCGTCGACCCACTGAGATGCAGCAGTGAAATAAAGGAAACATAAAATAATAATAACTCAATGTTTGTGCAGCTTTGAGGGCTGACCGGGGCTGGGCTGCTCACACAGGAGCAGCAAGACGAGCCGTTTGCCCACTCCAAGCGCACATGAATGTTTGGCCAGCCGTCTCGGGTCAGCCAAACATTCATGCGCACTTTGCATGTTCTCCACCCAGGCTTCATTACAGCCTGGGTGGAGAACATACCCAGGTTCCCACTGCCTTTTTGAGAGCAGAACCACAGTGATCAAACCAATCACAACACTGCATTTTTTCTTTTTGTTTACACCCACTCACCCTTCACACCCCACCCCTCCACTCCCGATCGCTTCTGACCACCATTACGTGATGAACAGGGAACAGACTCCCTGTGTTTCAGGGTCACCGATGTACCTTTGGGAGTATGTTTACATGAAACAAACTGGAATTCTGGAAAGGGCGGAACCAGCATTGCAAAAGTGTGCCATTGGCACATAGCCTAAATCACTATTACCACAAACAGGTTCACACATACTATATGCCTTCATTCAGGTGTCCCTTGTGACACAGTGCACATGGGTATTGTGGGACTGGCTAGTGCAAGTGACCTTGTGCCTAGTTGTGCATTTCTTATTCACAAAGGGATACACTCACATTGCACAATTACAGGCCTCTTCTCCCCTGTGCTTCTTCAGACCTGGTGCAGGGGTGGAACGCAGACCCCTACAACCTCTGCGGAGCATGGCAGCCCACATCCTTCAAGGTGCCCATATTTAGTCCAAGGCAAGTGACTGTTTTAGATGTGGGAGTTTCAGGGGCCCATCACCACTTTCTGCAGAGGAGCCCCATCGTTTTCCATTACACTACTTGTACAGGGAAGGAGCAAAGGTGTATTTTCTTACACCTGCTTGTTCTAAGCGTAGTAGAATAATGCAGCTGTTGAGTGCGGGTGTATTTACTGTAGTTGATGTCTGTCTTTTTGTTACTAAAACATATAAAGCACTTCAGGCAAAGGCCCTTCCATGGCGGATTGTTAGATATTCGCCCCCATTGGCCAGGTGGTTGTGCCGGTGGCCTGTGATAGCAGCAGGTTCTCTGGCGGTCCAACCATGTGGGTGCTGGTGGTCAACGCATATGTATGTTTATGGCTTGCATCTGATAATTACAAATTTATGCAGAGCCAGGCAGTACAGCATCTCTCCGACTAGTGGACTATATATAAAAAGTGTATATTGTGGTGAATATGGAGTACGTGCAATGGATGCGGTGATTGTTCATCTGTGCTTTGTAGAATGACAATCAGGGGTCATGATCCGGTGAAACAGGGGGTAGTGGGTTTCACAAGAGTGGAGAGCCCAGGAAGTCAGCCTTCCAGGCAGGTCCCAGAGTTAAGTTCTGTTTGCCACTCTGAGGAGCCTCTTGGTGTGGAATCCCCAGAGCGCCACCACTGGCTCCAAATACCGCATCTACAGTACAGTCAGCAGAGAACCATCTTCAGGGTAATGGAGTGTGACACAGAGGTCCAGCAAAAAGACCATCACTATCATCTTGTTCTGTACAGCCTTTCAAATAAGATGGCAAATCACCAACCAAGTAAGAAGTGGGACATTCTCGGATGGTGGCCTTTCCTTATATGTGGCTGTTTCAATGTAGGATGTTTCACGTTATTTTTAAGGGAACCCTGAGATGCGGATGGCGCAGAAATGTGAGAATATAAAGATGTATTTTTGTACAGTATAAAGGTTAACATTTATTAAAACATGCGTACAAATGACAAGCAATATCATATGTGATTTGTTTTAACACAAGAGAATGGCCATCGAAAATTACAGGTACTGAATAAGTAGCATCTTTGTTGGTTGTGATAGCAGGAACATCAATGCTTCCCTGATGTCTGGCACATGTATTAGTCACTCTCTTGCACTTTCTGTGTGTTTGATGGTCTTCAGCTGTACTCTCCGCCGTCGCCAGGGAGTTTGGAGTTGTACATTGTATCTGGCACTTTCAGCTGCATGGGCGGAGCTAAGAGCGCCAAGTGCAGGGAGATGCAAGCCCCGCTCTAGGGGGGGCTTTAGCTGCCTGCCTGCTCCTATGCACCTTGCACGGCAGGTACCCGAATGACAACAGGCTTCAGAACTTTGCCTCTGGTCCTTGTGGGGTGGGGGTCAATAATAATAATAATAATAATGTTTCCTGTAACATGCTTTGAGGCTAAAATAAAGTTTACCAGTTCAGGAGGGAGGAAAAGAAGAAGAGGGAGAAGGAGAGGGAGGGGCGGGGGATGGAGAGAGAGAGACACTTCAGGATATCCCAAAATGTAGGTGGCAAAAAGAGAGAGGGCGCCAGTGAGAGTCCTCCATGTGCACAGCAACCACAGCCCATGTTCATTTCACTCCATATTAGTTACTTTTCCTTTAAGTCAACGTTACTATTTAATCATTGTCTAATAGTTCTCCCAGGATGCAGACGCGCTTTACAGGCTCGCAACAAGGATATCCCCGCATCACCTCACGCAGCCTCTCGGTGTGACTGACCTCTGTTTGGGGGAGGAGAGGGGCGAGTTTCTTTTATGCCATTTACTGTTGGTATACATTGTGCCGTGTGATATTTGGTGCAATCTTTCTACAATTGTCAGTATTCACCGCATCAGGGAGTTAAAGTTCTGAAACACAAAAATGTTTCAAACGCGCAGAGTTGAAAGGTGAGAAAAAGGTCAGCAGGCGGACAAATTCCGAGGCAGGTCGTCAGACGAGACTTGTGATCGGAGACAAAAATTCACGTCGGGAACAATTTTCCAGCCCAGCGGTAGCTTTTCAGACGAAAAAAAGGCCTGTTTTCCGAAATGTATCTTTGGTCTCTCTCGCCGGATTTACGGTTGAATAACAATTCACCGAGTGACATTTCTATTTGAGTGAGCGGCCCGGAAGGCCCGATGGCTTTAAGAGTTTATCCAGGGAAGAATTTTGAAACTGTCATAATTTAAATCCCTTCCGCAGCACTGTCGGAAGATTCCTTAAGTATAATATACAAGCTACGTCACTTCTGTCTTGCCTTGTCGGGAGTAAGTTTGCACACGTCTGAGCCCTATTTTGAGCCTCACTTTCTCTGATACCGCTCAATAATTATTTACTATTTTGACCCTGCATCCCTCATTGAGACAGAGTAACCTTTCTCCCCCCTTTTTCGTTGTATGTGTCCCCTACTGTTTTTTTTCCTGATCGGACCCTATATCCGAAATAGGGTCGAAACACCGTCGACCCTTACTAATACAAACAAGCCAACCTCTATCAAATCCCTTAATTGCTATAACGGCCTGGATTTATTCCGGAAATTTAGGTTTACCTGTTTGGTTGTTTGTTGCTTCAAGGAACACAAAAACTCGATGTTGCTGTTATTGCTATTTGTATGTATTGATGTATTGTATAGTAATGTTATGTTTGATTCCGTTTAAGTTTTATAGTTTAGAAATAATACTTTTTCTGCATATATTCTTTGGCTACTCTGTTCTTTTGTTCTCTTCTCTTTTGTATTTGAGAACAGTTAACTTGTACCAGGCCATTGTGCATTGTTTTACCGCTTAATCCATTTATCACTAATAAGAACTGCTGTTTTTTGCAATAATGTTTTTTGTAATCTATAGTAGCTAGTTGTCACTGAGTATCCTTAATGTTTGCTCATATTCCCATTTGAAATCTGCCTGGCTGACTGTACTCTCTGGACAAAGGTGAACAAAGTGTGGCGAGTTTATTGCCCTTCCATCAGAGCACAGAGAATTGTGCCTCATTCCATAAAACAATTATTTTGTGTGGCTGGCATGGAAGATTTAAGTGCAAAGACCTTTTCTGAACTAGCGATAAATGTAGGGGTCATAACCCAGAAATTCACAGAACAAAAGGCTCGCTATTGAATTTCACTTACCGCTCCTTAATAAAGATAACTGCTGTAAACAGCCACTTTTCTTTGAAAAAATGCCCTTTTGATGCCCATATTCTAAAACATAATTCACTGCGATGTGTACGCAACACAATCATTTATTGAAGACAGTGTTTAATCTGAAACAGAAATGTTTTGAATGCCTTCAAGCACGACTAAGTTTCCGTAAAAAATTACAGTTTACGCATGCCTAAACTAAATATTCTTGGTTACTAGTACTTAAATAAGGCAAGCATTATCTAAATGTATTTGCACTTACTGCTTACTTCGCACAAATTGCAGATTAGGTTCTAGTGTACGGGGAAACTGCTTTTTCAAAACATTTGATTCATGGTCTTGCGACGCGCTGAGCAGAAGCATATTGGTTGGGGGGAACCAACTGGGCTGCAGGTGGGTGGAGCCTGTGAGAGCTGTGAGCCCACAAAAAGCTGGTGGCAGCCTGCACACGCTGGCATTAGAGGTTACAGACTTTTCAGCTGTTTTTAGATCTGTCTTTGCTCTTACCGTCTATTTTGAACAAATTGCCAATTAGCTTCTAGGGTACGGGGAAAACTCTTTTTAAAAACATTTCACTTGCGATCTTCATTTGACTCACAATCTTACGAAGCGCTGAGCAGAAGCATATTGGGTGGAGGGAACCATATGGGCTGCAGGATGGGCAGAGTTTGTGAGAGCTCCAAGCCCACAAAACACTGCTGTGCGGACGCACTGGCATTAGAGGTTACATACTTCTTAGCTGTTTAGGGGGACCCTAGCGCAGCGCGCATGCGCTGCTGTAGGAGATGACCTTTAGACATCGGTCTGCACTTTTTCTCACACTAATGCTTGTGGTGGCATCCACCTTGCGAGAGCGAGCAGCGGCGCGCCAGAACGATCTGTTTGTAATTAACATGGCTTGCGCGCTTGTTCTTCCACTGCCTGTCTCACCCTCGCTCTCACTTGTCAATTTGTTATCGCAGTGGTACCCCCCTTCCGATTTGTCACTTCAAACCACGTGGACCAATCGGCGCTCAGCATTTTCCCAGGCTCGGTGCGTAGAGCTAAAGCCAAATATTTTCAGACTCGTATTGAGGATGCCGAGAGCTCCTCGCGGGAACTGTTTAAAATATATAAAGAAATATCGTTGGTTTCTAGCTCCAATTCCCCTGTAAATTCTTCCAAGGAGGGATGTAATAAAGTCGCTGACTTCTTCTCTAGTAAAGTCAAGAAGATTTATGCTTCCTTCTCCCATACACCAGCTAAGGGCACTGATTTTAGAGCAAACAGCTCATTGGCAGCCCCGGACTCCTCACTCCTAACCTTCGAGGTTCCGGCAGCTGACAAACTAGCAACCATCTGTCGGAGCGTCAAGTCCGGCTCCCCCAATGACCCGGCCCCTGCCTGGGTCTTATCTGAGGGTCTGACAGCCTTGGAACCTCACATTAGACACGTCCTTCAAACCTCCTTTTCCACTCAACAAGTCCCCAGAGAGTGGAAGAAGGCTATAGTACTCCCAATAAGGAAAAAACCCAATGTCAGCATGGAGGTACTAGAAAACCTCAGACCAATCTCCTTATTGCCGTACGTGGCGAAGGTAGCCGAGAAGGTGGTTAATGCTCAGCTCACGGAGCACTTGGAAAAATGTAATCTACTCCACCCCTCGCAATCAGGATTTAGGGCAGGCTACTCTACGGAGACGGCCCTCCTAAGAGCCACTGAGACTCTAAGAGCAGGGGCAGATGCTGGTCACACAATGGCCCTGATCATGCTGGACCTAAGCGCGGCTTTTGACACCGTAGCGCATTCCATCTTGCTACGGTGTCTGAACGAAGCTGGGGTCGCTGGTCCTGCGCTGGGCTGGCTACAATCTTTCCTTACAGAGAGATGTTTCCAGGTTCAGCAGGGGACATGCCGCTCAGGGGAGATGTCACTAGACCAGGGAGTACCTCAGGGCTCGGCCCTGAGTCCCACTCTTTTTAATTTATACATGGCCTCCCTGGCGAAAGTTGTACACTCTTTTGGGGTGGAACTAGTGTCGTACGCTGACGACACTCAGCTGCTGATCTCCCTATCTCAGAGTACCTCCAACACCCCAAAAAATTTTAAATTTTGTATGCAGGCACTAGCAGAGTGGATGGATGCCCATTGTCTAAAACTCAATGGCTCCAAAACAGAGGTGTTGGTGGTAGGGGGAAAAAGCGAAAAATGGTCGGATGAGTGGTGGCCGTCATGCCTGGGCCCTACCCCCATACCATGTCAGGAGGCTAAGAATCTGGGAATCTGGATGAACCCTTCGCTCTCATATGAAGGCCACATAAGGCGCCTGGTGGGCAAATGTTTTGGAGTCCTAAAGACCCTAAATAAAACCTTAGACCTCCTGCCTCTATCAGCCAGAAGAACTCTAACGCAGGCACTGGTGACCTCGCGGTTGGATTATGGCAATATTCTGTTCCTTGGGGCAACCGAGGGCAGCATAGGTCGCCTACAAGTCATCCAGAACTCCTCCGCCAGACTGGTGTTAAGAAGACCCAGGAGAGCTAGCTCGAAATTGGCGCTGGATGCGCTTCATTGGCTGCCGGTGAAGAAGCGTGTGCTATTTAAGTGCCTCCTTTTTTGCCACCGTATTGTCTGGGACAAGTCACCAACATACCTGAAGGAGCTAGTCAGCCGTTATGAGCCTACCAGGACCCTCCGTTCAGAGGGTACCGGTCTGCTGACAGTCCCCAGGATTAGGAAGGCGAGAATAGGTGGACGTTCCTTTGCGCTACTAGCAGCTCAAAATTGGAATAAATTACCTCCTGTGCTGAGACTGGAGGACAATGAACTACGTTTCAGGGCTCTGCTCAAAACTCACCTATATACTGCATAGTGGCTGGGTGTTCTAGGCAGGTTCGCTGGTAGCTTCAGCGCGGGGACACGCCGTGATGGCGTTACTGAGCGCTCTATAAGCTCTTTATTATTATTATTATTATTTATAGCTGCTCGGTTCCCATTCCCCGGTGGGAGTTTGTCACGACCCCTCACTGGCCCGGCTGCGCCTCCCTGGCCCACATTCTAAAACATCAGCTGCGGTTTAGTACACTGCACTGTGCACGTTGCGAGCGCACTCTATACCAGTACCTTTAACGCCTGGGTGGAACATGGGTCTGCTGCCTCCATCAATAAAGGCTGTATCCGCAGGCTGCGGTCTACCCCCTCCAAACCATGGTTTTCCCACACCCTACGGGAATTGAAACTGGGATGTAAGAAACTCGAACGGGTGTGGAGACAAGCCTACCTGCCCGAGGCAAAGAGAGATCTGCGGGCGGCGCAAAAAAACTACTATGCTGCCATCAGATCTGCCAAGAGCAGCTACTATGCAGGGTGAATCGATAAAGCAAACAATAAGAGCAAGGAAGTTAATCTTTCCTTTTCCTCCGCTACTGTCCCGCTTTGTTGGAAGCAAGCTAAATTGTTGCCGCTTCTGAAAAAGACTGGGCTGGATCCAGCTGTGCCTTCCAACTATCGGCCCATATCATTACTGCCAGCCTTAGCAAAAGTCTGTGAGAAGATCGCTTTCAAACAGTTGGACAATTTCGTTGAATCATCTCAGGCACTGAATCCAGCTCAGTCTGGATTTCAGGCTGCTTACAGCACTGAAACGGCGCTAGTCGAAATGTCGGAGGCTATCCGGGAGTGCCTGGATGGAGGTGGCAGAGCGGTTCTGATTTTATTAGACCTCTCTGCCACCTTCGATACGGTGCCCCATACTCTTCTCCTCACTAGACTAGCTGCCGTTGGCATCACTGGCCTTGCACTCGACTGGTTGACGTCTTTTCTGGACAATAGGACGCTACAGGTCTGGATGCCTCCATACGCCTCCTCACCTAAGAAACTCACCACAAGAGTTCCTCAGGGGTCTACTCTGAGTCCCTTGCTTTTTAATGTTTATTTAACCCCTTTGATTTATTTAGCGGAATAGCTGGGGGCCAAAATTATGGCCTACGCCGACGATACCCAACTTTTGTTCACCTGGCCAAAGGACAATCTGGAAACGTCGGCGGTCCAACTTTGACTTTCATCGGTCTTCCGCTGGTTAGCACTTGCCCAGCTCAAGTGTAATGAAGACAAGTCCGAGGTTCTCTTTTATGGCTCCTTTCCCGATAAATTCAGTGATGTTTTATGGCCCCGTGATCTGCCTTGCCCAAAATCCATTGGTGGCCCAGCAAAAAACCTTGGAGTATGGTTTGGGAACGACCTTAAGTTTGAGGACCACATTAAAAAACTCACGAGGGTCTGTTTTGCCACTCTCAAAGCCCTACGTAGGTTTTTTCCCCTCCTCCCGAGAGAGGCAAAAGAGACGGTTTCGCGTGCTCTAATACTTTCCAGGCTAGACTACGCGAACGGTCTGTTCTGCGGTTTACCTGCCTATCTGATTCAACGTCTCCAGGCCATCCAAAACGCGGCCGCAAGGCTCTTGTTCAAACTACCCAAGAGATCTAGTGTCCGTCCCGCCTCCGCAGCCTCCACTGGCTCACGGTTGTCCACCGGATTATGTTTAAAACTCTTGTCCTTTCTTTCCACGCGGTCCATCAGATTGGTCCTGTCTACCTGAGGAAAAGGTTTGCCTTGTATATCCCTAATCGATGCCTCCGGTCAGCTAACCAGTGCCAAATGATTGTGCCTAGATTTAAATACTCCCAACTAGGTGGCCAATCCATTTCTGTTAAGGCCTCTAGGGCCTGGAATGCTCTCCCTTTCCATCTCAGGGCTGCTCCGACCATTACGGCCTTTAAAAAGGGGCTGAAAACTCATTTGTTTAGTATCACTCTTCAAACTGTTATCTCCTTCTTGCCTTCTGAATCTGCCTCACCTTTCGCGCCAGGATACTATCTTAGTAACAGAGCGCGCTACAAAAGCCTTTATATCATATCATATCATATCATATATCTGACTGGAACCCCGCTGCTCTCTAGTGTACAGCACTATGTACACTTTTAGTGCACTCTGTATAGCTGACTGAAACGCCTTCTCCTCGCTAGTGTACAGCACAATACAGAGTACACTCTGAACGCACTCTGTATCTCTTAACTGAAGCGCCACTACTCTCTAGTGTACAACCCAATGTGCACTTTGAATGCACTCTGTGTGTTTGACTGAAACCCATGATGCTCTCTAGTGTACAGCACTATTTACCCTTGAGTGCACACTTTATGTCTGACTGAAATACCTGCTACTCTCTAGTTTACAGCGCTCTGAGAGCTGAGCACACTCTGTATGTCTGGCTAAACTCTCCTCTGCTGTGCAGTGTACAGCACTGTGGGTACAGTGATTGTGTTCAGTGTGCCTAGCTAAACCCTGAACGGATTGATACTATGCAGCACTGTGTGCTGTGGGCATGCTCAGTAAGCCTGGACATTGCCTTTGCTGCATTCTGTTGCTTCAGTGCCAGCAAGGAATATGAGCTGCTGCTCCTGGTTGGTAGTAAAAGATAAGTACAATGGTGCGAGTACTGGACCCCTCACACCGCGGGGCCTGGTGCTACTGCATCCACTGCACTAACCACACCAAAGCCTGTGTAGCCCGCCTGCACTAAAACAGAGCAGTCCTGCGAAGAAGCAACGGCACAACTAAAAATATGGAGTCCTGCAGGGTCGAGAGCCTCCTGCCCCGCCGGAAGTGCAGCAGATGTGCAGGGCTGAGTGCCTCCTGCCCTGCCGGAAGTGCAGCATCTGTGCAGGGGCATGCAGCTCCTGCCCTGCCTGAAGCATAGCGGCTGTGCAGGGACTTGAAGGTCCTGTTCCGCCAGATGTACAGCAGCTGTGCAGGGCCAAGCCCCTCCCTGCCCCGCCAGAAGAGCAGTAGCAGTGCAGGGGAGTGCAGGTCCTGACAAACCTACAGGTTGTGTGGACAGGGTTTGGTGGCTTGGGGTTCACTTATGCGATGGTGCCAGCTGCCCAGCATCCTAAGCCCCTGCTAAGAAGCGATTGCTTGTGCACTGTAGATAAAGGTGAGCAACACACAACACAACCTAGCATAGCCGATCGGTGCGGGGTCTCGCGTGGCCACAAGATGGACACACCCATTATGAGCATACGTAGGCCCCGCCAGCCTCCAGAACATCTGGCACGCGCAAGTGACGTTTGTAAACTACAGCTTGAGAGGAGGGGATGGATGTCGTCTTTCTCTCGGCTCGGGTCAGATGCCTTCGAAGTTCGACTCCAAAGATAAGGTGCACACTAGGACGCCTCCCCTGCAAGACAAACAGGCCCAGCGCAACAGGGTTGTAGTTGAAAGACATTTGGCAATGTACAGCATCTAATTCGATGTCCTTGGGGTCGGGAACCGAGTATATGAGTTATCAGTTAACCTTCAGTAACCGAGCATTTGAGTTATCTGTGAAACTTCAGTATCTGTCAAGATTCAGTACTGAGTTTCGAGTTCTCTGTAAAGCTTCAGTAACTGAGTAATCGGGTTATCTGTACATCTTCAGTATTGTTAAGGCTTCTGTAATCGAGTAGTTGAGTTATCAGTCACCAAGTAACCGAGTAGAAAAGCTACAGTTAAAGGCTTCATTAACCAAGTAGTCAAGTTTTCAGTAACCGAGTAGTCGATATATATGTAAAGCTTCGGTAACTGAGTAGTCAAGTTATCTGTGAAGCTTCAGTAACCGAGTAGTCGAGTTATATGTGAAGCTTCAGTATCCGAGCAGCCGAGTAATATGTAAAGCTTCATTAACACAGTAGTTGAGTTATCTGTGAAGCTTCAGTAACCGAATAGTTGAGTTATCAGTCACCAAGTAACCGAGTAGTAAAGCTACAGTTAAAGGCTTCAGTAACCAAGTGGTCAAGTTTTCAGTAACCGAGTAGTCGATATATCTGTAAAGCTTCAGTAACAGAGTGCTGTAAAGCTTCAGGAACGGAATGGTAGAGTCATCTAAATCTTCAATAACCGAGCAGGTAAGTCATCTACATCCACAGTAAACGAGTAGTCGAGTCATCTACATCTTCAGTGTCCGAGTAGTCGAGATATCTGTAAAGCCTCGCCTGTGAGAAGCAGCCTCATTGTCCTTCAAAGCAGTGCAGGGAGGGGGTGTGGGCCCATGGCTGCTTTCTTACAGTAAAGCTCAAGTAGTTCAGTAGTCGAGTTATCAGTAACTGAGTTCCCTGCAGGTATCTCGTCCTCTGCCTGTACGCAAAAAACCCAGTACAAGCATTGGCATAGCCAATAGGTCTCACCTTTGGGACCTTATAAGTGTTTAGTTATCCAGCACAAAATCCTTGGTGCAACAACATCAACTGTTGCATGGCTAAACACTTATAAGGTCCCAAAGACGAGACCTATTGGCTATGCCAATGCTTGTTTTGTATTGGCCCCAATAGCAGTTCCTGATGGGAGTGCTACGGGGCGGAGCGGGGTGGGGTAGGGGTAGTGTATGGGGTAGTAAACTCAGGAATATGGCCGATCGGAGTTAGGTAAAGAAATAAATAAATAAAACAAATTTGAATTGCGCGCGCTGCAACTCATTTGGCATTGCAGCACATGCAATTTAATTTGTTTCATTTATTTATTTCTTTACCTAATTACGTCGGCCGTATGCCGGACTTTACTAGCCCCCACCCTGCCCCGCCCCACCATCCCGCAGCACTCCTTCCAGGAGCCACTACTATTTGGCACTTACTGCTATCTTTGCACTAAGCATGGGCGAATTTTGCGAATCTCGCGTTCGCGAATTTTGCGGATTTGCGAACTCGCAATCCGCAAAATCCGCGAATTCTCGCGAATTTTTTTTTGTGTGTGTTCGCGCGGGTTTCTGCCAGTTCGCGAGGGTTTTGTACAATTTCGCAAACGCGAACTTACCTGTCGGGTCGCAAGTTTTGCGAACTTGTTGTTTCTACGTGTCCAGCCTGTTTGGGACACTCTTCTTCATCACTGCCACTCTCTGTCACCACTGCCACTCTCTGACTACTCATGCCACCCTCTGGCCCACCCATGCCACCCTCTGTTTCATCACCGCACCCTCTGGTTGTCCAGTGTACATTATTTTCGGCAAAGCAAAGCACACCTTCTCTGCCTCAAGTGACCTGAATTAATTTGGGGCTGATTAATGTGTCACAGAATATTTTTTAGCTGGCACCTGCTTCCTTAGTGCTTCCTGATTAGTGATCTTTTGCACTTGCTAAGTGCTTTCATTGTTGCAAAATTAGTTACAACACCTGCCCTGCCCCACTTGACAATAATGAATTAGGGGCTGATTAATGTGTCACTGGATTTGAACTTCCAGCCTGGCTCCTGCTTGTCTGCCTTAGCTGTAATTCAGGACTTTTGTGTAACTATTCTAAGGGTCAGAGCAGGGTCACATAATAGTTGCAAGTAGGCAACTGAACTCTGGAGGGGCCCCTCAGGAAGCACTACAGGAAATGGCTACTAATGATGAGCTTGAACTTTTGAACCTGGTAAGTAGTTTCAGTTTTGCTAAGATCGTATTTCTGCAATTTAGCGCTTATTCGCGGGGCGCGAAGTTGAACTGGGAAGCCGCGAACTAACGCGAACAGTGCGAGCAAGCCATAAAATCCGCTGCTCGCGGATTTGCGGATTTTGCAGGAAATTCGCGAATCTCGCAGATTGCCAATTTACCGAAAATCTGCAAAATCCGCGAGCGTAACGGATTTTCCGCCCATGCTTACTTTGCACAAATTGGCAATTAGCTTCTTGGGAATGGGGAAATCACATTTTAAAAGCATTCGATTAATGCTCTTCCGAAGTGCTGAGCAGAAGCGTATTGGTTGGGGGAACAAATTGGGCTTCAGGTGGGCGGAGTGTTTGAGAGCCCCAAGCTCACAAAAAGCTGGCGGCAGCGCTGACACGCAGCGAGCATGCTGCCGGTTCACTGAAGGCACGCCAAAGGCAAGCCCATGCACCCATCTGCATCCACCCAGTGCCAGGAGCCAGCCACAGCGATGGATTGATAACGCCGGCACTCTGGCATTGCCTGAGGGGCAGGTGTCCGAGTTCCAGCCATGGGCTGCTTTTTTTAAGCAGCCTGGTTTGCGGAATTGGGTGTTTTTTGTGTTGTTCGATGCCACCAGCGGCCAAGTGGGTGCCTACATGGCCTTTCGAAAGGTAGATGAGCCTCCATTACCTCCGTTTTTTGTGTTGTTTGATGCCACCAGTGGCCAAGTGGGTGCCTACATGGCCTTTCTAAAGAGGTAGACGGGCCTCCATTACCTCCCTTTTATCTCGCTGGGCCGGCCCATTCATATATGCATATTGAACGAGGCAGGGGCCCTGAGAAGAAGTGGCCTCACTTGTTTTCAGGTGTGTTTCACCAGTGTAAAATAATCTGTGCATTGTTTTAACCCCCCCCCCTCCCCCCCTCCTCTTTTAATAAAATTTTGCCAAAGCAGTATTTTGCAGGAAGGCAATATGCAATTGTGGGCCACTGTTATTTAGCGTGCCCAGGCCGATTTTTAATCCCAATTCAACCCTGGCCAGCCACCATGGAAACATTTTAGCATACTCACCAAGTGATCTTAGATCCTGGTTGCCTAACAACTACTTTTTAGAGGTCCCCTGCTGGAAAAACGTGATAATTTAGGAATCTTAAAACTCGAACAGTTAGATATCGCACAGATTGAGAGTCTGCAGACGCCTAAACCCACCAAGGAAAATGGTGTGTAGAAAATACCTACAGCTAAAGCAAAGGATTTCACTTTTATTTATCTTAATCAGGGCTTTAAGTGGGATTAAAAACAGGGGTGGGGTCTCTCAAAGGGGTGTGGCAAATGTAATTAGGGGCATGGCTTAAAAACACATAAGCTAAAAATTTGTTCTTAGCATAGTGTGCCGCCAGACTTGTATTTTGCTGTTTCTGTCATTGCAACCAGACATATGATACAACAAGTAACATCATACCTACAACAAGCCAGGGATATTTGCTTTGTCAAAGATTGTTAGCTGCATAAGATAAATAAGCAGCGACTATGGCTTGTCTATAATATTGAAAAGCTTCCACTTAAAGCCCTGGTGACACCCCGACAATGTTGCTGCTCCTAAGTTTCAAAAAGAGAAGGTAAATCCAGAAAGAAAATGACTCTCTTTAAAGGATTTCCCTTCCCCTCCAATGCTCACCTGGCATTAAGTCATGCTGTAACTTCTCCACTAGTGATAAGTGAGCAGTGTGAACCCGCCCACATCAATGTGGCTGCTATCACTGCAGTCCGCCTATGCTAGGGCACAAAACAGAGCCCGAAAGAGACCCGTTTTGAGGCCCCCTGAAAGCCCTGATCTTAATACATGTTCATTGGTTAAACAGCACTTCAGGATATTTTACCTCCCTGACTCTGAATCCCGACATACTGTTTCTAACAGAAACTTGGTTAACAGAGGATTATATGCCTGACAACTTAGAGGCACTCCTGGAGAATTATTATATACTTAATTTCAATAGACTTCATGGGAAAAAAGGTGGAAGGGTGGCTGCAATCATCAAAAAGCATCTCACTTTTACTAAACTCACTCACTTGCCTATTTGGCAAGTAGAGAACATTACAATTAAATTACATTCACCAATATCTCCCCTAATCATCATTCTTTTGTACAGACTCCAAGGGCATATGCCTCAGCTCTCTTCACTCTTAGTGGATCACTTGTCCGCAATAGTTATTGATCACGCAAAAATATAACTTCTTCGAGATTTTAACCTTTGGACCAATGAGGATAACGGGGTCTGGCCTCATCAAACCTCTCTGATTCTCTTCATAGCATGAACTTCGACCAATAGGTGTCTACAGCTACACATATTGTAGAAAAGGACCGAAAAGTGAGAACACTGGTGCGGGGTCACCCTCTCGTCCACGGCTTCCAAAAACTAACAAAAATAGATCTGCACTGGAGTTGTAATAAAATAACAAGTTTATTATTTCACTCATGAGTGGGACCATGTCCACACAACACTCTCAAGTGTTGCAGGAGGAAGTACACTGGATTCACACACCATCGTCTTTATATACTCTTTTTCTGCAATGTAAGCATGTGGACAGAAATGGAAGGAACAAGTTTACAAATAGATGTCAGCAAATAAGGGCAGATGGATAACCACTTGCTCAGCAAATAGGGAGGGGGAGCAGGAATGCTTATGGCAGCCGTCAACAGATAACATCTAAGACTAGGTGCACTGGCAGCCACAATCTCCCAGCACGTACATTGCTCAGCCATGTCAGGTGGTCAACTAAAATAGATGGCACAAGCAGAGTGAAAAGCCAAACAGCAGAGTATGAAAGAATTACGAAGGAAACTAAATGGACACCACAGTAAAAATGGCTGTAGCTTATGCTAAGTAAAATATTACACGTTTACACAATATTAAAGGTCATATCTTAAATCAGGTCTGGTTGGTGAATTTAACCATACTCAAACTCAAGGTCCTCCCATGTACTTGGTCGGATCATCATTTAATGAAAAATTGAAATGGATGACACTGCCCCCAAGAAACCCCCTATCAGTGTTGGTACTTATTCTAGACATAGGCACTGCGCTACCTGTGATAACTTTTGTGATTAATTAGCATCGGCCATACCTACTCACAGTGACAATTTAGATGATCACGAAGAGACAATAACTATCTGGCACAGAGAAGCCAGCAATATACATGCCCAAGACAAAAAACAAAACCAACTCGCCAACATGACGCATCAAAATGATACACAGAAGGATTAAAAAAAGCAAAACTCGAGTTACGCCAATCTGAGCGAAACTCATGGAAAATATATACTTCTGAGAAAAAGGATACCTTTATACTGCGACTAAAGGCTACAAAAAATAATTTGAGAGGCCAAATCTACCTACTTTTCGAATAAAATCCTAAATTAAAAAAAAACAATATAATAAAGATTTGATACTGTTACTGGACTTTCCAACCCAGATCGTTGGAATATTCTGGTAGTTCCCACTCTGAAATTGTGTGATGACATGAACTAATTTTTCAACAATAAAATACGGCTGATTAAAGATAGTATCCCTCCCAGCTCCTTAACCAGTACCATTCTCTTGGAAGATATGAAAAATATAAAAGGTACTGCTTTTGCGGCCATTACCAAAAATGATTTTTTTTAATTGATCACAAAGGTCAAATCCGGATTACTGGAAGATATTTGTCCCTCTCAGATCCCAAAGAATTATCTTCTCACATTTTCCTGATCCAGCAATCTCGCTGCTCAATTTAACATTTAGTCAGCCCATTGTCTCTCACACCTTTAAAGAGCCGGTATTCATCTTACTTCAAAAAGAAGCTGGGGAAGACCCTTCCATCTTGAAGAACTAACGCCCCATCTCATTACTCCTTTACCGAGCTAGATACGAGAAGAACAATTTCTATACACTTTCTTAGAGGACTCCTCCTTTCTTAATCCCCACCTGGCGGGATTCCCCCCTGCCAACTCTACGGAAACCATTATTCTTTCCGTAATTGATGACATGAGAGAAGAAGCAGGCAAAGTATTGGCCCAGGCATTAGTCTTGTTGTACTTCCTGGTGGCCTTTGACATGCTAGATCATGACATCCTAATCGAGTATGTCAAGGCCGCATGTTTGCAGGGATCTGCATAAGACTGGATGAAATTCTTTCTCTTAGACTGCCTCCATTTGGTACATCTTACCACTTATTGCTTGTCAGAGGTCAGGACTAATTGTGGAGTACCACAGGGGTCTTCTCTGTCCCCCCATCTTTGCAACCTCAATATACGCCTGTTACTTCGCACCTTACAGAGATGGGGGGTGAAGATATACAATTATGCCAATGACATGCAGCTGCTCTTGAACATTGTTGACACAACAGTTTTTTTAGAGCACTTTGTTATACATTAACAACTGGATGAATTGTCATCATCTGTAGTTGAATTCGGCCAAAACTAAAATTGTGACGATCAAAAACAAAACTGCACATCTGGAATCCTTCCATCCGGCCAGTGGAGATGGGTGCTCCTCAAATCCCCCAAATAACAGTCAAAAGCCTCAGGATTACAGTTGATTTTTCTATGAAGCCTCAAATAGGTGCAGTGTATTTTCTTGCTATTTTCAGCTTCAGAAATTTTTAAAATATCCAGAAATATTTTGCTCTTGAAGCCATCATCTAGAATATAATTGCCTTGGTCATGTCCTGGATCGATTATGCCAACTCACTCTATTTGGGACTTCCAAAGGAACTGAGTCAGAGGCTGCAGCTGGGTCAACATCAGGTAGCTAGGCTGGGATGGAGCCAGCCTAAGCATTGCCATATTAAACTTTGATGGCAAAATTACAGTGGCTGCCAGTCACTCAGAGTACTCTGTTAAAACTGGGGGGTGTAGCATTTTCAAGTATTGAATATGGCAAAAGTCCCACTTTTGTGAGTTCCAGAATCCGGAATTATATTCACAAAAGTAACCTTAGATCAAAATTTGTTAAAGATCCCTAATTTTAACAAGAAGAGCCTCTGTGGCATAAGGTTTGCTGTGATTGTCCCAAATTTATGAAATTTTCTTCCCCCACACACCAGACACATGATTTCCTATTCGAACTTCAGGACTTCATTAAAAACATGGCTAGTTAGACAGGCTTATGTATAAGCTTCGAGTCCCTTGCCTCTATGCTCTAGCACCATGAAACATTTTTGGGTGTACATGTGCTTTATAGATACATTGTAACATAACTTAACAGATCTGGTTCCTCATCGACACCCTTGTGTCAGGCGTCACCTTCATCACGGAAACATGAACCAACCCCACCACCGGCCCTGACATCGCCGCCACCATCCCCGACGGATACAAGATCCAGAGGTAGGACCGCCTCAACCATCCGGGAGGAGGACTTGCCATCACACACATGAGCTCCCTCCGACTCACCACGCCCACCTCAGGCGACAACCCGTTCATTGCTGCACACCTCTATTTGCAGAACCAGACCTGCCCCAGAACAACCCTACAAGGCAAACTCGCATACAGACCTCCCGAACCTCGAACTGAGTTCACCACTACCATCGCTGACCTCATCTTTCCCCACGCCCTCGCCTCCATGGACTACATACTCACCGGAGACCTCAACTTCCACCTCGACAACCTCAGCGACCCCAAATCAGCTACCCTCCTGGACAACCTCAACAACCTCGGACTGAAACAGCTCGCCACCCCCCCCCCCACAAGGCAGGATACACCCTCGACCCCATCTTCACAGGAGGTAACCACATCCACTTCAACCACACCACTCAACCCCCTTGGACAGACCACCAATGCGTACACTTCCACATCAACAAACTCACCGCCCCAAACCTGCACCCGCCCTCCGCAAAGGAACTGGAGCAAGGTCCCCAAGGAGCAGCTCAATAAAAACCCTCAACTGCAATGCCCTCCCACCTCAACTAACTCCAACTTCACAGCCAAAGAACTTCACAGATGGATCACCAACTGTGCAGATGAGCTCTACGTAACCCTGACAGGCAAGGCCCCAGAAAGGCCACCTGGTTCACCGCCAACCTCTAAGAATCTCGACGCACCTGCAGACATCTCAAGAAGAATTGGAGAAACCTCGGAAGACCTCACCCCCTACAGAATATCACCACCGCATCAGATCCACCAAAAGGACCTTCATCCAGAACAATATCCTCGCCAACTCCAGCAACTCAAAGGAATTCTTCAGCATCATCCAGGATTTCCCCAAACCACCCAGCGAAACAACGGACATCACCCCTTACCAGGACCTCTGCAACAAGCTCGGCTCTTACTTCCATCTGAAAATCAAGTGCTTTTACGACGACTTCAGCGACCATATACATGACTCCGAAAGCACTCCATCGTCCAGCAATGCCAGCCAGCCCACCATCTCCTCCTGGACCCCAGTCACCACTGAAGACACCTCACTGACTATGAATGGGCATTCACTCAGGAGCCCCCAATGACCCCTGCCCTCTGCACATCTTCCACAGAGCCGCCGCCATTGTACCGGAACTACGACACACCATCTACCCCACCTTCCAAACCAGCACCTTCCCTGACTTGGAATGCACAGAAGTCAGGCCCTACTCAAGAAGCCCTCAGCAGATCCTACAGACCTCAAGAACTACCGACCCATCTCCCTCCTACCCTTCGTAGTCAAAGTCACAGAGAAGACAGTCAAAGTCCAACTAACAAAATTCATTGAGGAGAACTCCATCCTCAACCCCCTCCTTATCCGGATTCCGCAGCAACCGCAGCACTGAAACAGCTCTACTCTCCGCTACAGATGACATCTGCACCCTCCTCGACCAAAGACACACCACGGCCCTGATCCTACTTGACCTCTATGCAGCCTTCAACACCGTGTCCCACCGCACACTCACCTGCAGACTCCATGACTCTGGCATTCAGGGAACTGCCCTCGACTGGCTCCGCTCCTTCCTCACCGGCAGAACCCAAAGAATCAGACCTGGCTCCCCTCGCTGCCATCTTCAGACATCAAAGACTTAGCATAGTATCCTTCACCGACGACACCCAGCTTATCCTCTCCCTCACCAAGGACCCCATCACCACCAGACTCAACTTCCAGGAAGGAATGAAAGACGTTGCATCCTGGATGAGCAGCAGCCGCTTGAGGCTCAACTCAGAGAAGACAGAGGTCCTCGTCCACGGACCCTCCGCCTCTGCATGGGACAACACCTGGTGACCCACTGCCCTCGGAAGCCCCCCATGGACCATGCTCGGCACCTCAGCATTGTACTTGAATCCTCCCTCTCCATGACCCAACAGTTCAACACCGTAACCGCCACCTGTTTCAACGCCCTCTGCTTTCTTCTGAAGACTTTTAAATGGATCCCTCCAAATCAAGGAATACCTTGATCCACACACTCATAACCAGCAGACCTGACTACGGAAACGCCCTCTATGCTGGGATCAACAAGTCTCTGGTCTGCAATCTCCAGACCATACAGAACATCACAACCAGCCTCGTCCTCGGCATCCATCGACACGAACACATAACCCAACACCTGCGAATCCTCCACTGGCTCCCTGTCAAGAAGAGAGTAACTTTCAAGATACTCACCCATGACTACAAATGCCTCCAAAACACCAGACGTCAATATCTCAACAATAGAATTTCTTTCTACGTATCCAAGAGAAAGTCGCCCTCACCGAACCCCAGCGCATCCACAGAGCAAGAACAGATGGAAGAACCTACTCCTACATCGCGGCCAATACCGGGAACGAGCTTCTGATCGACCTCAGATGCACCCCCACCCTGCACATCTTCAGGAAGACCCTCAAGACCTGGCTCTTTGACTGACCGGAGCTGTTAGCCCCCTTCCCCCTCCCCCCTCCCCCAGCTCCTTGAAACCCTCATGGGTGAGTAGCGCGCTTCAAAATGCCCTGATTGATTGCTTGATATAGATTAACTGTTTTTGTGCCTGTCAACACATGCCACTACTCCTGAATCTGTGTTAGAGGAACAATCTGGTGAGAAACTACCAGGGACGCAGCATTCGTGAAAACAATTATAAGAAGGCACACACAAACGGTAGACGTGAGCAGACCTTATCAACAAGCTCTACACATAAAATGGCTTCAACCATGGGTTGTTGAAAATCCAAGCTTTCAAGGAAGGATGAATCGCATTAATAATTACCTAAAGACTGGCAGACACTATTTTAAGCTCAACTGTAAATTAAATATAATAGACTGGAGAATTGTTCAATGACATTAAGCCAAAGACAATTCACAATTCACAAGATAGAGAATGGCAAATGTGATATTAAAAACAGCAATAAGGTAGCTGAGTGGGAGATATCAAATTCCTACCAGGTAAACGCTCTGAACATTTCACTGAACCATTTTTTTATGCAACATAATAAGTATTTTGGGAAAAGTGGGCTCAAAGAAAATCAGAGGAAGGAAGATTAATGGCACCGTAATGTATCTGTCAGATTAAGGAGGCAGAGGAGAGGATGAAAGCAGAGCAGCAATGAGACAGAATTATGCCCCTCTTTTGATCTAAGAGACTATTCCATCTCTCTGCTGCAAAAACTAATGTCCAAGGGATTTGTAAACTCGAATATAGAGATGAAGAAGACAAAAATACAACAAGACATTGGGGGATAGGACAAGTAAATATATACCATCCCAAATAACACTGAACCTGAAACTGAAAGTTACTCAGAACACAAAGGAGAGGTCCACATCTGAAAATATACAGCTTCTCTGGAAAGTCAACTCAAGGACAACAAACTTGGAAAGGGAGGAGAGTAGAAGTTCCAGATCTCCAAACCCCAAAAATGGCCCTCTTGTGAATCACAAGTCTGAACAAATCTGTAGTTAACATTTCAGGGAAGTCCCCAGCAAACACCTGAACACACATGAATAAGCACAATCATGTTCAAGGTTCTTCTACAAAAATTGCAGACAGGGCCAATAGCCCCACCATCTGAAAGAACAGATGCGAGTGGAAGAAACCTTCAATCAAATACATCTTGTATTTTTATATGATTTAAAAAACATACAGTTAGGAACTTGAATGGATGGTGGGCCTAAAAGGGCCATAAATGTGGGAGATATGCTGATATAGTACATAAACCCAGCTAAATAAATATGGCAGTTAGAGAAAAGTTATCAGATATGCATAAACGACTTTATGACTATAGGATTAACCCTCAAAATCAGAGGTGATTTATTTGTCATGGGCTTCTTTGTGTAGGTTCCCGAGGCAAGGGGAAGAGTTTACCAACCAGGCTGAGGGGTGGGGTTTTAATATATTAGAGATATCCATTAATCACTGGTTCGGTCACTCATATAATCACAGAGGCAGGCATGTAAAAGAGCTGTTCTACAACGGCAGGAGATGAGGCCCTGTGCTCTGCACGTGCCCTTTGTGGCTCCTGACCCAACCATCCGGCTTGAGATATACTGCGGATGTGCCTAATAATTACAGGTGACCCCGTGTCACCTCATGATAGCTCTGATGTGGCATAGTGGGAGGTCAGGCCCAGCAGATGGCCTGTAAGGACACATCTGGGACAAACTGCAGCCTGCATGTTTATGGGACTCCAGGGAGAACTGATAGTGAGCATCAATGAACCAGGGTGAAACAAATCAAAAGAACGACGTTCTATGTCAGACGCTGCTGGACATGCAGCTGAAGGAGGGGCGCTGCTGCGAGGCTCCTCCCAGTATTAACTGCCAAGGCTTTCAAAAACGAATTGCAATTTTACCGTACATTATTTTCTTGCGTCTCGATCAATGAATGACACTTGCGATTTTTATTATGTAAAATTTTAAAACAAGGTTATTTACAATACATTATTCACAGATATAACAAATTCAAATTAAATTCATTCTTATATAGTACAAACATTCATAGCATTAAAACATTCTGACAGCAGTGAACACTTCAACCAATTAAATATAAAAAGTTATTAAAGCATTTACCACTTTTCTAATAAAGACAGTAGTAAACGCGTTTTATAAATATATCTTTCTTTCTTGCAATACAGCAGGACATAACTATTAAAACAGTACTTGTTTGTGCTGGTTTTATAAGCCAAATCCTTTAGGAGATACCAGATTATGGGATTCGTACGCCCTCATCACAAGTAGAATGGAGTATTTACCAGTTCCGGAAATACCTTTACCAGAGGTTGAGGTATTTACCAAGTGTTGTAAACATGTTCAAATATTTTTTATTCTCAGAAGTAAAAATAAGGCTTAATGTGCGGAATCCGCATTTAATACAACAAATTCTGCAGTTTTTCTGGGCCTTTTCCCCACAATATATTTGGGCAGATTTGACCTTGCAGAATCTATCAGGGGGACGCTACAGTGTGTGGTCATCCTCACACAACTCGTATTTCCAATTCCTTTCCAAACCCTGTTTACCTACGGTTCAGATTTTAGACTCTTTTAACAAAAGCCTTAGTGTATGTACCAAGTAGAATTCCTTGTTGTGCAGCTTGTTGCGAAGTCCGCGTTGTGCGTGAGCAATGAAGTTTAGCTGCTTCACTCGGCCCTTTGGCACCTGATGTTTGGAACAACTTTATCTTCCACACATGCTGTTTTAACTGGAACTGTTTCCACTGTATATTGCATTGGACGCCTATTGCTTGCTTAGTAAACTCAGAACTGGCTGTGCACTCCTTTGAAAGGAGCCTGATAATAAAAAATAAATTAGATTATTACTGGAGACACTTCTTGGTTCAGAACACGGGACATCGAAAATGGAGATAATGCTTTGAAGCATCAAATGAAACAAGCATTGGTGAAGCCAGTAGGTCTCGCCTATGAGACCTTTCGGCTTCGTTAATGTTGTTAGCCATGTAGAACAGCATTGCAGCTGCTGTGCGCAAGAGCAAAATAAAAGACCTAAGGGCAGATGTATCAAACGTTTTTTTTTTTTTTGCAAACGCTGCGAATCGCAAAATAGCAGCGTTTGTGACAAAAAAATCCAATGTATCATTGAAATCGCATCGCAAACTTAAGGAATCGCAAACTTTGCGATTCCTTAAGTTTGCGTCAGCATTTAAGGAATCGTAAATTGTGATTCCTTAAATGCTATATATGAAGCATTCAGGTTTTGCGAATTTACACTAAGAAATCGCAAATTACCACCAACTTGTTGTTGGTGTTAATTTGCAAATTCTTTTACAAATGCACTTTTTGACAATTGTAAAGGTGCCATGTGGTGCTCATACATGCCCTTAAGGCATGTATGTGCGCCATATGTGCACACATGTAAATTTCAGGGGTGCAACAGGGTGTCCTTAAGACACCCTTTCACCCTTGAAATTATTCTCAATTTGCGATTAGCAAATTGTGAATCGCAAATTGAGAATAATTTCCCATTCCTTCCGTTGGGCCTCCTGGCCCATAGAAATGAATGGGAAATAATTCCTTAATTGCGATTAGCAATTTGCTAATCGCAATTAAGGAATTTTAAGAAATCGCTAAAAAATATCGAATTTTTACATACATACCATTTTGCTAATCTCAAATAGCGATTCTCCAAAAATCGCAATTTTTGAATCGCAAATAGGTATTTTGATACATCTGCCCCCTAATGACAAAATTGTTGCATCATTTTGTAGGCACGTGCATATGTTCAACACACATGTACGCACTTACAAAGAACGCTGTTTTGTCATTTTATTTACAGATCCAAAATTGATTTGGTACATTTTCGAAAGTAGGGTGAAAACGCTGTTTTAAAATGAAGCTCGAAGAATTTTTTTGTTAAATAAATAATGAATGAATGAATGAATGAGATGGCTGCAAGAGTGGGTGGGGGTGAAGCAACATGGCGAGTGGAAGAAAGGAAGTAGGAAAGAACATGGTTGAAGAACGCTGCTTGGAATGTGGGGGCAGAAACACAAGGGCGAAAGAGCAACACAAGTCTGGTTGGTGGGACGGAAGCACATGGACAGAGGGCAAGAGGGACACGAGACAGTGAGCTGGAAATCACATGCACTCTCATTAAGTTCTTAAATTAAAAGAAAACAGTAGTTCCCTAAAAAGGAGCAGAGGATGCACAGAAACCTACCAATCAAAGATGTGACTAAAAAGTCTATGCTTCATGGCAGGGACATAACCCAGACTGACATAACAAATCTAATAACCAGGCAAATGAGAGTGACAGGAAAGAAACTAAGGATAAGCAATGGCCCACAATATGTCTGCTGCAACCAGAAAACATGTTCTGTCTGGAAGGCCCGACCAAAAATGAACCTTTTCAGGTGGGTAACAGAACACACAGAACGAGCAAATATACCCAGATTTTAGTTCAAGAAATGCAAAAATTAAGAAGCCATGGTTAGTTAAAAGTAGAAACTGAAACACATCTCTGGTCAAGCTAGTATGTATGCTGACCAGCAAAAAAACAGTCTCTCAGTTTCAATAAAATATACACAGCTTTGTATCCCCTTAGCGGTTTTGCAGATGACAATAGTGTACTATCTTAATTTCCCCTTGGGAAAATCACCTGAAGCCCTACTATCCAAACTCAATTCATGCGTTCAAATACATTTTCTATTGGCAGATTATCACATAAATATTTCCCACCTTTGTCAATTTTGTGTGTGTGTATATATACAAGGGGGTGTGCACATTGAGGTAAAAAAATGTATAAAAAGTAACAGTGACGTAATTCATGCTGAATGTGATCAAGGGCTCCCGAAGCCCGAAACGCGTCGTTGCAGGCTACGTGGGAAACGCAAATAAACGAACATCTTGCCTGAATTGTTGTGGTGGTCTGAGTTACTTCTTCGCCGGGAAACGGAAGTGGTGGGAATTGTTTGGCGCATATATATATATATATATATATACTATATATATATATATATATATATATATATATATATATATATATATATATATATATATATATATATATATATATATATATATACATATACATGCGGGCTTGCTGGGTGCTATTCTGCTTCACGGAATAAATCACTGATTTTGCTCCGAATCTGGATCTGGCTTATTCGTTTCAACAGTCCTAACAGTGTGACTAAGATGCAGCAGCGTCGAACGGAGTGAAAGTAATATATATATACATATATATATATATATATATATATATATATATATATATATATATATATATATATATATATATATATTGAAAAAAGGTCCTGAACCGCTGATTCTCAAGCGGCACCAAGCAGGTACCGACCTCTTCCCCAGGAATAGAACATTCAATAACGGGCCATTAAACACGAATAGGTGCAAACAGTCATAAGTTATTTATTTGTGCAAATCTCAGGCAGCTGCCCTCCATGATGCGTTTCGCTCCGTCAAGCGAAGTTTGATCACATGACGCATTACTGTAGGTTGTGCCATTTTATGTGAAATAAAAGCCAATCAGCTTTAAAAAAAAGACTGAGAGGTCGAAAATGAAGTGCAAATAAAACACAAACCATGTACAGACTATGAGTGGTTAAAGAAAACTACAATAACACAAAGGCAAAAGTAGCGCTGTTCACATGAAGCTCAAATAGAAGTTCAAGCAATACGAAAACTCAGTAAATCGTATTTTTGGGGAAAATTATGTCCAGTGCCAGAAATCACAACTTGATCAATTAGTTCAATTAATAGATAACAATTCTTATGCTACAAGATAAAGAACAGCAACAACGGTTCAGTATGCTGATGCTGTCCAAATACGGCAAATACCTCTCAAAAAAAGCTTCAAATGTTCAAAAAGTTACTCCAAGTGGATGTACTATGCCGCAAATTTGTTCAACAAATCATAGTCTCAACCACCTCAATGACATTCAATATCGATATAAATATTAAATATAATTCATGAAATTAATCTGTACATGGCAGGATATAGTGAAAAGTAAACAAAAAAAGAAAAAGAAAAAGTTGTTAAACAGGGCACTAAAACAGTTTAGCAGAGGCCCCCTTTAGATAACCTGGCAAAAATGTCATACATGCACACATCATTTGTGCATCAAAGTTAATTTACAATGCAGCAGCCGCTAATTTACAAAAATTCAGAAGGAAAAACCAACAAATCAACTTACACGGATATTGCAGTTTGAAGCATCCAATATTTACAAAAAGTTACTGAGCCCTTCATTGATGTTTAATCCATTAGGGACTTTAGTATCTAATAATAAAATAAACTGTGTCTCCTTTTGCCTCAACATTTTTTCTTCCGATCCCCACCCCGACTAGGGCTAGGGACAGAGCCTAAGACCGAGTACTCCAGATCTTTAAGCTGGTTGTTATGCATGGCTTTGAAGTGGCGTGCCACAGGATAATTGTTGTCTGAATTGACAATAGCACGTATGAGCTGAAGAATACGCTTATTAACTGGGAGCTTCGTGCTTCCGATGTATTCTAGGTTGCACGTGCATCTGAGTTTATAGATCACGAACTCCGAGCGACAAGTCAAATACTCACGAATTGGAATTCTCTCGCTAAAAGCAGACTAATAGTAAGTTCCATTTTTAGCGAAGGTGCACGCACGGCACAAAGTGTACTTAAAAAAGCCTAACTTCAACAACCATGGAGGTTTCAAATTATTTTCTGGCATAGATCTATCCAATGCGTCTTTCATGGATGGAGCACCTCTAAAAGTGATATTTGGTAATCTCGGTAGGATAGGTCCTAAGATGTTATCTGTGAGAATAATTGGCCATTCAGAATACAGGATGCGTCTAATCTTTCTTTCTTGGTTGCAGAAAGTTGTGATCAAACGGATAGGGCCTATTGTTGTAGATTCTGTTGTTATGGGCAACTTAGGCTGCAATAGTTCTTCTCTAGATTTACTATTGACTTTCATTAAAGCCTGATCCAAAATATTAGAACCATAGCCATGTGCCAAGAATCTTAAATAAGACTCATTGAGACAGCTGGCTGAAATTTCGGTGTCACTACATATTCATTTTATGCGGATGAATTTGCCATAGAGAATGCTTTTTATGGTGTGGGCAGGGTGGGAACTCCGAGCGTGTAGTATGGAGTTACCCGCTGTCACCTTCCGATGTAACTTGGTATGTAGTTTCCCTTCTTTAATATAAAGAAAAACATCCAGGAACTCGGCCGAGTCCGTGGTAACCGTAGCTGTGAACTTTAAATTACGATCATTTTGATTCACATCCCTTACAAAAGCTTGAGCCTGTTCTTGCGAGCCACCCCAGACAATAAATACGTGTTCGATAAACCTCCAGTAGTGTATTAAATACTGGCCCCACTGTGCGTGTGTGGTTCTGAGCCCGGGTTCCTCCCACCAGCCAACATGGGGAAGCCTGCAGACCTCGGGCGGCTGTGAATGCCCTCCCTCCCTCCTATATTTGCTAAGTGTGTCTCAACTATCCCGCAGAGGACCCACGAGAGCTACTTCACAGGGTATGGAACAAAAAAAAGGTATTTTCTTGAACTTGCTTTGCATGATGTTAAACCCTTTGTCTAAAATGGCGGGGTCTAGAAACTAAGGCAATAAATCACCTGTGCCTTCAGATGCCCACGAGGCTCCTGCAAGATAAGACTCCAGCAACTTAGGAACTGGGCTAGCTGAAAGCGAAACTGCCCTTCCTGCTCAAATAGCAACAAAAATAAAAAGAGGACTACTGTCTCTTTCTCTCATATGGGGCGGCCATTTTCCACCCAGTCTCTCTCTCGTGTGGCCAACTTGGACTAGTCATTGTAGCTGGGCTATCATTAGCTCGCCTGATCTCAACATGGCGGCCCGGCGTTAGAAGGCAGACAACGCGGCATAGTGAAAGCGCGATTCCTATCGCTACACTGCGGAGGAAATTGGCGAACAACGAACCGACTCTGCTTGGGTGACATTCGTGACAAACGGCGCCTTAGAAGTGTTTGGGCGCTATTGCGCGAGTGGCGGTCACCCTAAATCCTGAACACCCATACGGATGCCACACCATCCAGTCTAGGGTGGTCCATTTTGAAAAACACCTGTATTGAGTGTCTTTGACCTAAAAACGCCTGAATATCCAGACAGTCGATGTACCATCTAGTTTATGGTGTCCCATTTTTGATCCATTGGACTACCCGTCTATCCCAACACTGGAGGACGTTGGCAGCCCATTAACCTTGAGTGGACCATTCGTTGAATAGCCTACGGTAAAAACGTGTGTGCAATCTTCGTCCTGAGGAAGACCCGCAGGTCGAGGCTCCAACTTGCCCATGTACCAAAAGACGGGTCGAAACGTCGACGCCTTTCTTTTCATTTCAGATAGGACCACTTTTGAAAATCATTATACATGTCATTGCTTGACTGTATAAATGTATAAAATACAATAGTAATTAATTGTGGCTCTTTCTGTGAGAACAGCTGAATACCAAGTATCGCTGTATTTGTAAATAAACCCCCTTTTTTCACGTGTCACTATCTTCTGAGGCTTGCACCCTTTCGTCACCACAATCACGTTCTTTTCTTTCTTTTTTCTTGCACTACTTTAGAAGCTGCGTTGCTCTTCTTTTTACCGTTAAGTTGCAATTGTATATAAATTGTAAAAATGTATATAAAAATAGTGAATCGAAATGGAGTAAATCATTAAAACTCCTGTGTTCTTTCAAAATAAATCCTTGGTTTGTGTCAGGTTTTGTATAAAAAACTATGTGATGTATAGATTACCAGAGTGGTAATTTCGATTAATTCAATTGAGTGGTTAACTTAGGAAGCTCACTAAAGGAATTCATTATTGTACAGATTTTTCTGTTAAGGAATTTTTTGGTTGGGACCATTGTTTTCAATATAACGTCATTTACCCAGGTCCCTGAACCTTATTGGGTTACCCCATTTTCATAATGGCTTCCTGCTCAAATAGCAACAAAAATAAAAAGAGGACTACTGTCTCTTTCTCTCATATGGGGCGGCCATTTTCCACCCAGTCTCTCTCTCGTGTGGCCAACTTGGACTAGTCATTGTAGCTGGGCTATCATTCTTTCATTCACACTTCAACACCGGCTACCGCTTACTCGTGGGTTTACACCTAGGTGTATCTACCACTTCCCTGATAGAGTGTTTACCTTTTTTGGTGGCAACAATATATTCTTACTGCCTTGTTAAATTGGCTACCTTTTTTGTGGCAACACTATATTCTTACTTGCATTTAGTTCACTTTTGACAGTATGTCGGTCTCTTTTGCAGGATTATACCTCTATATGTACTATAAACATTCCTGCAGTACTATACCTTTTGTAACCGGCACACTGTTCACTTTCCCTTGCAACACAGAGACTGTTACCTCTTATATTTGGGGCCATACCTATAGGTTCTCACTTCTACTTGTGTTAGAGATATACTATGCTTAGCTATACTATATTTGTATTTGCATCTTATAAACCTTGTAACCTGCACCCAGGTCACTTTCTCTTTGGGACGCACCGACTCCTTACCCCATATACTACCTCATATACTTTGATTGCTACCTCGTATACCTTGATTGCACACTAATGTCAATGCTACCTCCTATATCAATATTATATGTTACCTGTATTTTGTTCACTTTTGTAACCTGCACCCAGTTCACTTTCACTTGGGTCGCACCGATTGCTACCTCATATATCTTGATTGCTCACTAAGATCACTTATCTCATCTTGATTCTGATTGCTACCTCATATATTCAGCCTGCCCATCAGTGTCACTTTCGTTACTTAGAATTTGTTTGTTTGCACTTGTATTTTGGCTCCTGTATATCATTATTGTACACCCTCCTGCGCCTACCTTTACCGCCATCCCAACATGGATCCCATCGGCAAACACACATATAAAATCAACTACCCATCATTACCCAACAAAAAAGCCGCTAAGCGCTTTAAACATAACTTCCTTAGGACCCACCCTGAAACCCCCTTTGTCGACACCTACTTCTCATCGGTGAATGGATCCATGAATATTGATATCATCTTCCACACCACACGAAGAGCCCAATGGAGAAAAGCGTTCCGCACCCTACTCTCCGTCTCCTCTACCAGGAAATCCGCTCATGGCTTAACACTCTCCATCACACCATCTCAACTCTTCCCAGGCAGAACCACCATAACTATTTACAATAACGGGACTGTCCTAATTCAATCCTCAGACAGGAACTTGGAACTACTAGACAACCTGTTTCCCACCTTCAAACAGCACCTCTCCAATCCACGGACCCCCACTCATAGCACCCCAAGCCCTCTCAGCCCTGACCACACAGCCTTCAATCACAACCTGTCTAACATAGGTCAGCCCCAAAACGACTCGCACCTCTCCTCTACCCACAGCACCTTAGTCACTCACTCACCCACTGCACCTACCCCACACTTCTCAATCACAGACATAGATCTCTCCCCCGCTATTCCCAGCACCTTAGTCACTCACCCACCTACTGTAGGTACCCCACACCTCTCAATCACAGACATAGACCTCTCCCCCATACACACCAGCTGCACACCATCACAACAGAGGAACATTTCACACCTCTCCCCTCCCCCCTGCGCGGTAACCAGTCTCCCGCCCTATCATACTGCCCAATTCATTCCTCCCGTTCATATTTCCCAAATTCCCCCAAGCACTGGCAAAGATCAATCCCCCGCGATCATTCCCTTTACCCCCACCCTCCTCACCCCCCACCACACGACCCCTGCGAACGTCGCGGATCCTTCTGTAATCAATCACCCACCCGCAGAACTCAACCCCATCGACTTGAGCATCTCTCCCACGTCCCACGACATGACCAACCCTCACCCTTTCTCCCCCCCCCACTCTCACTCCCCACTACTCCACTCCATCGGCCAGACTCACGGAACACACCACCTCTCTCAACCTAACCCCTTATCCTCCATCCCCTCCCATTCTTAGCCCCCACCACCCTATTGTCACTACTTCCTTCTCCAGCCTACACTCATCCCTCAACGCACCTGCGCCACATTCCACAAGCGCCATCACCCACACTATCAACCTCCCCTTGTCCTCTTCCTCGCCCCCGGCTCACAAACTCTCTCTTCCATCGAATGCTGCCCCACCTACTTGGACCCCAGAGCCTTGCTCCATCACGCGCACGCCCTGCCCCACTCGATCCAGTGCCAACTCCACTACCTTACTCAAACACGCACCCATTGCTCTCACTTCCAATTCCATCCCCAACCCAACTCTGGACATGATCATCTCCACCCTCCTACAAGTCAAAGAAGAGCTCCATACCATCAAAGAACTTCTCACACACCCCAGGCACCCCCTACCCTACACTTCCCCGCCCATCAAGGACTCCACTCGCCACTCCACGCATCCCCCCCCCGCACTGGCCCTCTATCCCTTATCGCAAGGCCACCGGCCGTCCCCGTCGCACGCCAAACCCCCTCTCGGGCCGAGACCTACACACTCTACTCTGCTCATATGGCCCAGGTCCCACAAAACGCCCTTCCACCACACACCTCCCCATACCCACGATTCCTACAAATCCCCTCAGGCCACCCACACTGAACAACAGAAGCTCTGTCCCCTGTAATCTCAAAAAAATCCCCCTCTCCTTTGAACATTCACCGACTCTCCTCACCCCTAGACTAAAGTGTATCCTGCTCAACTGCAGATCGGCCCGGAGACACTCCCCTGGAATTGCGGATCTTATCTTATCAAGGGACCTTGACCTAGCCATTCTGACTGAAACGTGGCTAACTGAAGCATCCACACCTATCATGGACATATTAGTCCCCCCGAACTATCTCATTATTAGACTCGACAGGAATGGCAAGACCGGTGGGGGAATCGCATGCATCTACAGGAGCAACCTCGCCATCACTGAAGGCCCCTCCCCCTCCCTCTCCTCCTGCGAACTCATCTGCCTTGATATTACTAGTGAGGGCAAACCTGTGTGCTCCCTTCATGTTATTTACCACCCACCCGGGGACAACTTCCCCTTTGCCCAACAACTAATGGACACGATATCCACCAACGCTGGTCGACAGCTCAATCAAATTTACCTGGGAGATTTCAACCTCCACTGGAACGACCAGAAAGACGCAGTGGTGAAGAGCCTTAAGAGTTTCCTCAACGCGCTTGACCTCACCCAAATCTGCAACGGTCCAACACATGAAAAAGGCTCTACCCTTGACCTTATCATCGCCAAAGAAGACTCTACCCAGCTGGTGGCAATCGAACCATGTGACTGGTCAGACCACCACATCATCACCTTCTTCATCAACGAAAAGGTCAAACTTAACCCAGCTCAACCTGCCAAAACCAGGATTTGGAAGAGAGACATGAAGAATCTCAACCCAAACTCCTTGCCTGCCCACACAGGCAGTCTCCTCCTTCCCCCGATGGGCGTCTCTGATGTGCACTCATTGACGGACCACTATCTAAACACCATGTCTGCCATAATCAATGAAGCCGCACCCCTGCAACTGAAGAGAGTAGCCACTAAGAACTCGAACCCATGGTACGATGGCAGCCTTAATGAAGACAGACGTGCTATGCGCATGGCTGAGCGCTCGTGGAGATCTGACCCCTCAGCACTGCACCTTAGAGCGCTTAAGAGTAAGAGAAACGCTTACTTCAGAAAAATCAAACGCGCGAAATCAGTCTTCTTTAGCCAACAGCTGGATCAAGCTAAAAACCGACCTAAAAAACTGTTCGAGCTAGTCAAAACCCAAACCAAAACGCAACCTTCACAACCCAACAACTCAGCAAAGGCTATTCCAAGTTGTGAAGACTTTTCTGCTTTCTTCAAACAAAAGAACGACACTATAAGAAGTGATCTTATCCTGCTCCAGGAAACGTGGAATCTGTCTCCAACCTCAATTCCTGAATTTATAGAATTCCACATTCTGGCGGAAAAAGTTTCGAGCTTCGGGCACCCAAGAGGGGGCCTTTCAACCTATGTAAAACAAAATCTGGACTGGTCAACCGAGGAACTGGACACGGGGACTAATTGGGTCCAAGTGACCAAACTAAACGGCAAACATTCGTTTGATGAAAATAAGAGGCAACTATTAGTAATCAACGTTTATATCCATCCCGAAAGAAAAAAGCAGAATGAAAAATACGCAACTTTAACAAATTTAATAAAATCTTTGCAGAAAAGTCATCAACATTGCCAACTGGTTATTTCAGGTGACTTTAATTGCAACCTCATAGTGAATTCCCTGCACAAAAGCAAAAGGCAAGTTAATCTGGGAGCCAGAACCCTATTGGACGAATTAGAACCTCTCGGTCTGACAATCTTGAACGGGAAAATCTCGGGTGATATCCCAGCGGCTGCTACATTTTTGAGCGGAAAAGTGTCTTCAACAATAGACTTTTTCATTATCAGCAACAATCTGCTTTCACAAATCGACACTTTTAAAATTACATCACGAGTCGAAAGTGATCATCTGCCGCTTACTGCAAGAATGGCCATCAAAGTAAAGCTTGCCCAAAAAATTAAGTCCATAGCACAGTACCCAGAAAAATTTAGCCTCCAAAAAATAAAATGGCAGGGAGCAGTGCCACAAGCCATCCAGGAGACAGTCAGGGAACATTTGGGCAAACAGGGCCCACAAGCCGTGGCTGATCGCATCAAAGCGTGGGAACAGCTGGCCCAGCTATTAGTCCAAAGGTTCCCAGCCACTTTAAGTCAGACTTCTAGGATGGCGACCAAAAGAGAGCCCTGGTTTAATAATGAGCTGCGTGACCAAAAAAGAGGGCTTGCAAGAGAGGTACGACAACAATCACGAGCGGCAAACAAAGGAAGTAAAACAAAAAATTGGAAGCTGTGCCAACTAAGGATCAATTATAGTAGGAACCTGAGCAGAGCAAAAATAGCGTACAAGGGGGCAATCTGGACACAATTACTGTCCGCAAGTAAAAAGCCCAATAGCAGCGACTTCTGGGGCATAATAAACAAACTGGCAGCTGGCCCAAAATTACAGCAAGAAGCGGGAATCGGTCAAGAAACGTGGGTTTACCATGTGAAAACTCTGTACAGCAACATAGCATCAGGCCCGGCAGAACGGCCTGGAGGGCAGCATCCAGAGAAAGAGGAAAAGCAATTAGTCCCCAATTCGCACCATCTGGAAGGCAGAGAAACAAGTCCGGAGGCAGCTAGTAAAGAGCTGATTAATTTGACCACCGAAAAGGAACTAAGAGGTCATATTTTAAAACTCAAGCCCAAGGGCGCGGCAGGCCCAAACGGCCTCCCCAATGCCATCTTCAAGAACGACCTGGATTTCTGGTCCTCCTACTTTACACCCATCTTCAATGAGATCTACACACAGTCCAAAGTCCCGGATTCCTGGAAAGGGAACATTATCCACCCTATATATAAAAAGGGTGACCACCGTAAGCCGGGCAATTACAGATTGATCTCACTGATCGACGTGGAGGCCAAGCTGTACGCTTCTTGTCTGCTAGCCCAGCTCCAAGATTGGATGGAGGAGAAGAACATAATCCCCAAGTTCCAGATGGGCTTCAGGCAAGGGATGGGCACCTCAACCAATCTGGCCACCCTAGCACTCTTAACTGAAAAAGCGTCAAGAAAAAAATCCCGACTCTTTGCATGTTTTGTCGACATCAAAGCCGCATTCGACCGAGTAAGCAGGAGTCTTCTCTGGAACAAACTCAAGGGCATGGGTCTGCCAACAGAAATGCTTAACGCCATATTAGCCCTTTACACGGAAACCTGGGCTAGAGTAAAGCTGGGCGACGGGTGTAGCACAACCCCGAGCATTTTTACCCAGCGAGGATTGAAACAAGGATGCGTGCTAGCTCCCAGCCTCTTTAATTTGTTTCTTTCAGATATCGCACAGCACTTTGAAAAAGCCGATTGTCACCCCCCAAACTTGGCCAATGAGTCAGTCGCCATCCTACAATATGCAGACGACATTGTCTTGCTGAGCCAGACTCCCATTGGCTTGCAGAGAGCAATAAATCATTTAGCATCCTACTTGGATCAGGTGCAACTGGAGCTAAACAAAGAAAAAACAAAAATTGTTCGCTGAGTGGATTCTAAAAAGACAAAGTTTAAATGGTTGGTAAAAGGGGCAATCGTGGAAGAGCAGCGTTCATATAAATATCTTGGTATAATAATTGAGCAGGGCATATCTCACAATGAACAAAAACTGGCTTTAAAAGCAAAAGCCCAATCACTAATCTACGCTTACAGACTTCTACGTAAAAAACTAGACTGCCCGAACTACACTCATCTGCTGAAAGTCATGGCCGCACAAATCCAGCCCAGCCTATCGTATGGCTTAGTCACCTGGTGTGGAAAAGAAGCAAATCTACTGAACGAGCTCCAGACCAGGATCTACAAGACCGTTTTTGAGCTGCCAAAATCTGCCTCTCCTTCTCAGGTTCGACTGGAATTCGGCCTACAGCACCAGAAACTCCGGGCAATGAGTAGCTTTGTCAAACTTTGTCATACATTCCGCTGTTCTAACCCGGACACCCTGAACAAATTATGCTGGGACGAAATTAAGCTCCAGATGAACTTAGAAATACCGAGCTCATGGGGAAGCTTTTTGAGAACAGCTTTGACCGAGCTGGAATTACAAACAGCGTGGGAAAACGGGGAAGATAGAGCAAGCTTCGGCAAAGTCGTAAACGCCGCAGCTAAAAAGAAATCCTTGCTGGCTGACAAAAAATCAATCTCTAAGCGCCGGCATGGGTGGACAGTCATCAACTCATACAGAACCCTAAAGCCCCAAAACTATCTATCCGCTCATTTCAGCTTGCATTTAAAAAAGAGCTTTACAAACTACCGCATGGGCTTGCACGGCTCAAAAGACCTGTATCCAACTTGGAAAAAGCCCTATCTCTCCGCAAACTGTCGATTATGTGGTTTTAAATCAGAATCTGTAACTCACTTATTATGTGCTTGTCCAGCAGTCCTGGAACAGAGGAGACAGTATTTAAAATTAATTTTTAAGGAGTTGAACATCCGTTCATGCAGACAAGCAGTGATAAGCTGGCTGGAAGGCGCTTCCATTATCCTGGTCTGCAGGGGCGTCAAATTCATGACAACGGTCAGAAACCTCCTACGGCAAGCAGATGGAGAGTAAACAAAACAAGCAGGACCAAAGTCACCTTCAATAGCCAACCAACAACATTAACGAATGGACAGCATGCTTACTAGCGACTAGCTGCAGGTCGCAAATAGTGGTGTATGAACATTAAAATTTGGAACACTGGGGTATACACTATGCAATTATCTTTTCTAAAAGGTCCCCAAATTTTTAAAAAGAAATATACACCCTTTTTATATAATTATGGAACCATGTCAAAATTCAGGTGTACTTATAAAAGTAATGAAATTTTTACTACGTTTTTATGGATATGGGGGGGGTTTGTAATGATTTTAATTAATCAAACAATAAACTTATACTGATACTGAAGAAGTGATCTCCTCAAGGATGTAAGTCGATACTCCGGCTCCATAGGCATAACTAACACTCAACCTAAAAACAACGCTTCATGGTCGTCCTTCGACACCTATTCTGAAGAATCAATTCACAAGCTGCTTGTCATTGAGACAGCTGGCTGAAATTTCGGTGTCACTACATATTCATTTTATGCGGATGAATTTGCCATAGAGAATGCTTTTTATGGTGTGGGCAGGGTGGGAACTCCGAGCGTGTAGTATGGAGTTACCCGCTGTCACCTTCCGATGTAACTTGGTATGTAGTTTCCCTTCTTTAATATAAAGAAAAACATCCAGGAACTCGGCCGAGTCCGTGGTAACCGTAGCTGTGAATTTTAAATTGCGATCATTTTGATTCACATCCCTCACAAAAGCTTGAGCCTGTTCTTGCGAGCCACCCCAGACAATAAATACGTATTCGATAAACCTCCAGTAGTGTATTAAATACTGGCCCCACTGTGCGTGTGTGGTTCTGAGCCCGGGTTCCTCCCACCAGCCAACATGGGGAAGCCTGCAGACCTCGGGCGGCTGTGAATGCCCTCCCTCCCTCCTATATTTGCTAAGTGTGTCTCAACTATCCCGCAGAGGACCCACGAGAGCTACTTCACAGGGTTTGGAACAAAAAAAAGGTATTTTCTTGAACTTGCTTTGCATGATGTTAAACCCTTTGTCCAAAATGGCGGGGTCTAGAAACTAAGGCAATAAATCACCTGTGCCTTCAGATGCCCACGAGGCTCCTGCAAGATAAGACTCCAGCAACTTAGGAACTGGGCTAGCTGAAAGCGAAACTGCCCTTCCTGCTCAAATAGCAACAAAAATAAAAAGAGGACTACTGTCTCTTTCTCTCATATGGGGCGGCCATTTTCCACCCAGTCTCTCTCTCGTGTGGCCAACTTGGACTAGTCATTGTAGCTGGGCTATCATTCTTTCATTCACACTTCAACACCGGCTACCGCTTACTCGTGGGTTTACACCTAGGTGTATCTACCACTTCCCTGATAGAGTGTTTACCTTTTTTGGTGGCAACAATATATTCTTACTGCCTTGTTAAATTGGCTACCTTTTTTGTGGCAACACTATATTCTTACTTGCATTTTGTTCACTTTTGACAGTATGTCGGTCTCTTTTGCAGGATTATACCTCTATATGTACTATAAACATTCCTGCAGTACTATACCTTTTGTAACCGGCACACTGTTCACTTTCCCTTGCAACACAGAGACTGCTACCTCTTATATTTGGGGCCATACCTATAGGTTCTCACTTCTACTTGTGTTAGAGATATACTATGCTTAGCTATACTATATTTGTATTTGCATCTTATAAACCTTGTAACCTGCACCCAGGTCACTTTCTCTTTGGGACGCACCGACTCCTTACCCCATATACTACCTCATATACTTTGATTGCTACCTCGTATACCTTGATTGCACACTAATGTCAATGCTACCTCCTATATCAATATTATATGTTACCTGTATTTTGTTCACTTTTGTAACCTGCACCCAGTTCACTTTCTCTTGGGTCGCACCGATTGCTACCTCATATATCTTGATTGCTCACTAAGATCACTTATCTCATCTTGATTCTGATTGCTACCTCATATATTCAGCCTGCCCATCAGTGTCACTTTCGTTACTTGTAATTTGTTTGTTTGCACTTGTATTTTGGCTCCTGTATATCATTATTGTACACCCTCATGCGCCTACCTTTACCGCCATCCCAACATGGATCCCATCGGCAAACACACATATAAAATCAACTACCCATCATTACCCAACAAAAAAGCCGCTAAGCACTTTAAACATAACTTCCTTAGGACCCACCCTGAAACCCCCTTTGTCGACACCTACTTCTCATCGGTGAATGGATCCATGAATATTGATATCATCTTCCACACCACACGAAGAGCCCAATGGAGAAAAGCGTTCCGCACCCTACTCTCCGTCTCCTCTACCAGGAAATCCGCTCATGGCTTAACACTCTCCATCACACCATCTCAACTCTTCCCAGGCAGAACCACCATAACTATTTACAATAACGGGATTGTCCTAATTCAATCCTCGGACAGGAACTTGGAACTACTAGACAACCTGTTTCTCACCTTCAAACAGCACCTCTCCACACTTCTCAATCACAGACATAGATCTCTCCCCCGCTATTCCCAGCACCTTAGTCACTCACCCACCTACTGTAGGTACCCCACACCTCTCAATCACAGACATAGACCTCTCCCCCATACACACCAGCTGCACACCATCACAACAGAGGAACATTTCACACCTCTCCCCTCCCCCCTGCGCGGTAACCAGTCTCCCGCCCTATCATACTGCCCAATTCATTCCTCCCGTTCATATTTCCCAAATTCCCCCAAGCACTGGCAAAGATCAATCCCCCGCGATCATTCCCTTTACCCCCACCCTCCTCACCCCCCACCACACGACCCCTGCGAACGTCGCGGATCCTTCTGTAATCAATCACCCACCCGCAGAACTCACCCCCATCGACTTGAGCATCTCTCCCACGTCCCACGACATGACCAACCCTCACCCTTTCTCCCCCCCCACTCTCACTCCCCACTACTCCACTCCATCGGCCAGACTCACGGAACACACCACCTCTCTCAACCTAACCCCTTATCCTCCATCCCCTCCCATTCTTAGCCCCCACCACCCTATTGTCACTACTTCCTTCTCCAGCCTACACTCATCCCTCAACGCACCTGCGCCACATTCCACAAGCGCCATCACCCACACTATCAACCTCCCCTTGTCCTCATCCTCGCCCCCGGCTCACAAACTCTCTCTTCCATCGAATGCTGCCCCACCTACTTGGACCCCAGAGCCTTGCTCCATCACGCGCACGCCCTGCCCCACTCGATCCAGTGCCAACTCCACTACCTTACTCAAACACGCACCCATTGCTCTCACTTCCAATTCCATCCCCAACCCAACTCTGGACATGATCATCTCCACCCTCCTACAAGTCAAAGAAGAGCTCCATACCATCAAAGAACTTCTCACACACCCCAGGCACCCCCTACCCTACACTTCCCCGCCCATCAAGGACTCCACTCGCCACTCCACGCATCCCCCCCCGCACTGGCCCTCTATCCCTTATCGCAAGGCCACCGGCCGTCCCCGTCGCACCCCAAACCCCCTCTCGGGCCGAGACCTACACACTCTACTCTGCTCATATGGCCCAGGTCCCACAAAACGCCCTCCCACCACACACCTCCCCATACCCACGATTCCTACAAATCCCCTCAGGCCACCCACACTGAACAACAGAAGCTCTGTCCCCTATAATCTCAAAAAAATCCCCCTCTCCTTTGAACATTCACCCACTCTCCTCACCCCTAGACTAAAGTGTATCCTGCTCAACTGCAGATCGGCCCGGAGACACTCCCCTGGAATCGCGGATCTTATCTTATCAAGGGACCTTGACCTAGCCATTCTGACTGAAACGTGGCTAACTGAAGCATCCACACCTATCATGGACATATTAGTCCCCCCGAACTATCTCATTATTAGACTCGACAGGAATGGCAAGACCGGTGGGGGAATCGCATGCATCTACAGGAGCAACCTCGCCATCACTGAAGGCCCCTCCCCCTCCCTCTCCTCCTGCGAACTCATCTGCCTTGATATTACTAGTGAGGGCAAACCTGTGTGCTCCCTTCATGTTATTTACCGCCCACCCGGGGACAACTTCCCCTTTGCCCAACAACTAATGGACACGATATCCACCAACGCTGGTCGACAGCTCAATCAAATTTACCTGGGAGATTTCAACCTCCACTGGAACGACCAGAAAGACGCAGTGGTGAAGAGCCTTAAGAGTTTCCTCAACGCGCTTGACCTCACCCAAATCTGCAACGGTCCAACACATGAAAAAGGCTCTACCCTTGACCTTATCATCGCCAAAGAAGACTCTACCCAGCTGGTGGCAATCGAACCATGTGACTGGTCAGACCACCACATCATCACCTTCTTCATCAACGAAAAGGTCAAACTTAACCCAGCTCAACCTGCCAAAACCAGGATTTGGAAGAGAGACATGAAGAATCTCAACCCAAACTCCTTGCCTGCCCACACAGGCAGTCTCCTCCTTCCCCCGATGGGCGTCTCTGATGTGCACTCATTGACGGACCACTATCTAAACACCATGCCTGCCATAATCAATGAAGCCGCACCCCTGCAACTGAAGAGAGTAGCCACTAAGAACTCGAACCCATGGTACGATGGCAGCCTTAATGAAGACAGACGTGCTATGCGCATGGCTGAGCGCTCGTGGAGATCTGACCCCTCAGCACTGCACCTTAGAGCGCTTAAGAGTAAGAGAAACGCTTACTTCAGAAAAATCAAACGCGCGAAATCAGTCTTCTTTAGCCAACAGCTGGATCAAGCTAAAAACCGACCTAAAAAACTGTTCGAGCTAGTCAAAACCCAAACCAAAACGCAACCTCCACAACCCAACAACTCAGCAAAGGCTATTCCAAGTTGTGAAGACTTTTCTGCTTTCTTCAAACAAAAGAACGACACTATAAGAAGTGATCTTATCCTGCTCCAGGAAACGTGGAATCTGTCTCCAACCTCAATTCCTGGATTTATAGAATTCCACATTCTGGCGGAAAAATTTTCAAGCTTCGGGCACCCAAGAGGGGGCCTTTCAACCTATGTAAAACAAAATCTGGACTGGTCAACCGAGGAACTGGACACGGGGACTAATTGGGTCCAAGTGACCAAACTAAACGGCAAACATTTGTTTGATGAAAATAAGAGGCAACTATTAGTAATCAACGTTTATATCCATCCCGAAAGAAAAAAGCAGAATGAAAAATACGCAACTTTAACAAATTTAATAAAATCTTTGCAGAAAAGTCATCAACATTGCCAACTGGTTATTTCAGGTGACTTTAATTGCAACCTCATAGTGAATTCCCTGCACAAAAGCAAAAGGCAAGTTAATCTGGGAGCCAGAACCCTATTGGACGAATTAGAACCTCTCGGTCTGACAATCTTGAACGGGAAAATCTCGGGTGATATCCCAGCGGCTGCTACATTTTTGAGCGGAAAAGTGTCTTCAACAATAGACTTTTTCATTATCAGCAACAATCTGCTTTCACAAATCGACACTTTTAAAATTACATCACGAGTCGAAAGTGATCATCTGCCGCTTACTGCAAGAATGGCCATCAAAGTAAAGCTTGCCCAAAAAATTAAGTCCATAGCACAGTACCCAGAAAAATTTCGCCTCCAAAAAATAAAATGGCAGGGAGCAGTGCCACAAGCCATCCAGGAGACAGTCAGGGAACATTTGGGCAAACAGGGCCCACAAGCCGTGGCTGATCGCATCAAAGCGTGGGAACAGCTGGCCCAGCTATTAGTCCAAAGGTTCCCAGCCACTTTAAGTCGGACTTCTAGGATGGCGACCAAAAGAGAGCCCTGGTTTAATAATGAGCTGCGTGACCAAAAAAGAGGGCTTGCAAGAGAGGTACGACAACAATCACGAGCGGCAAACAAAGGAAGTTAAACAAAAAATTGGAAGCTGTGCCAACTAAGGATCAATTATAGTAGGAACCTGAGCAGAGCAAAAATAGCGTACAAGGGGGCAATCTGGACACAATTACTGTCCGCAAGTAAAAAGCCCAATAGCAGCGACTTCTGGGGCATAATAAACAAACTGGCAGCTGGCCCAAAATTACAGCAAGAAGCGGGAATCGGTCAAGAAACGTGGGTTTACCATGTGAAAACTCTGTACAGCAACATAGCATCAGGCCCGGCAGAACGGCCTGGAGGGCAGCATCCAGAGAAAGAGGAAAAGCAATTAGTCCCCAATTCGCACCATCTGGAAGGCAGAGAAACAAGTCCGGAGGCAGCTAGTAAAGAGCTGATTAATTTGACCACCGAAAAGGAACTAAGAGGTCATATTTTAAAACTCAAGCCCAAGGGCGCGGCAGGCCCAAACGGCCTCCCCAATGCCATCTTCAAGAACGACCTGGATTTCTGGTCCTCCTACTTTACACCCATCTTCAATGAGATCTACACACAGTCCAAAGTCCCGGATTCCTGGAAAGGGAACATTATCCACCCTATATATAAAAAGGGTGACCACCGTAAGCCGGGCAATTACAGATTGATCTCACTGATCGACGTGGAGGCCAAGCTGTACGCTTCTTGTCTGCTAGCCCAGCTCCAAGATTGGATGGAGGAGAAGAACATAATCCCCAAGTTCCAGACGGGCTTCAGGCAAGGGATGGGCACCTCAACCAATCTGGCCACCCTAGCACTCTTAACTGAAAAAGCGTCAAGAAAAAAATCCCGACTCTTTGCATGTTTTGTCGACATCAAAGCCGCATTCGACCGCGTAAGCAGGAGTCTTCTCTGGAACAAACTCAAGGGCATGGGTCTGCCAACAGAAATGCTTAACGCCATAATAGCCCTTTACACGGAAACCTGGGCTAGAGTAAAGCTGGGCGATGGGTGTAGCACAACCCCGAGCATTTTTACCCAGCGAGGATTGAAACAAGGATGCGTGCTAGCTCCCAGCCTCTTTAATTTGTTTCTTTCAGATATCGCACAGCACTTTGAAAAAGCCGATTGTCACCCCCCAAACTTGGCCAATGAGTCAGTCGCCATCCTACAATATGCAGACGACATTGTCTTGCTGAGCCAGACTCCCATTGGCTTGCAGAGAGCAATAAATCATTTAGCATCCTACTTGGATCAGGTGCAACTGGAGCTAAACAAAGAAAAAACAAAAATTGTTCGCTTAGTGGATTCTAAAAAGACAAAGTTTAAATGGTTGGTAAAAGGGGCAATCGTGGAAGAGCAGCGTTCATATAAATATCTTGGCATAATAATTGAGCAGGGCATATCTCACAATGAACAAAAACTGGCTTTAAAAGCTAAAGCCCAATCACTAATCTACGCTTACAGACTTCTACGTAAAAAACTAGACTGCCCGAACTACACTCATCTGCTGAAAGTCATGGCCGCACAAATCCAGCCCAGCCTATCGTATGGCTTAGTCACCTGGTGTGGAAAAGAAGCAAATCTACTGAACGAGCTCCAGACCAGGATCTACAAGACCGTTTTTGAGCTGCCAAAATCTGCCTCTCCTTCTCAGGTTCGACTGGAATTCGGCCTACAGCACCAGAAACTCCGGGCAATGAGTAGCTTTGTCAAACTTTGTCATACATTCCGCTGTTCTAACCCGGACACCCTGAACAAATTATGCTGGGACGAAATTAAGCTCCAGATGAACTTAGAAATACCGAGCTCATGGGGAAGCTTTTTGAGAACAGCTTTGACCGAGCTGGAATTACAAACAGCGTGGGAAAACGGGGAAGATAGAGCAAGCTTCGGCAAAGTCGTAAACGCCGCAGCTAAAAAGAAATCCTTGCTGGCTGACAAAAAATCAATCTCTAAGCGCCGGCATGGGTGGACAGTCATCAACTCATACAGAACCCTAAAGCCCCAAAACTATCTATCCGCTCATTTCAGCTTGCATTTAAAAAAGAGCTTTACAAACTACCGCATGGGCTTGCACGACTCAAAAGACCTGTATCCAACTTGGAAAAAGCCCTATCTCTCCGCAAACTGTCGATTATGTGGTTTTAAATCAGAATCTGTAACTCACTTATTATGTGCTTGTCCAGCAGTCCTGGAACTGAGGAGACAGTATTTAAAATTAATTTTTAATGAGTTGAACATCCGTTCATGCAGACAAGCAGTGATAAGCTGGCTGGAAGGCGCTTCCATTATCCTGGTCTGCAGGGGCGTCAAATTCATGACAACGGTCAGAAACCTCCTACGGCAAGCAGATGGAGAGTAAACAAAACAAGCAGGACCAAAGTCACCTTCAATAGCCAACCAACAACATTAACGAATGGACAGCATGCTTACTAGCGACTAGCTGCAGGTCGCAAATAGTGGTGTATGAACATTAAAATTTGGAACACTGGGGTATACACTATGCAATTATCTTTTCTAAAAGGTCCCCAAATTTTTAAAAAGAAATATACACCCTTTTTATATAATTATGGAACCATGTCAAAATTCAGGTGTACTTATAAAAGTAATGAAATTTTTACTACGTTTTTATGGATATGGGGGGGGGTTTGTAATGATTTTAATTAATCAAACAATAAACTTATACTGATACTGAAGAAGTGATCTCCTCAAGGATGTAAGTCGATACTCCGGCTCCATAGGCATAACTAACACTCAACCTAAAAACAACGCTTCATGGTCGTCCTTCGACACCTATTCTGAAGAATCAATTCACAAGCTGCTTGTCACTTTGAAACCCGCCAATCACCACACAGACCCCCTACCTGCCAATTCTGTTAAAGTCCTCACCCCCCTGCTCCTCCCACTCTGGACTAAAATCATCAACTGTTCCTTGCAACAAGGGCTCATCCCAGACTCCCTCAAGATTGGGCAAGTCACGCCTATACTCAAGAAACCCACAGCTGACCCGACCGACCTAAACAACTATCGTCCTATCACCAATATCCCCACTCTGGCAAAACTGTTAGAAAAATGCGTACAACTCCAACAACACATTGAGCAGTATGAGCTCCTCAACTCTCACCAATCAGGATTCAGAGCAAAACATAGCACGGAAACGGCCATGACACACATAATTGATGACGCCCTCCAAATCCTTGATCACAATGAGTCCTGCCTCCTCATACTTCTTGACCTCTCCTCAGCATTTGATACGGTCAAACACGAGAAACTACTGGAGCTCCTAAACACCAGAATGGGCATATCCGGGACTGTTCTCAAATGGTTCACATCCTTTCTGCACAACCGATCTCAGAAGTTCAAGATCAACAACGCTCTGTCCACGCCTGTGCCAGTAACACTAGGCGTCCCACAAGGTTCCTCCCTATCCCCCACACTGTTCAACCTCGTCATGGAACCACTCACCACCTTGCTTCAATCTTCAAAGGTACACTTCCATATGTACGCCGATGACACTCAGCTCTACCTCAAGCTTCAATCCCCTGAAGACATCAAACTGTTGAATACCACACTAAGAAAGACCCAAGCTTGGCTGGCCGACAATCACCTCAAACTAAATGCTCTGAAAACTGAGTTCCTTCTGATCTCTCCTCCCACGAAAAAGGCCATCACCCAAACATGGCTCAATCACCTAACCGCACTCAATGTCCAGCCCACCATCGTGGACTCCGCGAAATCCCTTGGCATCACACTGGACTGCAATCTCGACATGCAGCAGCATATTAGCAAAGCAACTAAAGGAGCCAACTTCCAAATTAACACGCTGAGAAAACTCAAACCCTTTCTTCCACCCAAGGACTTCCAAACTGTTATTCAAGCCTTAGTCATTCCTCGGATAGACTACGGTATTGCGGCTCTCAGCGGGCTCCCCCTTACAACAACGGCTCCCCTAAGAGCCTCCCTGAACGCGGCCGCGAGACTCATCACTGGTTCAAGAAAACACTCGCACATATCCCCTGATTTAAAATCCCTAAACTGGCTGCCTATTGAAGCCAGAATTCAGCTGAAAATTGCCTGTATGGCGCACTCGGCCATACACCACAAGTCACCCAACTACCTCTCTCAAAAGCTGACCATTTCAGGAGGCTCAAGATCCAACAGAAGCACAAAAACGCTCCTCCTGAAACCACGGAGATTCCGGAAGGAAAAAACATACAAACGTTCCTTCTCAGGAATGGCGCCCAGGATCTGGAATGCACTCCCGCCAGAAACTAGGCTTATCCCTTCCACTGCACTCTTCAAGAAAGAGGTGAAGGCCATCCTTCAGGCTAAATTCACCTGAATACTATTGATACTGGAACAATGACAATACTTGGCTCCTACATTATCGGCCTTCTGATTGCTTACCTATGCGAATCTCTTTTTGACTGATCTCCGATCTAAATCATCGCACGGATGCTATATTATTGGTTGCCAACTCGGCTATTGGGTTGTACACTATGATTTGAGTGCCTCACTAACTTGCAACGCCCCCATTACTGACTACTACTCTGCTTTTACACTGCGTTTACTCACCCTAAGGGGTGCTATAATCGTACCCGATTAGACATTGTACTGCTTCAATATTAATGTTTCTTGATTGTTATTAGTCTGCATACTCTTGTGTGATTGTCACCCTATTTTGCAACTCAATGACTACTGAATTTTATATTGTTTCAAGAGTTTTGTTTACCCTACCTACTGTGTCTGTAAAGCGCTCTGATATCTGCAAAGATCTTGTTCGCGCTATATAAAACTTTAAATAAATAAATAAATAAATATAAATGTAAACATGAATAGCTGGGGGAGAAACACGAACCCATTGCCACACCACGCTCTTGATGATAAATGGCGTTTTGAAACTAATATATATATATATATATATATACACTGAAAAAACAGAGGTTAAAGTAATGTTATAGTTAGGTGAATAGGTCAGTGACAACATTAACATTTTGAACTAAACAAATCACAGAAATGTACCAGATATAGTTAGCAGAGCCAGCTATAACTTGCACCATGCACTGCTTATGACCTCACATATTACATTGCTCATGACATGTTCTATGAAATCATTTATGACATCACTGATGACATCTCAAATGACATCATTGATGACATTGCTGATAGCATCATCCAAACGTCTTTTATACACATTACTTTATAAACTAGTATGGCATCAATGTAATGTCAGAATGTAACTACAAAATAGCTGAGTATAATATGAAGCATCATCAATGCCATCACAACTTGCATCCAGGCCCTACTCAGTGACGGCTCCTCCATTGTGGCAGACGAGCGTCGCCCCTCTGCCTCAGCAGCATAAAAAACATGTAAAATAAAATGATAATAAAGCAGCTTATCATGTTATTTTTCATGGCCTGAGCCTGAGCTGAGCAGAGTCTTGGGGTTGGGCCAATGCAAGAATGGAGGGCACTGCAAGTGGGCTTGATTGTTTGGCCAGCTGGCTTAGGACGGCCAAACTGTCAAGCACACTTAGATGTATCCAGTAATAGCACTTGGATGTCTCCAGGCAATTGCTGGAGAACAGCAGGCACAGGCTTCCAGTCTCTCAGGGGGTCATAAAACCGCCCTGCTCCACCCAATCCCAGTATTGCTTTAATGTTGGGTAATAGCATTACCAGCATGAAAGCAGCATCTCGATTTGCGCACGGGAGTCTGGGAGCCTGTGATTGGGAGAAGAGCACTGAGGCAGCAGGTAAGTTTTAATTTCAATTTATGTATCTCAGCGCTGGCCCACCACTTTTCCCTCCTGGCAGCCGCCACAGGGACAACTTCCCACAGGCTAACACTAGGAGGCAGCCAACCCCATGCCCTGCATGGCCTTTGGTCATGAATGCAGTGGTTTTAGCCGCAGGGCCTGTCTTGCAGCCGGGCCCTGCTTCCAACTCCCTGCAGTCAGCCAACCTAACGCTGCCTAATCTTTGGCCATGCGCAGCGGGGTATTGGCCACAGGACTTGGATTCTCAAAAGGCTGTGTGGCCAAACCCCTAGAAAGCTGCTAACCCCACACCATGCAAAGCCTCTGGCTTGCAAAAGGTAGGGTTACCTACAGGCCCTGTGGACCTGATCCTCAATGGCAAAACATTTCTATTTAGAGGAGGGGGGCATGTATCCCAGTCCACGACTCTTAATTGGCCCCATGAACCACATCCTAGAGGCCAGTACCGGAGCCAAATACAATAAAAAAACAGGAGGGAGCTGTGTGGCCCCTCTCCCAAGCTCTGGTTAGCCCAGGGACGCCATGCCTGGTGCTTAATGTAATCAAAAAAGGGGAGGGTGCGCAGCCCCCTTCCTAGAGCCTTATGAGGCCTCTGGGAATCCATCTACTGAGGCCATTCATTTTTTTAAAAGGGGAGCAGCGTGGCCTCCATTCCCCAAACCTTATTAGGTCCCAAGGACCGCATCTCCTGGAACCCAGTAATAAATAAAGTGAGGGGGCGCGGTCCCCCCTGAGTGTAAGAGGCCCTGGGGGCACCAACCCCAGAGGTTAAATTTAAATAAAAGGGGAGGGAGCTGCGTGGCCCATCTCCCCTAGCCCAAGTAGTTCCTGGGGACGCCATCCCCCTGGTAAGTTTTTTGTTTAGATGGGAGGGAGGCCACAAGACACCCCTCCCACGTTTCATTAGGATTTGAGGACCACATCCTCCAGAGCCAAACATAATTTTGGAAGCAGCAGGTATAACCCAGGCCAGCTCTCACCTGGCAGGTGCAGCAACTTCAGCTTGCTCCCAATGGGCAGGAGCAATCAGTTTCTCAGCCCGCAAGAGCACAGGCAGGGAAACAGAAGTGTGCTTCCATCTGGGGGGAGCATTTTCAAAGCTACTGCTGGGTGGGAGCACACTTCTACCCTGCCATTGGCACAGTGGGCAGAGAAAATCGCTGTGTCTTGGGGGTGGGCTCCCATAGACACAATTAAAGAACTGGTCCCGGGAAAAGGGGTCCCCGAGATCTTGCGAGGCTCGAGGAGGGGGGCTGTGTATATTTAATTGCCATCTATTCCCGATCCTCTTGTTTAAAGGTGGATAATAGTCTCCGAGGCCTGATGCACAATATAGGATAGAAGTGTTATCGGCATTCTGGCTGCACTTCGGCGATTCTCTGCTTGTGAGGACGCAGTTCTCTAAACCGGAGAGACTGAGGCGTGACCAATGGGCACACTCACGAGCTCTCCATGAAGTAATCTGAAGGGTCGAATCCCACCACTGATTCGACTTAAGGCACCTTCTGTACACCAGACTATAGTCTGCCATTAAACAAGAGGATTGAGAATCAACCTCCTTCATCTAGAGACCCAGGTTATCGGTAGGAAGACCAATTCTATGGATCTTCCTGATTAAGAAGTCATTCCTTTGAAACTATCCTCCTTGGATATACTGAATTTTCCAGGAGAAAATAAGGAATATTTGTTAGCCCATTATCCGTAGCCCCAGATTATCACTGTCCTGATGAGACCGCCGCACTCGACCCTGCAATAGGGTTGAAACGTCATCAACACCAGTGAAAAGGACAGTCCTTATGCAAAATCGACATAAAATTTCTGGTTGCTTTTACTTTGTCTATATAATGTTTGGATATCCTTGTATAAACCAATAACCCTATTAATATATATTTTTTTGTAAATTTTGTAAGTCACTTACTGTCACTTTGTGTGGTTATGGTTATTTTATCTGGGGCTCTTCTATCACTTCTCTCTTCAAAAACACTTACCACTAAATCAACATGCATAGTAGTGCATATCTGTAGGTACTGTAGCGAATGTTTATGAAAATAATAAAAAATAAACGACTCAGCTCGGTTGAACTGAGAATCCAAACATTTTCGGCTCGGTTCGGTTGAACTGTGGTCCAATAACAGAAGGAGAATGTACAACTAGTACTAAATCTTGGAATGAACAAGAAAGAATACACACATTCACAAAACACTGGAGTATTGAATATGAGGGCACAGTACTGCCTTCAACCTTTAAATGAACAAATAATGCATCAGGCCTTAAATATACGTTCTAAAGCTGGTTTCGGGGACTCTCCTTTTCCAGTCAGATCATCAATGTGGAGTGAAATTCATGGTTGTCAGGTTTAGGATTTCAAATAGAATTCTGGATTTTCTGCAGATGGGAGGGGCCGAATGCTATTGGACCGGGGGAAGGATGGTGGTGTGGGGGGATGAGGTACATCTCTCTATTGTTCTTTTTTAAATATATTTGAACAGGAGAAGAATACCATCGAGGGGCAGGAGGCCTAGAATTAGCACCACCGGGGAGTGGGGGGGGGGGGGTGTGGGGGGGCGGGATGGTTTAGGGAACAGTGTTAATTGCAAAGATGCGTTATTTTTTCAGTTTTAGAAAGACAGTGCGATGTGGTCAAGCTGTATTCTTTTATCCATTAACTAAAAGAAATTTACAATGTCTGACTACAAAAACAGACAGGATGTACACCGTTTTACTTCAGAATACAAACAAAGGTAGTATTGTCAGCATGGGTGTGTGGTGTGCGGCAGCCCAGACAAGTAAGCCATCAATCTATGGACATATTGATTGATTGAGCCCACTGACCCCTCGCATAAAGCTGTCCCGCAACTCGCTTCACGGCTTGGACTGGCTCCCGACACTTTAACTCCACTGCCACGAGCGTCCATTGAAAAAAGAGGAATGCCTTGGTGGACTTAACTGTATTCGGTTGACGGCCATCTTGGAGATGAGGAGACCATCACTGGGCACCACTGAGATTCAGCTTTCCTCAGCCTGCAACGCTCAACCGATGTATGGTGCAATGCCAGGAGACAGCTAGGAAGGTTGTCCCGCCTAAGCATCTTAACTACAGCCTGGCTTGCCCCCCCTTTGTATGCTTGAGGATATCTGGCCAACACCAGCTCGGGGATGCCTCCAGCCCAAGATCACCACTCGTGAGTGCAACAACACCCTGAAGGCCGGGCTGAAAGCAAGAACCTCAGCAATGACGAGAAGATAATGCTGTACAAATATGTAATATTTATTTGTCCAACCTTAATCTCTTCAACTTTTCTTAAAATGTAACCTTGAGTGATTTGCAACTTGTATATATGTAACTCTAACCAGTAGTATCTGTAGTAGACGTATGTACTTACTACCATTCTTATGTAAATTTAGAGTTTCTGTTTGTATCTTTCATGTAATTAATGTACCCCGAAGACCGTATGTAATGTAAATGGTTCTATTGTAAAGCCTCTGACACCGTTGGGTAAAGTTCGCACTATATCAAAATACATAAATAAATAAATAATTGATTATATCAAAATCCTACTAAGAAGAAAAACCTGGTCCATGACTACTGGTCTGTTGTTCTGGCCACTCAGACACTGCCAACTTCTTGTATGACCAATCCGAAGCCGCTGAATCACAAACTCAGAGAATATGCAGCTGACAACTTCAGCAAAGAGGACACCTCCTTGTCTCTTGTTTCTGGCAGCAGTGGCATTACAAACATTGGCTCAAAAAAACATTGAAAACTCAAACATGACTATATTTCATTTCCATCATCCGCCACCTTAATGAACAAAGAATTGTGGGTTGTAGTTGATGGCAGGGTCATAAATCCTGAAATAAACACTTTCTGACACCTTAAATCTCTAAATACAAACATAGATCATATGAATGACTTCAGCAGGACAGTCATTCGTGGAAGGTTCCAAGATTCTGCAATTCAAATTGTTTAGCAAAGACCCTGTAGCCTGTATGGCAAGTATAATGTATCTCCATCAATTAGCCAGACACACTGAAAATCGACAACCTGAAAAATGGTGTCCTTGTGGTGTAAAAGCATTGCTGTTGAAATAATAAACTGATTGTATTTAGAAATGTGTAAACTTTGATATGTATATGGACCATGACCCCAAGGGCTTAAAAACACTAACAAGGCATGCACTTTTAAAAAAACTATACAGATTAAATGTAGATAGAGTCTATTATTGAAACCAGATCTACAGTACAGGGCATACTTCTGAACCACCAATGAGACTCTGGCTTTTTGGGTGCATAATGAATACCCATAAACTACATAATTTCTGCTAGAAAAACAGTACAGCACTGCACAGTACAGGAGACAGCTAAGACCAGGGCAAATGTCGCCGTAATGTCTCTCTTTGAAAGACCTTAAAACGAGGCTCGCCCGCTAGTAAGCAAAATTGGCAATCCATTGAAAATAAAAAATTGCTTCTCTAAGCCTAAGCATGAACAAAGAACGCCCAACCATTGTTCAAAAATACTGTGAGTATAGATTCTATATTCGTCAATGTAATTTCGGCTCTAGATCTTTGCAGTAAAATTAAAGTTTTGAGTCCTGCAGAAGCCCAAAAGCAAAAATATGATCAATGCAAAGTGAGGCATAAGTTTCAAAATAATGAGTAAGAGAACAATAACTTTCACAAATCTTATTATGAAAATGGTGCGTGCGAGTAGCAAGTTGATTTTGAGTTCTAGCATATTTGATTAAACAATAGCGCTTCCAACGTTGAGTTAAGTGATCTGATATATTTTGGGGGAACTCTACTCTATTCTGATACACCCTTCTACATATATTTGCACTACGTCCTACAATTTTCCTATGGACTCGTGAGGAAAAAGTAGTGGCTGGTTTCTGTGTTAAATCCATTGGCTGGTGTATGCAGACTTCGGGAAACTAAGATGTCTGCTGGCTAAATTAAAAACTAATTACCAGGTACATAGTGTAATCATCGCTCCTTCATCCTCAGCCATTCAAAGGTTTAAATGTAGCCCAGTTGTACTAAGTACATTCACAAATTGTATCTGGTCCCGAATGGAAGGGTCTTCCCACACTACATACTTTATTAGGACTTCACATATTGCAAAGGGGGCAATATTGGACCTTTCTCTCAATCTACGTGTAAAGCACGATTTCCCTATAAATATTATCCAAATCTGGTGGGCAAATGAGCCATAGAAATTGACCGATTTTGTGCCTTTCATGAAGTGTGTATGGCTCTTCCTGGCAGGTGAAACCGGGGAAACACATGCAGCACAGCAGGCAGTTCATGGTTTGTGGGCATTGGTTTGGCTGCATCCCGCCAATGACAAACTTCTGCTTACTCTTTACATGAATGTCTTGCGCTTTTTAACAGGACGTTGCACTGCCATGAACTGTTGTATTTTCGTGATGTACTTGAATTTTGATGTTCAATATACAGCACCAAGAACAAGAGAAACACTTTAAGAATATTAAATAACAGTACTACTCGAAAGCAAGAAAAAATTGCTGTTTTATAATCCAACGGATACAATAAACGCTAAATGCATACTGGTTAGCACCATGGATACGCGTTTAAGAAGACTGACGTAGCTCCATCCTAAGCAAGTACACATCTGATAACATACAAAAGAATACACAAGCATGAGCATACGCAGAGCACCCAATGCAAGAACACTCCAATGTAGACTAACACAAATCCAACGTGTGTAGTATTAAATGTGGTGAAGTACCTTTCTTCTCGCCTGTAAAGGGCACCATGTCTTCTCTGTCCTTTTGCTCCAATGCTTCTTTTTCCAAATATGCCAGGAGGCGCTCTCGGTCAAAGGATGATGATGCTTCCTTTGTCGTCTGATCTTTTTGTCGAAATCCAGCTGGCATGAGTGAATTCTGGCAACAGACATGCAGAAGTATTTAGGTTAACATTTTAACTTACAACCTTATTTTAATAAAAACTGGAAACTTTTTATCAGTGTTTCTCTATCAGTCTCCATCACTCTTTCTATTTCAGTTTCTATTAGTGTTCCTATCTAAGTGTTCACCTCACCCACAGATGCAAGCTGTTTTTTAGATGGTAGATGGATCTCAATTCTATGATCTACCATCTGCCCCAAATGGCCATATGGAAACATACCGCAATCATATATTTTCAAACTGTACACATCCTAAGCTTGTAACCACTGGCTGCCTGACCTCCTTCACCCTGAATGGCTGGCCTGGAAAAAGTGATGAATATAAAGTTTGTCGGATTTTCGGAAATTGTTCCCCAAAATATGTTTTTTCTCCAGTCTTTCTCTAACAAGAACATATCCCTGCAGATGCTTGGCCATCTTCAGAGTGCTCCAGTGAGTACCAAGTATGTATGTGCGTTCTTATATAGTGCTCGACTTACCCTTGGGCATCTCGGCGCTTGCCTTGGGAACCAGTCCTGGCTTTTCCCTGTGAGATAACCCGTACTGGGCATCCCCAAGGTGAAAGCCAGGCATCCCGCCGCAGGAGGCCGTTGTGGAGATTAAGCAAGCTTATTGCCCAGAGCTGCACAGTGTGAACTTGTGCTTAGAGTGGGCACCGAAGCGAGAATTATCAAGTCCGTGGACAATTGGGCTCGAACCCTGCCGCGTCGGGAATCAAACCCTGGTCCCAGGTCTGACCTCTGCTTCAGGGTATGCCTCCTCTAACCAGTGAGCCACACGTGTGAAGGTTTCAGCCATGTGTTGGTTTTGGAAGGGAATCCGCATGGATCCACCCACTAAACTCCAGGGAGTGTCTGTAATGGGAAAGCTTCCATGGGGTGATTGCAGGTTCTGGGTGCAGAATCAATCAGTAACCATGGAAACCTTCTGACCACTGTCATTTCTGAAAACTAGGGAAATCAGTATGATGTGGTGTGTGTGAATCCCACCATGCTGTACTATCTACAATAGCACCCTGCAAATGCAAAGTATGGGTAAAAAACTATTTGTGACAGAAAGGTGGCAAAGGACCTGTATAATATAGGCGTCCTGTGTACACCCTTTCATGATGTATACATAGGCAATAAAGACACTCCACAGATTATAGCCATAACGAATACTATAGAAATATTGTGGCTGTCTAAAGAACCTGTCAAATCCCAGTCAAGATGACGTAACACATTATATTTTTACCAGTAGGTGCGAGTGAGGGTCGGTGATTGTGAAAGTGAGAGTGAGAATCATTTGTGTGAGAATGAGTATGAATCAGAATGAGTAAACGAGAGTGTGTGGGTTAGAGTGATTGAGGGTAGGGAGAGTCAATGAGACAGAGAGTGAGTGAGTGTGAGAGTGCTTGTGAGTGAGAAAGAGTGTGTTTGTTAGAATGTTTTATGCGTGTGAGTTTGTTGCTGTTCATGGCCTAATCAAGATAATTCTTGGCTTATGGGGACACTCAAGATAACTTTTGCTGTCGCCGGCATATGAAATGTAATTATTGTCATAAGGGGGGGCGCCCATTGAAAAATGTAGACACGACATACTGGTTGTAATTGTCGCAAAACTGGGGACACCTATGGTAAAATGATCATGCTGGCATAGTGGCAACCATGGCACATTGGGGGTGGGAGATCTTGGCATACGGAGGCACCTATGACAAACATATTTTAAGAGACAAGGCCACAGAGTATTTTAAAATCCCAGTTCGGGTATCCATGAGGAGCAGTGACAGTTCAGATGCGATCAGCAAGCAGAAACCAAGCTAAGTTATAAGTAATGTTAAATCACTGGTGCTAATCAATAGTAACCAATACTTTCAAATCAAACATGGCAAATCTCATGGTGAATCCCAGGCTCTGACCAAACATCACACAGTAGATATGGAATGAATCAACTTAGTCTTTATCTCATACACAACTAGCAGACAACACCCAAGTGGAATCAAAAGCACTGCAGCCGATATCCCATTCTATTTATCAGTTTTTGGGTTGTCTACACAAAGCAGATCTACCGTCACTGTGGGACACACACTGTGGTGCACATGGCGGTAATATAAACAAGGGTGAGACCGTGTGTTTGTATCTAGGAGGTGCTGTTGATGGATGTCCCTGGGCCATGTTTTTCTTGGCACCATTGCCCTCTGCAGAAGGATGAGATCACATGACCTCTCCCGTGGCCAGACTTGTCATGGGTTTACTTGACATGTTTAAGTGTTTACAATAGCTAGGCTAAGTCTACATATAATGAGACTCTTTGTCTTAATTGCACAATGCCCACTATTCAAATAAATACTACATGAGGTGAAGAACTTCAAGTAAATGTTTGCATAAATACATTGCTTTACAATTGGTAGTGCCCAGTTTCTACCACCTTTCAGAGACGTCTGAAGCACAAAATAAGATTGGAATGAAATGACCGAAACAGAGCATAGGAGGAGATATTGAAAGACAAGAAATCAGAATATGTCCTACCCTTTACACAGGATTCTCTAAAGCTTTATGTCCCAGGCCACTTCTCACTTTTCTAGAGATCTGTGTAAAATTAGTGACTGTTTACTGCTCGCTTGCCTGAAGTGAAGTAGACCCAAAATGCTGTCAATCTTTCTTCTCCACCACTCCGTAGTATTCCTTCCACTTCACAGACTGTCCTCTGGCATAATGTCCTAATAAGGACAAACAGGAGCTGGCACAAGATATAGTAATTTAATGACATGTTCTTTCACTTGGTTACATACTGGTAGTTGTAGAAGCAGATGAGCATGCCATCTGACATTTCCAGAAGTAAACTTTGAACACATGTAGGACTGTGTTATCCAAGGAGGCCTATTGACTTCTAGGAGGAGAGACAGCGTAGTTGTAAATTAGCATGTGACTCATCACTGATCTGTTGGAGCCATCGTGGATATAATTGTCCAACTCCTGTAAACTGGTTTACAACACTTCTGATAAAACTTACATGGCTACTGATCACTGCAAAGAAAGATGATTTTAGCACCTCTTCTACATTTCCTATTTAAACCATGCAAGAAGTGTAGAAAAGGGAGACTGATGAGATAGCACTCCAATCCTACAAGCGAGCCTTAACTTACAACTGAGAAAAGGGGGGAAATATGGGAAAGTGGGGAGGGGGCTTGCAGTTAACGGGAGCGTTGCAAGTTGCTCCATGGAAAAAGGTTGGAGGACCTGACCTGAGCATACCAGTTAGTAGCTGACTTGGGAATGCATTGTTGACATAAACCAGCCTTGAGGCCCTCGCACAGAATGGTGAAAGGAATCTTACTTTTAAACCACTGATAACTGCATTATTATAAGAACCCACAATCATTCCATAATATGGTTTACTGAAACAGCCTAGACTTGGTGTACATGCCTTCATCTATGTGAGTATCCCAAAAGTAATACTTAGGTATACATTTCTCCATCTGTTTGTACTATTGGTGGTGCCTATGTTGCATCATCAAACTGGCTGTTCTTTGGATGTTTTCTACTCTGTCACTGTTCTTCTGCAGATCTGGAAATGAGAAAGAGCGCAGTAGTCCAAGTGAGCCCACCCCACTGTTTGTACAGTGGGAGTACATCATTTTAATCTGTTACCTATATCTCACACTAGGCACCACAGCATTCTCCTTCCTCCTCACCCAAACGTTCAAACCTTCTCAACCCTCACTGCTTAATCACCCGGTCTGAAAACTCTGACGTTGTTCAATAATTAGAACTCAGATCCAACATTAGATATGATTGTATCTGATGTAACTTGTATTGCTACGATTTTAAATGTAAAGCGCTCTGATACCCTCTTGGGTCAAGTTTGCACTATATAAAACTTTATAAATAAATGTGCAAGATTCACAAAGATTTTACTGTGACTTACTCTTGTAATAATACTCCTGGCTAACTTTGGAGATTCAGGAGCAGAGCACGAGAAGTACAGGAGTAACTCATCCCTGTATAGAGCAATATTTTTGTGATCCAGGGGAGATGTTATTAATTGAATCATGTTACAAATGCGTAATGCGGACCTACTATGAATATTTAATATATTTTATTGAAAAAGAGTTTGATTCAAAATAACAAAAACAAAGCCATCATTATTCCAATATGTAACCAACATAAACAAACTAGGGCATCAGGTATCACGCATTTATAAAACCCTCAACTCGCAGAAATCTAATATCAATTATAAAACAAAAAAATACTGGAATGACCACATGCACTAACCACTGGACGACCAAGAGTGGTCCATCCTATGGTCATCAGCCACAAAAATCAAGATTCCCCCAGCCCTCGCACAGACCAAACTATGGCTCTTACATAAAACATTCTGGACTCCAGCCCGCCTACAAAAACTAGGACTCAGAGACAGCCCCACCTGCTGGAATTGCAACACAAACAGAGGCAACCTAGAACACCTGATTTTTCTGTGCCCGACACTCAATGGGTTTTGGGGGAAAGTGTTTGACTTTCTAGACAATGTATTCAAATTTAAAATAATGAGAGACTTTGCTTCGATCACTACGGCTTTCATCCGAATGGAGCTCCCCACAGAGGGAGAAAGGGAACTACTGGACCTTCTCCTAATCGCCGCGGCCAAGTTAGTACTAACAAACTGGAGGGACACCTCTAAAGCATCTTACAACGGCTAGCTTAGCTGGGTCACTTACCTAAGAGGAGCTGACTCCCTAGCGATAAGATACTCACCACTGAAAACTACATCCAGACACCTATGGGAATCACTGGACAAGTGCTTGGCCCCTTCGGACCCTCCCTAAAGCCGACCCACCAAAAGAACTACCGAACAATAAAAAAAAATATATCAAACAATGAAAAGGTACACCACCGCCAAGGCGTGAATGGGGTAGCAAAGGTCCAGGGATTTTAAGGCTTGAACAACACTTGAATAAGTAATGTTGATAGGTGGGTGGAGACACACTCGAAGCTCTGGACCTCTTGAGCTTCAATTGAAGAAACAGTTTTGAAAAGTGGTAAGTGTGTTCTCCACATAAAGTTACATTGGTTTTCCAAGATTAATATCCCTTCTTCCCAGATCATAAAATGGTGGACAGAGACATTTTTGTTTGCAGTGCAGTTCCTTTATTTTCCTTTATTTTTATTTTCATTCATAGAACAAGGACAGCCGACACGTGTTTCGCCCCCTCTTGGCGATTTGCGCCGGGGCTTTCTCAAGGCTAAGTTGGCTAAGTCACGTAGACAAGTGTCGTTTCCATATATTTAACAATATCTCAAGTACGAAAATATAATTCTTCAAGTTTAAAACAATTTTTGTTAGGCAAGTGCCTCTGGTCCTAAGGTTCTTCCGGCATGGCGGGTCTCGGGTTGAATCCCAGCACTAAATATAATATAGTTGTAAGATGTCTCTGTCCACCATTTTATGATCTGGGAAGAATGGATATTAATCTTGGAAAACCAATGTAACTTTATGTGGAGAACACACTTACCACTTTTCAACACCACCGCCAAGGCGCTCGAGGATGCTGTAGGATCTACCCTGTATTCTCTCTCTCTCTTTACCTATTCACTCTTTTCTTTGTTTTTCTCTTCTTTTCTCCCACTCCACTTACAGCCTACCATAAAACTGGATAGCCAAACAAAAAAGGGGGCCACCCCAAGTACTTACTATGTACCACTTACCCTGTAACGCATAGGATGGCTACCCATACACAGTTTTTCCCTGTTTTATGTTTGTATGTGTAAATACCATAAATAAACATTTTTAAAACAAAAGAAAAGAGTTTGATTTCGGGGGCTGGAGATTTACAAAAACGTGTCAGTGTGCAAAAAGTTGACATACTCACAATGTACTAAAGTAATTACGACAATCCTATAATTGCCTTTAACTAAAAATAATTCTGTAACATTATTTAGGGATTTTTCTGTCACCTTATTTGCATAGTCAGGATAACATTCAATTTCTGTTCAGTTGAACCTTCATATAATCTTCCTATTTTCTGTTCAGTTCAAACTTCATATAATCTTCCTTTTTTCTGTTCAGTTGACCCTTCATATAATCTTCCTATAACATGTACAAATCAGAATTTATCTTTTTAATAACAGAAATGAACGTTAAGCGCTGCTGTGATCAGTTTCACCAGATGTTACTTTCTGTCATGCAGGTTTCAGCAATGAACTTTGGAAGATAAGCCCTGTCTCTGTGAAGAATTAAATCCAAATGGGTAAGTAAATATAAGTATCATATAGATACTTTGCATACGAATCTTAGATCCATAAGGAAATTATGTCACTCTATAATCATAAATCTACAAAGCAGTCTGTACAGTTTCTCCAACTATTTTATACACTTTTCATTTGCCCGTAAGAGAGCTTTGTGGGGCATCATAACCACGATATTGCTTGGTGTGCCACAACACATGTTTGCATGAAGCATTCCCCGTAAGTGAAAACACATCTTGACTTGCAGCCCTGTTGCAAGGTATCCCACCTGTGCCCTCTCCTCTGGGACCAAGCCACAAAGGTAGTTAGTGTGAGAAAAGGCAGACACGGGCCAGTACAGGGTGAAAGCCCCGTCTGATTGGAAGGGTTGTACGACCTGTAGTGTGCATAAAGAACCATCTCCTGTTTCAAGGAGCCCCTACCTGGTGAAGGAGAATAAAAAGGATCACCCGAGAGAGAAGAGGCCTCCAGGATCAGCATGATGTATCAGATCGACGAAGAACCACGAAATCGGGAGGAGGAACTTTGGGACTCGTCAAGAAGGACCATGTGGAGAAAAAAAACCTGAAGTTCTATGCGCATTTATTTTTATTTGCCTTTATGACTCAAGATTTGAATCAATATCAATACACCTTTTTCAACCTCAAGCAAGGCTGTCCTTTTAACAATTGTTTTAGGGTTCCATATACTGAATCATATGGAGATTTCCACTTCAATTGATAAAGTATAGAGAAAAATAAAACCGTTTATTTAGCTCGAAAAAAGTTAGTAAGAGTATTTTCATGTTAGGCTAAAATGAAGGGTGCATTTTGAAAACGTTCCCACACCTTCTCAGCCATCCACCACCATCCTGCCACCTCTCTGCCCCATGCCCCGTGTGGTTCTCTGCTTTGCTCCCGCCAAGGCCCAGGCCGCTGAAGACACAGTGGCGGCTCTGCATGTTCGCAGACAGAGCCCGGGCTACAGTGAATGGGACCATGAACATGACGCCAGCCTGAAGGGCCCTAGAGAGACCGGCCAGCCCTGAGCCATCGATCCTTCCGTGTGACTCCCAGAGGATTGTGCAGCCATGCTCACTTCAGTGTGGCGTGCGGGCCTCTGGGACCTTGCAGTAGGATAGCTTTTGTGTTGGAGGCAGAAGGTGCAGCCTTTACCAAAGGCACCCACACCAATGCATGGCATTACTGTGCCTAGTGGGGGCGGCCTGGCCCTGTCCATGAAGCACGGCGAGGTGCCCCCCTCCCACCCTCATGGGGATGGGGGTGACTGCAAGTGTGGTGTGGACCTCCCGACTGCTCGTTCTATCACCATCCAATTCCTGGAAACCGGGGGGTGCCAGGAGGTTTATTCCCCTCTTTGACCAGTCCTAAGAAGCGCTGAAGTGGACAACAGTCGCCTGGGCAAGCGATCAATGCATGGGAGCAGGTGATGACCGAAGTGAGTCTTGCAAAGGGAGACGAGGGCCACACATGCGGGGAGCGCCATACATCCTTCAAGTCACTGAGGGAAGGCTGAGGACTGGGTTCATGGGCCCCTGGCTGTTTGTGCTGCCTCTGTACCACTTTGGGCAAGCGAGCCGGGGGCTGTTCTTGTCCCTCCATTCTTAGGGGGTACTGTTATTGCTGAGCTCACTTCCAACTGTTGACGACTGGTTGGCATCGGGCCTGAGCCATCCTCAAAGAGGAGAGGGGGGATGGCAGTGGCTGTACGGGAACTCATTGAAGGAGTCACTGGTTTTTTCCACCCTTAAGGACAATGAGGGGACCTTGTGAGGTGCTGGTTGGAGTAACAGTGCTCCTTGCGCCATCATGGGCAAGGAAGAGGGGCCACAGTCGCATGCCTAGTCCAAGGTAAATCAGCACACTACCCCCTCTGTGGAGCCACTGCAATTGGCTGCAGCAAACCATCATTGCAGAAGGTCCCAGGCTCCACTGATGTAGCAACAATTCTGCAAGCGATCCATATGTCTCGTGAAGCAGTCAAAACAAAAATTGGGGAGGTGGGAGTGGATGTAACCCTCCTTTGCCAGGACCTCCATAATGTGGCCAGGAGAATCACAGAGACCGAGAGTAGGGTACGACCCTGGAAGACATCATGGCTGACCTTAAAGTGAAAGTGACGAGGCTTTTGTCCACCAAAAGCCTGGTGTTGAAGACCAGAGCGAAGGATGCGGAAAACCGATCCCTGTGAAATAACCTATATTTAGTGGGATTTTCTAAAAGGGTGGGGACCACAACCCCGGAACCCTTTTTGAAGGACTGTATGAAGTTATGGATCATGGAGGATGCGCTGTCTCAGTGGTTCATGGTGGAGCGTGCTCACTGTTGTCTCGACAAACGTACTCCTATGGGAACACTGCAGCACCCCATAATTGCCAGACTATTAAATCACTGGGACCGTGACAGCATACTGGGCGCGGCACGCACACAAGGGGCCTTACACTTCCAATCCACTTGTGTCATGGTGTTTCCTGATTACATAAAAATTATCCAGAAGGAGGGCACACTTTTGGATGCCTTTAAAACAAAACTGAGAGAGAATTCTTTGCAGTACATGCTTATACCCCCAACAAAATTGAAGGTGGTCCACAAATTCCAATCTTTTGAGAGCCCATAGGATGCATGGGAGTGGATGGCGAAGCAGTGGGAGGTCTGCTGTCATAAACCCCCCAGCTTCCGCACCAGGTACGGGGGCCCAAGGACATCGAAACTGAGGCAGAGAACAAAATCCAGACGGTGGAGCTGACGGTGCAGGCACCTCCCAGACTCGTCAAACACTAATCCTGACAACCCTGGAAACTGGAAATCCATGGGTGGTCCCCCCTGTCTCCTCAAGTTGATCAATCTCAGCCACATATTGCTATATGTGGCTGAGATTGATCTACTTGGCTTTTGGTGGTGACAATTCCCAAAGGGACTAATGCCATGAAGGGAGATAGACTAGGCAGTGGGTCCATTCTGTGCAGTCCCTTAGACTGGTGGTGGGACAGCGGTGACTCACATGTGTAAGCTCCTTAAGGGAGCGCTCTATGAGAAGAAGGCCAGTGATCCTACAAAGGAGGAGGTCCACCTCTAATGTCCTGTCATGTATTGGGTGGCAAGGGTTTTGTTTGGGGGGAGTAGGGGCGACAGATGATTCTGAGGTAGAAGTGTGGAGTGGGGGGCAGTTGGGAGAGTTTTCATTATTTCCAGTTATTGACTGTTATGGTTCTTCACACTATTTTCTCTGCAACCATATTTGCACTCTGTCTACATACACGCCACTTCAGGCACTTCCTCCCTGCAACAGACCTCGTTGCTAATTGAACTATAGTCCCCATGGCTAGATGTCACGTTATGTCCTAGAACGTTAATTGCCTCCTCAACCACATCAAGCGCATAGCGGTTCTCAGGGTTCACCAAAGCCTCGCCCCCGAAATATTGCTGCAGCAGGAAACCCACCTGTTGGGTTCCAACTGCCACTTTCTCCATAGATTTGAATATGGGTGGGACTTCCATGCAGGGTTCAACAGGAGATCCAGGGGGCACCTATTCTTCTCCATAGGCACTTCCTGCTAGTGGTGGCACGTACTCTCTATGACTCAAGTGGTTGTTATGTGGGACTCGAAGGCTTGTAGAGGAAAAACTTTATAACATCCTATGCACTTAAATACAACCTCAGTCGCAGGTGCAAACTTTAGAAATAGGATTAGTGATGAGTCTGACACCTGGGGTCACGATCTTGGAGGGGTGGACTTTTATGGTATACTGAACCCAGCATAAGATACATCAGCTTCCCCCACAAGGCACCATATAGAGCCGTCCAAGCTACTGAGGTCGTGGATGGGCTTCCTGGGCTTCTGTGATGTTTGACACCCAACAGAGAGACGCTATATGCACACTTCAGCCAATGCGAAAACCTTATCGTGCATAGACCTCCTACTTCGTCTAGCTACTGACATCCTATATACAACAGCTGCAGGAATCCTTCCAAGAGGGATTTTTGACCATTCCTCGGTAACTCCAGATTCCTTGGGTACTGTAAGAGACCGATATGGCGCCTTGAGTCCAAGAAGTTGGAACTCATTCCACCCGAGCATTAGAAGAATTTCATCCACTTCAGCATTCAAAAAAGAAGCTAAGACTTTTCTTATAAGCAAATTCCTCCCATAACAACAGTAGACCAGACTCCGTTAGGATACTTTCCTGTTCACATACTATGATAATACTAATCGGTCTCTTGTAGTCATTAGAACATGTGTATATGTTTTTGTAAGCACAAATGTCTCTCTCTCAAATTGATTTACACTTGTTACTTTTGCTTAAAGGTCATTACAAATCTGCTGTTGAAAGTTGAAGGCTATGTAAATGTGAAGCGCTCTGATACCCTATCCGGGTCATGTCCACGCTATATAAAACACTGAATAAATAAATGAATACCCTTTTAATGTTTCGACAGATGGGCCCAGGATTGCAGGTGTATCCTTTTAATTCACTTTTATTTCTGAAGGTAAAATATTCAGGGCTTAGATGCTTTAAACTGTAGTTAGTTGGAAGGACCTTGAAATTGAATGAGGTGAAACATGAACCTAGATTATAAAGAGCTATGGTATCCATTTTTGTCATATACCTAGCATGGTTGGTGTCACAGTAAACAGAAACACAACACCTCTCAAATCTCATTTATTATTTTGCACTTCTCTGTTACATATGCACTTGTTTGTTGTGGCACATGTCTTACTTTATTATACAGGATTGCCTTTTACATATACTTGGATCAGGGTCACTGCTTGGCACAGCCGCCAAGAAAGAGGAGGCCAAGTCAATGTACAAACTGACATATTTATCTTCTTATTGCAAAATCATCACAGTAGGAGAGCAACAGGGGACATATTTTAACATTCGGATTGTGGAAGTTGGCAATGAATTGCACCCTCAGCTGGAGTACATCAGTGTAGGATTAACCTCCGGCTTTTTAGGCTACTGGGGCAAATGTAGGATGTACTGGTGATGTACATCTAGCTGCCTACAAAACAATTGCTAAAGGATAAGTAGTTTTTGAAACAGTGCGTTCCACAATTGGCGACCTAAGTGACAAAATGCGACGCGTATTTAATAGTGGCAAAAAGCTCAGAGGTCCAGGATAAAATGGGTGACGCCGCTAAGCAGCGACCTTTCATCCAAGCTGTGCAGTAGATTTTGCAAGATCTTCTTTGTTAGAAGGCCACACAGTAATAGTGTTTACTTTCATATCTCCCATAGCCAATAAGACAGCCGAGATGTTATGCGAAATGGAGATAACATAACCTCACTTAGGAGACAATGTCAGTGACTATTTGACTGAATGGGAAAGTGTATGAATGAGATCTACACTGCTTTGGAGAGTGATCAAATCAGATTTAAAGAAGAATTATATTCTCAAATGGATTACATAGATATGATCCACTCCAAAGAAGTCAAAGATCCCTACTTTCGATGACATACCGGCATATCTCAGACAGCAAGAAAGTCCATCTTTAGCCATAAGTGTTGTGCATACCTCTTATTGTGATAAGTAAAAATGCTGATTCTTGTATTTCCAGAGTTCACTGCTTTAATACTTACTTCTGGGTCGAGCTCTTCTAAAGCCTGCTCCAGCTGTTTCAGTTCTTCAGACGTCAGCCTTCCAAGAATCTCATCCTCATCAATGTGCTTGTACTTGTCAAAGTCTTTTCGGAAAGGAAGAGCCATGATCCTCACAGAAATGCAAGACAACTAATTTCTTGGCGCTTTGAGATGTCCAAACAAGAACGTTCTGATCTTCAAACACCTGCGGGTAATAATCAGATGTTAATACATCAGTTCCTGCACAGTAAACCACCTGAAACAGGGCCAACCACTCAAAGCCATTGCCATTCTAATAATAAAAACAAAATAAGAGACTTTATTTTTTTTGTATTTAGAGCAATGATCCCTGCCATCAAGTTCTGACCTGATCACCTGCTGACTACACGCTTTACACACCTGGGCCAGTATTCCGTACAATAGTCACCGCGTAGAATGTATTAAACAAATGGGGTAATGTATAGGCCTAATTGTTGGTATGCAGGGCTTACTCTCACATATCAAGCATCTAGGTACACACGAGTGTGCACCGTTGCACCCATCCCGCCTCTGTCTGTGATATCACCAGCAACAAGCATAACAGCATCTGCGACCTAAGTCATCATTATAAGTGTGAAAACACCCATCAAAACTACAGACAAATGCAGCTGGCAATGGGAAAAGGTCATCTTGAGTGATAAGTGATGGCATAAAGTAATTCCTATCAACATTGTCATCATCATAGTTCTGCGTTTGCTCAATGGAGCGTATGAAGCGGATCTTCAGTCCAACCATCTGCTTAAAATTGGTAATGACTGAATTTTGTGCAATTATGGAAATAAGGCGAGAACAAAACTGCAAAACGCGAAGACATAAACAATACACTTAACCACTTCTTTAAATGTATTATATACATGGCTGGCATCAGCAGCAAGCAAGAAGAGAATATGTACCATCTAGAGTATTTTAGAGCACAGTCATGAGAACCTAGGCAGTGACAAATAAAATACTATTGAAATGAAACAAGATCCTGAAATGATACAAGATGCCGTGTTTCATAAAGCAAGGGAAGGCAAGTGAAATCATGCTCTCGTGCTACATTTTCAGGGACTTTTGGTTGTGCCATTTGCTTTGGAGCCACTATATTAAATTACTTAATCCTCAGCAGTCAAAAGTCCTCAAGAGGCAAAACTGGGCGGAGCCAACGGAAGCATTTCCTTCTTTAATCCTTTATCTGGCCAGACACATGACAGTTTTTTTCAGTTGTGACAGTCACAAAAACACATATATACATGTGCGCTTCATATGTTGGGAGCCATCCTATAGGTGTGTGCTGTCAATATGCAGAAAAGTGTGCATTTGCTACGTTCCAGCTCAAATAGATGACGCTATATTTGAAAACAAACATGGGAGCACTCTTAGAATGCCTCCATCTTATACATTCAAGAGTGTGTTACAAGAGCATTGCTAGGAGGAAATAGGGAAATATCAATGCAATGAAGTCCTAAAATAATTAGAACATAAATCATCAGTGCAAGTGGGGTCAAAACGTTCTCATTTAGGACGCATAGAATATGCGAGGTACCTTGGTTTAATGCATGCTATACGTATTTGAGGGCGTGGCTAAATCAGATTCTGGTGGTCAGTGTCACAGGACCACGGGTTGAGCTACTAAAGAATTAGTGGAACAGGTAGCCGGAAGGATGATGACACACTCAGGGATATATTATATAGGTATTCTAGGTTGAAACATGGTAAGTAATATGGGGGCATATTACCAAGCAATAGCGATAATTATCGCTATGCATGGTTAGTGGGTAAAATTATATCGCCGCGCAATGACGATTTTTACCGCTGAGATACCTTGATATTATCAAGGTTTATCTCAAAAGCGGTTAAAATACTGCGAAATGCATGAATATCGCTGAAAAATCTGCGATATTCATGCTTATCATGACAATGCTCTTAGCCATGTTTTCCACCTTCCATTGGATAACATGACTAAGAACTGCTTTTGGCAGGCGTTAGCTTTTGGAGATATTCGCGCTTAGCGGAATATTTCCAAAAGTAGATAATATGAGATAGCGATGTTAGCGACTGTTTTAAGTTGTTAACATCTTGGCACGCCCACTTTGCATGTCATTAGCGATAATTATCGCTGACATGCAAAGTGGGTCCCAAGATGATCGCTATCTCCTTAAAGCTGTCGCTAACTGGTGTTAGCGACAGCTAGGTAATAGGGCGATAAAATTATCGCCGCTTTAGCAGGAAAAATTCCCGCTAAAGCGGCGATAAGGCCCTTGGTAATATGTAAGCATGGGCGGAAAATCCATTCCGCTCGCGGATTTTGCGGATTTTCGGTAAATTCGCAATCCGCGAGATTCGCAAATTTCCCGCAAAATCCACCAGCGGAACGGATTGGGTCAAAAGTTCAAGCTGACTTTTGTAACTCTTTTAGAATGGCGCCGGCAAGCTGCCAGAGCCATTCTAAAATAGTTACAAAAGTCAGCTTTAACAGGAAGCTCTAATAGATAAAGTAAAGCAGGTGCTGCTCAAATTCAGTTACACAATCATTAATCACCCCAAACTTGGGGTGATTAATTATTGTGTAACTTAATTTGACCTTCAACTCCAGCACCTGCTTTACTTTATCTATTAGTGCTTCCTGTTGAAGCTATTTGCAGCTATTTTAGAATGGCGCTGGCAGCTCACCAGCGCCATTCTAAGTGGGGCTGAGGGCTGAAGGGCACAAAAGTGGGACAGAGGGAAGAAAGGGACAAAAAATGAGTGTGGGGCAGAGGGCAGAAGGGCACAGAAACGAGAGGTACAGAGGGCAGATGGGCATAAAAAACGAGAGGGTGGCAGTGATTAACCAGCAAAAAAAACCCCGCGAAAACGCAAAGCGCCTCGCGAACACCCGCGAACACGCAAATTGCCCAGCGAACACCCGCAAACTCGCAAAAATAAAAAAATCTGCAAATTTGCGCGAATTTGTGAATTTTGCGGATTGCGAATTCGCAAATCTGCAAATTCACGGATTGCAAATTCGCAAAATTCGCCCATGCTTAGTAATATGCCCCCTAGTTTCGGAAAGATTGCACCTATGGTCATGAATACTATTAACACTAAAATGCTGCAATGATTCAATTAGTATGCTTTTATGTACTAAAGTGTAAAAATGTATGAAATATTTAAAGAATGATATATTTTAATAATTAAAATTTTAGGAGGGGTAACCTAGGAGTCTAAGAGATTTTACAAAGTGTAAGCAAACTTTCCTTTAATAGCGAAGTGATATAAATGTAGCAGGTCTTCTGGCATTGGATGAATGTATCCTCATTGGCTGCATATTTATCAGCAAAATCTTCCTACAGTGTCTATGTCAGTCCTGCAAATGTATTTCTCCCCAAAAGAAGTTAATAGTTTCACATGTTTCGTTTTTCTCACTGTATTCAAAAATAAATACGGAATCCCTACCATAGTATGCGCACAACGTGGCATTCCCTCCTCCCCAAATTCCTTCACCTTACCGCCCGCTACGCCCAATAACTCTCAGAATCAGGGTCTGTTGTCCACGGCGTAGCCTTTTTATTCACATTACTCTAGGCGATTAGGCAATTTACCACAGACCATTACCAAAGAAAGGTATCCTTCTTGGATATATAACAATTATTCACAGCATCACACTTTAGCTGCATCACATGTCAATGGCAGTAAGGAAATTAGGTACAAGATTACACTTTAACTTTAACTCGACCGTACACAACTTGGCCGTACATTTAAACTTTACACTTTAACTTTAAGTGTCGGCCGTACAATAGAACTGGGCCGTACATTTTACCTGGCCCGTTTCGGCCACCAATGTCCCATTGTGCTGCGCACATTGCGCCGGCAGGCCCCAACGCACTACAGCCAACAGTTACTTGACATCCAGGGCACCGCATGCCGCACCGGCCCACCGGGGTACCTGAACACAGGCAGCTTCCCCAAGATACTACTCAGTCCATACTTTGTGGGTTAGGGCACTAAAGTCCAGGACCACCGGCAGGTCGGTCCCGCCTCCCCGCCGACCCACTACACCAGTGGAATCTACCCCCTCCTGGGTCCAACGAATGGCTGCATCTCCATTGTTGTGCATCCCTCTTTGTTGTTAACTGTCAGCGCTCCGCCTCCGTGAAGCCACGCTCTTCTGCCGGGTGGGTGGGTGGTCAACGACGCTCCTGAAGCTCAGGCTGCAGCCTAAGGGGACAAAGAGAATGAAACTCCCCAGGGCACAGCCTTAAATACTTGTTAAGTTTTGTTTCCCATAGGTTTCGTTTCTCCATGCCTGACGTCACAAAGTCATTACCACCAACCCCCTTCTTTTTGTCCTGGGGCCCGGAGGAGGCTCAGCCCCTTGGCGCAACTAAGGGCGCCCCTCCCCTAGGCGCGGGGGGCGCCTGTCCAATCATACAATAAACCGCAACCCTGCAAAGCGATCAGTTGTTATTTGTAGCTTCCGTTACCATAGGCCCCGATTAATGTTCATTTAATTCTCTGTTTAAAAACCGCCGGACAAATCATGTTAATGATACATTCCATGGGCCGCACCTATCGACCTCGCAATGAATCCGTAGGGCCGTTGGTCTCTTTTCTATATTTTTTTACTGAGTATTTAGCTTAGTTTACACCGGTCTCTTTTCCATGAGTAGGGTTGTCCTTGTGCTTGACTCACACTTCCATGATGCACCTGTCTTCCCTATGGTTATCATGCCGCATTATCAAACAAAACAATAACCAGAGAGGAAGTGTACTGTGCTCTCCTTCTTGCTGACCGTGGAAAATGAAGTCAAATGAGCGAGTTTTGGTTGTTAATCCCCCAGTGCCTTGAATTGTAAATATGAGTGTTTAATTTGTACAGGTGGGGAGTGCCGACACTCACTTTAAGGAGCTGGAGATATTTTTATCATCAGTGTGTGTCCCTGAGTAAGACAGTGAATTGTAGAAAAGGGATTAAGGAGGAAGAGAAATATAAGAAAACAATGACAGAAGGCAATGTTTGGATATAAAAGTGTGAGAAACAAACCGAAGTGTGTGTTGTGGAAAAGAGACAGAGGTGGTGCAGGGCTTATAGAAAAACGTTGGCCTCTTCAGTTTCTTTTACAGGAATTTACCACAGTAAATGTCATATAGTTGTTAGTGTAAATATGTTAAATTCTGCATCATGTATATGATCACGAATTGTCTCCCAGTTCCAACCCTGTGATGTCCACTGCTCTATTGCTCACCAATAAGACACATTCTTTATACATCGCACAGATACATACATGATTCAAATGTACATACAGTAAGGGATACACCACCAATGTTCCGAATAAACTGGCATGACCTTTCCATAAACCTCGCAGGTTGTCAAAATGCAAGAAACATGGCAGAATGGAATGGACAAATGTGTCAAAATGTTGAAAGCTTACAAACTTTTGTTGAAATTAAAATTATTTATGAAGTAAGAAGACAAGCAAACCAAAAAATACATTTTTCGAAAAAAATTAATATATTTAAGTTTGGCCTGCTCTCTGATATGATACTGCTGACAGATGAAAGTTCATTTAGTGGAGCTGCTCCCTCCACATTAAAGTAATACGATACACATGCTTGTAGCTTTATTCGTTTTCCTTTTCTTTCTTTCTCTCAACTATGTGGCTTGAACTTTGGAATACGTTAATTTGAATCAAATTTGTTTTATATTCTATGCGTTAATATTTTAGCACCCTCCCTTTCCCAGATACAAATTCTAAACTAAATATGCACTCAAAGAGGATGTTTTTTTAGCCAAAAACGTCCATTCTTCAACGTTAAACAGACAAACCACATCACGTGTTAGTTATCACGTGCGGCATGGAGCGGATTTTGCCCCTCGTAGGCCAGTGCACTTTGATTGAACTGTGGCCTTTCGTTGATGCTGTTCAGTGTTGGAAGAGCTGCTTCCTGCACAGTCTCCCTGCTGGCGGACAACACTGGAAAAATCTCCTGCTCTGGAAACTGCTTGTAGCCAGAACCACCGAGGGGATGAAAAGAGCGTCCAGGCCCAGTTCACAAAGCCCGTTGTGCTCTTTAATAGAACTTAGGCGCACAGATGGCTGAATTTGTTATTGAAAATTCACGTTTCGTATTCTCACAATACGATATTCACAAAGGGATTTATGGACCTGTAAAATTACACCACTGCAGTGAATTTTTACTTGGAAGTAAACCTCACAGTGGTGGGGGTTCCAAGTTAAAACCCCAGCTATAATAAGTAAGATTCCAGAAACTTGCAACATTTTGGCATTCACAAATATTTTGCCTGCAAGGTTGCAATTCCTCGTTGTAGTCTTGTTAAAGGTGGGCGTGAAGTAGGATCCATTGTGGGAAAGAGGACGAAACACCCCATTAGAATTGATGGGGAAGGTTGGGCAAGGATTGTCTCAATAGGAATAAACCTTATCCCTGTAGGGAAAAAGAAAAGAAAAAGATTTAAAGTGTAAATGCACTATTGTGCCACTATCATATACATATAGAGCGTAATGCCTATGCATGGAGGTAATGTGACTGTTGCAGACTCTTACGAGAACCTGTGGTATTATTTGTGAATTTTATGTTTGGCAGAAATGTAGAAACATAGGGAAAACCCTATAGGAAAAGATAGGCTGCTCCCTGCGATATCACCTGGTAGGTTGACTAACAGTTCAGTGGAGCATGAGGATATATGACTTCCATTTAAGTTACTGAGATATATCCTGTATCTTTTCTTTCAAAATGCATCTGACTTAAACAGATAAAACATGAGAGGTAGATTATAGAAATCCAGAGCACACCAAGTTAATAAATGGAGAGAAGTCACATGCATTTCAAGAACTTTCATAATCAGTCGAATCACCATCACTCAGGTGTTGGTCAGTTTGTCGAGGATTTGGGGGTTATGAGGAAAAGTTCTAAAGTTCATATTTCTTAAGTCATGTACCTTTGGGTATCAGATTCCTGAAAGTAATCAACATCATTATTTACTGCAAATGGAGACAAACTAAAGGTTGATCCATTTGTAGGTCTCGCCTAGGCAGCGCATGCGCTGTATTAGCTGTCTCGAAGAGACATGCTGTATCTAGGATATGGGCTTCAGAAAACGCCCATCTTTTTCCTTAGTTTCTCTTGCTGTCCTTTAGAAATACTGGCTTTTCATTGGTGAATACTCTTAGTTGTCCCTCCTTTTGAACTTTTGAATACTCCCATGAGGACTGCCTCTTTTACATGTGCTCTTCGCCAGTCTACTTAGAGAGCTACGAGAGCATTCTTTTCTCTGCTGTCCTGCCTCTGCTCAAGTGTTCTGTTTACTTTGCTTGAGCAGCTTCATTTGCCTGTCCACTTAATGTCTGCGTGCCGGCCACCCCACCCCCAACACCCCTCTAATATCGTAGTTTTTTGTTTTATTTTAAATTAGTACATATTACCGTCCACCCCCACCCCTTCACCCCACCAACAACACTGATTGTCTGCCCCCAACACCCCTCCAAAATTGCTGCTCTTTTTTTAAAATTTACAATCAGTACATTTTAGTGCAGCAAAGGGGAAGATTAAGGGATTGGCTCAGATTCACAGAATGTTGAGCCAAGGCTCGAACACGGATCCCCAGCTCCCGAGTCGGCAGCTCTGACTGCTGCACCACATCCTGTCACTCTGGGGATCTATGTTGGAGTCTCCCTTTGTTCGCCTCAAAGGTGCTGCACTTATGTCAGGGGACTTGTTTTTTATGCACTTTAACCACTGTCTAGGAACAGTTGCCAGCTTTAAGAAAAGAGACCAACAACAGATGCCACCAACACCAGAACCCTTAGATAGACATAGCCCAAGGCTCAAACAACATATTTATTCGATTGAGGCAAGTAGCAATGTTTTACACAAATGCAAAGTCCTGCAAGAGGCGGTGCAGTACAGCAGCAATAATTGCCCCAATGAGAGTGTGCCAAAGGATCCACCTAATGGCCTCTTTCACACACCTACAATATGACAAATGCAAAGGGCAAGCCAACTGGGAAGGAGCAGCACGTGGCTCAAGCCAGCAACCACACGTGCCCCACTGACAATACACGAGCATGCTCCGCCGGTGGTACTTACAACCCTGTTCACGCCGAAAACTCAAAAAATGACCACTGCTGCAAATTTCGGTTGTTGTCACCATGCCAGGACAAAAGAGTCGCATGTGCACCACCCTTTTTTTTCAAAACCTCTTCTTTTTGCAAATTTCAACAAAGGAGGTACCTTTCCAATGCATTTTGTCGAGCTGAGAAAATACTCAAAAATGTGACTAAGCTAATGTAGAGGTACTTGTATAGCGCACGACTACCCGGAGGCATCTCGGCGCTTGTACGAATACCGCTGAGGAACCCTTCCTGACCTTTACCTGTGAGGTGCCCACTCCTGGGCACCCCAAGGTGAAGCCAGGCATCCTAGCGTTGTTGGGGCCGTTGTGGGGATAAACAGTTTAAACACTCCAGCTTGTTAGCTTTTCTTTGGTTCATAAAACTGACTTAAGAAATCCAGACTGTACTCTAGCTTTGAATATGTCACTGCTCCGAAGCCATCAGGGAAGTGACACCTCATCAGCTATGCCCGCCACATGCCCCCCAGGCTTCGCGCTCTGCAGTTATTCGAGGACGCCCTCATCCCTGCTGACCCGAGCAGACTAGGCCCATAACTGCTCCCCCCAGCGCAGGCGCTGTTGCGCTCTAACTCACCGCACACCCGCTTGTGCGTTTTTGCCCCCCAACCGGCGACTGATATCTTCCCCTCTGGCCCCTCTCCCTCTCGCTACTGCTCAGTCTTCTTCCGACTTTTTCTTCCTTCCTACTTGCCACTCTGGCTTCCGCCCCCCTACGGGGCAGTTTGGGCCCCGTTGGGCCTTTGGAAAATGTGACACTACAGCTCTTACTTCCATACGCGCCTCCCCCGCACAACGATGCAGCACCCACACATGACCACCTCTTGCTATCACTACCTCTAAGCCACGCGGCCGGCCCCTTCTGGGGGTTGTAGGCAGGGCGCTGTGTTAATGCTCCAACCCCCCCTGGTTGCTCACGCCTTCAAGTTCTTCTATGCGCGGCCGGCCCCGACACGGGGTTGTAGGCTTATCGCTGTGTTCACAATAAAAACAGATTTGAACAAAAAGAAAACTATTGTTTTCCTTTCAACTGGTACACACATGCTTTCATTTATAGCACAGTAGCGATTAACTATTTGGAAATATTACCCATATTTTATTTAGCTTAAATCAAAAAAATAATTATAAACTTTAGAATATATGTTTTTGGATACCGAAAAGGGTAATATCAGCCTTTCCAATTGCAATAAAAAAAGCTCCAGGGGATATGGCCGATAGAAAAACAAGCTGCAGTTCTGTATTGTCCCACGGGGCGTACTGTAGGAGTTGTGCCCTTTATTTAGCATCATAAATGGAAACAAAATGATGTAATTAATGTTGAGTTGGTTTAAATGTCTTGGCATTAAGTAGCTTGCCCAGCAATGTAAAATGCTTATAAACCACAAAGCAAAAGTTAGTAGCTCAAACTTTCACCAATGCGAGACCGATTGTATTGCAAATGCTATTTCATATGTGAACAGTAGGATCGAGGGCCTGATATATTGTTTGGCGTACAGCCTGCTGGGTCACGGAGGCCATGACCCAGCCCTCCTCCAACAGCGGATCACTCCATCATATGTAGAGAACTTTGCCAGCCTGGAGGGGATCCTGTTGAGAGAGTAAATATGCCACAAAATTAGTTCAGCTCTTTTTATTGCATCCACCATGTACAGCACAGCCACCACTGGGCCAACCCTTCAAACAACTGTCCCTTCGTTGTCCAGGACACCCCACAATTCCATATTATGCCCCTAAGACTCCATAGTTACAACAGATCTCTTTGTTGAAAGTGTATTCACTGGGGCGGTGGATGAACTGTTTCATGCCAACCGGGCAGCCATGTTGTTGCAGCCACTTGTAATTCTCATTTTGCCTTTCAACAATAAAGACCCCAAAGCTGTAGTTTGTTGCTAAAAAACAAAGTAAAAATGACCATGACAGACGTGAAGTTCCTAGCTGAGCTTTAAAGTCATTGTATTTTTTCTCCGTGTGTGCGATATGGTGGATCCACACAAGGAAAATAAGAATTGTCCGCCCTGCTTTAAATAGGGAGCGGCAGCTGCCAACGAAACCTGGAGATCATGCAGTGGATGGATTCCCAAGTCAGGGGCTTCTGGTGACAGAGCCCGCTAAAGTTCTGCGGCCAGAAACCCCATCTCTATATGAAGAGGAAGACCCAGGAGTTTAGCAGGGAGGGATCTCTGCCAAACTAAGATGAGATCCACTCAGTTGTAAACAACCCTAGAAGTCTGGGGAAAAATCAATTTGCTCTGTTTCTTTCTCTGTAACAGTGGCGGCTGGTGCATAGAGGGTGCCAGGGCACTGGCCCACTAGAAAGCACAGAAAGGGAAGCTGCTCTGTGCATCTCGAGTGGCATTCATGAACACAGAGGAAGTGACAGATCCATCATTTCATTTGTTGACATTGCTGCGGCCTGTGTGCTGACAGCCCGTAGTGCTTATGTCGGGAGCATAGGCAACGGTGCATGAACATGGTTCAATGGCATTGCATTTTTATGAGGGTGCCCCTGATTTCAGCCTTCTTCAAGCATGCACAATGCAATAGCCATGCTTTATGCAGGGCAGACATGTTAAAGATTGGTGTCTGCTTGGGCAGTGATGTGGTTTCAGCAAAGCCACCCCTAGCCCTATCGGTAGCCATAATAGAGCTGGGTATGTTATGTTTATTTTTATAGCGCATTATCACCTTTGAGGGTATCCTCATGCTACACAGGAGAGTGAAGCTTGTCTCAAGGGGATACTTGAACAGTCCGGTTTTCAGATTCTTGTGGAAGTCAAGAAGAGAGGAGAGGGCTCTAATGTGGTGCGGGGGGTAGTTCCCCGCTTTAGGAGTGATGTATGAAGAAAGGTCAGCCTCAGCCCTATCCTGGCATGTGATGTGGCTGTCCTCATCAAATAGGCCCTAACTTGTGGAGCCCACATGAAGCAAAGGAGACGAGAAGCCATGGAAAACACTGACAGGGTGGCGTGTAGTAAGTTGGCTTCTCAAGCGTCCCTCAAAGTCTGGGCTCAGCTCCTGTTTATTTTAATACCATTCTGAAATGACGTGTCAACTCTTGGTGACATTAAGCCGGCTTGATTTTTTTAATTACCCTCCTGGTACTCAAGGTGCCCAACTTGCATTGCATTAACCCAGCCTCAAAGCCTAGCTCAGGACAGGCCACGAGAGCGCAAAGGGTTCTGTATCTCGGAGACTTAAGAGCGTTCTGGGCACCGGGCTATTTTAAGTGCCGTTGGTGGTGCTGAAGCACCTCAATGTATTCCTTAGAACTTAGGGGCAGAAAGTTCTTGTATAGCACAAGTTATTGTGGAGGTAACGATGCTCAGTACCAGTTCAACATCTGCCTTTGTGTTTGAGCGCCCAGAAAGGTCTGGTATTCGGCGAGTTTCTGGTGCTCTGGTGATCCTCGACAGGATCCTATGGTTAATCGTTCAGATTCTATTCTTTCTCTTGTAATTAAAAGTGCACAACTTTTATTACCACACTGTGGCCTTTGTTGGACTGCAATCTTCAATACAGGAGAACCTACAAATAAACTGAACTCCTTTTTCCAGGGGGTGGTGGGTGTAAATGATTAATGATAGTTTACTGATAAATATCACTCGTGTGCATAACCTTGTGGAATTATCACCCCCCTCAAGTTACAGCAATAATCTGTACATTAACTTAGAAAGCGCTTAAAATGTACTTTGGATAGTTGTGAATTTGCTTTAGCCAGCACTTTAAATATGTATTTGTCACTTGTGACAGCTGCTACTGTCATGGTTTTTTTGTTGCAAATTTATCAAATAAATATTTGCAAATGGTTACATTGCACAGTTGCTCTACTCACATATAGCAGTACAATGTGAAACGGATCTACATAGGCTTAAATAGAATTAAATAGATGTTATGGCGAAACGTAGCCCTTTAAGCAGTGCAACTATAACAGATCTGGAGTGCATCATGGCAGAAGAAGGTATGTATTCTTTGAGATGTAATGTTTTAAATGTACGAAAGTAACTTCTATTATTCACCATACCTAGAAATCACACAAGTGTGGTATGAAGCGCTCTATAGATGTTATTATGTAGCTATGTTACTTGGTTTAAATATAAAAAACTTTCTTTAGTTAAAAAAAACGCATTACATCACAAAAGCGTTTTGTTACTGAGTGAGTATCCTTACAGACACAGTATTTTGGGACAGACACTTTAAAGCAGGCTAAAGCAAATGAAACGAGATGGGTGGAGGGATAAGGTGGTGGGTAAACAGGATCCTAAACAAACACCGAAAAGTGTGTTCTGACTCAATATCGTGTGGTTTTAGGTGATCTTTTGCCCTGTGGTGTTTGCTGTGGTATGGATTCACAGTGACCCATCATCTTTGATATAATGTGGATACTTTGGGCATGGCAGAATGTCCATGACATAATAGTAGAAACGAAAAAGGTAACAAATGGGGGACGGAGTAAAGAGGTATAAAGATAGACTCAACCTCCTGTTCCATGTTTTATAAATACTATGATTATATCCTATATATATGGCCAGTGAAATAATTTTTTATTTTTTAGTTTTCCCAGTGGTACTGAGAAAGTGTAATAGTGATACTTGAAATGTCATGGAAAAGCACTAAGTGTTTTTAAAATACCCCTCACACGCGATGAATCCCATAGTGTCATGCTTCATCATAGGGGTCTTCCCGTCCCTCTGTGGGTCAGGCGTGCTACAACCTGCGGATACTTTCTCAGTACCACTAGGAGAACTAAAAAATCTAAAATAATTTCACTGGCCATATATATAGGATATAATCATATTGTTTATAAAAATAAAATAGTAGAAACTCCATGATAAACACTGGGAGCCCATGGCAACAAAATGCAATTTTGCTAACAATTTGTAGGTGTTCTTGGGAGAGGCGACTCCTCAATAACCCTGGGAGTGTAAGGCTTGGCACAGCACAATATTATTGGAATAGGTATTTCAGGTCATGTAGTTTTGTTTGAGCCATTTTATGTGAAAAACATGACTTAAAATGCACCTTTTGGCCTTTTAAAAACAAATACTGCTCCTAGAAGTGGGGCCACCCCCTCGAACCCTTCCCAATGGAGAGGGTTGGCTTGTTCACTTCACTCGTTTAATCATCCTGTTGGAGGCAGGTGTTTACGCCCCAAACCTTCCAAAATTCACCAGCCCCCACTGCTCAGTATACAGGATTCTGAAGTGTAATCTCTTAGATATTCTTTGCCTGGTGCAGAGATACTTATGAAATAAGGCAGTTCATTACTAGCCCACATTTCTTGAGTTTCGACCAGCCTGCACACAACACACCTCGCTGTTTAGAGCAATATAATGTATATGGTTCAACGTCTATCACCATGTGCTGTTCCCTTTGTCGTAAATATCTACATGAATTTCAGGAAAATACTGGACGCAAGCTACGTGTGTGTATATCTTTCTCGGTACATTTTTTCCCTGAAATTGTGCTTCTGAAGGGATTTAAAATGCCAGGACCAGGAAATGGATGGACCCAGAGTACATTAAAATCAGGTACAGAAATGGTAAGGACAAGCTTCTCTCCAGGGTACAACAAAATACACAACCCATGCTGTGGAGGTAGCATCTCTAGTGCACGATTGTGGTCCAATGATGCCAGGGAGCTAAGGTCCCCTGTCCAAGCCGGGATAGGTCTCCTCCCATCGTTATAGTCAAACGTATACATTGTTACGTGCCTCAAAGAGTTGTATATTCTCCATTTGCTCGAAGCTTCTTGCTTCTGTAAACCTCACTACGGTGGTCACTCATCTTGCCCTGGTAGCCGCGAGTGCTCTCCTGCTAAACATTAGGACCACGGTTCCTCTAGGAAGAAAAGTATGACTTATCTGTGTCATCTTCAAGGGTTCATCAGTCTCAGCTGATAGCCTTTCTAATGCCAAGCTAGCTTCGGTTGAGTGAACGCCCTTCATAAGGCCTATTAAATAACATAACTTAACATCACATAACAAAGCTTTACCTCTGGAGATACTGTCAAGCAATTCACCAAAGGATCTAGACGTTACAGTACTGTGTAAGAATTTGCCCCGGCACAGGCTGTTCATATTTAAGTAATCTCCTCCAAGTAACATACTACTGCTAGAAGTCAGACAAAGGGGCCAAGGCTTAGCAAACTACTGAAAACGCATTACTGCAGGAAACGAAAATGGAGCCAACACATAAAGTGAACATTTTAGAACCAACAACAAACCCAAACAAAGTTACACGTCAGTTTATAATGCATCCCTCTCAAATAGTTCCCTAAGCTGCTAGCCAACACAGTACTTATAATAAGAGTATATATGAACTTTACCTGGAAGAAGACTCCTAGCTCCCTGCAGCCCAGTGTAGCGCACTAGGCACTGCGGTGCTCATTTGATTTGTTCCTGACTGGACTTGAGTTGTAAACACATTTCCACGTGATTATTGGAATACAACTGCACAGAGGCTGCCGTGACTCAGAGGTTGGCAGCGCTCTCTTCCACGCTGGAGACATAGCGCTTGCATTGCCAAGGCTCATGATGAAGCGTTGCAGCCAGAAGTTGCATAATGTCCCTCCCACTTCTGGCCCACGACGCCACACACATTTATTTTCTCAAATTCTCGTGGTTCGATCAATGCGCGCCAGATTTCGTGGCTGGCATGCTACCCATCACTGCCAATTACTGCCTAGGATAACTTCTGGTTACAAGTCTCTCCATGTCAGGTCAAGAGAGTACAAGGGATGGGCGGTAAATAATGACACGCCACTACAGTCAGCACTAGTCATTAATGAAAGCATAATTTCTCCTAAACCAAAGAGATATAAGCATTAATTAGCTTTGAGTGTACACACAGGCTCTCGTGAATGATCTGTTTCCTGAGATTGCACAATCACATATGGTCTTTTGGGCAGAGTCCATTGCATTTGGACTAGATTATCAGCTTGTGGAAATAAAGAGTGGTATAAAATGTTCGAATTAAACTGGTTATGTGGGTTATCTTCACATCCATGTCAAAGTGGATCAGACTTGTGTATGTGTGCATGTATATATGTGTGTGTATATACATATGTATACATATATATATATTTACAGTTAGTTATAATTAGAAACACGTTTCCATAGGAAAAGCCTTTTTTGGTTTGCTTACAACTTTGGCACAATTTGAAGAATGTTCAGAAAACTTTCCACACAAAATGCACCTCCACCTCAACTCCTCCTTGGAAAGTTTTGGCTGATCTGTAAAGCAGGGGAAAGAAAAAGGGGAGGTCTGAAAATGCATTCTCCCCATTTATTTTTCAATAGAAAAAATAAACACGGCTACAGTCAAAACAGCTGAACAAAATGACATCAAATTTGGCAGAAAGCTAGCTCTTGGTCAAGAAGGTGTGATTTTTGTGATTTGGTGTAAGTTCAATCAGCACTTTTGGAAAAATTAAGGTTAAAAAAACTTGTATATTTCACACCGTGGAGGATACACAGATCCAACAGATCTTGAGATAAAATCTGATTGACTGCCACCACATTAACAAAGATGTGACGGCAGAAATGTTAAGACTCGGGGACTCAGTCGTTGTCTTACAAAAAAAGTAAAAAGAAAACATAAAACGTAGAGGGGGTCAGGGTACCCTGCCCTCTAGTCTTCGTGGAGGATCCTATAGGTCAAAACCTGTATTTAAATTTAATCAGCCCTGAGGATCCGGAGAGGATCTGCAGATCAGCAGTCCAGATCAAATAAAGTGGCGGTCTACCACTTTTGATAAAAAAGCCCCTTTGGTGGGCAAGGGCTCAGAGGGACAGCAAAAATATAGTTTTTGGGGAGGGGGCATGCAACTTCTCTCCCGGCGCCTCCGAGATGCCCGGGACCTTATCCTCTGGAGCTATATTTACAATTAGGGGAGGTAGAATGCTGTCCCTCACCCCAAGCGTTGAACAGGCTCTGAGGACCCCATATCCTGGGGCTGTATTAAGAATTAAGGGAAGGGGTGTGCCCAACATTTTTTTTTTAAAATAACAGGAACTGCTAATTTACAGGAATAACAGGAACCACTCATTTATTATTCATTGACCCAGACAAGGAGCACCCTATAATGCACGGCAAGTGCTACCTTTTTATATTTTTGGATGCTGGTGGTGTGCCTAGAAGGGACAGGGGCACCACCAAACATTGTTAAAAGTTGTGGGGGGCTGCAGGTAGTGCAGCAGCCCCCCAGCAACCTTGAAAAAAACCATAAGTCTCCTGGCTCATTGAATCCATGACCCCAGGAGAGCTTACCATATTTTTTCAAACACCCAAAGCTGGAGCACTATACTCTGTGTGGTATCCTTCTCTAATTGCCATGTATTTCTTGCTTTGTTTTCTGTGCCTGCTGCTCAGTCAGAGTGTGTGTGATGTCATAGAATGTTTATGTGAGCCTGGGATGCAGCTCCCTGTGGGGCTGTTACCTTACTATTTACAATACCCATGACTCCTAACTGCACTGAAGCATAAACTTTCATCTTCTTTCATCATCAATCAATCAATCAATCAATAAATCAGGGGCTTCTACAGCACGCTTCTCCCCTGTGAGGGTCTCAAGGCGCTGTGGGGGGGGAGGAGGGTGCAGCTCCGGGTCATCCGAAAAGCCAAGTCTTGATGCTCTTCCTGAAGGTGTGCAGCATAGGGGAGCACATGATGTGAACTGGCAGCTCGTTCCAAGACTTGGCTGTGACTTAGGAGAAGGCTCTCCCACCTGCTCCAGTGCTGCGGATGCGCGTGGTGTCTGCAAAGCTGAGGTTTCTTTTGGGTACGTAGAAAAAGTCTCTTTCGTTGTGGTATTTGGGTCCGATGTTGTGGAGGGATTTGTAGGCGTGGGTGAGTAGCTTGAAAGTTACTCTCTTCTCGACGGGGAGCAAGTGGAGGTCACACAGGGGTTGTGTCATGTTTTCATGTCGTGGGATGCCGAGGACTACTCTGGCTGCGGTGTTCTTTGTGTAGTAGGGATTTGTTGATTCCAGAGTAGAGCGTGTTTCCGTAGTTTAGTCTGCTCGTTATGAGTGTGTGGGTGACGGTCTTTCTGGCTCCGGGTGATCCACTTAAAGGTCTTGCGGAGGATGAGGAGGGAGTTGAAACAGATGGAGGCAACAGCGTTGATCTGGCGAGTCATGGTGAGGGAGGAGTCTAGAATTATGCCAAGGTTCCGGGCGAGGTCCGCCAGGGTGGGTGGGTTTCTGAGAAAGGAGAGCCACCAGGTGTTGTCCCAAGAGGTGAGGGAGGGTCCAAGGACGAGGACATCTGTCTTCTCCGAGTCGAGCTTTAGGCAGCTGTTGCTCGTCCATGATGCAAAGTCTTTCATTCCTACCTGGAAGCTGAGTCTGGTGTCTGACAATGGCTGCGGAGGGGGCCATGTATATGTTGAAGAGCGTGGGGCTGAGCAATGATCCTTGGGGTACTCCGCAGTTGATCTCTGTGGGTTCGGAGAGGAAGGGAGGGAATCTGATCCTTTGTGTTCTGCCGACAAGAAAGGAGCGGATCCAGTCATGGGCGGGTCCCCGTATGCCAGCATCGTGGGGACGGTGATGGTGTCAAAGGCTGCGGAGAGGTCTAGCAGGACTTGCTCTGGTCGAATAGCATGCAGATGTCGTCAGTGGCAGCCAGGAGGGTGGTCTAGGTGCTGTGGTTGCTGCGGAATTCGGACTGGGAATCGTCGAGGATAGCGTTCTCTTCTATGAAGTTGGTCAGCTGGGCGTTGACGAATTTCTCTGTCACTTTGGCTGCGTAGGAAAGGAGAGGGATGGGTCTGTAATTTTTCCGGTCCGTCGGGTCAGCTGATGATTTCTTGAGGAGGGGCTTGACGTCTGCCCGCTTCCAGTCATTGGGGAAGATGCCGGATTCGAAGGGGGCGTTGATGGTCCGGTGTAGTTCGTCCACTATGGGGGCAACGGCTCTATGGAAGATGTGAGGAGGGCAGGAGTCCATGGGTGCTCTTGAGTTGGTGCTCTTTATGGTCGTGGTAGTGTCCTCAGTGGTGACCGGTGTCCAGGTGGTTATGGTGGGCTGGTTGTCGTTGCTGGAGGGGTGGTGGTTTCTGGAATCTGTTAGCTGACGTTGTCATAGAGGGTCTTGATTTTCCGGTGGAAATAGGAGCTGGGCTTGTTGCAGAGGTGAGACGTTGGTGGCTTCGCTGCGGGGTTTGGTGAACTAATGATGATGCTGAAGAGTTCCTTAGAGTTCCTGGCATTGATGAGGATTTTGTTCCGGATGAGGGTCCTCTTGGTGGTCATTATGAGTTGGTGGTATCCTCTCATGGCGTGCTTGTAGGTGGTCTGGTCTTCGGTGGTTTTGCTGTTTCTCCATTGTTTCTCGAGACGCCTGCAGGAGCGCCTGGCTTCTTGGAGGTCGGTGCTGAACCAGGCGGCCTTCAGGGGGCCTAGTCTGTCAAGGTGGAGGAGGGGTGCAAGCTTGTCTGCACAGCTGGTGATCCAGCGGTGTAGTTCCTTGGCTGCAGAGTTGGTGTTGGTCGTGGCAGTGGGGGGGTTGTGTGTGAGGGTGGAGTTGAGGTGCTCCTCAGTGACCTTGCTCCAGTTCCTTTGTGGTGGGCACTGGATGGGCTTGTGTGCGGTGGTGGTGTTAACAGAGAAGTTTATGCAGTGGTGGTCTGTCCAGAGGGGCTGTGAGGTGTGGCTTAAGTGGATGTTTGTCCCTCCTGTGAAGATGCGGTCGAGGATGTGTCCGGCCTTGTGGGTGGGGGTGGTGACGAGCTTCTTCAGTCCGAGGTTGTTGTGGTTGTCCAGGAAGGCGGTTGAGTCGGGGTTGTTGCTGTTGTCGAGGTGGAAGTTCAGGTCTGTGATCAGGATGTAGTCCATGGAGGTGATAGTGTGGGGTGCTTTGAGGTCGGCAATGGTGGTGATGAAAGAGGCACGTGGCCCTGGTGGTCTGTAAGCAAGGGTGCCACAAACCGTGGTTCTAGGCCTGGTCTGGATCTGGAAGTGGAGGTGTTAAGTGTTGGGGAGGGAGTCGCTTGTGCTGGAGGTGGAGAGTGGAAGGAGCTCTGGGGAGTCCTCCTCCTGGGCGGTGGGGGCGGTCCTTCCTCTGGGTCTTGTAGCCGTTGGGGGGGCAGAGGCTGCGTTTGTCCAGGTTTCTGTGAAGAAGGCAATGTTTGACAAGAGGGTGACCAGGAGGTCCCAGACCTCCATGGCGTGTCTGTGCAGGGAGCACACATTGAGGAGGAAGCACTTCAGGGCGTTGTTGGTGCGGACGTCCGGCGTGGGTGTGGAGGTCGTGGGGGTGCTTTGGATGGTGAAGAAATGTCGGCAGTGTCAGCAGGAGAACTGGCCATGGGAGGTGTTCAGTGTCGACAGTTGGCAGTTGTTGTTCCTTCCAGAGATTAATGTGCGAGGAGTGCAGCTGTGTCGCAGTGGTAGAAGCTCGGAGATCTAGGGTCCCTGGCGCTGGTCGCGGTCGGGTTGCGGTCGGGTCGTGGATGGGTGCAGAGGGGCTTGCATATGGAGCTCATTCTACACTGGCTACCCTCATCCATACAATTCTACTCTCTGCAGCTAAAGTCCTGGGCCTTCAGCTGCATTTCGAGGCTTAAAAATGTTAGAAGAAAGACTCTAAGGGGTAAATGTATTTTTTTTTTAAACTAGGACAGTAACTTTTGTTAAAAATGTCAAGGTGTGAATTTTATGAAATGTACAATTGATCACAATGATTGGTGATTATTTTACTAAAAACAATAGATCTACTTTATATATGTTGATATGGTGAACCCTTGATAAAGCCAACAGGCCACTTTTTAAAATTTGGTGTTCTGACCCTTTGATTAAGTCAGTTGGTCTGCATTACTTAAAATGACACCCTTAATATTGTAATATCACATATTCAGCTGTGGTCGCTCGTGGAGTTTTGAATCACCGTACCCACCTGATGCTGCATATGGGTTCAAGCGTGAGGTTGGGGGCAGGGTCCAGTAGGAGTGGGTTGTTAGCCAGAGGGGTCAACCACATGCCACACACAACAATGGACATGTTATTATATGTTAAAAAAAGACACAAAAATGTAGTGAAAAAAAACAAAGGTTAAAGTTTCATTATAGTAAGATAAGGGACTATTATCTTAATTTGCATTAAAAAAACCTTAAGAATTTCTTGAAAACCCCAAAGGTTAAAGGGACATTATAGTTAGGTGAAAATGTCATGTAAAATATAACATTTTAAACAAGCAGAACCACTGAGATTTACCAGTTATAGTTATCCTAAGTAACTATAACTCTTGCCCTAATGTAACTATAACTTATGCCCTCACCATGCACTTCTTATGACGTCACATATTACAACACTCATTACATGTTCTGTGACATTATTAATAACATCATTGCTGACAAAACGGTGCATGGAAAGGGTGCAAGTAATAGCGACTTTATGGTATGAGTTATAGTTACATGAGATAACTATAGGTGGTGAATATCTGTGGCTTTATTCTTTTAAAACAGTATGTTTTAAAATACATTTTCACCTACCTATTACGTACCTTTAACTTTTGATTTTCTCAGTGAATTTTGAATATATATTTTTATCCCCCCCCCCAGTTCCTCATGGCCTTTTTGGTCCTTGAGTCCTATGAGTACCGGTGCACGCATGGGTGAGGCACCACATACAAATCCAGAGCACAGCTCCGGGTCCAGAAAGATCCAGAGAAATAACGTGCATGCACAGTGGTATGCAATAAGGAATATATCGTGTGAAATTCATATCAAACGTCCAGCTTATGGAAGAAGACACCAAACGCTTTTTGGCGCTTCAAACACCTTTCTCACGGGAAGGGGAATGATAGGAGTGGAGTAGATGGGGTTGCTGTGTTTGATGGGTATGGTCTGAGAAATGGTTGGGATGAGTATGGTTGGTAGTGATGTTAGGGTTGAGGGTTGAGATTGGGTTGTGGTATAGGGTTTGGAGGTAAGGATATGGGTGTGATGGGGAAGAGGAGTGTGTGGGTTGAGGGTTGTGGGAAGAGGCTGGGGTTGAGGGCTGGAGTGTGATATGGAGTTGAGGGCCTAGGGGTGGGGCTTAAGGGTGGGGAGGGGTTGGATTGGTAAGGTGTGGGTTGTGTGGTATGGGTTAAGGTAGGGTTGTGATGGTATGGTTTTTGTCAAAAAGTAACTTCAAACGCCGAAACGCGTTGGGTGTATTCTTCCATATGAATATCAAGCAATAAATTACTTATTGCACACCACTGTGAGTGCACGTTACTTCTCTGGATCGTTCTGTACCCAGAGCAGTGCTTCAGATATATATATTTTCGCTTAAAAGAAGACAAAGGTTACAGGAATGTTATAGCTAGGCTCAAATGTAATTCGTACAAAACCACAGGAATTCAGCAGTTATAATTACCTGAGCTAACTATAACGTATGCCCCTGCAATGCGCTCACTGCTTATGACCTCACATATTACATCACTCCCAGAATAGATTGCGTTCCAATAGATCAACGATGCAGTCCCCTACATTGAGGCTTTCAGATTGTTTTTCATTGTGAAATACGAAAGGAAACACACTGGCTTTGCCTTTGCGAAGTCCAAGAAGTTAGGATTTATATTTGTAAATGCTTCCCGTTGAGGTTTAATTTCTATGAAATGCACACCAGGGCCTTAAGGGAACATAACTTTTTCGAAGAAGAGCCCCCAGCTTTGCCGAAAATGTCTACCCAATGGAGTACTTACATCTGATTAGTTAGTAAGTGCTACCTCCTGGGGTAAATGTCTTGAGCATATTCTGCACTACAGCTCTGAAAGAACCACAAGATAATGTTTCCAGTGACTACGTAATTTTGGTAATGTGATTGTTCCTCAAGTGTCTTCATCAAAAAATCTCTGATAACGTGAATCCTCAAGAGAAGTTGATGAGACTATTAAGAGGTGAAACTCCACCAAACAGGCGTGCTTGTTTCCCTATGCATCAATAACGCCTCATCAAAACTGCTTGGAAACGGGCTTAAGGGCCTTTTGTTAAGCTGTCCATCAATGTGGGGAAAGGTGGGAAGACCTTTGCTTACTACTAAAGAAAATGGGGAGGCAGCCCTGTAAAGTGACATACATAAAGCATTAGACTACCATATTTCAGTGGTCGTCTGGATCACCACACTGCAATACAACGTTACGCATTTATGGCACCACCACCACTTCGTGTGTGCCAGGCACGCTCAATGATAAGCTTTATTAAAGCGCCTTGTACGGTGCTAATGAGTGCACTCTTTGCTGTCAGCCAGTCTGCTATCTGAAACACAATTTCGCCTTTACTCACAATCTGACCTGCCAATGCACTGACTGTATAGTTAATGGAGCTGAAAGCCGACCCTCAGATTTAATAAAGCTGTGCCCGGCCTCTCCCTCAAGCATACCACGTGGCATGTCAGCAACATGCATGGTAAACAGACATAGCTGCAACAATGCAATGAATCAGTTAACCTCATGGGAAAGCAATTAAAATAAGTTTTTCAGTTTTTAAGTTTCTTAAAACTTGCATTTTGCATCCCTGTTATTTATTGTAGTGCATATATATGAATGAAAATGTTCATTGGGAGTGGTTTCACAGCATCCGCTTGATGGAAGCGGAGTGTTTGCTTTTGCTTGGTGGGAGCTGCCACAGCTTATGGCAAGCAAAAGCAAAGAACTATCTCCCGAGGGTGGGCACCTTGGGAGATATAAGGATCCAGCCCTGGGGGGTAGGGCCATTATTGGCTTCAGGAGAAGGCCTTATGGCCCCCCTCCTTTGTTTAGCACAGCCCAGGGGAGGGTGGTGGTCCCTGTGGC